>NC_090923.1:1213861367-1215061367 GCF_040938575.1 Ambystoma mexicanum | reverse complement strand
TCGACATGGTCCGTGAGATCTTTATGGGCTGCCGCCTCGTTACAGCTTGCGCTTTAGACCACTGAAGTCGGCTCGCAATGCTTTAGATGGCTGGGGTAGGGATTTTCAGCTGCTAAAAGGCCCGTCTCTGGGTGGTCGTTTCACACCTTCTCTACGTCCCTGTTCCTCCACTACCCGGCCGCGGGATGGTGGAGCAGTCTGTGTTCTTCGTTGCACATTGTCGGGTAAGTTCAGAGGCATTGATATAATGCCAGGAGGTATGATGGCTCGATAGGGATGGAAAATCAACGGTTATGTTGGCCTCTGGGGAGATGCCAGATTGGGGCCATATTGCTCTGCTGCTCACCCATGCCCCCCTTGACTGGGGTGTTACATTTTAGTGGCCCATTAACCACTGTTTCCTTAGAAGTCACTGCACTCGATTGCTGATTGTGCAATATTCAGTAACACAAACGGGCAGTCCAGCTTCTTTTTTTTCCCCCCTAGGCATTAAAAGGGTTGCTGGATCTGTGTACCAAGCTTGTTTGAGGACGTTTTTCAAAACCTTTGTCAGATATCCACAGGCTAAGTTTATTTTGCAGATCCTCCACCAGCGCTAGATATTCTGTCATTTCAGTGGAATTCTGATGGTAGTATATTAATGACCTGAAGATAATAGTGCATGTTTAAAGCGATCATTATTCTTTAATCTTGACTATTCAACGTTTATGCCTGGAGAGCTTGGGAAGCTGAAGGAGACTTAATGAGTATGGTTAAAGGCTGATTTATTCCGAACAAGAATGATCAAACAAGGCCTTCTGTTACTAGAGAAATGTCATCTGGCTAGCCTGGAGTATTCAAATATGATCATATCTTTCTGCTAATAGATCTAATTATATCTTTTCTGCAGTTCTTTTGAAATTCGAAAACTCTTTTGAGTTAGCAGTCCACAGGTCCAGGAAGAATACAATTCTGGTCCTGCGATAGTGGCATGCTTTTTTTTATCTGTATATCTGTTTTTTTGTGTACACTCTAGCTCTTTATTGTAAAATACCCTAACATATAGCCACAGTGTTCTCTCTGATTCAGATGTGGAATGGTTGAGACACTGACAATTCTACACCTCAAGCGAGGCTGTGTGGGTCCTTCTTGTTTTGTCCATTTCTTAGACAGGCGGCACATCACCATTCTCTAGGAACAGAGGGAGGCGGTACTATGGAAAATGAGATCCTTTTGCTATCCCTGTAACTGCCCTTATGCCGCTCCAATCGATTCCATTACACACACATAGTTTTTCTTTTGTAGTTTATCATTTGACTTTTGGTCTGTGAATTTGTAAAAAACATTTTTTGGGTTCTCTCTCCCTTGTGTGTTAGGTTTCTGATGGGTACATTTCAGCTAGGGATAGGCATAAATAAGATGTTAGGTTTTTGCAAGTCTGCAGGGATCGACCATCAAACACTGCTTTAACAACAAATACTATGTGGTCCCGGAAGGGGCAGGAGAGGAAAGTTTTATGTGTCATTGATGGATTTGTAAATGGTCCCTTGTTATATACATGCTCTATAATTTGTGAATTCATCGTGACTTATTGAATATGGTCAAGCTGAATTATCATGTTGAAATATTTGTCACTTATGGAGGGGGAATAAGGGGAATGCACGGTTACTTTTAAAAGCGCCAGCGGGATTTGTCAGGTCTGTGTTAGTATACTGTGGTTCAATATCTATGTTGATGGTCTGGAAAAATATCTTTTATCGCAACCAGTGGATGTTCTTTCCGCCCTGATCATTGTATGTGGATGATGTGGTTTTATCGGGAAGAACTCCAAAAGCTCAACTTCTAGTGAATCTCTAAGCAGATTTTGTGGACCCTCTGGACCTTTAAACATACATTTAAATGGGATTTTGACCTTTTTGGCATCTGATTTTATGGCACACTATGCAGGTGGTGCAGGTGATAATGTTTGGCTACCTTTTGTTTTCTTTTACTTTCTTTTACTTTCTTCATTTTCATTATAATCATTACCACTTACATTTATTACAATGTAAAATTCGTTATTTTTACCTTTTTTATTTACATTGGGCTATTTTTCACAGGTTATTTTTGCATAGAACCGCTTGAAACATAACTCCCCTACCGCACACTGCTATCGCCTTTGCATTTTTTTTTTAATTCAACCAGATAGAAATATATTTCGATCTAAAGAAGCTACCTTGCTACAGTGCTGTAGGGATCTAGTTGCTTCTGTGACCCTTACTAACAGTTTTTAGCCATTTACATTAGTTTACTTTCCAAGGTTTGGGAATGTGGTCCAATGAACTCTTGGGATACTGCTCAAGAATTAATTGGACTGCATTCCCAAACCTGGCCCTAGATGTGTTAGTAAGGCCTGCAGAAGCACCCATTTTCCTTGGTGGGCAGCTTTAAAGATATGGAAGCTAGCAGGAACAGGAGAGCAAACAGCTTGTCGATCTTCTTCCCTGCACTTTGTTCCAGCTTCCCTCTCCCCATTGTTTCATGTGATCTATCTGCCCAAATCTCAGCGACTGATTAATACACAGCCAGTGGAAGCGGTCCATGTTCTGTAGTACAGCAAGTTTACACTCAGCATTGTATCATTTTGGACCTGCTTAGTCTTTGCTGTGTCATTTTATTATTTTATTCCAGACCCTACTTCTATGTTGTAGCCGTTTTAAAGATTGTGTTGGATGACTGGAATATAAAGCTTGCGATTTGAAAAATAACAGGCAAGTAACATATATTTCCCAAGTATCTAACTTTCGAATGATCACCTGTTACCAAACACCTACATTCACCCATTATTTAAATTTGCATTGGAAGTTGTGCTGACTCCACTTTAGGATTAACCTTTTTGCTTCCAGGACTTAACTGTTTCCTGTGGGTGTGTTGATGTTGCTAGACGGGGTTAGATGATATTCTAGAGATTGTTGATTCAAAGAGTGATTGTGTAAGGGATTGTCCATGGTTTAGTATCTAGTCATTTTTAGATTTCGTTCACTGAATGATGTTAGGGTAAATTGATGTGCCACAACAGTATCGCATTTTCTGTTACGTTCAACTTGTCTTTTCTCTTTGCTAAATCCTGGCACAACAAAGACTGACAACTCACTAATCTTTTAGCAAACAGTACACTAGAACGTATGCCAATTCATCCATAATAGAAGTACTGTCTAAAGCACAATGGTTTGCTTAAGCCTATTTTCATTTTTAAAGCATTTCAAGGTCCTTGTGTGGTTGTTTCCTTTGAATGGATGGAATCACTGAGCCTATGGAATACTTGACCATATTTTGACAAATGGTCCAGTGTTTTATTTTTGAGGAATTTCTGACTGGACATCCCAATCTAGTTACTACAGGCCATTTGACTGTACTGCAGGTTGTACATTTGCAATCAATTGTAATATTCTAGCCCCTGACTATGGTTGATTGATGTTTTCCAGGTCACGTACCAGCTGAAGATCCTGACGACCGCCATCTTTTCGGTGCTCATGCTGAAGAAGAGCCTTTCTCGGTTGCAGTGGGTCTCCCTGGTGCTGCTTTTTATTGGTGTTGCCATTGTGCAGCTGGATCAGACTGGAAGTAAGAAGGTCCAGGCCACGGACCAGAATTATTTGGTGGGCCTAGTAGCAGTGATCATCTCATGCCTCTCTTCAGGATTCGCAGGAGTCTACTTTGAAAAGATCCTGAAGGGGAGCTCAGCCTCTGTTTGGCTGCGTAATGTTCAGCTAGGCATTTTTGGCACTAGCCTCGGACTTCTTTGTATGTGGTACAATGATGGTCCTGAAGTGGCCGAGCGTGGATTTTTTTTTGGGTACACACCTTATGTCTGGACGGTTATCTTCAACCAGGCATTTGGCGGCCTCCTGGTGGCCGTGGTAGTGAAGTATGCTGACAACATCCTGAAGGGTTTTGCCACCTCATTCTCCATCATCGTCTCCACTGTGGCCTCTGTGTACCTATTCAGCTTCCACATTAACCTGCTCTTCACATGTGGTGCCGGACTGGTGATTGGAGCGGTTTACATGTACAGTCTGCCCAAGGCGCCGGCACTGGCACTACCGCTGGCCTCCGAGAAAGAAGGATTCCTGCCAAAGTCAGTGCTGGTGAAGTGACACTTCTATCATTCTTCTTCTGAACTGCTTCTCTCCTCTCCTCCCGTACTCGTAGCCACCTATAACCCAGACGGTCTCACTCACTAACCTCCCCTTATGCACCCTTGCATTCTCCTTTCGGTTTGCCCTAACTGCATCAATACATTAACCTTGGCAGTTTACTAAATTGGTGCTCTGTTTCGAAAGGGGAGTATTTTCTAAGCCATATGGGACCTGTACCTTTGGGTTAAACTTTGAGACAGTAGTGGGTCCATTGGGTGGCAAACAGGAGCAGAGCTGATCAGGAAGGAATCTACACACGATCTTCTTCCTTTGTTACTGACTGAATGCTTGGTCATCCCACTTCCAGGATGATGGACTGTAACCAGAAATTGATTTTTTTATCATGTTTGTTCCTGTCCTATCAGATGTTGACATTGATAATCCTGCCACCCTCAGCAGGTGTGGCAGCTGCAAACATTGGTCTCTATAGTGTTAAACTAAAGCAGAGCATGGTGGCACCAAACGCGTAGTTATCACATCCTCTGCTTTGTGAGATTTCTGCACCATCAACTCTGGAAGGATCAATCCCATGCTCTCTCCACAAATCTGTAATTTATTAGCCCATCTGACAGTTCTGATCACTGTGGTTGTTTTTCATGTCCACTCCTCGACAAGCTGGTCTGAGGTGCCTGCAAATAGACGCTGAAATTGAGCTGTAAAAGTATCGTTGAAAGTTAGGCAAGTGGCAAGGGTTGTTCCTTGCTGTCACGCCCAGCCTTGCACTGCCCACTGAAACTGGTAGTTGTGGCTAGCGTTGTGCTGCCAATTAGGGAGTAGGGCATGCCTGCTGCTCAGCAAAGCTTTGAATGGTGGTTGAACGGCGCAAGCTTTCCCAGTGGCCCCTTATCATGTTATGATTGCAATAACATTCAGTCAACAATGCCTGGTATAAAAGCGCCCCTGCCAACCTCCCTGTATGGTTCCACTGGAGATTTGAACAGACAGTGGCAAGTAACTGTGTGTGCGTTTGTGTGCACCTGCGTGTGTGTGGTTAGGTTGCTATCCTTATTACTTGCAGCAGTTTTGTCTAGAGGGGACATGGTGGCAGTCTTGTGTGCTGCTAGTGCAACATCTCTCCCATGCAAAGGGTGGAGCGCCTTCCCCCGAAATCCCCTTCCCCAGCATGCTTTATTGATTTCTTGGTCGAGAATTGTCTGGGTTGAGTTGATTCCTGTAAAATGTGTAGGCCTGCTGTCCTCAGGTCAGATGATCACAAGTGGCATCTCTCACTATTGGGAGCAGAGTGAAGCAAGGTAGGCATGTGCGGACTGCTGAAGAAGACGACACTAGGAGGAAAGACGCAACGCACACCACCACAGCACACACAGACAAACCAGTACAGCCCACAAACCAAGTGTAGGGCTAGGAAAAGCAGACTTGCATCGACAAAACCAAAAGTGTAGGACGGAGGAAAGAAAACACATATACGCACCCCTCTCCCCCACCCACCCCTCTCCCGACCTGAGTGACAGAAAAAGAATAGGACTGAGAAAGGTTGGTACTGCCACGGGTACTTGAGCCCCTGTCAGACCCTCCATCATCCCTCTCCCCTACTACGTTAAGCACCCACCTACCAGGAGCTATTGCACAGCACAGGTGATTTTTTTTGTTTGTTATTTTCTTAAGCAATCAGCAGAGGTACCAGGCACATCCACTATAATCTTTCACTAATCAATGGGAACGATCTGTGGTTATTGTTTTGGGGTGAATAATGTTCAGTGTTGGAGTTGTTTCGTTTTGGATAACTGTGCCAACACATTTAAGAAATAAATTGATTTGTATTTGTTAAAGAGTGATGCCTTTCACTTCTGCAGGGGGCAGTTTCTTCCTTTAAGCTTAGTCACATTTTTCCAGCCAAGAGAGTCTTTGCACTGTAGGTTCTTGGTGGTGAGGTTTAAGTCACCACCACTGTCTCCAGATTGCACTCTCCGTTTTCTCAGGTCAAAATATAAAGTAATTTCACCATTGTAGACTGTTTTTTCCCCTCCTCAAAAATTGTTATGCACCAGCCTACTGTAGTCTATATGGCTGCATCTCCATACGGTTTAAGGACCTAGCTTAAAAAAGATACATATGCTTATATCAGCCTTGCCCTTCCCGGGCCCTGCTTTTCTTTCTAAACCTTCTTTTGGGAGTATAAAGCCGAAAGCATGTTCTGTGGAAAATCAAAAGTAGTATGTGGTAGTCTGACTAGTACAGCATTAACCTTCTTTTCCAATCTTTATTCTTTTGTATATATTATGTTGGTTGAAAAACATCCGGGTGGTGTAATATCTCACTCGGTGAGCTCTCTCATCTGTGTCAGACAACTGCGAAGTGCTCCCAAAGTAAGCAGTGCATCGTTTTGTTGCAGATACTCTGTAACTGTATATCAAAAAGACTAAGTTAATTGCCATGATGCACCAGTTAACACTCATTGCCAGGTTCCATTGCAGAATGCCCTGGTCAAATTGAGGTATTCTTTAATGTCCCTGTACTGTGTGCATATTTTTCTTAGGCCTTCATAAACCCCTGGCTCTATCTTTACAGAGGTGCATCATTCTTCAAAATTGAAATCCTACCTTAGAGCACTGAAACCCATCCCTAGATATCTATGGGAAGGAGAACTGCTGCGTCTCTGCCACTCACCCAACCCTGCATATTAAACTCTTGTCCAGTATATCCATATACCCACGTACCCTCATATGACAGGACCACCCCTTTACCTTACGAATGAAATCTCCTTTGTAGGGAAAAATGGTCCTGCCTTGCTCAGTTTTGTGTGTTCTTCCAGTCCCTTCAAAAAGAGCACCCTGACTGCCGACTTTGTTGGTGGGTGGGTTTTCTTTTATTCTGCCTTCTGTTCATGGATCAGCAGAGTAGCAGATGGAGAGAGGCCCATCGTCAATAGACGCTCAGCCATCGAGGAGAGATAATGCCCTTACGAGAAAGGTGAACCAGGATGCTGGAGTAGTATGTGAGAATGTGTAGTTTAGGAGGGGGATGAACTGTGTGTAGGTGTAATTTGTCTGTTATGGCTGTGATCTCCCAGTGTGCCCCCCCCCAACATTCCATGCATAAGGTGTGGTTCAAGTAAGTGTTTGCCTCCTTGCTGGGGCCCCAGAATTCCTACAGCAAAACGGGCAGAATTGTGTAACTTCCACAGAACCTTAATGTACCCCAAATGTAGGCCAAAGCCTTTATTTGGCCAAGTGTAATGGCACCACATGGAAGAATCAACGTGGGAAGCTTTGGATTGAGTCTTGATCTGTGGGATGCAGAATACTCTAAACATAATTTGTTGACCGAACCCTTCAGCGCCATGGGGAATAATGGTATGCAGATCATTCCCCGCCTCTCTTTGCATCTGATTCATTTTGGACCAGAGTACGAAAGGTAAATGAATCCAGGAGTGATCAGCACGGGTCAAGGAAACTACATCTGTCCCTAGCATTGAACCTTAATTCCTGGGACTCAATCCATTTTAGTTTCTATGCATGCTCACTGCCGCACTGATTCTAACCCACTGGCCGGACATGACCCTGGTTCCAGCCCTACAGAAAAGCAGCGTACCAGCCACTTTTACTCCCTGAAAACGGACAAATAATTCTTCCAAAATAAAGGGATTAAAATTAGCTCCTCCAAAAAATAGCAAGCAAATGTTCACAAGAGGGCTAGACTGCTACTGCCCACCCATACAGTTCCACTACTATGTTCTTATCAGTGGTACCAGCGGAGCAGTGTCACTGGAAATACATCTGTAAATATGCATAAACGTATGGACCGCAAAACAATAGCTATTTTAGAGTTAAATATATCTTTCTTAGTTCCACAATTTCCCATACCCGCTTGGCAATGGGAACTGCTTGTTTTCTCCCTAAAAAAATAGTTTTACTACCAACTTCATAAAATAGGGAGTAAAATACTGCCACTTCAGCATGTTAAGTGGAGTACTGCTTGGTACAGCCATTGTCTGCTATTAGGGTTTCTACTTAAGGGGCACCGCAGGGATGTTTTGGTGTAGTGCAGATAGATGCTATTTGAGAGTCCTTCATATTAATGACCTTACAGGAAAGTCTGGGGTTATTCACAGAGTGCTTAAGTATTAAGGACCCTCAAACGTAATTTCCTTGTATATTCATTGTTTCAAGAGGTTCGTTGAGATATGAAAGCGTCTCCTTTTTTAAAATTATTTTTATCCAAACATGTGACATCTCTAGTTTATTGTTCTTTATCATTTAGGACCTACAACAACTAGAAGACCCTCTGCTGGCCACTTCCCTTCAAACGATTCTTGATATAATCATGAGCTGATGGACAATGGCCACTGGTAACCGACCAGATAACCAACTCCCAATAGGAGAGTTTGAAAGGATGTCACCATACCATCATTCTTGATGGGAGCCAAATAGCACATTTTAAAACATACTGACCTGTTATTTTGGTCGAAACTGATTGGATTATGGAGATGGTTATGATAAGAGTATGTAAGACGTCTCTTCCAAAAAGTGTTTGTAGAAAAAAGAGCCCCAGGTAAACATGAAGGACCCAAGGCCTATTTTTATGCAAAATGAACATCTCATTGACTCGTACTTTGGATTTCCAGATGCAAATGCACAACATATTATGGTGTATATTCTCCCAAACATGGGAGCCAGGGTTTCCACTGTTAAGTCTCACTGTCTGTGGGCCCACTATACAACTACATACCATGTTTTGCCTGTCCCTTACATTTACTCTTTCAATTACTGCCCTTGTGCTCAATGTCCCCATCAATGATCCACAGTCAATTTCGATTGCATTTAAAAAATGTGCTGTGTTACATCTCACCACTTTCCTAGGCCCACATCCACAAAGCACTGCAAAGACCATTTTTGCTTACAATTATGAGGAAAAGTCAAGCCGGTACGACCGCTCTGCCCGATAAGTGTTTGCTGCTAAAATCTGCGTGCATGCAGAAAATCACAATCTTTGGGTTTTGCATTTCCATTCAACCTCTCATCTTTCCATGGTCGGTGCAATGAGTACTGTTAAGAAGGGTAGTAGAACCATTTAATTTTCTGGCTGTCATATGACCTCAACCTAAACCAATTGCGCTATGACAAAACCAGGTGTTAAACCCGGAAATGCCCAATTGTTTCTGGACAACCACAGTGGGAGGAGGGCCAGGTGATGGTGAGTGTTGATCATGGATGTGCAATCAAAGATGTCATGTTGAGGGTGGGCGATGGATCCATCGAGTCAGCATGAAGTGCCACATTGCATTGGCTCCCAGTTTCCCACTGCACTGACTTAAGAACACCTTCCGTACAGAACCAGGGCTTTCAATTTACTTGCAGGCATTTCAAGCAAGAACAAAGTTTGCTGAGCTCGGGCCCCTAGCCCTACTAATGCTGCCTAACAATGACATCCTTAAGAAAGAGTTTGGGAGCAACTGAGGCCACATTCCTGGCAGATCTTAGTGGACTCTCAGACTTTGCTTTCTTCTTCGAAATGTCGAATCTTTTGTCCTCTTCGTGTGATAATTCTGTTGCCTTTCTCTCGGTCACCTCCACTCCAGTTGGGACTTCCCTTTGGACTATCCATCTTGTGAGACAAGTGCTCTGAAGGGCCAACCTGGCAGCTTCTAGTACTATATATAAATACATATATCCATGATAAATGGTGAATGTGATTAAGTGATGGGGAGACTGGATGAAGGAGGCGTACTCTTCTTGTATGGTGTAAGTGCTTTTCCACTTAAGGATTTAACTGAATCTATGACACTGGTACTTCTGTGCAAGTGAGTTATGTGGCCACATCAAAACTACCAAACTGTTGATGGTCGAACTCCTACACTAAAGGGGATGCCATGTATAAGAAGCACCTGCATGAGGTCTTGGCACTTGTGTAGCAGGTGCGCTGAATCTTTGCCATGGTTTAGACATGTCAAGACTTTGTGAGCACCTTACTTGTCTGTGGGAGGAGCACATTCCTATTATTAAATCTGACTTGGGTACGATCAGGGCTCTTATGAGAGAGGGTGGTTGTTGTTCAGCGCAAATCCATTGGATTTATCTCATGGTTGAACTTCTATAATTTGAAATGGCATGATTGGCAGGAGCAATACCTGGACGGAATGTGGCTTCCAGAGATGCGTTCTCTTTATCTCAACTTTCATCTCGGGTACACTGCCCTAAAATCTATGCAAGGGGGCAAACCTTGAGAACAATTTCTTATGATCCTGTGGTGAGGGCCAGGAATTTGGTTCACTTGTTCTTGTGTAGGCACTACTGCCATAAAAGGAAGTCCTTGCTTAAACCTCTACTTGGGGAGACTAGCGCCAGGCCCTTAAAGGTGGCATATGTGTGGGCTTATTCGGCAGGTAGCAAGGATTTCCTTGTTGCAGTGGCAACCTTCATCTTAAGCCTAGAGGTGGTGTCAATTTCTTGTTTTGAAATAAGGAATATTGTTTTATGTATTTTATTTATATACAGGGAGGAACAATGCTCTTTTGATCACAAGAACAATATACAATAGATATGAAATCGGGAATCAGTAAGCATATTACAATGGGAGTAGCATTGACCAGTGTGGAGGGGAGTAAATGGAACAGTCACCATGGACAATACATGGATGGATATATATAGATTACGGACAGCCAACATTAGACATTCTTAAGTGCAGGTAGGCGGTACAGCCAGCTGCGTTAGGGATGTGACCATGATGGATGAAGTGCTAGAGTGGAAGTAGAGAAGGTGAGGGGCAGAGGTGGTTCAGAAGCAAGGGAGAAATGTTAGCTAGAAAGCAGATGAGAGGCCAGTTAAAGGTAGTTGTGGAGGCGCAGCAGAGATTACGAGAAGGTTTGTTAGGTTGGGTAGAGGGGGATAGATTTATGAACCAGAAGAAGACATTTGAATCTGGCAGTGTTTTGCATCATCAGCCATCCAGCTTGGTGATGGTACGAGGAAGCAGGTGTGAAGTGAGGGTGCTCAAATAGAATCCGGGTAGCGAAGTTAATGATCTTGTCTAAAGTACAGAAAGCATAAGTTAGGGAGACCAAAGAGGATGTTGGCACAGTATTCTGGTTTAGAGAAGACAAGAGTGGTTAAATGATGCTTTGCAGTGTTGAAAGGAAGTGCCTGATTTTTCCTAATATTTAGGAGGTTGAGGAAAGCCGCTGTTGTAGTTTTGGAGATGAAAGTTGGGAAGGTTATAGCTGAAGAAGAGTAGGGGAGAGTGTTGGGTGGGAACTGGATAGGCAGTGGAAGAGACGAGTGGTTGGCGGGGAAAAAAGGGCACCTCGGTTTTGGTCGAACATCAGAGAGTGCAAAGCCATGCAATATTTAAATGGCAAAGAAAAAATTGGAAATGTTGATTGCGGGATCAGAGGAGAGTTCAGGAAAAGAGAAGATGATTTGGGTGTCGGCTGTGAAGAGTTGGTACGAGAAACCAAAGGGGAAATAAGTGCCCAAAGAGCAGAGGTGTAGAGTGTAAATAGGAGAGGACCCAATACACAGCCTTGTGGAACACCAAAAGTTAGAGAAGTGAGGTGCAAGGTGTTTTTGCTTCAGGAGACATGCCAGGCAAGATTCAATCCAGGCAAGGACTCAATCGCAAATCTCAACATGACGGTATTAAGGAGATCAGTGTGATCAGCGGTGTCAAAGGCAGCAGACAGGACAAGGAGAATTGGGATAGGTTGCAGTGCTTAGCAGAGACAATCATGAGAGAAGTTTCTGTGGAGTGAGAGCGGAAACCTGCTTGTGGGTGCTCTTGAAGTGTGGATGTCTAAAAAATTGGTAAGATGGTTGAACACAGCCCTTTCAAGCACTGTAGAGTAGTGCAGAAGGAGAGAAACGGGGAGAACGTTAGGCCGTAGGTTTGGGTCAGCCCCTGGCTTTTTTAGGATAGGGATGACCGTAGCCATTCTGAAACTAGAGGGAAAGCAAGTGGACTCAAAGGACAGGTTGAAGAGTTCAGAGAGGTGAAAGGCCACTAAAGGGCCAAATAGGCTTGATTAGCTGAGGAGTCTGATGTGACACAAGAGGGGTTAGCCTTCATTAGTAGAGATGGAACCTCTTCAGTATTAGTGTGACTAAAGTAGGAGATGGAGGCAGAAGATGGTAGAGTAGGCGGAGTGTAGAATGTGGGAGGAGGAAGTGAGGAGTGTGAGGAAAGTCAGGAGAGAATCTCTAATTTTTTAAAATTTCTGCAGCAAAGTATTCAGCTTGGTTATTGGCCATGAGAGTAGAGTTCAAAATCTTAGGTTTATGAGGAGTGAGTTTAGGGTGCCCTGTAGCCAGTGGGGATGGTTGGAGTGAGAGTCAAAGAGAGCGAGGTAGAATTCACTTTTCGCTTTATCAAGAGAGGTCTTGAGAGAGTTCAGGGCAGAGAGGTAGAGTTGTAGGTCCTCATGCGAGTGGGTTTGTCTCTTTTTGCGCAGCAGCTGGCGCATGTTTGTTCAGAAAGAGCATATGAATGGTGTGTGTGAAACCCACTTTTATACTCCTGGTTTCTTAACAGCTCAATCGGATTACTTTCTCTTGTTTCACATCAGTAACCTCTTTTTTTTCACAATTAGGTTTCCCCTGGTCTAGGCGCAGTTGTCGGACCACACGGTCCACCCATTGCAGGTTGCGCAACCAGGAACCCTAGGTTCTTTAGCCCACACAGGTTCTTCTGTACTTGTCCCTGTGTGATGATTCACACCCACTTGGCTTCTCCTTAGCCTCTTGGCTTTGCCACATGTGTTCTTTCCTTTCCCAGATCTTTTGCCTTGTCACAATGTATTTTCATGTATAGTTTGTTTCTTTGCCACCTTTCTTTCATGCTCTCTCGCAATCTTCTATACTTGCTTTCTTTTGTCCTTCATACGACTCATGCTTTGCTTTCAATAGGCACTATTTGCATTTCACACACTCTTGTCATCAAGGCGCATCTTTGCCAAAAGCCTTCCTTTAGTTTGGTATTCTATAGTTGTGATTTTTCACTCTGCTGCTTGCATATTATATTGTCCTTGTATTTTCCTCTCCCGTTGCTTTGGGTTAATTTCACCTGGTGTATGCTTTCTCGTTCATTCTATGTCTAATTTGGCTTCCCCACAGAGCCCCAGGACCGCCCCGGTTTGAGTGCTCTTCGCACTACACTCACTGGTCCCTGGCGTTTCCTCCGGGAAGCTGTTCTTTTGAATTCGGCTCCACTGACCTGTTTGCTTCACCCGCGAGCCCTGCTCCCACTTCACTTTTTATTCAGATCTCGCTGGCAGCTCTGCTCTCTCTCCGTGGACACTGTCAGTCACTTTTCTTCTTTCTTCTGTGTCCGCAGCTCTGGCTGCGGACCTCGGACCAATGAGACTCCCTCTCCGGTGGAGTTCTCCTGGCCCAGCTGGCCCCTGGCTTTACAGCTTCCTAGGGTCATCTGCCGGTGTCCTGGCTCTCCTGCAGGACCCACCTTGGCTTCCTCCTCGCACACAGGATTCCCTGGTGTTCTCCTTGCTGCTGGTCGCCTCCCTTTTTATACACCTGCAACCATTTGACAGATTGCAGTTGTGACTTTCGAATTTTTATTGCCTGGTTGTAATTATTGGAGCAGTTGAGACATGCCTGACCTTTACAACACTCTGCAGGCCTCCTCCTCATCTCGGTACTAGAGTGGTCAAATGACTTATTGGTGTTCACTACTCCTAGTTGCTTCTTCCTCGTCCCAGTACCATAATGGGATGAATGAGGTGAAACGAGGGAAGAGGGTTTGCAACAGCCCATGAAGGCTGAGGGAGGGTGAGGTTGGTTTTCAGAAGGGAACGGGGGATACCATGTCTCGCCTGTGGATATCCTCTCCCCAAGGACCCTCCACCCAAGTGATTCTCCCTCACTTCTCCACCCCCAGGGTCAGGATCCAAAAACGCTGGCCTTTCCCTGGCCACCTGAAAAAGAGGATCCAAGGGGAGTAGGTGTGAGGGCGCCCTCAGGTTTCTCACAGTTTACCCATGGTTGAGGATGCTGATACTTCGAGGTTAAGGTTAAGGTTAGCAATGGGAAGTGAGAGGAGAATGAGTAATATGGTAGGGTTTGGAAGCTGCGAAAGGCAGTGTTTGTGGAAGAGAGCCCGGTATAAAACAGAGAGTGCGAACTGTAGGTCTGAGAGAAAGGGAGGCATAGCCTAATGTTTAAATTCATTTCCTTTTAGTAATAGTCGATGCAAGTGGTGAGGACTGGTCAGAGGGTGGAAAGGAGATTGAAACAATGGGGTGATTAGATGGGGATGGTGTGACAGTAGTATTAGTGGCTGAGGGAGAGGTGGAGATGAATAAGAGATCCAAAGAGTTACCCCTGGTGTGGGTAGGTTATGGATAGAGTGGAGAGTGTGGTCACAAAGAAAAGACTGAAGTTCAGATTTCAGATAAGTGGTTGGAGAGGGAAGTTTAAAGTCACCTAAGGAAATGAGGTGAGGTTTAATGGAAAGAGAATCAAGTAGTTGTCAGAGTTCATCAAAGAATGGTCCAGTGGGCCCAGGAGGGCAATGGATGGAGATGATGTGTACTGAGTAAGGCTAGGACTTATTATGATTTACTCGAACTGCGAGGCCAGGGAGCCTCTTCATTCAACATTATCTTAAGATTTTACAAGGATTGTATTTAATTGCATCTGTTAATGGTTAGCATAGATAAGGCCAATATAGCTATATCAAATTGTAATGTTGTATGTATTTGCTTTGAATGTTTTTTTTATTATACGTTAATATGAAAGTTTTGTAATGGTGATTCCAGAACAAATATATTGGCTGATTGCCAGTACACCTGGCACAATGTATCCTGTCAGTCAGAGAGAATATGTGCTTAACACTTTTTAATGTATTCATTTATATTTCCTGACAAACTACATCAAACAATTTAGCATATTATTTATATGAAGCTTAGTCTGTATGTGAAAAGAGAGAAAGATACTAGTAGAGAGGACACAAAACCTCCACTATACAGCTTCACTAACCCCTGTTAGACGTATTAGCTGACAAGATTTGTTTCCAGTTTTGCAATATAAGTGGCAGCTGCTTTTAACAAGATAGTGTAAGTTAGCCCAGCTTAAAGCACTGCTCAGGTGCTAAGGGTGCGCGAGTAGTCCTTTCTGTGTGTACCCATACTGCCAGAAGGAGTCTCCTGAGGTGAGTGTTGCAAAGTCTCATGTTTGGGGTTTGGTGATGAGAGGCACTTTGGACGTAAATAGACCACTCACTACCTGATGTATGATAAGGCCGGAGGTGATACATGGTGCTTCGCCAGCGCCTCTTACTCGCAGCCCCATATGTGAATATCTACAGGCCATCCACACCTCAGCAAACGGAATCTCAATATGCAGCAGTTCAGAGCACTTGTAAACCGAGCTCGCCACCCGTGTCCTGGAATAGAATCTAAGAAGAGTGCCATGCGCATGATCACAACCTGCCAAGCCGATTGAGATTAGGCAATGACATTGAAATCAGTGACACTGTTTAGCCAGTGAGGGCTGCAGTAGTCACATGCAGTCAGGGTGACAAACAAGCTATGGGGATTGGCAGAATCAGATGGCCACCATAACAGGGCTGTCTCTGATTCCAGTATGGCGCCCCATTGCTCTGGGTCCTCTGGCTTCAGAATACCACTGAAGTATTGTTAGCGGAACTGAGGATAGAGGCGCGGCAGACAAACCGTAAACCCAAGAAAATAATTGCTCACATCAGGAGCCCCGATTGAGCCCATTATCTTGTGTTGCAGAATATAAAAGGATTGCAGGTCTTGCCATGGTGTGAGAGGTTGGAGCAGTAGTGAGAGTGTGGTGCAGATTGAAGGAGAGCAGGAGGAAAAGTAGCAGGGTGAGGAAGGTGTATTAGGAGGGCAAGCTCAGGAGTGGGAAAGTATGGGAAAAGGAGCAAGGAGAGTATCTGTCGAACACAAGGCTGCAGGAAGGAGAAGAGAGCAGGGAGAGGAAAGCGTGCGAGAAGAGAAAGATCAGGAAAAATTGGGAAAAGGAAGAAGAGGTGAAGAGAGTAGGAGGAAGGAAGTATGCAAAATGAGTGCTAGCAGCTGGAGGGGAGTTAACGGAGGTGGTGGTGAAGTAGGCTCCTATAAGCTGCCCAGCATTAGCAAAGCCAAAAGCTAGAAGTGGAACCAGAAGGTGAAAGAGAATGAGACAAGTTAAAAACCTGGTGTTCCAATGGCCATAGAATGCCGGGGATCATACCTAGAGATTTCTCAGAACAAGAGTGAAGCAAACCAAAGGTAGGCTAGCCTGGAGCCATAACCTGGATCTGATGGAATTGGCAAGTCTATCAAAGACAAAAACGATCGCTTATCCAAAGTCAAAGAACCGAAATAGTGAAAGAGAGAGTATGCTATTTGAAAGCCATACTCCAAGATCTGGTGGAATTGACAAGCCCATGAAAGATACAAAAGATGACTTGCTTAACAGTTGAGGGTTGATGGCATTTCATCTGGAAACTCCCCTGGAACAGAGACCAATAGGTAATCTGAAGGAATAGCCTAAATTTAATGACATCTGAGAGAAACTTAGCCTGTTGTTGCCTCTAACGAGACTGACCATGTGATGGGAGCATCCTGCCCGTGACCAGAATGACTCATGAGAGAATGCCATTTGTGGGGGGCTATGTCGAAGGCCTGAACATCTACCCAAGACCTATTGGGAAAAAATTGAATAGACGGTCACCAACAAACAGGATGATCATGACCGAGGAGAGAAGGCAGTGAGAGAATTTGAGAGAGTTAAAAACTGATCTCCAAAATCATACCAGGGAACCAGAAAGGAGACCAACAGATTATCTAAATCTCTGGAACTCCGACACCTCAAACATCAACAGTCTGTACTGAATTCCTTGGTCTCCAAAGGTCCAGAATCAAGAGACTGAGACAGACTTTTTCTGTGTTCAACCAGAGCCAGCCACCATGACCAGGAATTGATGATCTTTGAACTTGAACTCTGGAGAAGACGCTAACCAAGACTGACAAATAACTTTATGAACACTCCACGCACATGTGTTATTCAAGCACATGTTTATTCTCCCCATTCTCAACCTCTTTTAAAGGAGAGGCATACATTGTGATTTTGTGTACTCCCTATCATAATAACACTGTACTTTTTTTTTGCTTGCTATTTGTTGTCCAGGTTTCTTTTGAGCCCCAGGCACTCCATGACTGGTGTTAGTCGCAAACAATTTTCCAAAACGGGATAGAAAACTGATGTTACCAGACTCAAGTAGCAGCATGTCTCAGACATTGTATTGTTTGTTGTCTTTTTTAAAGTGTGAGCAGGAATGCACCCATAATGGCTTCCTGTGCTCATCAGCTTGCAGTGTACATTTGGCGTTGTCAAGTCTGTCACATTCAACTGATGGTTATTTACCCAATTATGTTTATTCAGTTACAGTATTCCGAAACGGCCAGAACTGTATTTTAAAAGTGATGTGCTAGTGCTCTAAGATGCACGCTAAGGAGAATGTTTGTGTTACTTGCCTCTGGTTTTTCATTGATAAGTTTGTTTAGGGCGTAAATAAATAGCTGTATTTGTATACGTTTTACCTAACTTGAGGTGCATAGTGCTCTCTAGACCACTTGCAGGTCCTGTGTCTGAGCCTTGCTTTTTAGTCACATTACCCAGATAGTATTGCTACAGCTTAGTGCCTTTGTTCATCAGAGCATGATGGCCTCTTTGAATCTGTCCACAGGGCTCATTCTGACATTACGATCTCAACAGTTAAAAAGAGTAGAAAAAAGAATTAAAAGTTATCCTGCTGCACCCCACTGTAAGGTGATGTTTGCAGCTTAAAAACAAGGAATTTTGTAATGGACAGAGTCTCCCTGTACTGATGGTTGTAGAGACTGATCAATGCCCCCAAAATAGATGAGGTAAGCATTGCCCAAAGTTGGGGGATTTCAAAGATGTCTATGGAGGGAACGCGGCAAAAATAAAACATTTCTTTCTCTGGTGGAAGCCTATTAGGCCCTATTGTTGTAAAGTTAGCGCTACAGCAATCTCTACCCTCTGCAAGGTAACAATATTGAAGCGGTTTGTACAGTTGTGTTCCAATTGTGAGAAACCTGATGGTATTCTCCAACCCACTCCCTCGGGATCTTCCGTTCAGGTGGCCTGGGAAGGGCCATCGCTTTTGGATCCCGACCCTGGGAGTGGACAAGCAAGGGAGGATCACCCGAGTGGAGGGTCGCAGGTGATTGAGAGGAGGATACCCGAAGATGAGACATGGTATTCCCCCAGCTCTGAAAACACCCTTACTTACTCTCCCTCAGATTTTGTGGGGTGTTTACAATCTCACATCGTCTCCCCCTCCCCATTTCCAGCAAATGCAGAGACGAGGAAGAGGCAACTAAGATCAGTAAATATTACCCATAGGAATAACAAGAGGAAAATAAGGGAAACCAACCCTAGAAAGAACTCGGGTTGTTCCACTTAGGGTCAGACAGGGTCAGGCACTCCATAGTTACTACTTACACCTGACTCCACTTGACAGATTGGTTCATTATGAAAGGTGTGGTCATGCACACATGAATGAGCGAGCTGGGGATGCAGTCCGGAGCGGTAGAGGCCAGGAGCAGAGAGAAGCGGGAGCTGCAGGCTGTAGGAGTAGGATATGCCTGCATGCAGAGACACTGGCCTGGTTTGTGTGGGCTGCAGTGTGGCGAGGAAGCCGTGCCTCCAGGGAGGTGGAGAAACGATGCATGCATTCTGCAGGCCAGGTCCAGGAGATTGCTTGTTCTCTTGGGGCCAGTGCCGACTCCAAGGGTGCCCGAGTGGGGCAGGTGGTGAGACCCTAACCTCAACCCTGCACTTCCAGGAGTAACCGCCTCGCAACGCAACGCTGCCCAGTGAGTTTGATAGAGAATGTGAGAGAAACTCGGGAGTGTGCGTTTGGATGAGAGCGGAGCAGGAGAAAGGCACAGACAGTAAAAGCGACACTGAATTGTAAAGAAAGGAAAGTATTAAAGCGGAAAGGCAGTGATCAAAGTTAAAGCCCTGAGCAAAGCAAAAAGCAGAAAAGCTGAGAGCAAAGCTAACGTCCAGAGCGAAGCAGAAAGCATAGCTAAAAACAAAAGCATAACGGCAGAAAGCATGAAGGCTAAAGGCATAGCTGAAATCACAAGTAAAACGGAAAGTAAAGGAAAGTAGATTGGAGCGGAAAAACGAGCAAAAGATTGAAACAGAAGGTGAAAGCAAGTGGAAAGAAGCCCAAAGGGTGCGAGTGGCAACAGAGAGGGGCACATGAAAAGGCTAACCCAAATGGTGCGAGCGGCCCGTAACAAAAAAGGGGCACGAGAAAAGGCAAAGAAAGGTGCCAAGGCATGATAAGCGGAAAGCAAAAAAAAAGGTGCACGGAAAGGAAAATAGACTTTAAGGGCTGCAAGAAGCATCTGAAGAGAAACAAAAGGGTACTAGCAAAAGAAACGGCAAGAAAACAGAAGAGAGGGGCAAAAGGGTTGCAGTGGTTGCGCCTAGGAAATGCAAAGAGCCTGGCGTTTTTGACAGCCTCTGACTCTAGCCCATGAAAGGATGGTATATGGAAAAGGTTGGCAATAAGGAAGAGGCACTACTTTTACAGTAGAATTTGTGTTTTGAATTGAAGGGCCCCAGGTCTGGGGAAGGGCACCCTGTGAAATCAAGTCATAACTGAGACATGCTATGTTATGTATCTTAAAGCTGGAAGAGGCCTACAATTTGGGGAAAGGAACCCTGAGAAGCCTGTCAAAGAAAGCATTCTGATAAGTGACTTTGTATTTAAAGGTTGGAAGGGGTATGAGCTTGGGGAATGGAACCTTAAGAGGCCCACCAAGTTGGAGATTTGTTAGTTTTGTTTTACTGTTGAAAATATTGAAGCATGGGGAAGGGAACCCGGAAAAGCTTATGAAAGGAACTGTTATAATTTGTCCATGGTGTTTTGAACTTGAATAAGGCGAAGCTTGGGGAAAGGAACCCCAAGGAACTTAGACACTGAAGGTAGTTGTAATACCTACAAGGGGCCTGTGGAGAAGGTCTTATGAACAGCTCTGTTAGTCATCTGTGTGACATTGACCAAGCAGCACCTGGTGAGAAGACCACCTGAAACCAACCTTGGTTTCCATTTTGTATTGAACCACTATTTCTTTGTTTTGAAAATACTTCCTATCACATTTTTGTACATGGTGAGGGCAACCATAGGTTTAGACACAGACAGACTTTTATTTTGGACTATTAGACAACGACTGCCATTAGAATCATCAGTTAAGGGAATTACCCCTTTAGAGTTGGGGCCAGTCATGTATTACACCAACCCCTTAGTAAATAAAGGTTTTGAAACTAACCCTTTTGAGTCTGTGTCTCTCTTCATGCTATACCTGTCTCACATATGGTGTCGGGGTGGGATGCAACTAAGCTGAAACAAGTTGGGGGACCCTGAAGTATGAGAAGTTAAGTGATAGGGCTTCTAACCCCACAGTTGCCACAAAAGGGTCTGCAGGGTTTGTTCTTGGTAGTAGCTGGGCAGAAACCATCCCAGCAAAAGAACAACTTCTTATCCCTACTGATCTTCCTATTCCACCTCCTGCAACTTCGGCGGGTTGGCACCCACGTTAGGACTTGCCTGGAAGTTTGGCATCGATGTCTTGGACAGGGTGATCAACCCTGATTTTAGATGGGATATAAAAGGGCTGCTCCAAAATCATGGGGAGGAGGCCTTTCGCATCCAGGCGGGTGACCAAATAACCCAGGGAATACTTGAAAGAGTGATGTTGCCTATCACTAGGGAAGAGACTGAGAACAATGTTACTGAAGGAGGGGCTCTAGGCTTTGGGGACGCTAATTCATGACCTAGTTCTACCCAAACCTCAGCCATCAAGGACGAAAGCTCAGACATGCTCCCCGACTTGGCCTTTGCTCAGCTGAACAATTCTCTGCTCGCTGAAGCCTTTCTATGGGTTGTACCTGAGTCTGAGGGTCAGAAGGGAGGAGAGCCATTCTTCTTTTTAACAAAGGGACTCCTGTATCGATGGGATGTTACTTCTGAAGGGATCAGTGGCGGCTGCTTACATTGGGCGGGGGGGCGCCGCCCCCCCACCACAGAGAGAAGAAGAAGAGAAGAGAGTCTCTCTTTCTCTTCTTAAAGTTAACTTACACATTTAAAACCTGTGCAAAGTGGCAGATTAATTATTTATTTATTAATCTGCCGCTCTGCAGCCTTGCAGCCTGGGCTGCTGGACGGGCCCACCAGGCCTGCTACTGCGGCGGGGCGCGTCCCGATTTAGTAGCTTTTCGGCAATGTAGAGTGCGTGGAGCTTGTAGCTCCACGCACTCTACGTAACCATTCGCCCATTCAAGAAGCTGGCGGGGCGCTGGAGGGGTGGCCCTGCACTCTTGGCATTCTACGCAAACAGCGTAGAGTGTCCTCTCCTCCTTGTGGGCTATGGAGCACGCATAGCAACAACAGATTATGGATGGATTCTCATTGGCTGTTTGCCAGCCAATGACAATCCGTTTGGTGTGTGGTGGGTGGAGTCGGGTCATGGGCACACGGTGCCTCGCCTTCCGTTCTAGTTGTTTCTCTCCAAGCCCTGTTGCTGGTCGATGTGGACTTCTTCCAGCCAGGGACTAGGCCCATCCACAGACGAGACTGGTCACCGGACATGCTGTCTCTGCTCGCCTGCTGCCTGCCCTCCCCCTGACGGAGTCCAGTCCAGATTGATTCGCAAAGGTAAGTTAATTTAATAGTAACTGCGAGAATCCTGCCTGCCTGAATATGCGCTGCGGCCCGCACAATGCTGGTCGTGTACTTGTGTGGGCCGCAGAGTTGCAACTTGCAGTGTATGCTTAAACTTGTAAGCTTGTAGGTTCAGGCCTACAAGCTTATACAAGGGAGAAGCATACACTGCAAGTCTGCAATGGGGGTCCGGTGGTGGTGTATTATCTCGCCCACCCGCTTTGCTTGATTGAGCCACTTCGCCCCTAGTCTCTACTAGCCCTCCCACCTCGCAGCAGATAAGCCTCGCTGCCAGCCCCACTGCCCCCACTACTCTGCACCGGTCCGGTGGTCCCTGGCCCGCAGTCCTCTCCTCGTGGTGCCTGGAACTGGCTTGAGTGCTTGTTTACTGCGTTACCGTAACAAAGTAAACGAGTGCTCACCGGGCCAGTTCCAGGCCGTTACCCCCAAAATCTGCATAGTCGACAACGACGACTGACTCCCTGGCCCGCAGTCCTCTCCCGAGTCGTGGCACCTGGAACTGGCTTGGTGAGTGCTCGAATAGCGCCGATTCCACCAGGAAGCAGAACCTCAAAATATCAAATGCATCACTTTGCAAATAGTGCCAAGTGCATGAACGACCCGAGCACAGAACTGCAATCAATTCAATTGGTTCAAATGTATGAAATATTTCTACCTGTGAATGCAGCACATACTATTGGCTGGTCCTGTCATGTATCATTGATTTTGAGGGTTTATGGCCGAAAATTCTGGTACATAATATGATTTTTTTAAAACTTTCTTGCATGGCCGATTAATTCTCGTTGTGCCTTGGACTGCAGTGCTGCGCAATGTACTGTTAGCGCCTAAACATAAAATGCAGCATCTCCGCCAGTGAGCCAGCTGGGCTGGCAAATGTATTATTAATACATTAATGGACTCCTTTTCTGGGGTGGCACTGCACCCGTGGCTACTCAGGTATGCACTTTGCTTATGCTGGCCTGAGCTTCAGTCTCCTTGGGTACTTGTGTGCGCCTGTGCAGGGGTGGCAGTGGCACCGACCTGTGGCTGGTCATTTTATTGCTCAGGGACCATTGTATGCATTTTGCTTATGTTGGGCCCCCGGCGGTGCCCCACGGGTGTGCTTAACTATGGCAGTGGGCTCTGTGGTGCTGCTGGAGCACAATGGCAATGCTGGTCACTTGGCTTGAGGATAGTGATGCTGCTAGATTGCTGTGCAGTGTATTTCATGGGGCTGATGGCAGTTCTGGATGCTGGTTGGTGCTTGGTTGCAGTAGTGTGCACTTCTAGGGGTTGCTGGTAGTGCTATTTGCTGCTGCCATTTGATGGTAGTGCTAGACGCTGTTTTCAGTTTTAGTGCTGTGCTCTTTTTAGCTGCTGAATAATATTGCACTTCTTTTCACTGCACTGCATTACGAGCAGGCACTGTGCACCTAGTGTTACCCACCAGCAGCCCCCATTACCACAAGGCAATTTACACCATCGGGATTGCTTTGACAAGGTTATTCGGCACGCTGCACCTATGCCAGAATAATTGCATACATGCGTGACACACCTTCCCTCCTCCACCGGAGGCCTTCCTAGCTCGGCTCGGCTGGGAGAGCTTCTTGACTCTTTCCTTATTGCCACATAAGGCACATCATGACAAACATATATGTTTCCATCATTACTGGGTATATAATGAATTTCGTTATGCATACACCATAGTACCAGCTATTCTCAATACAAGCTGCTGTAAAATACACCGTCACACTTGCACACGTACCAGTAATGTACCACCATTAGTATGGAAAACCTAATGCTTTTTGTCATATTTCGGTGGGTTTTTTGGACAGTAAATTGGCATTTTTCAAAAAATTTTGCGGGGGGACAAACCCCCCTGCACCCCTTCTAGGTGTGGTGGGCTGGCGCGCTGCGCGCGCGAGCTCACATATTGCCCCGGGGAAATGTACGCCCCCCCAGGTTTCAAACTCACCAGCCGCCACTGGAAGGGATGCCAATAATACAGCTAATGGTTCCCCAATCTAACAAGCAAAGAGTGCTTGAGATCGCACACTTGCATCTCACAGGAGGGCATTTAGGTCAGGCCAAGAATCGAGCTCACATGGCCAACAAGTTGTATTGGCCTGGGATACATGTCGACACAAAACATTTCATTCAAACCTGTGAGTTATGTCAACGCACCAGTACTCATTTACCACCACCAGTCCCATTAAATTCATTACCGATCATCGAAGTGCCATTCTCGAGGATTGGAATGGACATCATTGGCCCCCTCGAAAATCTTAGCTAGGCAACAAATATGTGTTGGTGATACTTGACTATGCCACCTGATACCCAGTGACATTTCCCTTGCACAATAACACCACCCAGCTGATATTCATACATTTGCTTCCCTTCTTTTCTCAAGTGGGTTTCCCTTGAGAACATCCGTTTATCATCCCCAGACAGACAGATTAGTTGAACGGTTTAATAAGACCCTTAAAACCATTCTTAAAAAGCTTGTTGACATGGATGGTACCAATTGGGATCAAATGATTCTGTGGGTTCTGTTTTCCATAAGGTAAATACCTCAAGCCTCCACTGGTTGATCACCCTTCGAACTATTATATGGGCGAGAAGCCAGAGATGTTTTAGATATGCAGCTAGAAACATGCGAGGAGAGGGAAGAGGCTCCAATTCCATTGTCCCAGAGCGCCTCGCAGTTAAAAGAACATATGGCAACCATCCGGTCTTTGGTTCAAGATCATCTTGGTAAAGCTCAAAGTCAACAGACAGCACCCTATTGTAAGAAGGTGTCCCTCAGGTATTTTTCCATCAGGCAGAAAGTCCTTGTTCATCTCCCTACCTCCGATAACAAGCTTATTTCTAAGTGGCGTGGGCCATATGAGGTATTGGACAAGACAGGGCCTTGTAATTATATGATCGCCCAGCCAGACCATCGCCAAAAGTGCACATTTACCATATTAACTTATTACAGGAGTGGAAGGAGAACACCTCCTGCCATAATATTATCTTGTCTAATACCACCAGGTGGAAGCAGAGGTGTACTGCGGGGGGGGGGGGTTCGCTTTTTCCTCATTTGAAGACACTAGAGTATGCCTCATTTCCATTGCCGCCTCTTGCAAGGATGCACTAGAATCTCAATACCATAACACCTGGTTTAAATTTTGTCCTGGGTGCAGCTACACGTTTCTTTGGAAGGACAGTGTGTAACAGTTACCTTCTAGGGAATCTCATCAAGGATATTCTCTGGGTGTACCAAAAAGTCAGTAAACATGCATGTTTTAGTTTTCACACCACAAACCAGCAGAACCAGTAAATGGCATCCCCAAGAAAATTACATCACTCCAACAAGTCACTCGACCGGAAGAGAGCACATGCACCAAGAGGGTCTACACTTCTCGGAGTTATGCAAAACGAAAGCTCTTTTAGAATTCACGGAATCAAAGTTGGTTTGGAGAAAGAGAAGTGAGGTTGAACCTTCCCTTTAATCCATCCATGGCTTTTGAGTCAACCACTCTGGTCTGAAAAGGGTGGACTACAAAGGATTTCAGACTATAGCTAAAATGGATTACATTCCTGGAGAATCATGAACAAAAGACTGACCGAAAATATTAACTGAAGAGTCCCAGGCAAAGTCTAAAACTATGCAAGACCCATATCCGTATTATTGAAGTGCTTTGTACCTTTATACAGGGCACGGAAGGGACATGGGAGGAAAATACTTCCCAGATGGGAATAATTTGTAGATTCCGATGCCTAGCAAATGGTGTCTGCAGGCGTGGAAGTAACAGGTGGTTCCAAAGACCACTTACAATATGAAAAAGGGCAGCTGAATTCTACAGAATCAAAGCGCAAGATTCAGATGAGGATATGAATTTTACAGTGTGTCTTAGAGAAAAAGCACATTTCCCACTTTATTCCATTGCCTTAATGTCTCCATTGGCACCATCTCTAAGCCTGTCCCAACAAATGGCATAATCTTTAGCCTGTTGCAACCAGGCAGTTAATCCCCGGACTGAGGAAACAAATAAAAGCCGTACCCATGTGACTCAATGTACTTGCATGGCCACCCAGCACCCGACTTAATGGTGGTTGCTGTCCAAGAAAGGGCCAATGTACCACCTCTCGAATACAGAACACCACTGCCCCAAAAAGTGTAGTCGTTATATTCTTTTGGACAAACGCTAGTGCCCCTATGTCCAGGTGATATAGAGCCCTGTGGGATGATATGGAAGCACTGGAGAAAGAAAACTACAGCCTGTTTTGCAAAAGGATGCTCCAATTGAGAATGTGTGAACGCACTAATTAAAGCACTAGATGCGGCAAAAACAGCAAGCACCAGGTAACTTTGGCAACTTTCAAGTGTCATGCTTGGTTAAGGGACGGGTTCCAAGGTGGAATCACAAGCCACCCTACTGGATACGCCAGTAGAGGAACCTGTTTTTTTGCAAAGCAGTAGACTTAAGCCTTCAAGTGGCGGAGAAAAGAAATGAGAGGCCTTTGGACAGATGTCCAGTAGAATTTACCAACAGAGAGGCACCTCTCATCTCTCTAATTACCGATTCTCATCTCTCTAATTACCGATTCTTTCAGATCTTACCTTACAGACATGCTTCAGGACACTCTAGCAACCATTTACCAGCGGGTGGCAATGCAGTGTCTCCGAATTAGTCCTTCACCTACACCTCTGCATTACAGCAACAGTGCAGTTAGATCCAGAGCTAGAGCCCAAGAGGGGCAGTCTCTGCTTCTAAACCATGACCTCAAGGCGCATGTCCCCCTAGTATGGGCAAGAATAACATTGTCTGTGCACACATGGGAGGGGATTACACCGATAAGTGGGCTTAAACAGTGTCCAAATGTTACTCTTTGGAACTCTGTAAAGCCGTGAAAACTTCTACAGAGAAAAAAGAAATTGCTGCTCAAGCATTTCAGACTACTGCAAAAGTAAGTTGATGCACTACCAAAAAAGAGCAGCATCGAAGCAATCCCAGAGCATTAGGTATTTATCGGCCTTTATATTTCAGTTTTCCGTGGTCACCGAAACTATTTGCGCTTCATTGTGAACTCTGCCACTTTCACTTCAAGATACTTCCTTTTAAAATTGCTTTGGCACCTTGTACATTCCCAGCATCCCTCGCCACTCCCCGGAACGAAGACATTAAACCCACCCATAGTAACCACTCACCTCCCAACAACTACCACACTCTACCTCCTGCCCCCCAACCCTCCTCCACTTCACACCATATTCACCCATGGGGTGCCCCGGAGGGAATCGCAGCTCCAGCTCTCACCCACCCCACTTCTGCATCCCCTACCAGTGGTCAGCCACCGCCATCCCCCTGACCTCCCCCTCAATCCTCCTCCCTAACAGCAAACATCCTTCTTGCAGTAGACTATCTTGCATCCTAATTAACACCAGATCTGTTGCTATAAATTGCCACAACATATGACTTAATAACCTCTGAAGGCCCTGACATCCTTTTCATCACAGAAACCTGGTTCTCCTATGACTTCCGACTCATTGCACACGTGGCCTTTCCACTGGGCTACACCCTTCCTTATCATGCACAACAGAACCAACAGGTCAGGTGGAATTGCCATTCTCTACAAATCCCGCCTCACCATGTCACACTTCGAGGAGCAAGTCTGTAACGCAGACTACTAATGTCTCCTAGTGAAATTTCTCATCACCCCGATACTTGCTCACAGCTTCTTACTCATATACAGACCCCAGGTTACAATAGAAGATTTGCTGATACCCTCAGTGACTCCTTAGCGACCATCCTAGTTACTCGCCCCTCCCTCACCATGCTAGGAGATCTTAATATATGGTTCGATGTCCCGCATAACCCCATGACACAGATATAAAAAACATAGCAGGCTCTCGTTGGTGTTTCCTGAGGGCTGATTTCATCGTCTATATTTCCGACCCCCACTCTTGCTTCTGATGTTGCATTGCCTGTTAGAATATTTACGTCAGGCGGCTTCCAGAACCTTACTTGGTTGAGGCTTCGTTGGACGCCCTACTTGTGTCTTCTTTTTTGATCCAAAAAAACAATATTTGACCCCGTGGAGTCCTCACAGGTTCTATTGACATCTTCATCAGAATCTGGATCACAGCTGCCGGGAGTAGAAATGGATGAATTGCCTTGTGATCTAAATGGAACATCATCATATTTTGATTGAAAAGTGTAAACCCTGTTTTGTCGGTAGTCTTTATCGTCCCTGAAGTATTTTTTAAATTTTCTTAAATTGATTTCATCCTGATATTCAGTGAGTATATCATTCATTTTCTCATAATTTTTCTTTTTTGTAGCTTCTGGATTGCTCATTTTTGTAATCTCCTCTTTAACTGATTCAATATGCTGAGTCACCCTAGTGTGTTCCATTTTAGCATGTGTAATCAAAGGTTCCAACATACTCATGGAGCTTTGATTAAGGTTGGCCTCCCTTTTGTCTGTGAGATCTTTATCGTCCTCGCAGTCTAAATTTGGAAAAATAAGGATTCTCAATCCTCTTGGAATTTTTTCGAGTTTTCTTTATAGTTAGTAAGAGAGGCTATCTCCCAATATTTATTAATTTCTTTACGGGAGAGCCTTTCAAGTCTTATAAGATTAAATATTTGGACACAATATTTGTAGCTTTGCATCATATTTTACCGATGCATCTTCCCCTACCTCACCTGCCATCACACAGTCGCAGCAATCGCAACCATCGTCCTCTCTCACCTAGACTATGCCAACTCCCTATAATTGGACGCCCCAGCATCACAACTCAGAAAACTCGAACGGGTCCAGAACACTGCAGCCTGGCTCCTCCTGGCCCTAGGCCATAGAGAGCACATCACACCTGCACTGCCTCCCTGTCTGGTCACAATCCACCTTCAAGGCTATGTGCATCACCCACCGTGCTCTTCACAACACAGGCCCAGAATATCTACAACACAAGCTCACCCCCTACAGACCCAATAGAAGATGTGGTACAGCTCTCCTCCTTGTCATGCCTTCCGCCAAATCGACCAGAATAAGTGTATCCTCCTCCGTCCAAGCATCCACAATATGGAACTCTGTACCTTTCAGCATCCGCTGCAAAGAGGATCACATTGCCTTCCGTAAGGCACTGAAGACCTGGCTCTTCCCTTCTGCATGCTGGCTGACCTAATCAGAGCTTGGGTGAACTCTCACCCCCAGATATTTAGGCAGCGGCATAGATGAGTCACATAAGCAGAGAACCGGGCACGCACAGAAATGACTCCCGCAGACTTGCATACCTGGACCTGCACTCAGTCATAGACGCAAGTAATCAGCCATGACTCACGGGAACGCATTGCACTCCATCTCAATGGAAGATAGCTGCATCACTCCTTTGGTACAGCCACCCAGTCGTACACTTCTGCAATCATCCACTACTTGATCTCTCATCGCATATCACCTCTGATACTAGAATGCAGCTAAGTCCCACAATATATATTTGGTCTAGCTGGACACAGCCGTCTCCTTGACTCGCATACTCTCCCGACAGCCTTCACAGTACCCATCCACTAGCCAGTTGTACATGGGTCGCTAGCAGGAACTTAGCCACCCCTACCTACCTTTGTACAGGCCAAAATGCACACGCATTCTAAAATCCTCTTACCAATCTCTCATTAGTCGAATTTTTATTCCACCAAGGGCATTCACTTAAAGCGCTTTGAGGCCATACCAATGGCACAAGGCTCTATACAAATGTCATATTACATTACATTAAATGTGCACTTGCAGTTGAGATGTCTTAAATGGTGGGCAAACATTGCACATGCCTCACTAGGATGTCTTTGCATCCAAAGAGGTCGGTGCACATTTTTTACAAACCATATATAAAACATATCATTCTTTTTTTCAATGCACTGCTGCTGCCCTGTGCCTGTTGCCTAATTGTTGATATCTAAGCTCCGATTTGATTAGTTTATCATATAATGTGTTCTGTGTTCACTGTAGTGCGTACAGTTTATGTTCCCTACAGCACAACCTATTAAGTGTCTTCAAATAACTCTCTAGGCCCCCTCCCGCTCAAATGGCCCATGTTAAAAGCAAGAGCAGGCAATGGTCTAAGAGTCCCAAATATTGGTTTTCATATCACAAATAATCTAAACAATTGCTATACACTGGTGACCCCATCACATAGTTTCCTTTGTCTGGGCTATTTAAATGTTTATAATGTACCTGTAACAACCAAATGAGACCATCAGTTAGGATTGTGGTACTTGCCGATTTCCACTTAAGCTGAAGAAAATGAAACCACGAACATGGGCATTTTCTGATCTAGTAAAATTGGTGTGTTATGCAATGTTCGTACGTTCAATGCCAGGACTACAAAACACCATAATTTAGTTTTAAGGTTGAACCTTCATAAATAATCACACCTTGCTGTGCAACATGACATGGGAAGCAATGTGGTTAAGTGCCCAAATCCCTGACTGGTTTCAAATACTAGCTTCACCTCTTAACCAAAGTGTGCAATTCTGGACAACCTAATTGCATTGTACCTAACCTGTCAGAATTGTTGGTCCTTGCATTTTTCAAATTTGTCGGTGCCTGAGAATGATTTATTTCTCAGGGCACATCCTTTAAAGAAAATCATTACTCAGATTTGAACTTGCTATAATGTTTTCATATGTACTACTAATTCATTGCAGCATCACTTGAAAACTATATCCACCTGTCTGTGTTCGGACACATTCGCCTTCTAGGTAATTCAAATCCATATCCCCTGAATGAGTGTAAACATTCACAGTGGAATTGATCATAGCCAATTTTGCAGCAAATCTGTTTTCATTTTGGCAAAACAAGCCAAATCATGCTATAGTCCCAACCTTCCACCCCCTTAGCCTGCTTAACTTTTATCTCCCTGCTGCCTCCACCGCTCCTCCTGCACCCCTGCTGCGTTAGATCTGTGCCTCTAACTCGGTCGGATCTGATGCTGCAGGGTCCCTTTTTCTTTCTTTTTTTTATAAATCATTAAGCGGTCCGGTACGGGGCACACCCCTGCAATCACTGCAGACATTATAGTGAACAAGGGTGCGAGGGGCACCCTTGCAGCCGCCGTTCCCCCTTGTTTACTATAATGCCATATGAATGGGAGATTTGATCGCAATGATCATATTCGATCAAATCTCTCATTTGAACAATTTGTTTCGGTCAACTTGGCTAATACCATCTCCTAGCATTGCTGGTGTCTGTGCACCTTCCTCATTTCTTCCAATTGGTCTCCTGCATCCTTGCTTCAACAATTCTGCATTGTGTGAGGCTGTTAATCTGTGTCCCGCATCTATGATAGGTCTTTGTGAACTTTCCCCATAGGTTCCAAACCCTAACCTGTATGTGTGCTAAAGCATATATACCTAGGCTTTTTCATGTCTGCCAGTCTGTGCCCTTCATCTACGCTAGAGAACGTGCACCTTCCTTGTGGCTGTTAAACTAATAATGCAAAACATATTTGTAATGAAGTTAGCCGCATACAGGAATGGTCTGTAGTCTCTTATAATTAAAGCACCTTTATTAGATTTCAGTGCAGATATATTTACAGTTTAAGATTGAGTTTAGTAACATCCACCAGCCCCCATCGTCAGCCCCACTCTCAACCGTCAACAATGGAACCTCAATCTCCCAACCTTCCACAGCACCACCAAGTTTCAATCCTCATGACATCACACATAACCAACCTGAAACCTGGTGCATAATGAAAAGTCATTTATGTAAATCATTACATATCTCCCTCTCTTAAAAATCAAAAGGAAACGGAACCCTACAAATCAAAACAACCTAAAGTTAATAACCTCACGCTTGCCTCATCCAAAGCACAACATACATGCACTCCCAAAAACTAAACCACTAACTAACTGCGGGCCCTGCAGTAAAACCAAACATAGAGACCAGCTCAATCAATCCTCTGTCATCAAACAAAACCAACATAACTACTTCCATTACTCCCTTCAATAGATTCATAACCTCCACTCTCCACAGTAGACAATGCAAGAGATACTCCACTCTCTTGCACTTAAATCTACACCTCACACCAAAGGGCTGAAGAGATCCCTATAAACACAGAAATGACAGCAGACAGCCAACCAGCATCCGACAGTCACCCCGTGTCTAGAAACCTCACCCTAAGGTTACCAGGTAGTTTAAACCCCTAACATCCTGAACTTCTTGAACTTCTAAAAAAAAAAAATCAACTATTACATAGGCCAAGGCCGAAGTTCCCAACTCCCCAAAACACCTAAACTGGTATCTCTAACATCTTAACTGCTCCCACCAGGCAAGACGCCGGAGTAGCCAACACCCTTCCACATACATTAAAAATTTCAACCGTTAACTAGCCATAAACTCCTAGTAGAAACACCAAAGTTTCGTTAATTTCCCGGAACAACTTTTCAACCTAAGCATTCACCACAAATAACATTCTTCAAGTGTCCACGCACACAACCCTGTAACCCTCTGCACATCACAACCAATTCATGCAGAACATGCCATTTCCATTAAATTTAGCACATTTAACATTGTGAACAATGAGTATAACACAGCTTCAAAGTCTTTGATTTACCCGTCGACCTGAAATGGAAAAGTATATTATACAAAGTCTTTGCGTTACATGACAATCTGAAATGGAAAAGAGTATTATACATAATTTATTCCGCACAAAACTGTCTTTGAATTGCTCGATGACCTGTAGAGTGGTATCAACACATTTTAGCAATACGGTAAATACAACCTCTTCCACAGTTAATAGCACTCATGTATTTGTAGCGCTCATAGACTGTCTAAACAAAGGCCACAGCATACTTTCTTTCACCCCCTTCAATCAGCTCCCAAATACTCATTCTACTCAGAACCTTCCGTACAAAAGGCCTTACATGACAACAATAGATCCTCTTAATACTCCCTATCATAACAGGAAAGATTCTTAAAAAATCACAATCTAACTCCTTTAGCACAATAATGGAGGTGCCCACTGCTTCTCCTATTAGATCTCCACATGACCTACAATGTCCCCAAGTCTCTTACCAATGAGCTTTGAACTCGTGGAACGCACTCAAACAACAGTCACAGAGTGCCACTCCCCTGTCCCGATAATCCCAACAGCTTTCGGGATGTCCACCTTTCATCGGGCCTAGAACACTCCCCACTTCTCTCACTGGCTATAGTGAACATTTTCCAAACACATCAGCTGGCTGATTCTCAGATGCTCCTTGCTGCGCAGAAACTTCTTTAAGCTGCACTCCCTCCAAATGAACTTCGCAAACTTTCTGTTTGTCACCAGCCAACTTGATCCTTTTTCCATATTCAAATTCGTCCATACTCCTACGTTGATTAAATCTCGCTGCAGCGCCATCCAATCCTGCAAGCTGAACTGCCTGTGTCTCAGCACGAACACGATCCAAGTCCACAACAAACCCACTAAATTCCAAACCGCCTTTACGTTTACCCAGCACGGCGATCTTCCCTTCGCTAGAAGAAAGGACCTGCACGAGTCTTCCGAACGCCGTGACGGCAGCATCACGCCCTGTGACATCATCTTTATCGCTGCGATCATCAAGCCAAACAGAGCTCTGTGCTCCAACCGCCAAATCAGCTTCTTGTACACCCCTTGTGTATTTGAAAGGACACCTTAGTCCAAGTATAGGTCGATGGAGCTATCACATCGCCTGGAACATCCAAAACCCAAACATCATATACGCGCCATGCGTAACGACAGGAGCACACCCCTGCTTTCCTGTGAAATACTTGATAACTAGCTCCATCCAAACAGTTCTTGTGAGGCTGTCCCACAGCGGTTTAAGTGTGCGCCACCCTCTCAGCGCCTAGTACAGCTGGCTGTAAAAGTGATTCTTTACAGCTGACCCGCACAGTTACTTATAGTAACTCCCACCCGCTCGGTCCGCTCTCACCTGGGGCACCGGGCGTGGGCGGGGGGTAATGTCTCTGTCCTCATTACCCTTCCGTGCCTGCCTTGTGGATTATCAGCACTGTGGCCGACAGCAATCCCTTTCCTGGAGCCGCACTTCTTACGTTCGTGCCTAGTTGCTGCTGCCTGCTGATTCCGCGACCCATCAACTTCCTCTCAGATCAGGTTGCCGGCAATCTCCGTCTTCTGCTCTTTTTATTCGCATCACTGTAGCTGGATGAAAGTCATCCTCGTCGCATATGTAACGAAATTAGCTGCATACTTGGAATGGTCTATAGTGTCTTATAATTAAAGCACCTTTATTAGATTTCAGTGCAGATATATAATTAAGTTACGGCTGAAGACTGAACTTAGTAACATCCACCAGCCCCCATCGTCAGCCCCACTCTCAACCATCAAGATGGAACCTCAATCTCCCAACCTTCCACAACACCACCAAGTTCCAATCCTCATGACATCACACATAACCAACCTGAAACCTGGTGCACAATGAAAAGTCATTTATGTAAATCATTAAAATATGCACACAAATGTGTTCCTTCTTCATGATGTTTAAACTTCGCTCTGTAACATTTATGAGTTATCTATGTTTTTTTTTTATAACGCTACTGATCTTTGCCCTCCATCTATGCTTCAATCCATATACTTTTATTTTGGTTGTTGTTTAAATGTGTCCTGTACCAATGCTAGAGCACAAGAAGCCTATCAATGGGCTCCTTATGTTGCTTATGAAAAACCTGAAGGTGTCTTACCCGCAAGTCCCCGGGGCTATGTCATCCAGGTGGCCAGGACATGGCCATCCCTTTTGGATCCAGTTCCTGGGGGTGGACCAGTGTGGGGGGGGATGGAAGTGGGGCACCGGATGGTGAGATGCGGTATCCCCTTCCCTGTAACACCTTATACCAGGTAGGATACCTAGGAACTCAACCTCCACCCCCTTTCCCGACACAAACACTTTCTCGCAGACAGTTCACTGTGAGCGGCAACGGACTTACACCAGAGCCGTATACCTGACATGTCCCAGTACAATGGTCAGGCAAGGTCAGGCAATTACTGATCATTACACACACACACACACACACACACACACACACACACACACACACACCTGACTTCCATCACACTTCCCCACATGGATAAAAGGCAGAGCACAAAAGCACACTATGAGTGAGGAAAAGCACACAAGGAAACGGCAGTTCCAAGATGGCAGTTTAATACAAGGAGAAAAACGGCGAGACCAGAGAGGGTTGCAAGGAGGGAAGTGCCCTTGACCTTTGAAGACCATTACTTTTGCGAACCTTGGAAAGTAAGAAGCCTAATACTGGAACTAAATCTGAACAAACCTACACTGTGCATAGAAGGTACCCGGGGCTCTCCCACATCGATAACCAAGGCAGGAAGGAGCGATTGCCACTTTGGTACTGTCCTTAGCTCCTACAACAAAGCAGCGCCAGTAAAGACAGCACAGACGGTGAGTCTGAGAGACTGATACCAAACCAGCTTGTGTTTGAACCAAGGTTACAAGCGGCAACGTTGTATGAAGAAGTCCAAAGAGGTCAGTGTGTGAAATGCATGTGATCGATGCAAATATAATTGGAAGCTAAAAGAGTGAATGAACGTTGGGAGGCCAACTGAGATACCGTATATATACAGAGTGGTCCGGCGCCATGTGGGTGCTCATTTGAAGGTCTCTGTTAGGTATCCAACTGAATGGCAACTGTATTGTAAAACTGAAGTTTGTATCGAAGTGGTCCTGCAACAGGTCAAGCTAAATCCTGTGCACATTCAAAAGTCTTCGATAAACCAAGGTGAACTACAATTTGTGAGCCCGGCTGAGGGAGACTAATTGGAAAAGGGGAAGGATCAGAGCCTGGCTGAGGAGGATCTGGGGTGAACAGTGAGTCACCCAAGTAAACAAATATTCTCAGAACTTTGTTAAAAGTGGGATCTGAGCCCGGCTGAGGGGGATCCAGGTTGAAGCACGCAAGTTGAATACTTGTAAGAAGAAAAGAACTGTGTATCTTATTTTTTGTTCATCAGGACCTCTGAATCAAGAGACTTTGATGAGAAAAGAGAACAGAAGGCCCTGTTGCTGGAAATAGAACAGTATCCTTGTAGCGAAGAAGAGTGTGTGCTTTTCCCTAGTGAACCGCTGTGCCCTGTGCTGAAAATGTGGGGAAGGGAGGCCAACGGCCCGAACATCCTGACATATAATTTTGGGAACACTTATTTTTTATTCATGAACATTACCCCACACTATTTGTAAATTAGCGGTAAGGATTGGCAATCATTTTTTTTTTAGTATACGCCCTTTTATTTTGACAAGACTCCACTAGGACTACATTATTATTATTTGATGGTCGTAGCTTTCTCCCATATGTAGATTTAGGTTTAGATAGGCATTTATCACACCCTTGTGAAAGTTCAATAAACACCCTTGAACTGTGGTCACTTGTGTGTGTCTTACTGTTGATACCATGCCTTCCTTACATGCTTCAAGACCTCTTCAGTGTTGATCAAGCCCTGGAAGGACATCGAATTAGACTTGCTTCTGAAATAAGTAGAAACCTTTAAACCACATTTCTCCTGGAACAACCACACAAAGCCTCTGAAGAAAGACTCCACAACTGCCACTGTTATCATAAATGCGGAACCAGCCACTTTGGTTACATCCCAAACGATCGAAACGCGCTTTATGGTATTTTTAAAAATCTTTTGTCCCTGGAAATATTTAAATGGTGGGTTGGGGTTAGGCATATAGAAAGGTAGCAGGGGGAGGCGAGAGTGGTACAAGAGTTCTCCCCCTTCGTTTTGCAGTAAAACACGACTCCATAAAACAATGCAGTGAAATGGGTTTCGATCATATGGGATATAACCAAATCTCATAGATTCACAAATGCTTGATATATTTGCCCCAATCAAGCTTTTAAAATGCTTGTTAAAAAATAAATAAACGGGGTGCAAAGTGGTTAACCCCCAAATTCACCCATCTCAAGAAAGAAAATAGGTGGCTTGAGTAAACCTCCACTTCTAACAATTTCCCGCCAACAGCAACTCAGAATCTAAAGAGCATAAACGATAAAAGCAAAGAAAGCTCACTAAGTGAGCACATAGAACGGACACAGCATGTCCATAAGGAAATGTTTGAAGATTATCAAGGAATTTAAAAGACCTTCAGCCTGCACCGTATCTCCAGCTCCTTCCCAACAACTCTGCAAATTCATCTGGGTCAACTTCAGAGAGAAAAGTTAACACATCTAAGACCACCTAGACAAGGGAGACCCAGCAAAGCTAAACCCACCATTTGAAATGGTGTCTACCAAATGACAAACACTAACACTAGGAGCTTTCTGCCCCTCTAAAAAGCAATAACTAATAACAGTTGTAAACACCAGCAGCAACCCAGCAGGATCAGCCGATGATGGATGCCCACCCAAAATCTAGTAAGCCACAATCTGGATTCTGGCCCTAAATTCCAATTTTCGCACCTCTATCGGACAAAATGTTGTCTTCAAAACGGCCTTCGTTAAACTTCTACTATAAAGAAAAACTACTCGACCCAATGGCCTGGCAACCAACCACCTCATCTCCAACACAACTATAACAGTTAAAATCCTCGAGAAATTAATCTATCAACTCCAGGATTATGTAAAACTGAATCAACACCCACCTCCATCTAGGACATGCAAATAAAACAACGCTGATGCATATATCTGCACTTTTCATCCTGGATACGTCAGCCGCATTGAACACCATCAGCGATTAAATCCTGCTAAAGAGATCTAGAGACCTTGTATTTGAGGGAACTGCGTGCCACTTCTTATTCATTCCTAAAGGATAGGACTGAGAGCACAAAGATGGTTCCTTTCAGTTCATGCCCCTGCTACATCACCTGCAGCGTAGTATCCAAAGAATCTTTCACTGATACTCTTCAGCATTTAGATGACTCCCATCCTTGGACTGATCAATAACTTGGGTCTCAATTGATTCAGCTATGTAGACAATACAATACAATCCTCTACCAATTTAGCAACGACTCTGTCTCAATGCACACCTCGACACCTGTTTCACGCAAGCCAACGCCTAGATAATGACAAGTTAAACCAAACAACGCAGAAATTATGATCTGGAGCACCACACAACCACCACAGCATCAATTTGCAGGCCAGAACAAAAAGAACCTTCGAATGGATTGGGTCCTCCCATGTATTCCTCATCTTTGATATATCAAGTCTGCTTGCAGCTTGCTCTGGAATTTTTTTTTCATAGGATCATGCAGCGTTGGTATTCAACTGCCTCCATAGCGTCCCTCATGACGTCAATGCTGGTATATGAAGCACACGTGCTGGCTGTTACTTCAGTTCTGTTTTTTCCACATTGCTGTGTGCTTCGGAGCTACTCACTTCAGCAACATTTGGATTAATTTTGTTCCTACAATCAAGTCGATTTGATATTCTTCGATATGTCCTCGACACCGAAGACAGGTTTCAAACTGTGTGCAGACAGTGGGACAAAATGTCGATGACAGACCCTCACCATGTCTGTGTGGTGTTTGGGGCTATACCACAAGGTGGACGGCTGTGGCTCAAGTCAATCTATGACTGTCAATGCCTTGCACGAAATGAAGGGGAAACTTGATGCAGGTAAGTCCTCCCCCAAATTCCCATCCGATACCCCGTCCAAAAGAAAGTCATCCTCTGAATTGAGGGATGTTTCCCCTGAGAGAAAATGTCTGAGAGATGTTCGGGGTCTGGTTCTCGACACTTGTTCTCTTCTAACAATAAGAGTAACAAATGGCGTCACAGGTCCTCGTTGTTGTCTTCCTCTTCCGGAAAAGCATTGTTCCCTAAGAAAACTTCAACTCCTGTGAAATGGGAAAACTTCAGCTTAAAAATGTGTGATGTTTTTCAGAGGCAAGTTCCTCCGAGTGCCCCTCTCAAGGGGTCAGGGAAACAAAGCCACCCCTCCCTGTCTGACAAGACCAGAAGGAAGTCTCAAGTGTCTCCTCGCCCGCCTCATACCTGGGGAAGAGAGGTTCCTCAACGTAAGTCGGAGTCTTCAATGACACATAAGAAAATGCCAGTGTCAACCCCCTTGATGCTTTTGTCCCTGGTATCAAAGCTGTCTATTTTGTCACCTGAGCCTTCAAGGCATGTTATCCACCTGAAGCCATCAAAGTATTCTAAACCATCGGCTCATTCACTGACTGCTTCGAGGAAGTCATTGAAACTCTCGACGCCTTTGACACCATCAGAGCATTCAGTGCCTCCGAAGACAGTGAAACCAGTTGTTGAACCAACCAAGTCATTCAAACCCCTTCCTCGACCCGATTTTGTCAGGTCTATGGGTTCCATCTTCGAGGCAGATGAGGAGGAGGATCAAGCTCTGTTTGGTTATGAGTATGGAACACACAATATTCCTGAAGCGCTTATTTCACCAGAGTCTAAGATGAGAAATCTGGTGGAGACACTTAAAGAGACAAGCAGTTGGGATACATCTCCTGAAATGAGTTTGGGAACCCAGAATTGACTGGATGTGCTGATCTTCATACAGATCCGTGATTTGTAAGGTTCCTGAATATCTGGGGTGGTCTAAACCCTGAGGTACTATACAAACTGATGACCTTACTGATATTTTCAAAAGTGGTCCATTTAAGGAGGCTGTTCTACCTTTTCATGCTGCCTTAAAGGAGAGGGTTATGGAACACTGAAGCCAGATTCTGTTCGCCCCTGTAAACAAACTTTTAACACAAAAATACAGAACAGCTTCTGTGGACCATCCTTTTCTTAACAGGTATCCTACACAAGAGAGAATGGTTGTTAAAGCAGCAACAGTTTTGTCTACGCAGCTTACCCTTCTACACCTGCAGATAAAGAAGAAAGGAAAGTTGACACTCTGGAAAATGGTTGTAGGTCATAGGATCGACAACAAAAGTATTGACGGGTTAAAGGATCGACACAAAAGTATCGACTGGTCAAAGGATCGAATTTCTTTTTTCTTTTTTTTTCCAATTTCTTTTTTTTTGGGGGGGTTCCCCCCCAACCCCTGTTTTTGTGGTAAAAACCACTTTTTTCCCTAATCGAAAACCCCCCAAAAAATATATAATTTTAAAAAAAAGTCGATCCTTTGACCCATCGATCCTTTGTGTCGATCCTTTGACCCGTCGATCCTCTGAATTCGATCCTTTGACCGGACACCCTGGAAAATCTCTTTGATTAGTGTGTTTAGTGCAGGAAGCATGGCACTGAAATCGACCAATGCTACAAGTGCCTTAGCTAAATATACACACACCCTTTGGGGTGTAGCTGCCCTTGCAGCAGAGCATATACTGGAGGGAGAGGAAAGTTGAGGCTTTTTAAGCATTGTTCACGACGGAAAAGGTGCTATGAGGCAGTCTTTGCAATCTAGCCTGTATACTGTGGATTCCATAAGTAGGTCCATGGCTGCCTGTACTGTGCTTAGGCGCATGCCATGGCACAAAGTCTGGTCTTCTGCGGATGTCTAGGCACGACATGCCTTCTGATGGAACTTTTCTGTTTGGAGAAAAGGCAGACAACAGCCTGAATAAGCTGCAGACTTCTAGATCAGCAGCTAAATCATTAGGGGCGACAATAGGACAACCTCACCCTCCAGGTCAAGACTGTAGAGGATGTCCTTTTCGTTTCTATTCTTCCATCTCTAGAGGAAGAGGACAGTTCTCCCAAAGGGGTCAGAGGATAGCTCCTCATGGAGGCAGAGGAGGTAGAACTCCCCATACAACACCCACAGAGTTACCCTCAGCTGCAGGTGGAGCAGCAAAATGACTGTCTCACCCACAAGTATGTGGTAAGAGTCAGACTCTCACATCATCTCTGAAGTTGGCGAAGCATAACTTTGGACAGATGAGTGCTAGAAACAGTAGCAGACGGTTACTGCCGTCCATTCCTAAAGAAAGCTCCCGATTGCCCCCCGAAAGCCAAATCTCCCTTGGTTCCAGATCTGCTCCTCCAACAGGAGATTCTCATCCTGTTGGAGAAAGGTGCAATAGAACTGGTACTTGTGGCAGGGAAAAACCAGGGTTGATATTCTCCCTACTTCCTGATTCTCAAGAAGGACGGAGGAGTGCAACCCATCTTGGACTTGAGATACTTGAACAAGTTCTTCAGGAAGGACAAGTTCAAGATGGTAACTCTTTTGCAGATTCTTCAGGCCCTTCAACTCCAGGATTGGTTGGTGTCATTGGACCTTCAGGATGCTTACTTTCATGTGCCAATCCATCAGAAGCACAGAAAGTATCTGAGGTTCACGGTTGTTGGTTCTCATTATCAATTTTGGGTTCTGCCATTCGTCTCACCTCAGCCCATACGGTCTTCACCAAGCTTATGGCAGTGGTGGCAATAAGCCTAAGGAGGGGTGGGGTTTCACATTTACCCCTACCTAGACAACTGGTTGATCAGGGCTGGTTCTCCCTAACAGTGCCAGAGTCATCTCAGTCGCACCTGCCACTTCCTCCATGAGCTGAGCTTCTACCTGAACTTCAAGAAGTCCCACTTGACACCTTCACAGAAGTGTCAATTTATTGGAGCAGTCCTGGATTCAGCCACGGAAAAAGCTTTGCCACCCGATTAAAGGGTCTCAACATCTCTTACAGATGGTCAAAAAATTCCAGAGTGCCCAACAACTTCAAGCCTGCGACTTCCTAAGGTTGCTCGGCCTCATGGCATCCTGCATTTTTCTGGTGCCAAAAGCCTGTTTGAGAATGAGATCCCTTCAGTGGGCTCTCAGATCCCAGTGGTCTCCATTCTCCGGCAGAATGACGGACCTTCTCCAGGTCCGACAAAGGTCGCCCAGGATCTCCTGTGTTGGGCCAGCCAAGAAAATGTAATGAGAGGGGAACCCTTTTGGCAGCCATGGCCGGATATGACAGTCATGAGGGACACCTCCCTCATAGCATGGGGAGTGCACTTGAGAGATCTTTCCATAAGCGGACACTGGTCTCAGTCGGAGTCCAGACTCCAGATCAACCTTTTTAGAACTGAGGGCAATCAGACTAGCGCTGATGGCTTTCCTGCTCTCAATATGGGGGAAGAGTGTGCTGATAATGACGGACAACACAGTGGCCATGCTCTACCTCAACAAGATAGGAGGCGTGGATTCACTGCCCCTGTGCAGAGAGGCAATCCATCTCTGTTTCTGGGCACTGAGAGAAGGAATCGCTCTTCAGGCAGTTCATCTAGCCCGGAGAAAAGAATATGGCGGCGGATGCTCTGAGCAGGCAAAGCCCAATATGCCTGCTCAGAGCTAATGGGAGTTAGCTCAGGAAGTCCTTCTGGAGATCTTTTTGCCCTTTGAGGAACCGCTCAAGTCGATCTGTTTGTGACCAGTTTCAACCGGATGTGCGAGCTGTTCTGCTCCAGGGAATTTCCCCAAAGAGGAGCTCTAGGGGACGCGTTTGTGGTGGACTGTGAGTTTCCACTGCTGTATGCATTTCCGCCAGTCCCTGTCATTCCTCATATGATCAGGAGGTTGAGGAAGTTGGGGAAAACCATGATCCTCATTGCTCCAGATTGGGCCAGGAGTACGTGGTACCCGGACCTTCTGGAAATGGCCATCTGCCCTCCAATTAGTCTTCCCCAAAGAGAGGATCTACTCTCGCAAGAGGGTTGTCGCATTCTTCACCCAGAGATCGGACTCTCAATCTTCATGCCTGGTGTCTGCAAAGAGTGAGATATAAAGATTGGGGTCTTCCAGAAGACGTGATGGAGGTGTTGCTTTCGGCTAGAAAACAAGCAACTACATCCCTCTACCGCTGCCGTTGGAATACGTTTTGCAGCTTGTGCAGGGAAAAGAAACTTGATCCTTTCACGTGTAAACTTACCCATGTTCTATTTTTCTTGCTCCACTTAACCCATTTTGGGTTGCAAGTGGCCATGGTGAAGCGCTACTTAGCGCCACTGTCAATCTTTAAGAGATCTCTGTTCTGACTTGAGTGTCGTGTAGACCGATGAGTCCTCCGTCCCCAAGTGACGTGCAGGGGAACTAAAAGAAACCCGCTGTACGACCTTTGAGGCCACAGGTGGGAGATGACTTCCCAGATCCATGGAACCTCTGGAACACCGATGCTGCTGTCAAAAAGGAACGAGGTTAAGTACCAGGCAACTACAATACATATTCAGTAAATCAAAGGATCTAAAAGGTCTTACCTATCGGGTGTTAGGAAAACCCAGGAAACCTAGTAGAGGTTCGAGACTCAGATGATGCGGCGGTCCCTGAAATAGTAGGACCGTAAGATATCGTGGATGTAGGATCAGCCACCTGTAGGAGTGAAGGCGTGACTTGGATCCCCAGAAGGGAAATGGCGTAGGAGTTCAGTGAAGTACCAAGGGATGATCCAAAGACAAGTCAGGATGTAGTCCAAAGTCTGGCAACAGGTAAACCGTTCCAAGCAAAGGTACAAAGGGTATCCGAAGGAGTCCGAGGTAGAGTTCCGTGATCAAGGTAACAGTGGATCAATACGTAACGCCAAACAGAGTCTGAAGACAGCTGAGAAGCAATGAGTGTTCTGTCTCTCAGACCTTTATACTGTGCGTTTCTGGGTCATGTGACGTCCACCAAGGTCACGTGAGGAACGCCACTCTGGATCACGTGATCGACGTGGAGACGTATCACCGCCCCTTCTGCTATACGTTCTCCAAGGCAATTGCCAATGCAGAAAGGGTTGCAATCGAGCCCGTACACCATAGCTGGTACAGAGTTTCCGGTCCTTTGGGTTCACCGAATCACTTGAGCCTCGAACCGTGGGAGGAGATGTTGGGGAAATGTGAGCAGTGTTCTGGTGTGTAGCGGACTGGTGTGTCGAGGATCGCCTAACAATCTCCCGATGAGGGGTTGTACTTTTAAGTGTCGGTTGTGGTACAATTTCTTAAGTGCCTAACCAATTTGTTTCCATCTACTCCCTTCATCGTGCCATCATGGGACTTGAATCTAGTACTATGGGAGCTCCTTTTAAGCCCTTACATTTGTGTCCTTTAAGAATGTTCACTATGAAAACAGCCTTTTTACTAGCTATCACATCTGCCCATAGGGAAGATGAGCTAAAACTCTGTCTTCTAAACCACCTTTCACATCCTTTTTCAAGGACAAGATAGTACTGACAGTTCGATCTTCATTTCTTCCGAAAGTTGTGTCGGAGTTTCACCTTGCACAACGTATAGATTTGCCCACTTTTTATCCACTTCCTCACATGTGTAAAGAGGAGGAAAGGCTTCATCATCTTGACCCTAAAATGGTATTAAGTTACTAAATCACATGGACAGCAAATGTTCATCAGGATGACCGGCTCTTCATTGGTTACGGCAGACAAAGATTGGGCTTGGCGGTCAAAAAATGAACAACCTCTAGATGGATTGTCATGTGCATAACAGAATGCTATTATCTGGCAGGCAAAGATTCACCCGAAGGTTTGAGGGTGCATTCCACTATAGGGGTGGCTGCTTCCTCAGCTCTGGAATAAAGTGAAACAGTGCAGGACATTTGCAGAGCGGTAACCAGGTTGTCCCTTATTACTTTCAGTACGTTTTACTGTGTAGATTCTTTATCAGGAGGGGAATCCACATTTTGCAAAGCTGTCTTCCATAAAATTAACAAATAAGAACATTCTTGGATACGTGGGAAGACACAATCTATTTGAAGAACAAGTTACTTACCCGTAGCAACGTTTTTTCAACTGGTTGTGCCTCCCACATATTCCTAATCGCCTTCCTATCCATCCCCCTCTTGCTTGCCTAGAATGTACATTTCTTACACCTTCCTTTCTCGCAACATCAAGATTGTCTCCTCCTATGACACAGCATTTAAATGAGGTCATGGTCAGCGCGTGTGCTTCATATACCAGTGTCAACATCACAAGGGACACCACGGAGGCCGTCAAAGGGTATCCAGTGATTTTAACGAATAGAAAATAAAGAATGAACTTTTAACGAATAAAAAACAATGAAAAAATACTGAATTAAAAAAATAAAATTGTGTATATATATATATATATATTTCTGATTGTTAATCTGCTTAGAATCAATCACATGCTGTGCATAGGTCCGACATCCAGTGGTCACTGCGGAGTATTGCATTTTGTTTTTCGTAGTCGAAAAGGGGACGTCGACAAGGCGTGGAGTTTTAAACATGGGGAAATGGGGGGTTTAGTGGGGCAGTTCCCTTCAAAAAGAAAAACAAAAAAACGCAGTATTTTTTTTCATTGTTTTGGGTTCGGTAAAAAAAAATGTTTTTATTTATTTGTTAAAATCACATAGAACCCTGCCAAAGACCAAGACTCGACGCTGCACGACGCTTGACCCTATGAAAAAAAAATCTGAAGCAAGCTGCAAGCAGACTTGGATATATCAAAGATGAGGAATACGCGGGAGGAACAACCAGTCAAAAGAACTTTACCACGGGTAAGTAACTTGTTCTACTCACAACTGTCCAACTTTTAAAAACATTGGACTTTTTTCTTGGGATGCGCTTTCAGACTCAAATCCCAAGTAGCAGCCAATGTAAGAAGCTGTTATCAATTGTATCATGCCCTATCTGACCTTTGTGCACAGAATATGGTGGTGATCACTCTTCAGGATAAACTTCGACAATGACCTTCCCCTCGGCCTCCCAGAATACTTATTAAACAGACAATGAAGTTCCACATGCATCAACCAGACTCCTCTTGAGACTCCCAACGATGCAAACTCATCCCCCCTGTCCTCAGGTATCCAATGGCTCCTCATCAAACATAGGTTTCAATTCAAGGCGATATACATCACTCACCAGACCTTCTACGGCAGAGGCCCAGAATCCACAAAGAGGAAATTCACTCACAACCTATCTATCTGCATCTCTGGAATGCTTTGTCTCCTGCACTGAGAAAACTAGAGATCCATTCCTGCTTCAGGAAAGGACTAAAACTATCTTCTTCAAAGAATGCTTTGACCTTTAGGGTAGAACTGCTCGCCTCCTGGAGCTCATTGCGGTTTTGGTTTCTAGACTGTCCCCTCTGCGACCCTCTAATGGCATATTCCTGTGTTGTAGCTTGTCCACTTACCCTAATGTTTTTGCTGGACTGGGTCCACAAATTCCTTCATGCCGCTTGAGCTTATTTCCTTGGGTACCTGCGTGTATCTTGACACTTACTGTCTGTTGCTCTTTGCTGCATGTTGGATACCTGTGCCTGCCCATGAACGTTTGTTCTCTTCTTCCTACATTTACCCTGCACTCTAACTTCTTCATCTTTAGCTAGCACTTACCAGATCTGAATATGACAAGGCTACGTCAATCACCCCAGCCTACCTTTCCATTTGTGGCACAATGAAATTACAGTGTTTCACAATGGGGTGCCTTATAATTCAACTATAAATAGAGCGATTTAGATCAAAGCGGTTTAGTAGCAGATCCAAGATTCAACTGAAACATTTGTGTATCTCCCTTCTCGTTTTTGTGTACCAAACTCTGAAACTCAAGTTCTTGGTGTCTGTGTGTTGAAGGCCACGTAATCTTCTGAAATTCCCTACAATGATGGCATTTGAGAATAGCTTCCTGACAAACTATAACAGTTCTCTTGAAGACCGGACCAAATAGAAGTCAGTCTTACCAACCTCAACTAATAGTCACCCTAGAGGCAATTACTGCCAGAGACAATCTGACAAATGAATACATTCCAAAGATGGGGCCCAGCGAACAACAGAGATGAGCATCACTGACCTGCATTCAATGACACAAACTATGCTGGCAAAGTGTGGCGCAACCAAAATGTAACCCTTTATGGTTCATTTCACCCCTAAGTACTGTAGGGGTGTACTGACACACAGCTGGCATGTTTGTTGGCACAGACTTTTATTATGTTAAAGAATGAAGAGGAAAGCTATCTCACCCTAATGATATGATATGATATGGCATTTGTAACGCGCCTATACACAAGTGTTTCAAGGCGCGACGAGGCAGGAGGGGGGAACAAGGGGAAGACAGACAACGATCCTACTAGGCCAGGTGTCATTCAGACCGCGCAAGTGCAGGGGTAGGGGGAAGGGAAAAAGGGGAAGGGGGAAGGGGGGTCGGTGTGCAGTACAAATAAGTAGAATAGAAATAAAATAATAAATAAATAGGGCCAGCTGGTGGCAAGTGCAAGGTAAGTGCAGACAAGTGCTGGGGGGGGGCTGTAGTGATACAGAGACAGTCCCGCAGTGCAGGGGTTGCCAGGGAGGCAGTGCAAGTGAAGAGTGACTGGGCCCAGGACCGAGGTCGGTGAGAGTGGCCCGGTTGCAGAATCAGTGCAGTATTGGTGAAGAATTTAGCAGGGGAGAGGGAGAGAGAAAGCAGAAGTGAAGAGGAAGGTTTTGAGGTGCTTCCGGAACCGGAGATGGTTCTCCTCAAGTTTCAGGGAGGCAGGAAGGCTGTTCCAGAGGGAGGCCCCTGCCGCGGAGAGAGATCTACCCCCAGCTCGTTGCTTCGAGAAGCGGCTCTAACTCTAAGGGATTTCACAGTCTCCACTAAAAAACTAAGGAATCTGTCAGAATGTCCAAATAAATGAGAGTCCACTGTTGTGTGTCAAAATGCATACTTCTATCCCTTACACTAGCAATGAAACTAAAGAGATACTGGATTGTCTTGGTCCAGAAGAATGACTCCCTTCTTCTTGCCACTGGATTATAGTTTCAATTGGCAAGTGGGAACTGTGCCTGAGAGAATGACTCCCTTCTCAAAGTCTCAGTTTCTTTCCAGGATGCAACACAAAAAGAAATCCAGCTTCAGGTACTGTGAAGTTCTCAGTTCAAACTGAAAAGTTCCAACTCAAACATCATTCCATATTGAAAGTGTATTGAAAACGTCCCGTGCTATTAAGCTACTTAACAGCATGGGACCGTGTTCAGGGTGGTGATCTAGAAGATTAGAATGTTGCCATGTAATTTCATTAAATATTCATATTTTGAATGCTATGACCTCAATATCTTTTCTATAAAGACCGTCCTAAAAAAGGAGAGTGTATGTCCAAGAGACGACAAGCTTTCATTTTGATTAACTAAGCTCCCGGTGGGTGTGGGCTCAGTTTCAGAGACACAGAGCTTTAACAAATGTTTATTTGGGAAAAGTAAGAAAATATCAGAACATAAACCCTTGAACTAGGGCGCAGACCCACAAGGCCTGACAACCACCTTCTTTAGTATCATTCCTTAATTCCCATAGTTTTCCACACTATTGGATTCCTGAAGAATGCCTCCCTTCTCCAGGTATCTTGTTCCCAATACTTTCGCCGTGCCAGAGGAATGACTCCCCTTGCCGGGCTTCTTTTACTTGATTTCATGGTACACAAACACTAAAGAGGGTATGGCTTCCTTCCCCTGATTTCTCTTGGATTCACGATACACAACACCAAGGGGTATGGCTTCCTTCCCCTGATCTCTCTTGGTTTCACAGCACACAACACCGGAGGAATGGCTTCTTTCCCTGATCTCTCTTGGCTTCACTGTAGTAGGGGAAATTACTCCCTTACCCGAGCCCATCACAGGCTTTTGTCACACTTCAAACTTTGGGAGAAGGACTACCTTCCCCAGGCCCTTCTTCAGCTCTGTGACGAATCTCAAGGTGCCGTCAATGCTTTAGATGGGGGAGGCCCTTTCCATGAGCCCAGGTAGGTGATACCACTATCTGCTATTCCCCCTGGGGGTGGTGCTCAGCGGGAGAATCTCATGGGGAGGGAGGACTCCATTGAGAGTAGTGACCAGCTTGGGAGAAACAATAACCCTGTCCCTCTCCCATCTTCCCTCAAACCCATCCTTCTCCACATTACCTGAAACCCCTTTATTATTGTAATCAGGGGTCAAGTCCTAAAAAAAGAAGTGGATGGACTAGTTAGCATAGCCAAGGGGAAGTGATGTCACAGAAAGTGGTGTCATCATCAGAGGTTGTGTGACAGGAAGTGATGTCAACAGAAGTTTCGTTATATGACGTGGTGTCATCGGAAGTGACATCAGTTACACTGTGCTTGCCATTCATTGGTGTTCGGGGTTAAGGAGTACTACACAGATCTGGCCACAGTAGACTACATTTCCTGTGGTGCATCCAAGCACAGAGAAAACATCAGCTGGCATTATGGCATTTAATACACTTCAGCAGACAAACTCATAAGGGGAGAAAATACCAATTTCATTATCAGCAGTCTTAAAATGCACTAATTTCTCCACATAAAGATTTTTTGCATGGTGACAAATGTTGGCATCAGAGAAACTGCCACACATCTGCATACCTTTTGTTATAATGGGTTACAGAATCTACTTTGCGTGACTGGTTATCATCTGCATCGCGATGTGAAGACATTCACCTGTTCACATATGGCAGAGAATCCCAAGTGGCAGAGGAGGGCCCATGAGGTCTTTAAACATTAAGGAGAGACGGCTAATGCTACGAGTATTCTTTATAGATGATAGAATAAAATTCATTGTGCTGAACCCCCTTTCACAGTCACTAGATGTTACTGGCAGGGTGTTTACTGCCCTCAGGATGGGTTGCAGCTGTTTGGGAATTTCAACTCCAATGTCAACCTAGTCCTGAAAACCTTCACCTATAGGTTTGTAATTTGGTGAAAATATCCTGCACAGGATTTCCAGCTTATGCTGTCCCTCAAGCCACAGACTGTCAATGTTGCTGGGCCACTTCTGAGAATTAAGAATATCTACCTGGGCAACAAGTGCTTCAACTTCATCAGTCCAAGGACTTTTGGTCCACCTATTACTTGCGGTCATGGCATATAATCGTGAACGTAAATTATGCCAAATTTTGGTAAAATTGGGGCAGATTTATTCTGACATGGCCTCTTGACTCCTCATCCCCCCCCCCCACCCCTGTTGATTGTCACCCCTTTAAAGGAACATTTTTCAATGGAATCAGTTACTTCTTGCAATCGTTTCAGCCTGTCACCTAATGGTTATAGCTAATACGGTGTTTTGCTGAAAAAGTATCTTAATCTACATGGCAGCACAGACGATTCCAATACACTACCTGCACCCTGTGAACCCACTCACATTCATTCCATCTGCCAGTCATCTCATTGCTAATAGATGCCCAGTGGTGCTGCATCGAACTGCTTCACCATGGAGATCCAGTCTGAGTCTGCAGCTGGCAGAGCCGGTGTCCTGTAATTATCCTGGGTGCAGCTGCTGCCTCTCCTGGCTTCCTGGAGTGGGAGTGCCCTGCGTGATCCCTCATCAGGCCTGCTCTCCCAGGCGGGAGAGGCTGGGAGTGTCCGCGGAGTCAGGTCTGTGCTTGTAGGGGTTGAGGAATGCCAGATGGGAGGACTGGCATCAGGTGCTGGTCTGGTGGTTTAGAGGGGGAGGGGTGGATGGTTGATTATCTCCAGATTGTGTGCATTAGAGCATTATTGGCTGAATCTAAGGGTCCACCTGGGGTATTGCTGCCACAAGAACTATTTCCCTAACTGCATTTGGAGCTGCCCGTGCACTGATTGGGCCTGGCGTGTGGTTGACCCTATGCTGGCTGGCCCACTTCCTGCAAGAGGGGGTTCAGCAGCTGGGGTGTTTTTTTGCCTCTCTCTTCTTCCTCCGCTTTGTGGGCCCTTCTGTCCTTGTTTCCCTCCCTCCTCTCGGGGATCCCCATTATCTGCACATTGTCCTGGCTGACCCTCTTTTTCTCTCCTCACAAATTGCACCCCCCCTTCCTTTCCCTTATCTGCCCCTTTCTCCTCTCTTTTCCCCCCTCCTCCTTGTGTGATACTCCTGAGTCGGTTAAACCACCTCGCCCAATTAGTTGCCATCTCTGGTCTGTCAGGCCAAACCGGTGGATTCAGATGCATGGACACAACCCCAGAACTGCAACAGAAGGAGATCTTGCGGGCAGGGTTGAGGTGCATTGGCCATTCTGTGTGTGGATCTCACTGCTGGAACACCAGTGGATCCTGCAGCAGGTCAAGTATGAGATGAGATGCACTGTTAGTGACATGTGTAATTTCCCAGTGTTGGGAAAGCCGGATGCCCTGCAGGTGAGGGATGAGGTGCATTGACAGAGCTGTGTATAGTCGCCTACAGGGAAGCACTGCAGGTGAGGGCTGAGGTGTGGTGTCAGCAGTGTGTAGGCCCCGGGTCTGGGATGAGATCGAAGCTGCATGCTGCAGGTCCGGGCTACACGCATTCATAGAGCCGTGTGTAAGCAAGAGACCATTCTGGGATAGTAAGGGTGCTCCAGGTCCAGATGTGGTGCACCTGCAGGGCTGTGTGGAATGTAAAGTAGTTGTAATGTCTATTATGCCAAGAAAATATCTGGGCTTGTTTTTTTCTGTTTTGATTTTATGAAAACAAATGCCCATTGTGTGCATGTTTTGGGCATTTGCCTTTCATAAAACCACTGCACAATAAAAAAATAATCAAAACACAAAAAAATCTAGTGAGGATATTTTCTTCTAATAGTGTTTGAAAATGTTAAAAAGGGCACGTTTTGAACCGAAAGAATCAATGGCAGTTTTCCGTGGAGAGCGCAGTCTCAAAATGTGATTTCTCCTTTAGTTCATTACTTTTCACCAGGTCATTTGGAGCAGTGGTGAAAGCTCTAACCTGTGAATCTGGTGTCCATGGTCCGAAACCCTAGGTCACACTTAAAATAATAAATTCTGAAAAAACAGCCAAAGCGTGTTTTACTCACAGCCTCTAAAATACTTTGGGGGGGGGTCTGCCCTCTGAAAAAAGTGGGCGGTCACCGTCCACCCTCGACTTGAGCCCTGGTTGTAATACATCTCACCAGGTAGTAACTACTGGGACAAGGAAGTAATTGTGATTACCAACATGAATGACAGTGCACGCTCTAGCCTTTGCAAGGACCCGTTTGGCCCACTGTCCTGTCGTTCAAGGTAGAGATTGAACTGCATGATGGAGCCTTCGTTCTTGGTCCGGTGTGGACCACGGGAGGCTTCAGGTATGTGGAGACGGCCAGAGGGAGAAGAACATCTCATCCCATAGAGAACCTCATTCTCAGAATGCTCGCAGCACGGGAAGAAGACCGTAGTGAAGGAAAGCTGCTTGCAGGTAACCAGAGCCGCGAGAGTGCAGGGAGGCGGATGCCGAACAGCAGAAGAAACATGCAGAAGCTTGGCAAGGACGCCGGAAAGCCCCGGAAGCTGCCAAAGCCCCTGGGAGACCGGCGAGCAACCCAAGTGGGTGGCCCAGACTCTACAGATACCAGAGTGGCTGATTGCAAGGTTGGGGAGAACCAGAGGGTGCAGGAGGCTGGAGGCAAGATGTATGAGACGACAAAGAGGCAGAATAATTACCCAAAGGGGATCGGGTCCCATGGTGGGAAGATAAACACTGAACAGTGAGAAATACGAAATATGCATATTTAAGCAGCATCCATAGACCTTGGCAGGAGAGTAAACCAAGGCTGTCGTCTATAAATAAAGAGAACAGCAAGCACATACAAGTGAAAGGGATCTGGTATCCATGCTTGGGAAATAACCCCAACCAATAACAAAGCGGAATATAAACTTTGCACATGCAAGAGAGATTCACAGACCTTGGCAGGAGAGTGAACCAAGGCTGTGGCTTGAAGAAAGACAGCTGGGAAGCTAACCAAGTGAAGGGGGTCTGGGACCCATATGGGGACAAATACCCCAAACCATAATACTAACAAATACAAAGCTTGCATATTCAAGGAACACTTCGAGACCTTGGCAGGAGAGTAAACCAAGGCTGTGGGTGAATGAGAAGTCATGCACTCTACTTGGCAAGAGAGTAAACCAAATCTGTGGATGAATGAGAAGGTTGTGTACCCTACTTGACAGGAGATTAAGCCAAGGAGGCGGTATTGAGAAAAGGAGCCAAGCCCTTACGTTTTGTGGAACCTTTTTTTCTATGCTGGAAATACTCTGGGGAAAGGGAATAAATCCCTCAAGTCTTATGGTGTTTACTTTTTTTTGTTTTCCTGCACCTTTCGGAACTTGCGCTACAAGGTCGGGCTGCAGGTCGGCAGTCAAAATATATTTACCCTTAGACATCATATTGAGTTTAGCTTGTGAGGGCTAGGTTAGTATTTGGACACGGGCGGCGAACTTTACTCTGGACATTCTGACACAGTTTCATTAGTTAGTTATGTTGAGGCAGGAAACCCCTCTTAGAGATAGGGCTAGTTAGGTTTTCATCCGATTGCCCCCATTTTTGGTTGTTAAGTCTTTGCCAATCAACATACCACCTTTGTGTCCGTCTCTTACTCCTAGACCCTCACAACTCCTCATCACAGTTCACGAAGGTTGGGGAAAATGCCTCCCTTCACCAGGCCCTCCTTATTCTCTTTCACACAGTATGGTCCTGTTCTGAGATATTTCATATGTCTGTGTGGGTCTCCACTCCCTCTTTGTTGCTCCCAAGTGTCCTATTGCCAACTGGGATGAGGAAGATGTCCTCTGTCTCCATCCTTAATCTCTGCTTTCAGGGGAGATAAGGGGGGGGAGTCCTCCTGCTGACCTCTTTTAAAAAATTCCCTTCTCAGGGTTACCCCCATTGGCCTCACAGTCCCATGGGTTTTCATTCCCAGCCCCCAAAGGGAGGCTTCAACTCTACGTCCAAATCTCATGTTGGCCACAGCCCTCTGGGGTTCTTAACATCTTCCCAGTAAACCTGCATACCATTCTCTCTAATCTGCAAAGGTTCTGCTCATGCTGGTCGTCTCTTTTCTACTGCAGGCCTCTCTGGGCTTCTCTGGCTCTCTGGGACACCGTGACGGTTCCACGGCCTCTGGTCCCTCGCTTTTGTTGAGTCTCTCCAAGACCATGCAGTACACCTGCTTTGTGTACTCTTGACTTCTGCTTCGCCAGCCTTTCGGTAGGTCTTTTGACTTAAGAGCTGCGTGGGATGCCATGCCCACTTCTTGTTCGTCCCGGTCTGTAGCTTTTCCACCTCTCGCTGCTCACCTCCCCTGCTTGTGGCTCGTCCAGGTTTGGATTGACAACATTGGTTTTCCGTCTTCGCTTTTATTGACAGGTTGTTCCGTACCTCCCCTGATGTAGCTAGACTGCTCACTTTGATTCTGCAGGGCCACCGGCATGGCTCGATGCCTCTTCTTCGTCCCGGTACCTATGGAATACTCTTCATTTGTGGAGACTACACTTTTCCACGTCCCAGTACTTCCTGTACGGATGGCTCTATAAAAACATGTAGGAACATTGGGGATCATGTCGGTGTGATGGGGGTAGGAAGGTGTGTCAGAGTAAGGTTGGTTATGGGGATACCATGTTTTCCACAGGTCATCACTAGTCCCATAGGGGGTTTCCCTCCCCATGAGATTCCCCCGCTGGGTAACATCCCCAGGTGGGCTATCGGTTAGCAGCCTCATCTCTCTACCCTCCTGGGAAGGTGCCCCCCCCTAGGGAAGAAGTGATGACATCTGGGGATTTGTCACAGTACCTCACAACAGCTTGCAGAATGTCAAAAAACAAACTTGGAATATCTGGCTCAATCTCCCCTGCTCAGTCCCCAAAACAGAGCCAGGAACAACAAGAACCCTACACCTTTGGAAAACAACATGACTAAAAACTGTGGCAAGTCGGACATAGGCGTTGTACCAGAGGACATGATTCAACAACTGAGTTTATTGAGGAATTTAAAGAAAACCTTCTCTAACCCTATCTCGATGACATGGTCCCTAAGCTAGAAAATGTTATGTTATGTTGCTTTATACCGCAGACCGGTACCACCCAGGGGCAGTCTCCATGTGCTCACGTGCAAGAAAGAGGACGGCGTTGGTTAGTGAAGATAGAGTGATAGGCTAGGTCCAGAACCCAGAGAAACGGGCATCTGTGTGTGTTGGGTTGCAGATGGGTTGACTGTGCACTGGCTTCTTGTATCCGTAAGGGTGAGGCCCAATGCCTGGGTTGTTTGTGAGCGTCTGTTATGTTGGTGTGTGTTTTATGTGTTAAAGTGGGTGGTATTTAAGGTTATGGTTGTGCGCACTGGCTTGTTTTGTCCGTAGGGGTAAAGTCCTGTGCCTGAGGTTTTTGTTGTATGCAAGTTTGGGTTATGTTGAGTGTGTGATTTTGTGTAGTTTGGTTAGCCGATGGCATGTTTAGTACACTAACGAGTTGTGTAGGACTGTAGCGGGAAAGGGGTGGTTAATACATTGGGTACTTTCAAAGTTCTTCTAGGTGGCAAATTTTCACAATTGTATCTGAATGAGACACAGGCTAATCTTCACAATTCTATCTAATTGTGATGCATGGCTAATTTTTACAATTCTATCTAAATGTGACGCTTTCACAATTCTAAATGCAGCAACTTTTAGACCTAGGACACCTGGATAGAGGGAGAGGGCCTAAAGGAGGGGCACAATGGTAGATGCAGTATCACTTTGTGTTACCAAAACTGTTCGTCCAAATGCGAGGTATGGCTGGCTAACACAGTCTGTCTAATTGCGAGATATGGTTCAGTGATGGTTGTCCTAGGTGTTGGATGTGGCTAACAGATGAATGTGCAACTGACTACAGGCTTTTAGATACTACAATGATAGGATAATATCAGGAGAGGGTGGTGGAGGGGAGGCACAGGAAGATGTGAAAGAGCGAGTCTGGGAAAAGAAAGCAGGGGGGGGGGGTAAAGAGTACAAGAGAGCCAGAAAAGTGCATGGGAAAGGTGAGGAAAAAGACAAGAAAGTAGAAAACCGGCCTCAGTGGAGGAGGGGGCACCGAGAGTGAAAAGAGTGGACATGTACCGGGCCAGGCTACCAATAACAAACAGGTGCTCGTCAGGACGTCTCACAAATAAATACTGTCTGTGGTCCAAACCTATTCTTACCTACTATACGCACTACCACTATGGAAAGAAAGAAAAGGAAAACCTAATGAGTTCAGTGGTGGCTGGTTTTCTGACTCTCACCAAAGAGTTCTTCTGAAATCTTCCAGTTCCTGGTACAATATCAAAGTTCAAAAACAAAAATGTCTTTTGGTTATCCTTTTTTGGTTGCAAACCAAGTCTTTGTCAAATAGTGTTTCCTTTATCCCTTCTCCTGTGAAATCTCCTCTGGATTTGGATAGGTCAGTATTCACAAACGCAACAAGGTTTACAAGTTATTCTTTCTGAATTGTTCACCTCATGTAGGCTACCGGCTTGACCAGCCCTGGCTGTTCTGATCGCTTACATACCCTCTCATGGGGTAACTGGTTTCTCAGCCGTGAGTGGGCTACAGGCTTGTTCGGTCCTACTTTGGTAGTTGCTTCGCTCACCTTTTCTGAGGTACTCTTACTTTGTCCACTGTTGACAATGGGCCACTTCAGCCCTATTTGGTAATTTATCTGCACCCCCCTATTTGGACAGTCAGCCCATCGTGGGCTAGTGGCTTTCTCCGCCTTTCTTCCCTCAACCATTTCACCCCAGTGTGTCTTGCAGTCCGGCGTTGCTCAGGTTTAGCTTTCTTGGTTTCTTCACCCATTTCATGGGTGGTTTTGTATTGCAGCCCGTGTGGGCTTTTTGCTGGCCTCACTGCCCTCCTCCTGTTTTTGGCATGAAGTTATGTACCTCTCTTCTAGCGGCATGGTTGTCTGGGACTTCGGTGTCTCTGGCCGATGTGGCTGCACACCTTGGACCTGGCGTCGGTCTGCGTTTTGATTTTCCTTTTGGCGGCTGCTTCGCTTCAGAGGGGACTGGCTCCAGACGCCTCTTCGGCTGGAAGTCTTCCTGCTTGTTCCATGTAATGACGTTGCCGCAAAAATGTCCATTTAAAGCTGTGATGTGACACCCGCAATCCATTTAATGGAGGCGGGAGACACCCCTGCAACCCCTGGTCCCATTATACCCATTATACAAATGTTCACGACAAAAAGGCTGTGGTGTGACACGTTAAAACTGTTTCCATTATATCCCTGCAATCCCCGCTCTCCTTGTGGTGTGGTATATTGGAAACACTTTTACTGAGTCACACCACAGCCTTTTTGCCATGATTTTTTGTAAAAACTGCCTTTTTTCAGCTACCATTTTACTGGATACCTTCCTGCTGTTCCTGGTGCAGCTTTGCTGTCTCCCACTTCCGCAGCCTGGGCTCTCCGAGATCCCTGCGTTACACCAAGCAGCAGCAGTTGCAGGCTTTCGGGAATCTCTGCCCAACACGTTAACGATGTGGTTCTTCGCTATCCTCCTTCCTGTGAGGGAGGGACTCCCTCATCTGCACGAATGTGTTTCTCGTGCTCCAGCTGTATTGCTCCTTTGCAGCAGATGTCCAGGTGTATTTGGGTTCCTCCCTGGGAAAAAAGGGACGATGCCATTGCTCCTGGTATTTACAAGAGTGCGGTAATAAATATGGGTCAGATACAAAGCCAAAACCTTAAAGGGGCCCTGTATATTCTTATTCTGTGCAACCCCCATTTAACCAACAAACCTTGAAGCTTTAGAAGTAAATGGAGGTGGCATAAAATCTTTACTTGGGCATTCCTTGTCAGTGGGGCAGTCAGGGATGACATTTGGGGGTCACCGGGGTCGCAGCTGTGACCCCTGGGGGCCACAGTTGCAACCCCTAGGGACTCCCTTCTTACCCCACATTTTTTTTAAAGGAAACATTTTTTATTTGGGTGGAGAAATCCAGAGCTCCTCGTGTAGCGGTGGAGCCCGGCCCAGTCCTCACCCATCAGGGTGAAGGCTGTGCCGGGAGGCACTCAGTAGGGGTTGAAGCTGACCTTGACATGTGGCATGGCTTCCTTGTAGCTCACATACACGAACCAGGAAGCTCTTGCAGCTTCCTAGTTCCTGTTTGTGAGCAGCACGGAGGAGCCGAGTGTTGCCTGGAAGGATGGACCGAAGCTGCAAGAAAAAAGGTAAGAAGGCTTTTAGAAATAAATATGTGTATGTTGCATGTGTGAAGTGCGGGTCAGATGTATGAATGTGAATGAGAAGAGATGTGATTTGTGTTTTTGAATGTTCTGGGTGGGTGGATGCGTGCCTGTTTAGGGAATGCAATGGGTGGATGTAAGAGAAGATGTGAGTGAGGGACTGGTGGGTGAATGTGTATGAATGTGGTAGTGTGTGTTTGAATGTTCTGGGTGGGGTTTGGTGTGTGCCTGTGTGATGAATCCAGTGTGAATGATGTATGGGTGAGTGACCGGTGGGTGAAAGGGGATGCATGTGTGCATGTGTGTGTAAGGCCCTGGGAGACTGGGGATCACAGAAGCATTTTTTGCCACCTCCTTTATGACTTTGCATGCTTTACTGGTATTCTGGGCAGAGCCAAGTTCATTTGTGTCATTACCTGTCTAGATTGCCATGTTGGTGAAGTCAGTCTAGCCATTGCTTACTTTGGCATGACATTTATTACTCGCCATCTTTGAAAAAGCACTAGTGATAAGTAGTGTTACCTCGCTAGACTGGTGTTTTTGTGTATCGCCTGTATATTTTTTACTGACATTTTATTAACTGAGCATCTATGATGAATCAAGCATGATAAGTGTTCTTATGGGTCTAGACTGGCTTACATTGGAACCAGTTTGGACAGGTTTCCATATTGTGACATATCACTTATTAATGGCCAAGCCAACGTGAGTATGTTCTTACATAAGAGTAATGGAAAATATTAGCAGAGCCAGTTTTGTGCCCAGTGCCAGTAATGATACTATTAAAACAAAAACATCTTAAAGCGAACATGCGTGGGAATACTAGCATAGGTTGGTGGAGCCAGCATGGAAATTTATGGGCACAGCCAGCATTAAAATGTTTTTTTATACTGGCATATATTGCAGGGCCCAGCACAATAATGCATTGGTAAATTCCCTGTGCACATTTGGTGACTTGCGTCTATTGTATTTTTATTCATGATTTACCCTACACCCCACAAAACCGATTATTGGCCTTTTACCTAAATTTTCACAGAAAGTGTGCTTTGTAATGCACCATTTTAACCCATTATTCAAAAGATTTTCTCAGGGGAGGGAGAAGAATCCCCCTGATTACCCCCTCCCCAGCCCTCCCACAAAACCATTTTAGTTCGTTTGGGCTCCACCGCTACGTTCCGTCACACTCACATACTTGTGGCAAATATTTACACCCTCCAGAAAAACAACTCACCAGCCACCGTTGGTGGCTGGTATATTTCTGGACCAGGCACCACCCTCCTTCTTTCTATGTTATGTTAAACATTTAAGCTTTGATTAAAAAACATATTTACTTCTTCCACTTGCAGCAGTGCATGCCCCTGCAGCGGCATAATCATCATGGATGTTACGCCCACGTGGTGGTCCGGACTGGCCCGGGGTGTGGCGTGCCCTTTGCTTTGTTAAGGAACGTGGAGGGTGGATCGCAGGGGAGCTGCCAACTTTTGTGCTAAGCCATTGGGCAGCACTCAATCTGACAAAGGGGTAGTGTGCAGTGCACGCCTTGAAGTTTGCCAGTGAGTACCCGGTTGAGAAACAACTTGTGGGTGTTCTCAATTTAAAATAACTCTGATGTCATGGATTTATGCGTGCAGCAATGATATTACATTAAATGGTGTTTTTCTTTAAGTCCTCTGGCACCCATTATTACGCTTAAATAATAAAAACTATGGGGGCTCTTGGGTATATTGAAAGAGTCTTTCCCAGGTATTATACCCCAACAAAGATAACATTATCAGGTGCACTCCCCTGTGTGCACCCAGACCAGGTGCACCCAGACCAGTCTAATAGGTTTCTTCTATCGTAGTGGGAGCAGACTCATAAATACACTTATAACCAAGGAATTTAGTTAATACTAAATCCTGGTCAATTATTTAATTTTCAGGCCTTAATCGTGCAGTATTTTTCTCCTGGGTAAACAGCAGCGCATGCCTCCCCAGGTCAGTGCTTTCTTGGCTTGTTTAACACAGCAATGCCACGGATAACACGTACTTCTGTGTCCATTGATCTATCGTTGTTTCATATACTAGCTGTAGCCTGTGTTAGAGCTTTCGGTTACCCTGTTACAAATATTGCATTATGTTTGTTTTACTTATAGACCACACGTCGAATCTGGAAAATGACATTCCCCAAATGTGTGATCGTGGACAAATCATGCCTCCCTCTGTGCCTCGTTTCTTATATCTAGCTGAAATGAGAGCGCCTGGAAACAAAACACGGGTGTTAGATTCATCTGAAAAATCTGAAGGCCGTTTGCCATCGCTTCCCGTGATGTCACTTGGGGTGGCGTCAAATGATGTCATCAGGGGGGTCAAGGGTCATGTGATGTCACATCCACTACCCATGGCATTTTGATGAAATTGCATTGCTTAGGGGGTGGACACAGGGGGTATGGTGGACTTTGTTCACTTGCCATGTCCCCTAGGGATGGTATTGCATAGCAGGCTCACCTCCCTAGTGCCAAAGGGGGTGGCTCCCCCTTGGGTAAAAGGGACGAATTCCCTGGATTTATCATAAAACCCACTCACAGGTCAACAACAGATTTGAAATTTTACCAATTCTGTCTAGTGATAAGACAGGACTTGCCACAAATGCCAAACCCACTTTCCTTCCAAACAAGCAGACTCCTCTCTGAGCTTCTGTAACACATACAGAGATCACCTCTCGCTCTGGCACTTCATGCCTACCAATACCACATTAACCTTATGGAGCTATGCCAAAACTCACATTTTGAACGGTATCATCCTCACCCTAAACCAGTGACTAACCAGCTCTCGAAGCACTGTGATTAGATCATGGGCTATTCTTTCCAGATAAAACGCCCTCCTCCCCCAAATGTTACTGCCAAATCACATATAACCATACCAGCACTCAGGACTTTGGTACATCTGGGCCTGCACTGTGCAACACTTGCAGTTTCGCACTGCTCTTCCCACATCCCAATGCCAACCCCTTCCCCCCTCCTCTTTTCTTGAAAAGCCACGCGCAACAAGGCCGCCAAAATGGCAGCGGTGCATGCTATACAGAACCTCTTTACATTACATGAAAATGACATTTATTATTCTGTTTCCAGTACTGGTCAAGTGGGATCCCAGAACTTATACGGTGTTCCCATGGTTATTTTGTCTTCTGCTAGAGCAGCATATCTCTCAAGCTACGGCTTATTATCAGGGTGATTGTGGGGGTGCAAACCTATTCCTGGATCCTTTAATGTCATTGGTTGGGTGAGGGGGGGTTGGGCAGATTGGTCTCTGCTCAAGATGGCCCTGGCTCCAGGTGTGCCGGGCCTGCGGGTGCACCGGGCTCGGGCACCCCCTCCTGCGAAAACCAATCTCTAACAAAGTTTTATTTATTTATTTATTTATTTATTTATTTATTTAAAGTTTTAATTAAATTTTTAAGCAAACAATAAAACCAAACTAACAGTGCATGTTCAACAGTTTAATTACACTTTTTAAATTCCCTAACCACTACTCCCACTACCCCACCCCCCTTGCAAGTCTATCATCTTGAGTCATCAGATTCCACACCCTGTGGTTCGGTCTCCTCAACAGGTTCAGTCGGGTCATCTAATCAGTGATTTCCAGGCCATCAGGGACTCATTCTCCTCCTCCCCCCCATTGCTGCACGCCTCTTGCCATGCTATGGTTTCGGCTTCTGCCCATTTTTGCAGGTCTTTCCACTACACCTCTATCCTCGGCACATGGCATGACTTCCATCCCATGGCAATCCTTCTCTTTGCAAGCACATAAGCCAGGTCCCTTAGTTTGCTTACATGCCTGAGTTTCCGTGGTCTGGGGAACCCCCCCAGCAGGTAGGCCCATACCGTGTCCACTACTATCTTGACCCCTCTTCCTTCTAGTTTCTCTTTTACACCCCTCCAGAACCTCTCTATGATCGGGCAAGACCAAAACATGTGCCGCATGCCTGCGTTCTCTTCGTCGCTCTTGGGGCATGCTTGCCGACCTGCGCTCTCGAACCTCGATATCCTCCAAGGCGTCATATAAGCCCTGTGTGTTATGTAAAGCTGTATCTGTTTCAGTCTCGCGTTTATCGACACCTTCTTATGATACCTTTGCACCCGTTCCCACATCCCATCTCCCATTTGGGCCCCAATCTCCATTTCCAAGTCCAATCTCAGCTGCGTGACCTCCTTCCCCAGCTTAGACATCAACATCTCGTACACTCTGGAGACCTCATGGCCCCCGTCAGCAATATCATATATAACGTCTATGGTGGCGTCTAGTTCTTCCTCCAACACAGTTTCGTGCCACATCCTCTTAATCCTCTGTACCATTCTGTGGTACGTGATGTACTGGCCTTCGTGCAACCCAGCCTCCTTCCGCAGCCCCTCAAAGGTAACACAAGAGCCCCCCTGCCAAAAATCCCCCATCGTTGCCACCACAGCCGGCTCCCAGTGGGTCCGGAGTATCAGTCGCAGTTGAGCGTCAGCCCCTGTCAATACCACCAATGGTATCTGCGGAGAGCATGGGGACGGGTTCCCCATCAATTGGCATGCCCTACGCCACACCTTCTACCCCAGCAGCATCATTTTAGGGCGCCCCACCATCTCCGCCCTGGGTGCCCACATAACTTCTTTCAAATAAAAGGGTGCACAATCCCGCCCAAACAGCCTAAATTCGGAGGTCTCTTCATCAGATAGCCATTTGGCAACCTATTGCAACTGGCTCGCCACATAGTACGCCTCGTAATTGGGCAGCTTTATACCCCCTTTGTCATGGAAGTTCTGGAGCTTCCATAACGCCACTCTGTTTCGCGTGCCATGCCACAGAAAGTCCCTACACATGCTATTCAGTTTGGCAAAAAACCCTTTAGGAATCAGATACGGAATATTCCCAAAGTAATGTAGGAGCCTTGGCAGGACCACCATCTTTAGCATCGCTCCCCGCCCCATCATCGCCAAAGGCAGCTTTGCCCAAAACCGCATGCATTTCTCAATTTTTTGGATTGCCTCCTCTGTATTACACCTATGCTCCTCCCCCACGGTGTGATATATATCTCTCCCCAGGTACCGAAAAGTACTAACCGCCCACGGTACCTGTAAGACCGGTAACCTCTCCGCTGGAACCCCTGTATACCCCCCCAACGGGAACAGACTAGACTTCTGGGGGTTCACGGCTATGCCAGATAGCACCGCGTATCTCCCAAGCACTTCCAAAATGTACTGGAAGTTCTCCTCCGGATACCGCACATACAGCAACATGTCGTACGCATATAGGGAGACCAAGTGCCGCTCCCCGTTCACCTCGATGCCTATGGTGTCATATTGCTGCCTCAAATAGATTGCGAGAGGCTCCAGGGCAAAAATGTTGAGCATAGGGGACCACGGGCATCCTTGTCTAGTACCCCTACTAAGCTGCCACCTCTCTGATATCACAGATCCCGTCTTTACTCTGGCCAGCGGTTCACTATACAAAATCTCCGCCCATCTTACATAGCCAGGCCCTAACCCATAGTGTTTCAGGACCGCCAGCAGCCACGGCCACTTGACGGAGTCGAAGGCCTTAATTGCATCCAGGGACACGATTGCCATTTCCTCCTCACTTCCGCTGCCAAACTCAATGATCCTCTGAAGTCGCCTATGATTGTTGGTGATGTTTCTATGGGGGACACAGCCCGTTTGATCCGGATGTATTAACTTACCAATGACCTTTTTCAGTCTATTCGCCAAGACCGCAGTTAATATCTTGCCGTCTTGGTTCAACATTGACACAGGTCTGAAGGAACTACAGCGGCGCCCTGGTTTATTTGGTTTAGGGAGAGGTAATATAACAGCCTCTCTCAGTGACTCCGGCAGGCGGCCCGTCTCGAACGCCTCATTTATCATCTCTAGCAGCGGGGGGAGGACCTCTTCTATATATACCTTGTAAAATTCACTTGGGAGCCCGTCTGTCCCCGGGGTCTTACTAGTAGGCAACTGCCTCACCACCTCCCCCAGTTCTTCCAGGGTAATCGGGGAGTCCAATTCCTCTCTTTCCTCCTCACTTATCTTGGGCAGCCCCATATCCTCAAGCGTTTCTTCTATCATTGCCCGGCTACTTTCCCCGTATAGCACTTTATAATAATCCACAAACGCTTGGTTAACCCCCTCCTGAGTGTCCTCTACGCTACCATCTTCCCTCTCTATAGTTCTGATTGTGGCTCTAGGGGTCTCGCTCTTATATAACCACACCAAAAGTCTCCCCGGTTTGTCACCTCCCGCATGCTGTCTCTCTATGTACCGTTTATAGTTAAGGTTGCACAACCTCTCCCAGTAATCCGCACATTTTTGCTGCAGCTTAAGTATCAAATCTAGTTTCTCCGCTGTATCGTCGCCGGCTTTTAAGGCCTCTTCCAATTTTGCTTCCGTCTCCTTCAGTTCTGTTGAAACCCCACCCTGTAGGCCCTTGGATTTCACCATGGCCGCCCCCCTCATAACCACTTTAAAGGCCTCCCATAGTGTCCCCGCCGAATCCACACTCCCAGTATTGGTTTCAAAATAATTTACTATCTCCTCCCGTAAATCTTCTCTAAAGAAGGGGTCTCTCAACGCCTCCGCTCGTAGGCGCCATGTCGGGATCCTCGCCCTCGGGGGGGCAATATTGCCATGCAAGAATCAGGGGCGAGTGGTCCGAGAGGACCCTGGCCCTGTTCTCTATGTGCGCAATTTCCGCTATCATTTCTGGTGATGCGAAGACATAGTCCAGCCTTGTTGATAACTGCTGTGGGGCCGAGTAATGCGAATATTGCCTTTCCCCAGGGTGCCACACTCTCCATGCATCTTCCAACCCAAAGTCATCAAGCAGTGTCTGTAGCGCCCTGGCTGCAGGGGCCGGTCTATCCAATTTCCCGTCCGATCTATCCACCCTCGGGTTCAATACACAGTTGAAGTCCCCTCCCCAGATCACCGCGCTTCCCACACACATGCTCAGGTTCACACTCAGTGTCCTAATGGACACCGCCGTGTTCTGGTTCGGGGCGTACGTGTTAACAATACTTATCTCCCTATTCTCTACCAATCCCCTCAGCATAACCATCCTCCCGTCTGTCTCAGCCACCACTTGCAACCGCATATACGGGACATGTGGCGCCACCCATATAAGTACTCCTCTTGCATAGGCCGAGTACGAAGAGCCCACCAGCACCCCCTTCCACTTTCCCGCAATCGTGTCCATCTTCTCACGTGTAAGGTGGGTTTCCTGTAGCAATGCAATAACTATTTTCTGTCTGCGCACATACAGCATAACCTTGTTCCTTTTTAAATAGCTATTAAGCCTCCACACATTCCATGTGAGTATTTTAAGGTCCCCCATGGCCCGGTATGATCCCATTCCCTCGCCCCCAGGTGCAGTGTAACCTTGAGTTCCATTCCAATCTATATAGGCTCGCATCCCCTTCTAAAACCCCGTTAACCAAAAACACACCGAACTTCCCACTCCCTCTCCCCCCCGCCTCCCAACCCTTCCCCAACACTCTCCCCCCCCAACTGTTGCCCAGCTCCATCCTTGGATCTCAGGCTCCCAGCATCTAGCTCTTTCCGGCTTTCGCCTGTACTCGAAGCTCCTCAGGGTGAGGCCGCCCTAGTGGCCAACCTACTATAACTACAACTACAATTCGGGGCGTAGGGTGCTACCGCCCTGCCGCTCCAATAGCACATCAAAGAACTACACATTGCTATACAGTTTAAATATATGTAACCGCCACTATATTCAAGTCCATCAAGTCTCTCACAATCCGCAATATGTTATCGGATATCAGCCTCCTACAGCCAGGCCCATCGTTCTCAGCCTTCGCCTAGGATGTTCGCTCGCCGCCATAGCAAAATGCATACCGTGTCTGAGTCACTTTTCACGTCCATTTTGTCTCCTCCGTGTCTTGATCCGGGCAGCCCTGCAGATCCAACCACGTTGTCGCTTCTTCCGGAGTGTCAAAAAAGTGCATTTTGCCCTTATACACGACCTTCAATTTCGCAGGGTACAGCAGCATATATTTTATCCCAGCCGCCCACAGCCTCCTTTTGATGGTTACATAGCTGTACCGCTGCCGCTGGACCAGCATAGTATAATCCGGGTATGCCGTGATAGTGCTCGAGGCCCTCTCGATTGTTCCGCCTTTCCGAAAATACTCCAATATTTTTTCCCGGTCTTAATAGTTCAGTATCTTGGCAATTATCGCTCGTGGAGGGGCCCCCGGTCTCGGCTTCCGCATGAGGGCTCTATGTGCACGCTCAACCACAAATCCTTGCGAGAGTGTACCGGCCCCGATTCCTTGTAGGAGTAAGTTCTCGATATAATCTGTCGGGTCCTGGCCCTCCTCGCCTTCCGGCAGACCCACCACACGAATGTTTTCTCCTCGCTCTCCCTTCTGCTTCTTCTGCTCAAGACTCCAAGTTGGCCACCTGTTGCTTGAGGACATGGATCTCTTTTGTATTGTTGGCACCGGTGTCCATATTAGATTTCACTGCGCCCTCCAGGCTGCTTGTGCGTTCCGCCAGTCCCCTGACATCCTGTCTCAGCAGGGAGACTTCGATTCCCACTGCTTCAATTTTAGCCTCCAGGGAAGTGCGTAGGTCCATCATCGCAACCCGCCAAGATTCCTTCAGCTCTGTAATGGCTTCCAAAATCTGATGATTATCAGCCGCTGTCGCGCCCTCAGCCTGTGCCATCAGGCCTTTGGTTGAGGTGGCCGCAGGAGACAGTTGTGCTTTCGCAAAAATGTCCATCGTGGGTTGTTTGGTCTTGTTCTTGCCCACGGCCCCTCGCGCCGCCATTTTCTGGTTACCGTTGGGTCTCCCTATCACGATTCAGCGACCAAGTGTCTCTCTCCGCTCTTTACCGACTGTCGCGGTGGTCTCCAGGCAGTCGCAACCTCCACCTCCTCTCGCCGCTGCTAGTTCAATGACGAGCGAGCGCTTCTCATGCTGGTCGTGGTGCGGCCTGCATTTTCACACCTCGGCTGCCCTCGGGCCCCTGCCGTCCGGGCCAGCGCCCAAGCTTTCACGACTCAAGACCTACGGCCCCTGGGGGTTTTTGTATTCCGCCTTCACCTCGCCATTGTCGTTCTTTCCCCGTGGCCGCCGCCTCTATTCGTCCTCTTTGGGTACCCTGGTTTCGTTTCTTTTGTTGTCGACCATCTTGTGTGACAATGGACCGAGCCGCCGCCGTCGTTCGTCGAGCAATTCCTCCAGACTCCCGCTTACGATTTTTCTCGATCTTTATACAATGAGCGAAGCATCCATTCCCATGCGTGTGTGATCGATTCTGGAACCAATGGCGCGCTTTTAAAGGTAGTTTTAACGGATCATCTGTCGGATCCGCCAGAGCTCCACGGGAAGCACGACCTACTCCATGGCTGCTCAAGCCACGCCCCCCCCCTCTAACAAAGTTGATACTCTTTCATTGCCACTGCCCTAAAACCTGGGTAGTGGCACTCCCTGAACAATTTATAAACTGGCTCCCTTGCTTGGCTCACAGCAGTCTGCAGTTGAAGGTGCCTTAGCACATAGGTAAATAATATCTTGGAGATTCCGTGCCAGGCGCAGCGCAACAGGAAATGTCTGCCAGTAACCTAATTGGACTCATTTTCTCAAGATCGTTCTTGGCCTGTAGATAAATCTCTCCTTTTCCTTTTGGCAGTGTGCCTGTGCCTTTAGGGGGCTCTTGGGTGCCTTTGTACGCAGCGTTGTAGACCTGTTTACATTGCCTAGATGCTCATTTGTAACCCGGAAAACAATGCTGTTTTTGGTTTGGTCTCTTTTATTACTTGCTGTGTTGGAATTATTTGCGCTGGACTGCTGCAGCTGTACCTGCCAGGAACCAAAACCTCTCTTTAACTTCAGAAAATATGAAATGAACCTGTATCCCTCCTGTTTGTTGTTCTGCCTTGTCACTGGCTCTGTTGTCACCCATATGACCACCTGGCACTGACTAAGGCAGAGTACTTTAATTTGCCTTCATCCATCATATTAAAGGCTGTTTTTTTTTTTGTATATGGCTGCTGGTATAAGGTGTTAAAGTGGGGAAGCGGGGTCATTTGTAACCTTTAGGCGGCGCACCTCACACAAAATTCCCCTGACCAAATAATCAATTGACGGACGATCCCAAACATAAAATGATTCAGATAACACCATCCGAGAATGAGTCCCAATGGTTTCCATTTTTTTGCAGGGTAATTTTTCTCTTGCACGTTGGTATCTTCAATGGTTCATTTCTACCCGTTTTTGATCTTGTTGGTAGTCCCAAAAAAAACTATTAACTTTAAAACAAGGAAGCAGAACTTCCATAGATTGTGCAATGTTCAAAATGTGAATTCCTCGTGTGGATCCTCCAAAGTATTATTAAACTTGGTGATGATATTTTTTTTCCCCTTTGGGTGCTTCCCGCAGTCTATGCCTCCACTCTGTGGCGAAGGGTCAAAAGAAGGCACCACTCAGAAATGCATGCATCAACCCTTTATTTACAAGCAGCAGGATGGCACTTTGGTTCCATCTGAAACTCTTGAGGCATAACTAAGCTAAGTGTCTTGTTGGGTTTGACCAGCTATCTTTAGTATCTAAGGGATAGCCGTTCATTTAGGAATTCACTAATTGAATAGAGTATCCAGCTGGCTTCTTGGCGCAAAACTCTTGGATGTAGTGCCCATCTCACTTCTTGATTTTGCCTACCAGCAAGTATTTCTCCCTTGCTTTAGGTTCCCGATCCAGTAGAATCGCCCCCTCTTTAAACATTTGACTCCTTTTACACTCTCCTACCAGTAAATATCTTCCCTGCGTGCTAAGGGTAAATATTTGCTCACCCTCTAGCTACAGATCACCCCCCCCTGGGCAAATGATGATATATTTTACACACCCCTATCGGCAAGTATTTATTTATCCTTGCTCATGGTTTTGTCAGACTGTGATTTTTAATTAAAACATTTTTTTTCTTCACACACCGGCCACTGGTTGCTCTGCTGGGCCAAGATATCCGGTGTTTTCCTCCCAAATATCGCAGTATAGCCCTTAACCTGCCGCATTATCCCTAAGCCCTCATACCGGAGAATGGATGGAATTATTCCTGAACATTGGACTGATGTTCCCAAAGATACTTCTATGGATGAAACTTTGGAAAAGCCAAATGATCGAAGGCCAGTTCGGCACTTTTACAAATCAAATTGCTAATGTTTCCCTTTGTTCCTTTGTTCTCATACGTAAAAAGTAAGTAGTGGTATTCCGCTTGTCTTACAATTGTTATTTTAAATGTACTCCCAACATTTTAACCATGGACCATTGTAGTATTTAGACTTCCAAAATCATGCAATGACTTCCGAATGCTTATGCTTGAAATGTATTCACTTCACTCTAAAAGGTCAATTGAAGCACTAAGTATCTACATGGCACTTCTTGGGTGTCCATTGCGGCCTGATATGTCAGTCTGGTTTTTAGGATGTAGGTTCTGTAGTGCATCTGACTTGGGAACTGGCAGCCTCATCTTGATGAAAGCGCTGCTGTTCCCAAATACTGGGCCATTGGAACGTGTAGGTTTCCTGGCAGTGACTGCTGTGGCTACCGCAGATAATGAGACGTTTGCCAACAGCAGGACATCAGGAGGAGACTCTACAGACCCTGCATGGGAGGATGCTGGCTACTGCCAGGGGCACAGCCATGGCATTGATAAAGAAAGTGGATTGCAGGGATCACGGAAGAGGTCTGTGTGTTGGCGACAACATGAAATCGCATCCTTCTGTGGCAAAAGCATGCCTGCAGGTAAGCTCTAAGAAGATCCCAGGAAACCAAATTGACTCCTAAGGCTGCTTCACAAATTAGAGGAGGTGCCTAGGAAACCAAATTGGCTTCTAATCCAGGTTGGCTGCTTCACAAATTGTTGTGAGCAGAGTGCTTCTCCATCATGAAACCTTCATTGTGATTCATAACAGCTGGGTAAGTAACTTTTCTTTCTGTCATAAACTGCTAGGGTCTTTGGATGGCAAAATAAAACCTTACGGATGGGAGACATTTGCTATGCGTTTCTAGGTTTTATGGGCGTTAGGAAACATATTGTAAGCTTTGAATGCTTGTAGGACGGCTGTGTATTTTATGACCATGCTGTTTTCATCAAATAAGTACATTTATTGGGCTGGTTCTTTTCAGAATGGTGTTACCTGTACAATGTGTTTCTTTCTTCATGAAGTGAGGTTGTGGTAAGTCATAGTTCTGTGTCTAACAATGAACCATTTAAAATTGAACAAAAATACTCAAAGTGGTGAACACAAACTGCACGGCCGAGTCTACAATGCATGCCCCTGGATGTATGGTAACTAGAGATAGTTATACCCACAAAGATCAGCCTGGGATTGTGCAGTGGACTAAAATCCCTTACTGCTGATTGGCCGTCCTAATCCCTTTCCTGACCTTTACTGATTCAATCTCTGTATCCCGTTGTAGTAGATTCAGGATACTGGTGCGGCTGCAAAGTCGGCCATTGCTGCAGTCATGGACTTCACTGTATTCTCAACCTATATGTTGTTAGATTAACATTCCAACCTGGATATCTCATTGGTTGCTGGTCGTGGAAGTTCCCTTCCGGGACAAGGGAGTTTGTTCGGTTTGAGCTCTTCCCTTGCCCAGCCACCGGATGTTCAATGTTTTGATGGCAGTAAACCGTTGTGAAAGTTGTACTCAAAGATCCCTCTTTCAAACACAAGTAGAATACACCCAAGAGTCAATACTGCAAGACCGTCTTGCTACTTTCATAAATCTCACACAAGGTTTTGAAGATTATTACAATTTCTACTGGATCACAGTTGCATACCTTTCCCTGACTTTACTTAGTTCCCTTTAAAACCATTTGATGGGATGCTTTGCTTTCCCTTGGTGAAGAAAATCTGCAGCTTTCTCACCTTTGGTGCACTGAGTGAGCGTGCCCCCACAAAGTCCCTATTGATCTAGTTCACCCCCTACATATTGACATAGTCTTATTTTTATTGAGCTTCTAGGTTACTCATACATAGGACAACATCTTAAAAACAAGTTAGGACTGGACAAATATTTACCTGTTACAGCACTGATCCAACAGCACAAAAATCACTCAATGACTCAATTAACATAAATAACTTTCTTAGATCGATCGATACCTATATCTGGTTTTTATAGAACCTCATTACCTCTAAAACCCAATTGTAGTGGAATTATCACAATATTCTAAGAAAAGCAAATGAATCATATCCTTTCAATGTGTGGTATCTTTTCTCATTTCCCTCTTTGAGCCAAAGGTTCCAATTCTTTGTGCATCTACACGGCAAATGGCGACTTGACCTTTTTCCAGTCCTTTCAAAATTGGAGTAAGCCAGTGCTGCAAGGATTTTACCACCACAAAATTGAAATTCTCTTTAGGTACAATTTTATAGCAGTTTAGCATCGTGTTCTCTCATGGTGGCACATGTCCGTTGGCACATATCCCCCTACTTGGACGATTGGCTGATTCTAGAGTCCTTTCCAAAGCGGTCACCCCATCATTCATGTCTGGTCAAGTCCATCCTATACTATCTGTACCGGTTTGCACAGGAAGTATAGGACATCTAATCAGAGTGCTCCCCCTCGATTGGAGAAAGAATCCCTGCCCTCCACCAGAAAGGGTAGATTTCCTGGGATAGACTGAGTAAGATTTCCTCATCTGCGATGCATCCTCATCTTGGCGGTTTTAGAAAGCTTTGTTTTGGGACTCATGGATCGCGTGATCGTAATGTGAATTTAGCTGTCCCTCGACAGGTCTAAAGCGAGTCATCCTCCACGCAAGCTAGACCAATGTGTACTCAGATTGCCGCCTTTTGTTCTAATTGGTGACACATTCCGTTCTCCATGGCCAATTCCTTAGAATAGCCGATCCACATGGGAACGTGGGCAGTACCTCACATGTATTTAAGGATAAGGCATACAATTCAACCTTTGAGCTAACACTCAGTTCAGCCAAAGTGTGTTTGATATTTTTCTGGTTGCGATCCACGTTGAACAGAGCAATGACATGTAACAAGACTATGGATTCCACCCAAGTGTGACTCACTAGGAAAGTGTGTGGTGCCTTCTCTGATCAGCTCCATAATCTCTGCAACTCATTTCTGGTACAAACGCATGACATAGACGAACACCCAGCCTTCAGGGGGGCTCTGAAAACCTGCTTCTTCCTACCCAATGGCTGTCTTTGGCCTATTTTCTGGTAGCCTCTTCGATACCAAGACACCATAGGAGCATTTATTAAAAATCTGCATATTGGTCCCAAGGGCCTCTAACGGTTCTTTTTTGCACCACTTTTCAGCACTGACACCGAGTTCCTGTATCCTCATTTCTGTTTTTAAAACTTCCAGAGGCTCTTGGTTGAATTAAGTTATTTTTTTTAACAGAAATTATCATTTCTTCTGTTTTTACTATTACGATTGGTCCTATATGAATGTCAACTAAAAATAAAATTCCTAGAGAAATGCAAAGGCAAGTTGCATATTATATGCATACATGTATGTAAGTATATACATGCATTATATTTGTATGCCTTGAATATAGCCACTGTGTAGAATGTAGCCCTGCTTTGAATCCCCCTCCCTTCTAAATTCAGCTGCATCTATGAAACCAAGAAACCAGCCAGGACACATGGGTACGTATCACACTCCATGCTTATGGAAGATAGCCAAAGGCACAGCCACCCAAACACACGCATCTGCTATCATACACTACTCTAAGACACATCACACAACACCTCTACCATTAGAATGTAGCTACCCTCAACTATACCAATTCGGTAAAGTTGCACACATGAGTCTTCCTGCTCTCGCATACTCTCCAGACTACCTCGCAGCACCCATCCACATGCCCGCTCGAAATGGGTAGCTAGTAGGGACTTGGCCACCCTACTTACCTTTGTATTGGCTAAAATGCCCACACGCATTCTAAACTCCTCTGACGAATTCCCCATACCTGGACTTCAGTCCCCCGAGGGCCTTCACCTACAGCTCTTTGAGACCATACAAATGGAAAAAGGCGGTATATAAATGACAATTATATTACATTACATATATTACCTCTAAACTTTATTCCGCTTGGAAAATCATTTGCCACGACTCCAACTCCGAATGACTCAAATAACTACACCAAAATATGAGATGTGTGCTAATTACAAGAAGCCCACTCCAAGGGTCCTGTTCTGAAGGCAGGCCTCCCCCTTTCAGGAAAAGGGATGCTAGGACAGTTTTGCAACAGGGAAGCCCCAGCCTTCCTCTTTGTGTTAATTGGAAGTAGACCAGTTGAGTTTTATAGGCCAAATGTTGAATAATTATTTGCAGTTCTTGGCCTGTATGGCCTTCAGCGGGTTGACACCTATTGTGCAAATATCACTGCATGGCTTCCACAGGTTAAAGCAGCAAGCAGAGGCTGTGGAATCTACATCCGAGATCTAAAATGCTGCCTCTTTGGATGAATATGCCTCCAGTGCTTCGATAAAATGTGCAAATTGCATCCCAATTTCTTTGGCATTCATCTGAAAATTACAAAATAGTAAGAAAAGGCAGTGTTTTTGTTTTTATTTTAAATTAAAGTGAACAATTCTCTACATAATTAATAACGAACAGCTTCAAAAGTTCAATAGTGGACAAGGAAGGTGAGATAAAACAATGAAGGAGATTAGTGAGGGGTTTTGATGTTGGGCTGTGTCAGGGCATTAAACCGTCATCAGAAGCGGCTCCTAGCATCTAGTTCTATAGATCAAGGTAATTATTTGAGGTCTCTTGAAGTTGGGATTCTCTCCCGCGTCTGTTACTGGTGATCCATCCCATGCAAGTGAGTTTGGACATCTCGGTTGGCTACACCTCATTTGCCGGTCTTCTTTTGGAGACCCAATTTTTAGAACCCCAATTTCTGACTGTTGAATGATGTCAGGATGTTAAATATAACAGCAAGGGGGATAGGTTTGAGATCCAAGTTCAGAGGTTAAACACTCACTGTTTCACTGACTTAGCACAAAAGTCCACAAGTTCAGGTTAAGCACCACCTGGAACTGGCACTCCCGTTGTCCCTCCCATACTGCCCCCTTGCCCAACGATAGTACAGGTAGAGGAGGTCGCGGTTTCAGTACTGCACTGAAATTTGCATGCATGCACTACCTCTCCTAGGCACAAGAGCCCTTACTTGTGCCAATAACCCACATTCAACTTTTTAGAGGCAATAGGATCACTCGTAGTGCAGGTGTACAAAGTGGTGTCCTAGTGTTGCCTTGTCATAGAAGTATTCTTGGGTAGCTTCCAGAAATATCCTGGGTGTAATGAAAGGCTTCAGTGAAAGAGTGAATAATGTTTTGTTTAATGGTTTCTTTTGGAGGAGACACTTTGCGATAAGGTAAAAGTTGCTTATTACTTCGTAATCAACTTGATTGTTACATGATTTGAGCCCCCGGCATGTTTTGTACTCCTCTGTGAATATGCAATGTGTAATACAGGGGTCTGCAACCTACAGCTCTCCAGATGTTTTCGTCTACAAACCCCATGATCCCTCACCATTGGCTATGCTGGCTAGGGTTGATGGATGTGGTAGTAAAAAATATCCGGCGAGCCAAAAGTTGCAGACCCTTGGTGTAACAGAAGAGTTTATTATATAAAGTTGTGTGACTTTAGGCAGTGAAGCCATAGCGTCAGAGAAGTTGCTGGCAGGTGTGAGAAACCTGACGCTGACTCGCCAGCTAGTCCCCTGGATCTGTCATTCAGGTCGCCAGGACACGGCCATCGCTATTGGATCCAGTTCCTGGGGGTGGACCAGTGCACGATGATCCCATGGATGGGGGGGGTTTCGGGGAATTGAAGTGGGAGATGCAGTATCCCCTTCCTTATGACACCTTTTCCACCATCCTACCCCGTAGGATATTTAGATACTCTATGCCCTTTCTTTTCTGACACAAACATTTTCTCGCATTGTGAAAGACAATGGACTAACTCCAGAGCCGTTTACCTGACCTGTCCAACACAATGGTCAGGCAGAGTCAGGCAATTGCCGACAACTACACACACCCGACTGCCCGTTCCCTTCCCCCATAGGGATAAAAGACAGAGCACGAGAGCATACTTTCAGTAAGGCTGAACGCACGAGGCAGCAGCTATTCCGGGATGGCAGTTCAAAAGGAGGAGAAAGGCGGTGGAGACCGAAAGGACGACAAGGGGGAAAATTGCCCTTGCCCTTTTCAACCGCAGAGCTTCCGAGAAGGCAAACGTAAGACCCGGAATCGCAGCTGGCGAATGGTGTGGCAGATGTCAACGGTACATGGGGCCCTTGCGCACTAATAGCCGGGGCGCGGAGAAGCGTTTACCGCCGTGGTACCGACCTTGACACCATCGACAAAAGAGAAGTCCAGGAGTTCAGCACAGCCGATGTGTCGGAGATACTGATAATAGACCAGACTGTGTTGTGCTCAAGATTGCAAAGAGCAAAATTGTATGAAGAAAGACGACGAACGTACAAAGATCTTTTGTGAGCAAAACTTGGGGACAGGATTAGACTGGTCCGGCGCAACGTGGGTGTTCATTCAAAGGACACTACTAGATACCCCGATCCTGAACAAGGAGAGCGTGTTTGAACTGAGAAATCGAAGTGGTCCTGCTGCGAGTTATGTTGAATCCCGAGCATATTCGAAAGTCTTTGATTGTTGTAAAAACCTACAAGTACCAAGAGGCATTAGGGGAGGCCGGCGTAAGGTGTCAAAGTGGTCATACGAAGGTCAAGCCAAACCCCTTGTACAGTCGAAAGTCTTTGACACGTTGTGAAGCAAAGTGAACTGTTTTATAGTGGCAGGCGTGAACCCAACTGAGGGATGTCCACAGTGAGTTGTTGGTCTGAGTCTGATTGAGGGAGGCCAACGTTGAGAGAAGGATCGGAGCCCAGCTGAGGGGGATCCAAGGGTGAAGAGTAATCACCCGATGTGAAGATTAGCAGAAGTAAATTTTGTTTTGTAGTTTATGATATCTCAGGCCCTCTGAGGCAAGAGACTTTGCATGAAAGAGACTTTGGTTCTGGGTCTCATGCGGCACTTCCCCTCCGTATGTGCCCCTAGTTGTGTGATTGTCTTGGCGGCTTCTTCATTTGCCACGTTCTCAGGCTACTTGGGTCATTTTCTACTCTAGGCTCTGCTGCATTCAGGTCCTGTTTCCGCGGCTCTCTGGGCGCCCTACCGGCTCATACCTTCTCGCTGGCACTCTCGTCACATTAGGGCATGCTCCCATTTACCTTCTCCCGTTTTTTGCAAAGTTCGATGTAGTAGGGCTGATCTTTTTAACAGATCTTGCAGAAGCTCACAGTGCTGGCATCACAGCATGCTACCGCTCACTCCCCTTGTTATAGGAAGACATGCTTGCTGTTCATTGCGTTTTCATGAATGTTTTGTATAATTTTTGAGTTTTTATGTCAACCTGATGAGTCTGCTGAATGGAGATTTGTTTGAGGTTTTATTTAGTTCTAGGGTATCCTACAGGCATTGTAGGTTTTTGTGTTTGCCCTAGTCGGTGTTGACATCCCCAAGGAACACATTGGCCCTCATTAAGAGCATGCCGGTCTGGAATAAAGTGCTGGTAACAACAGTTACGGCACCTTTTCTGGACCGGCATACTCTGAGCCTGCCAGTAGGGGCAGTGAACTACCGGCAGGCCTGACCTTCCGGTAGTTCATGCCCCTACCGGCAGATAAATCACTGAAGAACCGGCACTGTTAACAGTGCCGGTGCTTCCGTGTTCCCATTCCCGTGGAGTCCTATTGGATTCTACGGGAATGGCAACTTACCCTGCAGCCGCCTATAATATCCTGGTATTACTGGGATATCGGGCGGCCGTAACGGTAAGTCGAGGTTGCTGGTAGGCCCCCGGTACTACCGGCGATCTACCGGTACCCTCATAATGAGGGCCATTATCTGTAAACAGCAGAGTTTGTTATATTTTCTAAAAAATGTACAATGAAAGATATGTTTTCATTTGATTGACAGTGTTTGGTGGGGAATAATATTGCTATTCAGAGTGGTAGTTGAAGTGTCATGTTAAGAGATCAGAAGATGGATTTTGTGATTTGTTTCATAAGTGCAATGGTTTTTTCAAATGAGACTATCATCTGTTATGGTTGTCTGTAGATTATGGTCATCCCTTGTGTGATCGATGGTGCTTTGGAAGAAATATTTTAAACTGTGACTGTTAAGTGGTTGTCTGTTCTGTAAATAAGCAGGAGGTGGCCTACCCCAAAGTAGTCCACATTTGCTGGTCCAAAATTGTGTGAAAGGTATTATAAAAAAGTTTGGTGCTTCTATTTGTGGGATTTGAAGTTAGGTTCATTCGATGAGGATTAGGTTATTTTTGTTATCAAGTTTATGTGCAAGTGTTTCCTTTTGTTGAGTGCTTCCTACTTTTTGAGACCGATTATATTTGTATAAATTGTATATATATTTGTATTTTTTAAGGATACATGGTGTTTTGTCAAGAAACACCTATAGCAGCAACCAACAGTCAGTAGGACAAGTCCGGTGCTGTATCATAACGAGGGTGAAAAATAGTAATTGGCCAGTGGTTCATGGGGAGTGTGTGGGACAGAGATTGGGGCAAAACAAATGGCCGGGGGCAGGAGCATTTGGTGTGGCGATTGGTGTTGTGGGCAACAGGTTGGTCAAGTGGGTTGGGGGGTGATATGGAAGTCGATCAAGGGTGTCCTTCAAGGTTAAGGAGGTGTAGCTTAAACAATGATTTGAAGGAGTGGCTAGTAGGTGGGTTTTTGACGTGAAGGAAAAGGGCATTCAAGGACAGCAGGTTAAGAAGTGAGAACGTGTGAAGGAGCAAATCGAGGCTGGTGGAAAGAGAGGTGCTTGTGCATGGGGTGTTCGGCGAGATATAATGCTGGTTAGCCCAGGGCAAGACCACGCAGGGATTTAAAGACTGGGAGATATTTAAGGAGGAATTGTTTTTTCATCAAAATACAATGAAGTCCCGTCCAGTAGTGGATGGCAGATAAGCAAGCATATATGAAGGCTGAGAGGTTGAAAGTAAAAGTAGGGAGGGAGAAGTTGCAGATCACCCTCAAAAAGATGGGAAATCCCAAGGAAGCGATAGGATGACCAATGGTGGAGGTGTAGGAGTGAAATAGTAAGGGGCCAGGAGTGTAGGCTTCAGGGACGCCAACCCGGAAAGGGGTGATATCTGTGATGTCAGTGTTCAATTAGGTGGAGAAGGGCCTACGTAAGAGATAGCTGTTTCCCCGGATTCCAAAGTTGGCGAGAGTTTGAAGGAGAGATGCCTGGTCCAGCGTATCATAGACGGCAGAGATGTCAAGTAAAATTAGGATGCAGGTTAATTTAGAGTGAGGAGCAGAGGTCACAGTTGGACACATGGGTGAGAGCCGATTCAGTAACCTATGGTTATGGAAACCAGATTGAAGGGGGCCTTAGAGTTTAAGAGTATAGGAAGGAGATCCTGCTAAAGATAATCTGTTCTAGGACTTAAGAATAGCGTGAGAGGAAAGTTACAGGCAGATTGTTGGTAGGATTGTCTGGGTCAGCTGTATTAATAGGACAGTTGCTACCTTTAGGCAGGATCAAAACACTCCAAGGGAAAGTGAGAGGTTGATGAGGGAGGAGGGAGATGAGAGCGGTGAGATGTCAATTTCCTTGACTGTCTATGGGATCAACAGGTGTGCAGGAGGGGTTGGTAGTACAAAGGATGAGCGCTACTTCATCAGGAAAGGTAGGATTGAATGATGATGAAGAGGAGGTAGCAGAGATAGGTGGAGGAGAGGAGAAGGACGCGGGAATAGAAGAACGTTGAATGTGTCTGATTATTTAAATTTTAGAAGAGAAATAGTTGGCAAAGTTTGTACTGGAGATGAAAGAAGAGATTGCACTGTGTCAAGGAGGAGCAATCGTGGCTTGTAGTGTGAAGCAGAGTCGAGGGCCGTGGTGAAGGAAAGGAGGACCTTGTAAACTAGGTGTAGAGTAGTCCAGACCTTACGCTATTTATGGAGGTGGCATTGCATTTATGTTTTGAAAAGGCAGATCTGTGAGTGATCCAGCGCAGAGGGCGAAGGGTAGAAGGTGCAAAGGTGCTAAAAGGATAGTGGTTGCCAAAGGGTGAAAGGGAGACCGATAAAGGCAGAGAATGCCTGCTGAATGGTGGAGACCTGGCGAGGTGCAACAGTGACTAGGGAGCACCTGACTTTGGCCAGGTAAGGGGCCAAGGAATAACAAACATAGTTGTCTGTTGGTAGCTAGGTGAGCGGTTATGCAGAACTAGTGGGAATGAAAAGCCCTAGCAAAGTAGTACTGTAGTTCAGAGAGGTGAACTATTACTTGCAGGAACTCTTCTTGATGAGTAGTTTGAAAAGTAAGCCATTTTCTATTGGGGACTGTTGAAGATGTTAATTTCTGAGCTTAGTATTTTCTTTGTTCTTGTAAAAACTGTTACTGCTTGTTTCTTGTGAGCTTGGATGAGCTGTGAGCTTTTGAAAATTTGTTATTTGTCTCCTTTGTTTGGATTTTAACTGGATTGTTCAAACCACAGGCTTTGTATACTGCTGAGCACTTCAAATATCAAGCTTTTGTTTGTATGAATGTCCTTTTTATTTTCTCTTTTTTTGTGCTTCTGAGATTTTTTCTAAGTGGTGGCTGTAGCATAAGTATGCTTTGTATTCGTATGCCTGGTCACATGTTTGGACTTTAATGAGATGATTTGTTTGTCAGGGTGGAATGTCTTTTATGTATGCAGAGGGTGCCTACTACAAGCGTGACTGCCTAGCAAACTTTTATTATTTTCCCCTAACCCTGACACAAAAATATTGGATTAAATTAACATGAGGCATAATTTCTGTGTATATAACGACAGTGGTGTTTTAAGTCATCTGCATTTAAAATGTAGTAGTCTTCAGGTGACAGGAGATGGCTGCTCCCTAACCCAGCCCGCCTCAGTCCCCTTTCCTTCAGTCTGAGCTTCTCAGGGTACAGGCTGAATTCGTAACTAGTGGTAGCCCAGCAAAGAGGACAGAGGTTTGGTAGCTCCTGAGATGTGGGGAGGACTGTGTCCTCACAGAGTTTCCTTCCAAAAGCAGGATAACGTTCAGTGAGAGCAGGGTCTGAGTCGAAGCATGGAGATCAGCAGGTGATCTGGAGTTGATGATCAAAGGGAGATTTTCAAGCCTCAAGAGATGCTTTACCACTGCAACACCTCAAGGCTGGATTTGAGAGATGGAGACGGTAGGTTTGAGTCGATGGTTAGGAAATGTGTAATAATACAGGGCAACAAGGTCATCAGGCCCTCCTTGAGTGGGGTGCACAGTAAAATGTTGTAAGTAGAGATGGTCTATACAGTTTGGCCAGTTAAGAGAATGCATATTTGCAATAAGGAGTTATCGGAGGAGGGTGAACTTCTGGAGTAAACCTCCGGGTCTCCATCCAGTAGATGAAAAGTGCAAGGCCTCACGGCATCTCGACTGAGGGTGTAGATAGCTTGATGGGAGTTCAGGAGTGACATGGAACATATCCCAGTTGCGTGGGGGTAGATGGGTCTCATGAAGTGGGAGGAACTAAGGTCAAATAGTCATAATGATGGTAATTAGCACTATTGCAGCTGGACAGTTCAGATACAAATGTGGTGAGAATTGTGAGTTACCAAAGATTACCTATAGCTGGTCAGTACGGTTGCCAAGGAGTCTGTGTTCATGTAGATTGGAAGAATACAGTTTGCAGTGTGAGGGAGACAGTGTCCCTTAGACACAAGGTTAGTATCTCATTATTTGACACATGATTATCTTAAATATACCTTATTTAATTTGACTAACTCAATTTACTTATTGCCCTTTAAGTGATTATGTGTGTAGAAAAGTAACTCTTGGAATCTCATGGAACTAAGAGCTCCCAAGCCCTGAAGATGGATTATCCATAATCCGAAACGCATCGGTAATTGTGCTTTTTTTAGGGGAGTTTACTGGACAATTACAACTATTCAGTTGTTATAGGTATCGAAACCACTTTGTGAAGCATGTAACACAATTTGATGAACTATTGGGTTGTACATTTTGTCTTTCTTTATGAATATTGGTATGTATTTCATTATCATTTTGAAACACAATGATGAGTCTTCATGGTTTTCTTCATTGTTTATTGTTGTTTGATAAATATTGCCTATAAAATTCTTTTTCGTGAAGAATTCTACTATTGAAAAAGTTACAGTGAAATTGTTGTCCGTATGACTGGCTACAATTCTTTCTCTCTTTAAACTCAGAAATAATACAGGTCTATCAGTTGAGTCCCAGGCTGTTGGGATCACTGGTTAAGACCTTTAAACATACTTGGGACTTTCTGTCCCCCTAGGAGTGCATAATAGGGTTACCAGATGGCAAAAACTGGTTGTGTTTTGTGTACTTTTCTCCAAGTCTCGGTTGGCCTTTAGACTTTTTCCCTATTGCACTTGAAATTACTCTATATGTTTGTAAGTTAATTAACTTTTTTCTTGAACGCCAATCACGGATTGAATTACCATATTATACTGCTGTGACCTCCATCTCCTCCTTTTAATGTTTTATATACTGGCATAGGTTGTGGGCAAAGGCATTATGGAAATTCATTGTAAAATGGTCCTGTGCACTGTTGGTTTCTTGCATCTATAGTTATTTTTCTTCATGTTCTACCATACAAAATTGATTGCAAAAATAAGGCTTTTTACTCCGTTTTCAGAGAAAGTACTATAAAATGCACCATTATAACCCGTTATTTTTAAAATGGTCTTGGGGGTTGTGGGGAGAACCTGTTTGTGCCCTCCCTGACTCTATGTGAAAAAATGAATAATACAGACACTCTCTGGACAGGGAATAAGGCACAAAAGAGCAGGCTGCGAGAGTTCAAGGAAAAGTTTATCTAGATCTCTGAGAGCCCTCTGACCACATCAAGGTTACAACACATTTATATAGTACATTGACATCTTTAACATATGATGCTGGATTGGTCAGCCTGGGTGGTGTCTTAGGTGTGGGCATCATCTCTTCCTCTGGGTTGGTTGCTTGGTTGGCGGGAGGATTGACGTCAGACATCTGTGCTCCGGATGGGTGAAGGTCAGGTCGTTGTGTGACACGGTGGTCACCATCTAAGCTAAGCTAGGAAAATACATTCTGAGTAATGCATGCACTAAATAATGGTTGATCAAAAGACCCTCAGTAGTGTATCATGTCATTGTACAAATCACTCAAGAGTTTATATCATCTACAACATTTGGGTTATACAGGTCACAGGTTTACGGGCCTTGACCACTATAATACCGTCATTGAACTATAGGGTTAGTCTCACAAGAATCTCAGGTATGTGGCATTTTTTAGTATTGGGCATGATATACTGCAGCAGGGGCCTAATGTTAGTTGGGGGTCTGTTGGGTGGGCTTCATAGCATGGTTGGCAGTCTGGCACATGAAAGGAATGCCTTGCAAGGACACAGGGTTAGAATGGCAATAGGTTTCAACTGGCAAGGGTAAGAGGGCAAGGACACTTTTGTGGAGATGGACGAGCTATATGCTTGGCTCATGTTGGTTCACATGCAGGACAGTGATCTCAGAGGAAAAAGGGATGTGTTACATTTATTATTTGTTGCAAGCAGCTCCGGGTTCAGCGTGAGAATGGAGCTGTGGAGTTTTCCAGCTGGAGTGGGAACGAGGGTGGGGGCCATGTGCTCCGAGCTACTGCGGCAGGCAAAAGGGAGAGAGGCATTTTGTACTATCGCAGTGAGGCCTGGTCACCAAGATGGAGTCGAAAGGGGGTACAAAAAATGGATGCCCCGTGTCCTGCTTGGTGGTCCCATCTACGCGAATGTAACCCAAAGTTAACATCGCATAAGGGCGAGGGGCATACCCACCACTAGAGTCACTTGGTCCGAGTTTTGTACTGAGAAGTGATGGTAGAGAGGGGCCCATTTGCCCATCGCTCCCTCACATTTCCCCCCTTTCGTTACATCTAAAGTAACGCATATTTCTACTTTTTATTCTTTTCATTCTCCCTTCGGTAGTACTCCGCTTCTGCCACAGCCTCGTCCAACGCGGGGGTGCCTTTTATGGGCATCCATGCTCTGCATACACTTCTTAGGCTATTTCCTCTTCTGGCATATTCATCTGGTGTACACATTAAGTAAATTCCTCCATCCCCATCTAGATCTACCCATACCTCTTGGTACCATTGCAACTCCCTTGGTTCTTTTATCGTTGTATGATGAAAATTATCAACTATATCCCCATATTGCCTGTAAATTGCTGTCATCCTGTATTGTGGTGTAGTGTATTCCCCTGTTTGCATTTGTGCATCTATCATGGTAGCTACCGTTGTCGGTCGGCCCATTGTTACCATCATCATAGCTGAGGTTGGCATGCTTTTCTCACAACACCGTAGTCCCAGTTGGCACACACAAAAGAACAGGTGCACAAAGACGATGATGGGGATCAGTATTTTCATTGCCACATTTACCCATGATGGTATCCAGCTGAACAAATTGTCAAACCATGTGCTTTCTTCTGCTCCTCCTTCCGTTCTCATTATTTCTCCTAGGTTGTGTACTGCTGTTATCACATGTTGAGAGTGTCCCATTATCATCATCTTCAGTTGGCACGAATGTGCAACACGCCCCCCCAATTTTTCAGCAAACACCACCGTCCATCGCCGTGAGGAGATCTAGGACATATCTTTTTTGCATTGTCATTAGGCGCAGTGCGCGGAGCTCTATTTTTATCACGTTGAACCCCTCTTCAGTGTCGTTAGCCAGTTGAATGAGCTCCCAGCGCACTATCTGCAACCATTTGGCGTTCGCTCGTGCTTGCAGTCCCGGGACAAGAAGTGAGGCGAAGAATGTCTCTGCTGATGAAAAGAGCTTGTATTTCTGCGGGATCTCAGCAAGGAGTTTCGATGATTCGGATGAGATGTAATTGGAGGATCTTTTACTTCGTGTCAATCTTTTCTTTAGTTCATACTCTGACAATAGTTCATACGCTGGAGCTTCTGTCATTATTAGTTGGGGCGCTGTCGATGGTTCAGCCGATTGCCCTGCTGCTGATATGCCAGCCAATTGCTCTGCTGACGATATGCCAGCCGATTGCCATGCTGACCCTTGGATGTGGCTCTCTGGTATTACCATCAGGGCTGTGTGGAGGGTGACTAGAGCACAAGTTCCTTTTCACATTGCAGGAAGGTGCAGGTAAGCTTGTTTGCCGGAAATCCAGTACATGTCCATCAGTGCAGCGGTGCCTTTCTTCATGTCAGGTATTATGACCGTCTTGTTGTATTTCTTTGTCTCTCCCATGTTCACTCTTCCCTCCCCATGTTGCACCTCTTTCTGTATTTTGATAGGTTTTTCTAATGCTGTGACCCACGTTAGCTTTGTGATATGCCGCGACCAGATGGGGTCACATACCTCTTTTATCCATTGGAAAGTGTCATTTGATAGGCCTCGAAGGGCTTCTACTTTGCATTCAATTGTTTCTTCGTGCCACTTGTTTTCTGCATATTGCGTCCCCTTGATGACAAGAAATGGTTCCTTGAGGCAAATTACTCCTTGGCGTCTCCTTGTGCACATTTTCTCATTCTCCAGTTTTTTCAATGTGACGGTGTGCACTTGGAACGTGCTCTTTATTCTGCATAAAACCAGATGAATTAAACATTGGGCCTCCGACAAGGGCACTTCCTGCGGTACTAACATTTTCGGTGTTCCTGATGCGTGCGGAATGAGTGCACAGACGTAGCAGCTTTCATTTGTTGCTTGCTTTGCCGTGGCACTCATGTCGGAATACCATTTATTTGATTGATCAGGGTGGCGGGGATCTTCTATTTTGTCTAACCCCAGGTCATGATAGATGTCGTATCTTTTCCCCCCGTGCCTCTTTTTCTCCTCCTACTCCCTTCCTGGTTTTTGTTTTTCACCCTTTTGTAATGTATGGGAAACATTCCATCCCAGGTTGTGTCATTACTATTCAATATGGCATGTGTATCGTCCTCAGTAGCAGCAATGTTATGTGAGGTAGGGTATATGGTTGTCTGTGCATTAATACTAGTGTTAATTAAATCATTTGACCAATAATAATCTCCATAATATTCGTTATATACATAAGCATTACTCATATTTACAGTAAAACGTAACACTGACACACTTGTTGATCCTACAGTGATGTATTCTGAGGGTTGCATCACATCTGTTTTGTTGACATTAATATCATGTGACTCTTTCCATATAGTCTTTACCCCAGTCCATATCATTTGCGATCCTTCTCATATCATGTTAGCCCCGCGTCCTCCCGTTTGCATGTCATTAACAAAAGATAAAAGGGTGTAATACCAAGCTGCGAAAAACAACATTACTGACATCAAAATTGCAGCACATTTCAAAACGCATTCAACGTTACTGAACCTATTAGCCCTAATGGCGACCCTATCACTATCTAGCATTAATTGGTTCTCCGTGTTTGTAGGTCGTTGGGCCATTTTTCACCTGGAGGGGCGATATAAATTCATTAAGTCACCACAATATATACATGTATTTACATTCTTTGTTCAACTTCATGTTTAATCATCATTTTTAGTCATGTTTGTTCTTTTACTTGATTGCACATGTACTTTTGCTATGGAGAAGATGGTAATAAAACAGTGATGGAAAAAAGCGTGAACAATAATCGAAACGAAGGTGGGAGATAGAGAGGGAGAGAGAGTTGAGGTGTATGGAGAATATTTCAATCAATCAAAGAGGAGAGGAGGAAAACATAGAAAAGAAGGAAGGAGGAGATAAGTCGTGCAGAAAATAATACATATCATAACTTTTATCTCTGCATATTCTCTTTACTGACAATTTAGTTAACCTTTTTCAACCTCATTTGTGGTACCAGTGGCACCATCTTGCTCCTCCTGGGGGATTGTACTATTGTGTGCCCTCCTCACGTCTGATAGGTGCACCCAATACTTCAATCCTTTTACCTTCACCGCGGTGGGTGTACTATAGATGACCTCATAAGGGCCATGAAACCTGGGTGAATTCCACCTCCTCACAAAGCTGCGGACGTACACATGTGCTCCTGGCATCAGTGGCCCACTTGAACTGTCTGTGGCTGGTGTGGTAGTATCAGTCGCCACATTTTCAGTAAAAGGCGGTGCTATTTGTCGCGCTATGCTGCGTACTGCGCATGTTAACTGGGTCAGGTATTCCTTGAACTGTTCCCCAGCACTGTGGCAGCCCTGTGCGCATACGATGCTCTTCTAATTGGGGATACTGGCGTGTGTATTCGCCGCCAAGTCACAATTTTGTGGGGGCTCAGATGGTGGTCTTTATATGGTTGCGTCCTGAGTTGGAACAGTGCTAGGGGCAAGCAATACACCCAGTTTTTCTTCAATGTGTTACACAGCTTAGATAACTTACTCTTTAATAATCCGTTGATCTTTTCTACCACCCCATTCGCCATCGGATGATAAATTGAGCATAGTTTGTGTTTTACCCCCAAGAGTGATGGCACTTCCTTAAAGAGGTCATTCACAAAGTGCGTACCGTTGTCTGATCTAATCACATCGCATATTCCCCATCGCAAAAACACCTCTCGCACAAGGAACTTGGCCACACACTTTGTGTCTGGGTGGGGACATGGGCCCGCTTCCACCCATCTTGAAAAGGGGCACACTACCACAATCAAATATCTTGCTCCATTACACTGCTCTACCATATCAGCATAGTGTATGTGGAGCTCTCTAAATGGTCCTATTGGTCGGGGCAGGGTACCGCGCAGTGTTCTTAATGTCATTCCTGAATTATATGTTTGGCATGTTATGCATTCTATGGAGAAAAAATTGTTGAAAGACAGATAGACTACCCCTCTCCTTTAGTCTTATATGGATCTCAAGTGAGAGTTAAGGGCAACCTATCTACATCATTGTTTAGGTTGTCGCCTTGTTGAGAAAAATTGCGTCAAATACTGCAACTTGTTACAAAATATCTATCTCTTTAATGGTTATAAAAATCTTAAAAAATATTTCAAACTTGATTATCAATCATACCATTCAGTCATCAATTATCTCATCTAACAGGGGAGTTCTAAAGTTAAGAAAAGACTTTGTGCATTACATTTAATCAGAGTATGCATTTTAGACATGGAAAAAAACATTAGATTTTCCTTAGACAGTCGACATATGTTTCGGCCCATTATAATATACCACTTTTGTCAACGGTGGTCACTAAAATGAGTGTGGGGCCATCTTCAGGACAGCAATTACTTTGTGGTAGATCAATCTTGTTCCCCATTAATACACAAACACATCTACAAAAAATACATAAGTATACATATATCAGTATAATATAAAACTTTGTGTTTTAAAAAAAAAGAAGACAGAAAGATTGTATATCGCAACTGAACTGAGTTAAGAGCAATGGCTAGGTTTATATTATTCTAGACACACCTTAGCCCCACTTAGCCCATACTGTGTGGTTTAGACTATTGAGAATGGTCAGACTTTCGGGTATCGCTAAATGTGAAAATTCCCTAGTCTGAAGTTTCTGTGTTAAATAAGAAACTCTGAATTATGACTATTCTATTTGTACAGATTTTCATAATGTATTGAATAAGCCAGAGGAACTTACATTTGCACGTTCTACTGTTTGTGTGTCTAAGATTCCATCTTGATTTAACTGTGGCTGGCTTGCTATCTTGGAGTGTTGTACTCAATCGTCCTCACAGGAGTGGCATGAATCAACAACCCTGATGTTTATACCTACAATAAATTGAAAACAACTACTTAGATATGGTGATCTTATTGATCTCTCATTGTGAATACTGAGTGAAAAATAACTTACAATTTAGCGACTGCTGTTTTTGTGTTGAAGGCTGGTCTTGCTTTAACTGAGTGCAGCCAGGTTCCTTTTGGAGGATTAGTATGGACAAAAGGTGCCAGAAGTTGACGTATTTCCTACGATAACAAAACAAAGGGAGCGCATGAATATGTAGCTTCCCAATTTTGAAGCAACTCATCAAATTGAGCTGAGCCACATTGCATTTTGACATTCTACTATGCTTGTTTCTAGCCGTGTTGTTGAAATACCAGGACATTCCGGTCTTTTTACTGCATGACGTTGTATATAAATGTACCGTTTGACTGTTTACAATCATTATGAACCTAATTCGCCTTTGCGTGTTCCGAGATTGTCGGCATGTAAGCCAACAGTCTTTTAAAAGTGAAAAACGCCTTGAAATGTTTTTTAAAAAATATTCTTTTGTCATTAACGATATACCTTAGGCGAACCAGTTACGCAACGGACAGTTCTTCCTCATGCAGAGTCTGGTAAACAAACGGAACGGAAATAAATGTAATGGAAATAGACATACGTTTTAGTGCTGAAAAAAGCAAGAGGCTGGTGCCTCGTTTACCTTAATATGCACTGTGCTTGCAACAGGAAAAGAGGCTTGTCTCCACGAGTAAGCAAGAAGTCTCACTGTGGGGCGAGACTTGTTTAAGTTGGATCACGCGGTTTTGAAATACCGGCACGTGATCACTTAACGTGTTTCTACGTGACCATGAGGCTGTTGGGACTTGTAGTGTAATGTGACGAAATGACCTGATTTCGTTTTGCCTCTGTATACTTGCACTTTTTCACGTATTCGAAATATGACTTCGCCTGGTGTACCTCATTTTGAAATGCGCTTGGTGTGATTTAATTTACAACCAACTATAGTTGGTTTGCCTAAAGATGTCAGTAATTACATCGCACCTTTTTGGGCGCATTTCTCACGTGTTTAAAATATTCACTTGGCTGTGTGTGGATATTTAAAAAAGGCTTATTTCGGTCCTGTTTTCAACCTACTTTAGTTGTTGGCAAATGATATTAATAATGCCACCCATTTATTAAGGCGGTGCGCCCAAATTATTTACATTACCGCCTCCATCAAAGATAGAGATGTGCCCGATTCCCCCTGACAAAGCTATTCGCTTATTACTCAGAAGGATCACAGACCCGTTTATCACTCTCAATGTATGTCACTGGAGAAATATGTCATTTTCCACGATGGATGGATAGTCGGTTTTTCCTGGCAAGATCAGCCAAATGAAAAGATCGCGAATAGGTCATGCTTGTTTATGAAAGTAGGGGCACTTATTGCAGTTTGTGCTAATATAATAAATGTGCCACTGTTGACATGGTGTTACGATATATTCAGGTACTGTTTCTGGACCTATTAGTTCAAAAGGGCAATATATAGCTCATGTTTAAAGATGACATTAGAGAAGTGTATTCCATTCTATGGCGATGTTAAGTCCATGTTTGACAGTATCTAGGTTATATATCCATTTCTGCTCACATCTCGTTAGGCATTCTACAATGAATTTCGACAGGTGCTCTTGCAAATTGGGGACAAACCAGTGTTCCTGGATGTCTGCGGCAACGTGTTGCTTTGCTAAATGGCCGGGGAAATGCAGCTGTTGGAATGCTATTTCTAGTAACTCTATGGTCATTACAACCTTTCCTGTTGTCTCCTGTCTCCAAATGAGATCTGTGGCTGATTGTTTACATCCCCGTTTGCTCCACAGTTCTTGCTCCTCTTGTGGTGCTCTTCTTTGTAATTCTACTATCTGCGCTATTGGGGTATTATTGTATGCTTCTTCTTGTGGATCTGTGGTGGTTGCTTTTACAATGCATTCGAGTGTTGGTGTCACATTGAAATACGAGGCCTCCTTCGCTGCTGCGTAGGCTGCCGCGTTTCCCAATGAGAATGCATCTGTGTTGTTGGTATGGGCTTGGCATTTCACCACTGCCACTACCGATGGTACTGCTAATGCATCTATTAGCTCATTCAACAATGTTGCATGCTGTTCTGGAGAACCGTCTGCCCTCCTGAGTCCCCTTCTACGCCACCGTGACAACCCTGAGTGCACTGTGGTAGTTGCATAGGCTGAGTCTGAGTATATTGTCACCGCACAGCCTTTGGCTGTGTTCAGTGCTTCGATCAGGGCAGTTAGTTCGGCTGCCTGTGCTGAGTAATGGGATGGGAGACGCTTTTGCACAATCGTCTCATAGTCATCTTCCTCCATGCGCACTACTGCCATTCCAACGTGTTTTTCCCCTGTTTCTGGGTTTATTGATGCTGACCCATCTATGAAATATATTTCTCCCTCCTGTAGGGCATTTTCGCTTACTTTTGGGATGTCATCACCTTTCCCCTCATATGTGGCACAATCGTGTTCCTGTATGTCCTCTGTCGTGCATGGCTCTGTAATGAATGTTGCTGGGTTTACTGTTTTGCACCTCCCAACGTGTACGTTGGGGCTTGAAATTATTACTTCATATGCTGTTGCTCTTTGTGTCGTTAGTGTTGATTTTGATCGCTCAAGGATGGTGAACAGGGAATGCTCCGCATATAGCGTTACTGAACATCCCATGACAATGGTGGCGCTCTTTTCAATCGCAAAGACTAAAGCTGCGAGAGCCTGTTCGCTCGCAAAATGGCCTTGCATTACTGGATCTAGTGTCCCACTGTAATAAGCCAATGGTTTGTGACCTAGTGATGTTTTCTGTGTCATTACTGCTGTCATCAGTGTCCCATTGCAGTGTGAAAACAAGAAAAATTCCCTCTCATAATCTGGGTTCGCGAGGACTGGAGCGTCAGCAATGAGGTCTTTTAATTTCAAATACTGTGTTATCATTTCCTGCGTCCATTTTATTGCTGCTCTATTTTTCTGTGCCTCTTTTAACGCTTGTAGTATGGGGCGTGTGTATGCCGCGTAATCAAGGATCCATGCTCGGCAATAGTTACAAATGCCAAGAAACTTTTGCATGTCTTTCACAGTTTTTGGAATTATTATTTTGCGTATAGCAGCTGCTCTATCTGGGAGTATTCGCTTCCCATCTTTTGATATTAGCTGTCCAAGGTATACAACCTCGGCGAGACAGTATTGCAATTTTCCTTTGTCCACCGTGTACCCCTTGGTAGCTAGCACATTCAGTAGTGCTATCGAGTCTTCTCTGCACTTTTCTTCTCTATCGCTACAGACAAGTAAATCGTCTACGTATTGAATGATGGTGCTCTCTACATCTATGTTTCCAATGTCTTCCCGTAACACCCTGCTGGGGCTTTCACAATACCCTTGTGGGAGTCTGCAATGTTCATACCTGTTGTTCCCTAATGTGAACGCTGTCAGGTATTGGGATCCTGGGTCGAGTGGTATGGAGAAGAAAGCATTCTTCAAGTCAATTACAGTGAAACATGTTGATTCTTTTGGCACGCTGCACAATATTGATGTCGGATTAGGCACTAATGGGAACTCTTTTTGAATGACGTCATTGAGTCGGCGGAGATCCTGGATCATCCTCCACGCCCCTCCTTTTGCTTTCTTGATCGGGAAAATTGCTGTATTACATGGGGAGTTTGATGGTACTATGATGCCTTGTTTCAGGAGTGCGTTTATGGTCTCCCTAATTCCCTCCTCCGCTTCTCTTGATATGGGATATTGTTTTACCCTCGGCAGTATTGCACCTGGCTTGAGTTTTATTTTTATTGGTGTCACCTCATGTAGTAGCCCTACATCGTGGGACCCTGTGGTCCAAATTTCAGGTGCTACTTTTGCCATGTCATCCTCAAAAATAGTCAGTGGGGCCTTAATGCTAGCCATCAGTGGGTTGTGTACCTCTCTGTACTGGACCATAATGTCACATGGTATGCTTATTTCCATTATTATTTCTCCATCATTCTCACCATCAGTGAATAATTCCTCGTCTGTTATATCTCATAGCATTATGTTTGGGTCTATGCATAACACAGTTCTCCATTCACACCCATGCGCGTCCAGTCCTATGACCACAATACATTTGCTGGATACTTGAACTGCCTCGATGTCTATGGACATTATCGTGCCTGGCACGACGTCTGTGTGTGCAATCGGGCGGAATATGAAATCTGATGGTGTCCTCCATTCTTTTCTCGTTATCTCTGGCACCGCTCGTGCTAATACCTTGATGCCATAAATAAACATATTTATATTAATGGGTCTTCCTCGCACCACAACTTCGTTCATTACTGTGCTGATCATCAACATGGCTCGTACTGGGCATACTCCTGGGGTTGAACGCACTATTCCTCGTTCTGTAAACGAGATGGTCATATTTAATTTGCTTAACAAATCTCTCCCCAGCAAATTGATTGGCGCGTCTTCGTGGTACAGTAAGGGTGCGCGCACGGTTTTTCCCCCCACCGTTATATCAAGATCTTTAGTGTAAGGAACTTTTAAAATAGCCCAGAGAACCCCTGCGTCTCTAAATTCCTGCCTGAGAGCGGAAACCGTCCTTCCATAAGACAGGATTTCTCTGCTCCTGAGTCTACCATAAATATAAACTGCTTATTTTCTATCTCTGCCCCTACTAGTGGTTCCTCTTCTGCACATAGGGTGGTGGATAGGACTGGACACGCAAGTGTTCCCTGTGGGCTGTCCTAATCTGAATGTCTTTCTTGCTCTGGCACTGAGAAGACATTGTCTCCAATCACGTTCACGCCACGGTATGGTGCGGGCGCACCGTTTGCGGATGTTGCCTAGCAGTTATTGTTTGCGCTTCCTACTGCGTTTTGTCTTGCTATAGGTTGTGGTGGTGGTTCCTGTCCTTGCTGCATATGAGGTTCGTTATAGCATTGGTCTTGCTGTCTCCCACTTCCCATCGGTAGTCCATAGGGGCTACCTGGGTGTGGGCACCCCCAACCTTGTTCGTTCTCCATGGGCTGTTGCCCCTGGAAATACCCTGAAGGCCGCATTCTACAAGTAGTGTCCCCATCTCCCACAGTTCCAGCATGACCCTTGTGGTCTGCCTCTCATTCCTTGACCGCCAAATCCTCTATTTCCCGTACCTCCAAACCCCCCTCTCTGACCACGGTATCCACCTCTTCCTCTTGTTGGTCTTTCTTGCCACTGTTGTCGACCGTATTGCTCTTCTCAGTTCCACTGTCCTTGTCCTTCTGTGGCCCGCAGTGCCACTATTGTTGCTGGTCTGTTTCCCGCTCCTTCGCCCCCCTCATTTTCTCTGTCTGTGGCTACGCTGGCGTTGACGGCGGCGACCTTCACTAATTTGTTCTGTACCAGCTTCTCTTCGTCTGCCAGCCTTTTTTTGTGCTATCTCCTTTTCTCTCTCTTTCATCCTCCTGCAGTGGTGCACAATTATACTCTGTATGTCAGGCCAGCCCTTGGCTTCTATCCCAGCTATTTTGTCCAAGGCCTTCTGCACCTCCTTCGGGAGCCCCTTTTTAATGATAAAATAAAACAAGGCGGTGGACTGGTTCCACGCCATGCCAGTTTCGCTTCTCCATAAATCCTGCACCCGCAGTATGAATTGCGCAGGATCCTCGTTCTCCTCCATTGTGCACTGCATCACTAAATGTAAATCTGGAATATCTGGAAACGTGCGCCTCAATGCATCCCATACTTGTTATTGAACGCCGACCCATCGTGGCGGTCACAACTCATCGTTACTCCGGGGAATCCGGCCTTTTCCACACTGCGTCTGCTTGGTCACCAATTGCTGACACTAATAAACTCTTCACATCCCCTATCGCTAGTGGCACTCGTGCTGCGTTTTTCTCAAAGGCGTGTATCCATTTCCCAGCCCCTCCCAATAGTGGGGGAGGACCTTTAGCAAGTTGTTTTTATCCATTTGAGCCCATGGAATGTAGTGTGGCCTACCTGCTCCTTTATGTATCAATGGCATTTGTAACTTGTGTTTCTTTCCTACCTTACTTACTGCACCTTTCTTTATTTTACTTACCATCATATTTCCCCCTTGCTGTCTTAGTCTACCCTGCCATAGTGGTGGCGATGGTGTATCTGGGTAACGGCGGTTTGTCAGTGGGGACCCGGTCTCGGCAGCTGCCTCTTCATATTCGTCTAAGTCACTCCACACCTGTTCTATTTCTGATTCTTGCTCATTGTTCCCTTCACATCCTTCCCCTCTCTCACTTTCTGGGGTGGGTGGGCGTATAATCCTCACAGGTTTGTCATTTAGATGGAACAGGAACTCCCCTGACCGCCACTCTTTCTCTTGCCCTTGTGGTATGCGTGTTCCTTGTGATAATACTGGTCGCGCTGGCTCTGAGATTGCTTGCGTCACTTCCCCTGCTGTGCTCAATGTTGGCGTTAGATCCGCTATAGATAATGGTGGCACCTCTCCTCCCCCTGGCAGCATTTGGCCTCTATCGCACAATGCTCTTAGCCGCGTTATTTCCATCTGTGCATGCGCTAGCTGGCGGTCTAATTCTCCAGTGAAGTGTGCCGAATTCAAGGGGGGTGCACTTGTTGGGCCATACAAACCCCCTTTATCATAGGGTGGTGGTGCTGTGGCAACTGCTCCGGGTGTGGGTGCGGGGGTGGGACATGCTGGTATGTACAGGGGCTCACTGTATCTAAGTGCTGTCCTTGACATTAAAGGATATATTTTGATTGTATCGCCTTCAGCAGTGGTGGTTGTGCACTCGCCCTTTGGCGTTCCGCTTACCTCTTCCTGCGTTTTCTGTGTTTCGTTCGTTCTTTCTTTATTTACCTCTGCTGTAGGCGTAACTTCTTCAAACATTCGCCACAGGTCTAGTACTTCCCTTCTATTTTGTAGTTGTTTCCCCTTATACCTTGCTAACAAGTGTGTGGATACTAAATCTAATACTCTTTTGTCGAATGACCCACCTTCTGGCCAAATTGTCCCCTTTTATCTCCGTCAACCATTGATCGTGGTATCTTTGTATTTTCTCACTGTATAACGGAAGGTGCTGACAGATATGTGCTAGTGGCGTTATTCCCCCCATAACGCTATCTTTTCCTTTTCTCCCTTTGTCTGTACTTGCCCTTCGACCTCTTTCCCTTTAATCACTTCTTCACTAGTCTTTCTTTCCTTCTAGCTGGACAATACACCACGAATCTTCTCAGTTACTTGTAATTTGTATGCACATATATGTATCAAGATAAATATATCAATCACTTTTCAACGTTAACCTTATAGTTGTTGCATGTTCAAATTCAAAAGTTCATTTTTGCATATTTTGCCACTTTAACCACAAATTAATCACAGTACTTGGATATCCTTGACGAAAAATGGACAGAACACAAAAGCATGTATAACGCTTATCATGCACATGCACTACTTGCCCTCGTTTTCTCCACGTTTTGTTCTTTTTTACCACCCCTTCCCCGTTTCGCCTACTCTTCTCATTCACTCCCCACCTCTTACACCCTCTTACTCTTTTCCAAGAATCCTTTCGTACCCAGAAAAAGAATGTTCTAAATAACTACTCTGAGTCTACTCAATATACGAGACTCCTACTATTTTCTCTGTATCTTCACTTATTTATTCTGCACTGGACGAGACAATGATACGTGGCGCCGCCTTCTACCCCGTTCGGGCTAGCATACCACTTCTCTTTTTACTCTTCACTTCTTACAAAAACCTAATGGCCATATAAAGGACAGATCAGAAAAGCCTCATCATCACTCACACAGGCCCTACTCTTCCCTATTACCCGTTGCCAACTGTCCCCCCTATTTCTCCCTTACCTTTCCTTCATAACTTTCGCACCGGCACTCATGTGTTCAGTCGGGTGACCCGAGGATCGCCGCTCGCAGTCCGACCCCAGTCAGGCTTGCACCCCAACCAAGCTGTGGCCCGCCTTGGCGAGCAACTTTTCATTCGGGTATTCGTCAACCGGGAACCCTTGACCCTTCTTCGTAGTGCGCACAGGCTGGTCGGCCGTGGAGGCGATGGTTTTGCTGGGGGGGGTCCTGGATCTCGCCGCATGGTGCCAGCCTCGAGGCACCTCTCAGATCACGTCGCAGGGGGTCACCAAATGTTTGTGCCCTCCCCGACTCTACGTGAAAAAATGAATAATACAGACACTCCCTGGACAGGGAATAAGGCACAAAAGAGCAGGCTGCGAGAGTTCAAGGAAAAGTTTATCTAGATCTCTGAGAGCGCTCTGACCACATCAAGGTTACAACACATTTATATAGTACATTGACATCTTTAACATATGATGCTACGTTGGACCTCGATTGGTCAGCCGGGGTGGTGTCTTAGGTGTGGGCATCATCTCTTCCTATCATCTCATTGTACAAATCACTCAAGAGTTTATATCATCTACAACATTTGGGTTATACAGGTCACAGGTTTACGGGCCTTGACCACTATAATACTGTCATTCACCCAATAGGGTTAGTCTCACAAGAATCTCAGGTATGTGGCATTTGTTAGTATTGGGCACGATATACTGCAGCAGGGGCCTAATGTTATGTGGGGGTCTGTTGGCTGGGCTTCATAGCATGGTTGGCAGTCTGGCACATGAAAGGAATGCCTTGCAAGGACACAGGGTTAGAATGGCAATAAGTTTCAACTGGTGAGGCTAAGAGGGCAAGAACACTTTTGTGGAGATGGACGAGCTATGTGCTTGGCTCATGTTGGTTCACATGCAGGACAGTGATCTCAGAGGAGAAAGGGATGTGTTACATTTATTATTTGTTGCAAGCAGCTCCGGCTTCAGCGTGAGAATGGAGCTGCAGAGTTTTCCAGCTGGAGTGGGAACGAGGGTGGGGGCCATGTGCTCCGAGCTACTGCGGCGGGCAAAAGGGAGAGAGGCATTTTGTACTATCGCAGTGAGGCCTGGTCACCAAGATGGAGTCGAAAGGGGATACAAAAAATGGATGCCCCGTGTCCTGCTCGGTGGTCCCATCTACACGAATGTAACCCAAAGTTAACATCGCATAAGGGCGAAGGGCGTACCCACCACTAGAGGCACTTGGTCCGAGTTTTGTACTGAGAAGTGATGGTAGAGAGGGGCCCATTGGCCCCTCGCTCCCACACAAACCCCCAGAACCAACCCTGTTTAGATGCATGCATTTACACCCCTGCAGTTCATAAATTCACCTGCCGCCACTGTGACCTACAGAGACTGAATAAACTTTGTATTCAATTTGGAATACACTCAAGAACGGCACTGATGAAAACTCAGAGCGCCCGATCATCCTTTTCGAACTATCCGCTGCTATTGACACCATCAGTCATGAAATCCTTCGAAAGAGACTGGGAAGCATTGGAATCAAAGGAACAGATCTTTGTTGGATCAACTCCTTCCTCACTGGTAAAGGTGAAACCGCTATGATGCCCCTTCCCTTCCAAATCCCAACCTTGCCCTCTGACTTGCGCAGTACCCAAATGATCCACACCATCGCCTTTTCTTTTCACCTTCAACATGGCAACACCACTGCCAGATCTCATAATTCGTGCAGGCATCACTTGCCTCAACTACGTAGATGAGACAAAAATAATCCATAAACCACAATGACATAAAAACGGACTAAAACTCAACCCAGGCAAAACTGCTTCAATCCCCTGGGCCAACGAGATTTGATCTTCCATGCAAAATAACCTCGCAACGACGATGGTCCGGACCTGCACACCTGGTTAGAGACATTGTCGGAAACAGTTTTTTCCATCTATGCGCTCTATGCTGCATTGTTTTCCCACTGAACATTCACCCAGAGAACCATGGATGTGATCTCTCTAGTCGACTGCACAAACAGCCTCTATCTTGGACTTCAGGACTACCTCATGAGAAAGCTGTGAAGAGTTCAAAATGCAGCAGCCAGACTACTCATCAGAATGCTCCCAGCACTACACACACTTCACTGACTTCCCATCAAGAAAAGGATACATTTCAATACCCTCTGCATCACCATTGATTCTACCTTGGAATGAGCCGAATGCCATACACTAGGATGTTCCAGCATTACCCACCCTCCAGGGCACTTAGGTTCTGTAGTGTTGCACTTGTAGACCCGAACCTCAAAAGGAAACGGCATGGAGGATCCTCATTCTGTTTAGTATATCTGCATGGGAAGAAAAACATCTGGCATTCAGGAAATGACTCAAGACATGGCTTTTTAACTAGTTCAAATGTGTATGAACCAAGAGCTACAAAACAAGTAACTACCCAATCCCACACCATAAGTAGTATATGCACAGGGTTATCTAGCCCATCTTGTCTCATAAAATACCGTAAACTGTCAATGCAACCTAACAAACTTTTCAACCATGCGAACATCAACCACAAGCTTCGCCATCACCTAAAAAGCTATTGGGTCTCTGAGAGTGGATGAGTGTGGAGAGCGGACGAGTGTGGAGAGCGGACGAGTGTGGAGAGCGAACGAGTGTGGAGAGCGAACGAGTGTGGAGAGCGGTCGAATTGCAGAATTGCATGACATCCGTATTATGCCTTGGAATGCATGGATCCTTTCAAAGAGCATACCTCATATCACACCCCACGCTTACTCTCTCCTTACACCACCACTCAACTAGAACACAGAGATACTATGACACCATTCGGTATAACAGTTCTCATATCAACATCTGCCGCTCACTCCCCATCACTCTAAGTAATCATTGCTGATCTCGCACCCCCAGCCAGGCGTTCTCCTCAGGCCTAACGCTGCCACTCTCGGTCTGGATAATTCCAGCCAGATCGAACACATACTCCTGACCTCTCAGCCACCACACCTACCGCTAGGAAGCAGCTACCACAGGAATTCCGCACCAGCTGCACACATACCGGATGCGCACACGCACCTTTGGACTCTCTCTACTCCCTTTACTGACCAGAACTTCGGTTCCCAAGGGTGTTCAACCTACCAGCGCCTTCAGACCATACCAATGGTATATAAGGCGCTATATAAGTGCAAAATAACATCTCACAATGTATTATTTCATATAAGCCTCCTCTTCAATCCCCAAATCAAAATCTCACTTAGGACCCGTTTTTCTATACTTCAAGCTTGGGAAACCAATGAAAACCTCCACGCATAAGACACCCATGGGGATGCAGAGCACCCTCTGCTACACGCATGGGCATAGGACATGGGGGAAAGAGGGGGAACAAATTGCCCCCACAATTTTAAGTGGGGGGATACAATGGCATTTATCTCCCCCCAGTTGCCCCCAGTCTGTGTGTCTCTCTGGACGTCTGCAGCCTGTGAAGTGATGCGTGCAAACTTCAGACTCTGAAGTTTGTACGCAGTTCAGCAGCAGCGGGTACTATTAAAGATTCTTGTTACAATAACACCTCTGCTACTTGCAGCTCGCTCGTGCGTTCCCCTCCCCCTCCCACTCCCCCCCACAAATGCGCACATGCACAGGCCGAGGAACATGCTGCACGCGCCTCTGTGACTCGAGTACACAGTGCACTGCTGCGCAGCCTCCTCCTCAGCTTCCAGAAGAAACCACTAGCCAGGCAGAGACACATGCTCCTGAGAGACTGACAGCGTGAGAGAGTGTGTGACTCTGACAGACTGCTGCGACACGGCCGCCGATTCGACCTCTTGGAGTCCTGAGAGGCTGACACTCAACGAGACCTCACTTAAACTCAGCCTACTAAGGTAAGTCAAAGTGGCGCCTGAATGCAGGTCGGGCCGCGGCGGGGCCGGCATCGGGTTGGAATGGGTTGGGGAGGAGTGCTAAGAGGTGGGCGTGTGCCTGTGGGGAAAGAGTAGGAGTGAGTGCTTGAGTTAAGCGCGGGGGTGTGACTGTGAATGGTGAGGTTGGACATGGTGACAATTATCTGTGTATGGATTGTGCAACGTGGTTTGGTGGCACTGGCAGATGGTTTGCAACTGCGAGGATAAACAATGGGTCTGGGTGAGATTCTGTTCTGGGGAGATTGCTGGTGTAATGATAAGGAAGCTGCTAGGTGATGGGGTAGATGAATGTGCTTGTGGCAATGCAGGTGGACACTACAGTATGATTCTGAGTTTGCGTTGGCTACATTGCAGTGCCGTTCATTTCGTTACCTGTTTTTTAAACATACACGACTATCGCCTGTGGGCGTTGGCTGGGCCAGCAGGGCCTGGCAGAGCCCGCCTCATGTTATTGTGATATTTTATATAGCGCTAAGATGCGGCCTCATGGGTGGTGCTTCCTAGCGCTTTTAAAAACTGGGGTATGCTGCAACACTATGGAGGACCGCTGCAGTAAAGCAAAGGGCGTTATTAGTGCAGTGGCACACTTTCATGGGAGGAGTTTGGCAGGCCTGGGCGTCAAGTCGTATCTTGAGCGTGAGGGGGGGCGATTTGATATATTTCTTAGTCTTGAAATAGAATGTGAAGGTGTGAAAACTACTAACCAATTTAGTTGAACACAATTCATCCATAAATGAAGGATGAAAGGTGGAGTTGCGTGCTACCGGGATTCAAGCTATAGCTTAGACCCAGATCACAGAAACAAAGGTGCAATTCGCTGACTATTTTAAGGGCTGATTTGTGTTTGCTGGTTATCTGCCATCTGCTGTTCAGAATATGTATATATGTATAACTATACCAGGTTTGTTTTTTTCTATCACAAGTGGTGATTATGATAATAATTTTTCATGTTGTGTCAGTGGCATGCTCTCTCGCAGCGCAGTGCAGAGCATGATGGTCCTACTCTCAACCACTGCAAATGTATCTTTCCATGTGCTAGGAACATGCACCCTCTATCCAAACAATAGTTTTGCAAAGGTAGCGGGCGCCCCTCTCTCGAAAGAACAGACTTGATAACCTGTTCAGTGGTTATTAACCACTTGAGAGTTCGCAGCCACTGCTTTTACTCACTGTGCCTTTCACAGATGGGAAATATCCATTTGCATATCAGTCTTTGTCCTGCCCAGGGGCAGTCCAGCACCGAAATGCAATGGCAATTCCAACCTGAACGAGAGTACCACCAGCAACCCCATACACGTGTTTCACCCTTGTTGGGGATCATCAGTGAGGTGAAGCTGATGCCTCTCTAAGCACAATGAGAGGGAGACCACGTCTGGTTGCCCCCAGGAGACCTAGGGTTACCAATCCCAGGTTCCTTGAAAAATAGTTTTGCAAAGGTAGCGGGCGCCCCTCTCTCGAAAGAACAGACTTGATAACCTGTTCAGTGGTTATTAACCACTTGAGAGTTCGCAGCCACTGCTTTTACTCACTGTGCCTTTCACAGATGGGAAATATCCATCTATCCAAACAATGCCACCCAGCCCTGTACGTTCACCCGTCCGTGAAATGAACTGTGATGGCCTTCATTAGTTGTGAAATTGGTTGTGACAGCAGCCAGGGAGTTTCGCTTATCATTTGTACGCAGTGAGAAGTCCCCCAATAAAAAGAACAAGGAGAACAGTGCTGAGACTTAATCTGGCTGAACAAGCGGAGCAACTCAGGTTCGATCCCCATGTCCGCGCTTAGAAACCTATGGGTATTAAACGCAATATAAATTACCAATTACCAACAATGCCTGGCTTTCATATAAAAGTACGGCCGAGCTCAGCTCCGGCCTACTCTCGCATTGTGGATCCCACTTTTCTCTTCTTTGCATTTAACATTTGTAAAAAAAAATGCATTCCTGAGAGTAACAAAGTTTGTTTCCTTGTGATCATAAACAGCGACTCAACATCAGGGTCCGACTGGGGAAAAAGTGATATATAAACTGAAGAAAAGTGATATATTTGAAATAGGAACTTTTCGCAAGCTAATGGTAGAACTTGGAGGGGCATTTTGGAACAGTGTTTGACAAATGGTGCTTTTAAAATCCTACTGGAGCTGTATGGTTGGTCATGAAGCTGGTCCGCAATGATTAATAAAGCAGTCCACACTCACCGGTCAGACCAGCCCTTTGGTCATCGCTCTACGTGGCAGTCCCAGCCGGCTCCATAAGGCCACCTTTTCTGTGATCCAATCCAACCAATGAAGTGTAATGATCCGCTGCCATGTGGGGACATTTACTGGATATCGAAGCCCTCACCTTCTCACTAGAAGGTCATTATTCAGTGTACTGTCCCTCCAGATGTTTTGGACTATGGGGGCCGTGGTGGCTAATTGGAGTTTGAGTCCAAAACATCTGAAAGGGCTGCAAAGTGAGTATACACCATCAAATAGTGGACACAGGATGTCTTCAGCCATCTAAAACAAGTGGGTGTAACCACCAGGGGTGGCGTAGACACATTCAGGCAGCAGAAAATAGTAAATATTCTTATTTTTTATCTGGGACAGTGCATTCTGCTTAAATGCTAGGCTAATAATAATGTATTTCTTTTATAGCGCTACACACCCATAGGCTCTCAGAGAGCTGAAATAACAGAAGACATTATTATCCCACAGAGTGGTATTCAATTTATCGACCTCAGAAGGATGAAAGGCTGAGTTGACCCAGCCGGGATTTGAACCTGCCACAGCAGCTTGTGCACAGATATCAGGGGCAAGCACTTAGTTCACAGCGCTATCTGACTGGCGCTGGGTCGTATACCTTTCAAACTCTGATTTTTCACCAAAGCACATGCTCAATGTACTTTCTGATGGAACACCCCACCCTCCAGTTAAAACTACAGATACTTGCCCAAGCCAGAAAGGTACTCTTTTGCAGGGTTGCCCACAGAGGTACAAAGGACATCACAACCAGGACAACTGCACTTAAATAAGTAGCAGAATGATTATTTTGATGCACGATGTGTCAAAAGAGTGTTGCAGGTAGGCTGACACCCAGTACATCATGGTCTGTCTTGCCCCGCAGGCTGGGCATCACATTTGTATATGGAGCTACGGCAGGACTCGTATAAAACACAATAAATAAATAAAAAAACAAAGTCCCAAGGTTTTTCGCCCCACCCCCGCAGATTTCATGGGTCTCCTACACCCCTGGCTACACGGTACTGCAACAAACCGCAACCTCTCTATCCAAGGATGGACACTAGAACCAAGAATCAGGAAGCTGCCTAACCCTAAGCCCGCCTGCTTCTCCCATCCCTCTTTTCGCTCAACTAACTCCTCACTATTAATATCTTGCAACCTGATGCCTCACTCGCTCCCTGTGAGACAGTCTAAGTCTTGTGTATTAAACACAACACCATCCTTTATATCTTCTATCAACAACCCAAGCAAGCGCTGCTCACAACCAAGGTGCTGCCCATAAGACTAACCTACTCTGATGTATGTATCCCTCCTTAAACACAGTTACCACACGAGCACATGGTAACTGGTACTTCCAATCTGCACGCCTCAACACCACAGGTTTTTCTTGATTTGATTTCCCTCATTCCCACTAATACATTTTCTAAGTGTTACTGGGTCTATTGAACAACCCCAACAGTTTGATGCTACACCTGCCTGTCCGCAAGTTGTTGCCTGTTTGGACTGGTAGACCATTCAGACTGGTCAACCACTTAGTAACGAGCAGGGACCTTCTCCTAGAAGGTAAGGAGGGGCCTGAGCATGGAGGGGGTGGGGAATGCATGGTGGGGCTATGATTGCAAGGAGGGGAGGGGACCGGGGTGAGGAGAAAGCATGGTGGGATATGTGTGCAAGGTGTGTTTGTGCTCTGTAGTGGGAGGGGTGGTGAAATGCATGGGGATGTTATGTTTAAAATATGCAGAGGGTGTTGGGTGGTAGGTTAGGGGGAGGGCTGGAGGTAAGGCTGCGGGTGCATGGGTGGGTGAGGGTGGTGCAGCATAGGGTTGTAGAGAGGGGCCCCCTGAATGAGAGAGAACAAGGAGAGTATTGAGATAGAGGGAAAGGGCATGAGGGTGGGCTGTAGGGATTAGTACTGATGAGGGAGGGCGATTGCATATGTCGACCACCTGGAGTCGATCAATATGCAACTGCTCATAGGCAGTACTTAGGGCAAAGTGGTCAAGCAATTGGTAGTCTATAATTAGACACACACCAGTTTTAAGCCATTTTGGTAGTTTCCATAATCCAGGTGTAGAAAGGGTGGGTTAGACAGTTTCTGTAATCTTAGTGGGCATCGTTTGGCTGCCAATGTCAAACAAGTGATTCATTGTCGTTAAGTGTGCCCTGGGAGGAATCGTACAAAAATGTCGACCTGGGAACTGCGACGGCCGAAAATGCTGACTTTATTTTTTCTTTTTAACCCCTCCCTTACACCATATATATATACAAATATATATATGGGGGGTTAACTGTATCATATTAATATGGGGGGCTGCGGGGGTCTCCTCCCGCATGTATATGTGGTGTAAAGGGTTAAAAAAAACGTCAGCATTTTCGGCCGTCGCAGTGATCACATAGATCCCGCCTCTGGTTGTAGTCCTCAGATGCCACAGTTCTGGTGCAAGCGCTCTACAGTTCAGATTGCAAAGGCAGCAGTCTTCACCATTCAGAATAAACCTATGTTTGTGGTTTTGCAGGCCTTCCCAGGTTTATTCTGAATGGTGAAGACTGCTGCCTTTGCAATCTGAACTGTAGAGCGCTTGCACCAGAACTGTGGCATCTGAGGACTACAACCAGAGGCGTAGACTGGGTAGGGCCTGAGTGGCAAGGCCCACCCAAAACCTTTATGCCCACTCAGCAGCATTGTCGGCATTTACAGATTCTAATGTCACTGAAGTGGGCCCAACTACATTCGCTTCAGGCCCCACTTGTTAGACAATCCTGGCTATGCCTCTGACTGCAGCATAGAAGAACAGCACCTCACTCTTTGCTTGTAGGCATCTTCAGCAGTTAACACTTAACCCATGGGGACCTTCTCTTCGTGCTTGGGTCATAAACTGCTTCATCAGCTTTTAAAGTAACTATTAACTGGTGGGTCGACATTATCCGGCATGCGCACCATTATGTTCTACCAGGCAGTGTGAAATGCAACTAGCCTCTGTGTTTTCAACTGTGTAACTGAGCACTGCAATGCTTTATTCTTTTTCTACCTATCCTTTTGTTATCAGTTCTCTGAATTGGCCTATCCTACTCCATGCAGGCTTCAGGGCATGTATTCTCGGCTGCAGGCAGTTTGACAGACAGCCCTCTTAAGGCCAGAGAAACATGTTAAGGCAGCCACTTCCCCACCTATGATTTGCAAAGCGCTCGGTTTCTTGCCAAACGTGCTCCATAAATACTCACTCTAATAATAATAATAACCAATGGGTGCGTTTCAAATCTCTATCCCCTGTCACCAAGTGACAAGGACCATGAAGTATGCCGAGACAAGATGGCTGCGTTTTCCAGCTTTTATCAGCAGCACGCATCTTGAAGGTGCCAGAGATGACCTACATGTGTTGCTTGGAAGATTCAAATTCACTGACAAGTTACTAATGGCTTCTTTCCAACAGGAGCTCTCGTCTCGACTGTGTCCACTCTGTGTTTCCTACAATTGTGGCTTCAGCAAAGGACTCACCTATTTCTTCTTCTTCCCTCTGTTGGGCAGCGTGGCCTCCAGGATGAACTCATCCCATGACCACCAGGAACTGCTTCAGAAGTAGTGCACAACCCTGTTCTCTGAAGAACCATTGCTGCCCCCACTCCAAAAACGTGCGGTTTGCTAAATTATGTCTCCTTTATGCTCCTTATTCCTGCGTGTCCATAGGTCAAGGCTTGCTTGGGTAATCCCTCTGACCATTAAGCAGGCCATATTGAAGCCTGAATCTGAACACCCTAACTTCATAGTCTTCTGGAAATCATACAGATAAGCGAATCCTGGTGGCACAGATCCCAAATCTTATGAGGAACACAAGCATGCAACTTAATGCCTTTCCTTAGTCCTCTCAATGGCCATGTAGCCACTTAACCCCTACTGTCTACTCTTCCCACATCAGGACAAGGGAATTTCTTGTGTTTGCATTTGTATTGATTGAATTTGATATAGCGCTTTAAGCCAAAGCGCTTTACAAGAAACAACAGGAATACATAAGAAGCAATATAATACAAGTCATGAGTCAAATAACCAAGAACAATATGCAGAACAATTTGCCGAGATCATTGGAAAACCTGAGTAGGATAGAGCAGATGAGGGAAATAGTAGAGAACTGTCAGGAGGGAGTTTGAAGTAGGTGGGATTTTGAGGAGGAGCGGAATGATGAATATGAGGAGATGGAGCGGATAGGGAGAGCGAGAGAATTCCAGAGAGTGGGGCAAGGAACTGGAAGGAGCGGAAGCAGGAAGTGGCGCATGGTGCAGGTGGGACAGTAAGTAGAAGGTGATCCACAGAACGGAGCGGGGGATAGGGAGAGTAGAATGATAGGAGGGAGGAAAGGTATGGAGGGGCAAGATCATGAAGAGATTTGAAGACGAGACAGGGGAAGTTTAATTTGAGTTGGGAGTGAAAGGAGAGCCAGCCCCGTGAGGAGAGTCAAGAGGAGACAGAGTCATAAGAAGAGAGGAAACAGAGTACGGATGGCAGAGTGGTAGAGGGTTTTAAGGGGGGCTCTATGTGAGGCGGGGAGGCCAAAGAGGAGAGCTGAACAGTAGAAGAGACGGGAAAAGATTGGGGAAGATATTAAGAATTTGGTGGTGTGAAAGGTGAGGTAAGATCAGATTTTTCGAATGTTATAGAGATGGAAGTGACAAGAACAGGACGTAAGAGAGATATGGTGAGTTAAGAAGAGGTTCGAGTTGAAGTGTATTTGTATTTGTATTTATTAGGCTTATATAGCGCTTTATACCAAAGCGCTGCACATTAACAAAAACAGGATACATTTAATGTAACTAACAGTAACAAAGAAGCAAATTACAATTTTGATTCAGTCAACAAAACAGTATGTAGAGCAATTGACAGAGGGAAGTGGAGGGAAGTGGAGAAGAGCTAGCTGGGAGGGGGGTAGCAGGAGGAGGAGGCAGGAACAGGGGTGGACTGGGGACCAAAAGAGGCCCTGGAAATAATTACTGTAGACCAAAAGAGGCCCTAGAAATAATTTTCAAAGTGGCCCCTTATGACACATTTTCAGCAAGCCCAATGCTTTTCCTATGAGAAAATGTGGAACTACCACACAAAAGAGGCCCAGGTTGCAGAGGCCCACCAGGAAATCTCCAGAGTTCCCAATAGGCCAGTCCAGCCCTGGGCAGGAAGGGGAGAGGGCGAGGATGGGGTGGGGGGAAAAGAAGGGAGAGGCTTAAGGGGGGGAAGAGGGGAAGGGAGGGAGAGTGGGAGCGGGTAGAGGGAGGGGTATCATGGCAGGAATGGAGAAGGAGGGATTTAAGGGACGTGTGGAAAGAGGAAAAGGTAGGAATAGAGCGGATTGAGAGAGGTAAGGAGTTCCAGTGGAGGGGGTCCAGGAGTTGGAAGGAGCGGAAACGGGAGGAGGCACAACGGGAGGGAGGAACAGTGAGGAGGAAGTGGTCAGCGGAACGGAGGGAGCAAGAGAGGGTGTAGAAAGAGAGAAGGGAAGAGAGATAAGGGGAGCAACATCGTGGAGAGATTTAAACACTAGGCAGAGAAAATGAAATTTAAGGAGAGTGAAAGGGGAGCCAGCCAATGGAGGATAAGGAAGTGGAGATGGAGTCTCGGTGGGAGAGGAGACAGAGGGTACGGATGGCAGAGTGATAGATAGATTTGAGGGGGGCAAGATGAGAAGAAGGTAGACCAAAAAGTAAGGAGGAGCAGTACAAGAGGCGAGAAAAGATAAGGGAGGAGATTAAAAGTTTAGTAGCATGGAAAGTAAGGGAGGGGCGAACTTTGCGAATATTGTAGAGGTGGTGGCGACAGGCACGAGAGGTGAGTGAGATGTGGTGGGAAAAGTGGAGGCCAAGATTGCGGGTAGATGCAGAGATGGGGAGTTCTGTGCGGGGGAAAGAGGAGGGGGGGGAGGGAGGAAGTGTGTTGGCAGGAAGGAATACAATTTCGGTTTTGTTAGTGTTTAGGGTGAGAAAGTGGGAGGACATCCAGGATTTGATAGCAGTGAGACAGGAAGAGAGTTAAAGGTGGATCTCGGGAGTGAAGGAAGAGAAGGAGAGGAAGAGTTAGGTGTCATCGGCGTAGAAGTTGTGAGTGATACCAAAGGAAGGGATGATTGAGGCTAGGAAGGAGGTATATAGCGAGAAGATAAAAGGGCCAAGCACAGAACCTTGAGGAACGCCGAAGTTGAGGGAGTGGGTAAGGGATATGCGGGCACACCAGGAGACAGAAAAGGAGCAATTGGATAGGTAGGAGGAGAACTAGTTGAGGACAGAGCCTTTGAGACCAAAGGAGGAAAGAGTGTCTAGAAGTAAGGGGTGAACAACGGTGTCAAAGGGGGCTGAGAGGTCAAGGAGAATGAGAACGGAAGAGTGTTTAGAGTAGTGTGCAGTGAGGAGGGAGTTCAGAACCAAGGTGAGAGCAGTTTAAGTAGACTGTTTGGTGCGAAACCCAGACTGAGTAGGGGAGAGGAGAGAGAGGTTGGGGACGAATGCTGAGAGTTGGGAGTAGATGAGGTGTCATAGGAGCTTAGAGAGGAAGGGTAGAAGACAGATGGGGCGAAGATTGGAAGCCAAGAGGTGTTTAAAATATTTTTTTTCATGATAGGGTTGATAGTAGCTTGTTTGAAGGCTGAGGGAAAGGTTGCGGTAGTGAGACAGATGTTGAAAAAGGAGGTGAGGTAAGGCATGAGGAGAGGGTAGATTTTGGGAATCAGAGAGGTGGGGAAAGGGTCAGAGGGAGCAGCAATAGGGTGAGTTTTGGACAGGAGGAGGAAAACCTCAGAGTGAGAGACTGGTGTGAAGTTAGACATGTTGGAGGGTGAAGTAGAGGGAGATAGGAAAGGGGGGAGTAAGAAGGGGAGCATAGAATATTATGGCGTAAGGTGAGTATCTTAGAGGAAAAGAGGTTTGCGAAGTCAGAGGGTGAAAGAGGAGTAGCAATGGAGTGGTCGGGTAGGAGGAGAGAGAAGGCAAGTCAAAATTTGGAAGATTCGGCGGGGGTGGGAAGATTGAGAATGGAGGAGGTTAGAGAAGTAGGATTGTTTGGCTGAGCTGATGTAGGTGTCATAGAGGGTGTGGTAAGAGAAGTAGGAGGCTTGGTTGGCTGGTGAACAGTGTTTAAGCCAGTGTCTTTCAATGCGTCAGAGAAGGCGGCGCAAGAATAAAAGGTCTGAGGAAAGCCAGGGTTGGGCGGGTTTGCCGGAAGGGCGGAAGGGAGTGAGAGGGTATAGTTGGTCAAGACTGGAAGAGAGGGAAGAGGATAGGGTGGATAAAGCATTGTTTGCAGAGAGAGAAGAAAAGTGAGTAAGAGGGGGAGGGAGGAGAAACGTGTCATAGAATTGAGAGGGGTTAAAGTTATGGAGATCGCGTCGGGAGAAAGAGATGGAGGAAGAGGGAGGTGGGGGAGGAGAGGCAGGAGGAATGAGGGAGAAGGAGAGTAGGGCATGGTCAGATAGTTGGGGAGGTTGGAAACCGAGGAGGGGGGGAAGGAAGAGACAAAGATGAGGTCGAGAGTGGATCCGGAAGAGTGAGTAGGTGAAGTAGGTAGGGAGGTAAGAAGGTAGGAGTCGAGTATAGATAAGAGGGGGGAGGATTGGTGGGTGGAGGAGAGATAGAGATTAAAGTCGCCAAGTACAATTAGAGGTGTGGGACTGGGGGAGATGAGCGTGAGGAGGTGGTCAATATCATCATAGAAGATGCAAGGGGGCCAGGTGGACGGTAAATGATGAGAAAGGATATAGCGTGATTTTACACAAGTATTCAAAGGAGGGGAAGACTGGGAGAGGTGTTGGACAGGGGGTCGATAGGCACTTGGGGTGAAAGAGAAGACCGATGCCGCCTCTACGGCCAGAGGAGCCAGAGACATGAGTAAAGGAAGAGGAGGAGGAAGTGAGTGAAGCGGGAACAGTTCAATTGAAGGGGGGGGTCCAGGTTTCAGTGATGCATAGGAAATGAAGGTTTAACTATCGAAACAGGTCCAGAACAGCGGCAATCTTGTTACAGAGAAATCTTGCATTCTATATGGCGATGTCGATGACGCTGGAGGTATCAACAATAGGGGGATAGATGAGGTTGGGGAGGTGAGTTGGGGTAGATGGGCGTTGGGTCAAACTAGGTGGGGTAGTGAGGGAAGGTTAAGTGTGGAGATGGTCACAATGATGAAGCAGAGGGTTTTGAGGACAGGCCAGGAAAAGGAGTGGGGTGTGGGGAGAGAAAGTGGAGGGAAGTGGTAGTTGGAGTTGTGCATGCCTGATGGAGCGATAGGAGCAGGTAAAGGTGTGGCGGGTGTGATGGAGGTTGAAACTGGGTTAGCAGGGAGGTAGCGTGGGTGGGAGAAAGAAGTGAGGTGGTTCTTGCTGTGTGGTCACTGGAGTGTGTCAGTGAGATGTCAGTGGGACAATGCTTACCGGCGGGGAGTGTAGAGAGAGTGTGGGAGATTTGGGTTAACGGAGCCTAGTAGGCTCAGACAGGTGATGGTGGAAGAGGTGCTAGCAGGAGATCGTCACAGTAGTGGGTGCGAAGGTCGCAGACCAGACAGGTGACAGTTGAAGAGGTGCTAGCGGAAAAACGCTGCAGCAGTAGGAGCCAAGGTCGCTGTGCAGGAGGGTAGATGGATAACCTCAAGATGAGAAGGTCATGAGTCGAGAAGGAGACGTCACAGTTAGAACCGACTGGTAACTGCTGAGGTGAAGATAGCTGGGGGACTCCACGGGAGTAGGTGCAAAGGACACGGCACTGCAGGGCAATCTAATGTGTGTGGTTCAGAAGAGCATGCCTTACAGATTTTGAAGAGGCCCTGTTCAGAGACCTTCATGGCTACAGTTTTGGACATCATACCCATCAAGGTCAGTGCAGGCTATATTAATGTCAAGGGGAAGGGTCGCCCACTGAAGACCCTTAAGCCTCAAACAACTGCAGTAGCAAGGCATGTGGTCTTGTACTGGAGAGACCACTGACAGACCCATAGAGTCAGAGATTGCTCTGCAGTACTTTAAGACAAGATACAAAAAACAGGGAAACATGGAAATCAACAGTGGTGCGATATCCCGTCTCGCTTCAACTCCCAACAACTTCATGCAAACAGTAACAGTTATACCCAAAATTCGTCATCATTGACGTGTAATACTCAAAAGTTATCATGCAATTCTATTGGTTGGAAAAGGTAATTTAAAAGTAGTAACATTACGGGCCTCCTGCCCTCTGCAGGGGCAACCCTAGTCCTGAGGGATTATCATTTTTCGGATTGAAAAATCATGTCCAAACCACCAATATCTTCTTAAACCTTTGTGGGCTCCCTCCATATGTGCATGGCTTTATATCCATCGACCTTCACAGGTGCTTGCCTCTCAGCCACTCAAGCAATGTTGGTGGCTCTGCTGCCAACTATCAACAGGCCATGCTCCTTCTCATCGCTCCTAGAGTTTGGGGTGGGAAATCCCTCCCATACCTGGAGTTGCCCAACAAACATATTTTAAGGGTGGACTGGTACTGCTTTCCACAGGGTGTTTCCCACTTGTTTTGAAACCTTTACCCAGAAACAATGTCGCAGTGCACAAGACTGGATTAGGTGGGGGTGGGGAAATCTCTCTGGTGTTGTCCCACATCTGGGGCATCTCATTGCATCTGCCCCTTCCTGTCTGGAAATTCCCATGGGGTGTGTAGTGTGTGTGGTATCTATTTATGCTGCATATATTAACATTTTGCTAGCCACAGTCGAACTCATAGCACCATCTGAGTGAACACTGAGATCGTCCAGCCATCCATCCAAGTAAAAGGGAGCGAGCCCGCTTCAGCCTAGGTTCCATCAGTAGTGCAGCAGTCAAGGAAGTAAGCAACCATAAGTTCCTGGTAGGGCTTTGCATTCTACTTGTAGCCTAGGACTAGGCTTGTTAGGTCACTTCTTTATCAAGTGCATGATTTGTATCAACAAATGCAATAAATAAATAAATAAATGTCTCAATTGTACATATTTATACAAACCTTGCAATGTTGAAATCATCATGTGTGTTCATCTACCTATCTCGACACTTGTCGCCTGGCATATAGACACGTTTTCTTTCCAGCTCCTCATCTTTCTTAATTGTGTCCTTTCACAGAAGGGGTTTTTGAAGTGTTTTTTTCCCACTCTTTCTGACCAGTTGAAAGCATCATTCACTACCTTTGTAATTGGTAGGGCACACACGCCCCCCTCTTCCCGTCCAAAATGCCCATGCATGATTCCTTACCCAGGGCCTGCACCTCTCTCACAGTAGCGCTGTCTCTTAATGGCTGCCCCATCCTGGGCCCTTCCTTGCGGACATTTGCAAAGCCGAGTGGTATTTCTTTAGTATTTGCTTGTACCATGCTCACCTAATTCAGAAATGCAGCTTCAGAGTGGCAAGGACAAGAGTGTTGGGTGGCAGTTAGGCAAGAGTCAGGGGAGGGCAGGAGTAGAGGGTGGCCTTGAGAGGGAGAGCTGTAGGGGGAAGTTTCCTTTAGCAAGTGGCGTAGACTTCTTTATGATGGGGACGGGATGAAAGAGAAACCTAGAACCTATGGCCTGAACAGTAAAGTGAGATCGTCCCAGGAATTGCATTGCATGGCTTGGAATGGACAGAAGTATAGAGTTGAATGAAGTGCCTTAGAAGGTAGTTGACTCTTGATGCGGGATTACAGGCAGGTGAGGTTGGTGCTTTGTAAAACTCTGTCATTAAGACGTATTTTACGTGTACCTACTATCTGTAATATGTATATATATATATATATATACAGCTTCCTGTAACCATTATCTTCACCTAAGGGCCCAGATACACCTGGGTGGTGTCCAGTCATTATTTCGAATTCAAAAGGGTCGAATACAATACGTTCGAATCAAAAGGACCGCAAAAAAAATGACCGAATGCTTATTTTTTTCTATGTATTTTTTTGGGGGGTTTTCGTATCGGAAAAATTTGTGGTTTTCCCCCAAAATACAGGCGTTTGGGGGGGACCCCCTAACCCCCCAACAAAAAAAAGTGCATTTGATTTCTTTTTTCCAATCCTTTTGTTTAGAAAGTATTGCATTTCGAAACTTTGTATTCGAAACTTTAACTATAAACCCCCTGGGTCAGGCGCGCTATATAAATAAAATAAACAAACAAAGGATTTTCAAGGAGAAACTTGGCAAGAGTGGGTGCCAATTGAGTTGTCTCACGAATTGCAGATTGTGATTATGCATTTCGAGGTTAAGGATTGTTCTAACAGACTTGTTCTGAATATATTTAGGCTTGCCAATATAAGAATGCGGCAGGTCAAGTAGAGGGTGTTATCATCTATGATTTTAAAAAATTGTTGATTTGGCTCTGAAGTGTGAGCTGGTCATTGAAAAGAATACCAGCATTGCCAACATCTTTAACAGGGGATAGTGCCAGGGCCAATGTCCGGAATCATTTGAAAAGTAGATGAGTAGTGTACCTTTTAATATTCCACTTTCTATATTGAGACGGTCAAGCACCTACATTTCCGCATACCAGCACTAGGCACTGAAGAACCTGCAAGAGCACCCATCATTAGCGTGCTGCATTTGACTCATATCCAGAGAAGTGATTCCTCCCAACTCGAGGCGGTGACCCCTTTGCTCCCTTCCTCCACCCCCTCTTCCTACTAAAGCACATCTTTACCCGACCTTTCTCAGCATGGTAACCTTACATCTGCGGACATGTTCTGAGGTTCAATTTCCATTCCCGGTCGAATGTTGTAGGCCCGATGAACCTGATCAAAGATACTCCTGAAGTTGGGCTGTCATCCCCCTGGAATTTCATCCATCTCCCAAAAATTCACAGTGCCTCGAGGTAGGTGAGGTCCTCTCTCTACCGCCTCCATTGACCGTACTGTCTTCACTGGTTTCCCCACATGTTGACTCGTCTAAATGATGTGTAGTAGGTCACCCTGTACTGCTCACTGGTCCCTTGAACATTGCATTTCTGACAGGTTAGTTGGTGGCAAATAGGAGGAAAATGGAATGCAGAAACACGATTATCAGAGGAATTATTGTATTTCTACATTGGAATGCCTTATCTGTGCACATTCCTGGCCCTGCCCCTGGAAGTGCCCTGCCCTCCTTCATACCATGTTCTCTCATTTCTAATTTGCATTTTCTTTCTTGTGCCTTTGTTTTTTTTAGAAACATCTCCAAAGAAAAGGGCTTTTAGAGTTGGACCTCAAGATTTGCGACTGAGACAGCTTCTCCACTTCCCAGGATATCCGTTCAGCCTTTCTGATCAAAATGGGACAAAACAGACTCTTACTGATCAAACAATGTTACTTCTCAGTGTTTTTGCTGGCTGGTCAGTGAAATTGTGAGGCGTTCTACATACACTGATCACGCCTGTCGCAATAGCTTTGTAGCACACATCGTTAATGTGAAAAAAGACCGCTTTGGGTTTACAAAGGCTATCCTATTTGTGTAATGGCCTTCTTCCACCTGGAAGTGTGAAAACAATGTCATTTTAGGTAATAATACAGTACATTCGTATGACAATGTGAAAGCATCATGTTATATGTGGTGCTGTCCCATCTCTGTAAAATATTGAGCTCAAGATATGCATTAAGAGCAATGTCATATTATGGGGGCAACGACTGTGAAATCTCTGTAGTACACTACATTCATCTAACAATGCTAAACCTTCATATCATGGTGGAGGTGAACTTCATCTCACGACGCAACAGTGATGCCGTACTACGCGGATTAGGAGTGTGGAATCTCTGTAGTACACTACATTCATCTAACAATGCTAAATCTTCATATCATGGTGGAGGTGAACTTCATCTCACGACGTAACAGTGATGCCGTACTACGCGGATTAGGAGTGTGGAATCTCTGTAGTACACTACATTCATCTAACAATGCTAAACCTTCATATCATGGTGGAGGTGAACTTCATCTCACGACGCAACAGTGATGCCGTACTACGCGGATTAGGAGTGTGGAATCTCTGTAGTACACTACATTCATCTAACAATGCTAAATCTTCATATCATGGTGGAGGTGAACTTCATCTCACAACGTAACAGTGATGCCGTACTACGCGGATTAGGAGTGTGGAATCTCTGTAGTACACTACATTCATCTAACAATGCTAAACCTTCATATCATGGTGGAGGTGAACTTCATCTCACGACGCAACAGTGATGCCGTACTACGCGGATTAGGAGTGTGGAATCTCTGTAGTACACTACATTCATCTAACAATGCTAAACCTTCATATCATGGTGGAGGTGAACTTCATCTCACGACGCAACAGTGATGCCGTACTACGCGGATTAGGAGTGTGGAATCTCTGTAGTACACCACATTCATCTAACAATGATAAACCTTCATATCATGGTGGATGCAGACTTCATGTCATGACGTAAGAGCGATGCCGTATCATGAGGACAAGGACCCTGACACCTCTGCAATACACTCTGCTGATCTGACATTGTGAACATGTCAGTCGCTGTAAGGTACCAGGACATCCTCTGTTTGGCACACTCCCTTCTTCAGAGAGCATGAAATTGCCCTGTGCCAAGAATGCCAGATCATGGCTGCAAGCTTCATTCATTCGATGTTTTCATATTGCCATGTTATCTGTAAATGCACACTCTTTCTTCCAGTAGTGTGAATGGGTCGCCTTTTGATCCGATGACCTGCGCCCCACTGTATCACATTCCATTCTTCCGATGGTTGGATAATGGCATGTTCTGGATAAGAGTATTGGCACATCTCTGTAGCATACTCCAATCTTCCGGTCGTATGATGTGGTCCTGTTATTCATGCAAGAACTAGCACTACCACGTAGCACGTGTCATTCTTCTAATGGTATAAACATGCAATTTCAGGTATGTGGTCTGGCACCTCTCTCTATAGCGCTCTCCTTTCTAATGATGGAAAGAAAATGTCCTGTACAAAGGTTGACACATTTCTGGAACAGACTCAGTTCGTCCAATAGCACACACGTATCATGTTATAGATGTGAGGGCTTGGCACACCTATATATTGCAAACGTCAAGCCCTCTGGTATGATAGTGACATGTTTATCATATGAGGTCTAGCTCATTTCTCTAGCACACTCCAGTCTTCCGATGAGACAAAATCCTGTACAACGAATGACACACTATCGAACAGCGAGGGGCAACATCACTGCAAGGGTTTATTTTGCACTGTATATAACACTTTGACATATTGACAAACATTTTCTTGCACCAAATATGTCTCTTTGGTAGGCCAAAATGAATCCAGCAGAGTTGCGCATCAAACTCGGACACCAATTTCCCCCAGTCCGCAGTTACAGGATTTTGTATCAGACATTTGCTGCTATACATCCGGATCAACATTTGTAAGATACTGTTTTTCGGAAATGTGGATATCAATTCAAGCACAGTGTTGGGTTCCATCTTTGTGGCAAGCTAGGTACCTTATTTTCAAATATACCTCAAGACTCCGAACGCATCCTTTTTTGGACATTTGTAAAGCAGCCATCTTGTCTTCCCTTTATTCTTTCTGGAAACATGGCTGCTGGTAAACGAGTATGCTGGACCTACCCCGTTACGGCCCTCCATTCTCAATACTGCTTGATATCACTCATGTGAACTGGAATGTTCTTTATGGATCATGGTGCTGATGGAAGACAAGATTGTTCAGCTGTAAAAGTGTTCTCCTGGAGCGAGCACTCCCACCTCTCCATCCCCTGCCACAGATCCTCTTTTGGAGCTGGTTTACTTGATTAAAAGTATCCAAATATTCATTGGTCTTCGTCAGATCCGTGCCCGTTACTAACGGGAGAAGATATAACGAGCTCATCGTCTGCTACTACAATGTACTTTGTATGTGGAGACCATCCTTTGATTGGTTGCCTTATAACTTTGCATTATGAAACACGTCCAGGGTGTTGATAGCCAGCAGTGAAAACACAACCACAAGAGAAGGGCAATAAGCCTTCAAACCATTACCCATTGTAATCATGTCCGTTATAAGATATACACTTGTAATGCTTGTACTTTATAACCCTTTCCGTTACAGGGGGAATGTTTTTATTTTTACTGATGGTCCATTTTATGTCGGTGGTCTTCAATACAAACGAAGAGCCTAAGAGCATCATTTTAAGAATTTTCCATTAAATGCAAATGCCGTTACATGGGAATGTGTCTTTTAGAGCTTGTTTCTTTTTAAGCATATCATTTCGAAGAATGACCATTTTTTAACCATTTGCCATACCACAGGATTGTTTTGCCCATTTCTGTTGTAACAATGTCCGTTCAAACGGGGGAGGGGGTCTCGTTACTCATTGCATTTTATAATCATGCTCATATATATATAGCTTGTATCCTGTTTGTATCATGTGGATAACATGTTGAGGTCAGTTTGCCTACATTTTATAACTCTGCTTGTCATAAGTTAATTAACATTTTGCTGAATGTCTGTTTGACTGACCATCTTTTTTGTGTGATTGTCTGCTGGAATCCTAGAACGTTACCAAAGAGCATTGTCTGTGTATCTGGGTTGTGGACCTAACAATCTGTGCTCTAGTTCACTCTGTATCCTTGATGCCTTTCCTTAGTTTGGACATTTTGTACTGTTTTTATATAAGTATGTTTTAATATGCTTACTGTTTTCTCAACTCTTGGGATCGAGGCTCTCTTGCTGAGGGAATTGCTGTTCTGGGGTTGGTGCAGAAACGTTCACCCCCCCACCACCATTAAGGGCCTCAACCTAGGTGGATCCGCGTCTCAGTGGACTAAGGAATCCGCCACAGGAGTCTGGGGTGAACCTCATGTGCACAGGTTTGAATCACAGAAGGTCTGCTCAGCCTTTCAACCTTCCAAGGTCGCTAAATGATTAACATTGGGTTGGATAAAAATAAGCAGCTGTTATCCGTCTGGGTGTACGTGTACTGTACAAATACATGTTCTGTTATATGGAAATGTGATCACCCCTAGATGAGCTGTGCTCTAGCTCCACTCAACACAGTGAGACTCTTTTTCGAAAGAGAAATTGCCAGCTTCTTCGTGGACACACCCTTAAGACGAAGTGGCATGTAGAGTTCTGTTGAGGCAGTGGCCTGGTGCTCTGAAAAACTGATGGTGCAATGGTTATTGACATGGTACTGTACATATTGGAAACTCTGCCTTCTCTCTGTGAATAGGCAAAGCATATCTGCTAAAGGCGAGCAACGGTTATCATGTGGTGTGGGTGGTATGTAGGTGCCACTTCCACAATCTTAGTGAATCTGTAGGCCAGGTCATACTCCCTTATCCAGAATTACCAGGATACAATATTTTGCCAGACCTTTGAGGGTGCTCTGCTCTTCTATCCTGCAAATGACAAGATTCATAATCCATCGAGGACCAGTGCTAGAGCAAGTGACCCCCTTCGGTCATATCGAAATCTGCTTTGCAACCCTCACGGTTTGCATTGTGTGTCAGTCTGAACCTTGTCATGCCTTTAACAACAGGAACACACAGAATACAACAAAGACATTTTTGACAAAACAGGCAGAAAACCTTTGCTTCTGCTACATGTCAGTCTGATCATTACTAAGAGTAAGCATCTCTAACTTATCTGCCCATCGATGAGGATGCCATGCTCGTAGGAGGGCACATGTTGAGTTTTTACCACACTCCGATTGCTGACCATCCCTGGGTTTCTAACATCCACTGGCAATATTTCAGTCCCCGCCCTGCCCATTTGTGCCCACCTCTGCTCCAGGACATTTGTTTTGGAAACGCTAGGTGCTTGAAGTCATGCTGGTATTTCCAGAAAGTGAGCAAGGCCAGGGAGTCTATTCCCGGCATGTCATGATGTGGCCCTAGTCTGAGGCTTTTCAGGCTCTCTTCTACAGTTCAGGAAGCAGCTCAAGACCCTCCTCTTCCAGGAATGGCTCCTCCCTAGCACCTAGGTCCATACACCATCCACGCCCTGCCATACCTGAGACTGGGAGATCTGATCCCCAGTGTTTCTCCTCCCCTGGCGACTTGTAGATCCTTTGCTGGCAATTGCCCTCCCTCTCCTCTTAGAGCCATGCTCCCTTGCTTCTCTGCTTCCTAAACTTGTCCTCCCCCCTTTGATTGTGAGGTACTCCATTGCTTCCGAAGCTAGGCCCACGCTCAATAAATACTCTAATAATAATAATACTAATAATAATAAGCTTACTTCTGGCCCGAATTTAAAAGGACACTCGCCTTGCACGGTCTTCAACATTTCTATATTACACTCCTCCTTTAGGTCAGCATTAACAATGGAAATATTTGCTTTTTGGAATGCATGTGGCCACGCAAGGTGCTCACCCCCAAGGTCCTGACAGTGGTAGCTGTCCATACATACTCCTAGGCCAAGACAGCTTTCCTTACCCAAGGTGGCTTGCACGACTGTGCAGTTGTCCCAATCCATCTCTTTGGTCGTTTTCAGGCACCCTATTTGACCTGGGTTTCTCTTGCAAATTCCAGTCCCAAGGCATTGCCTGTGACATCCACCAAGGGTTTCTTTCTCTAGAGACAGATGAGGCAATAGCAGAGACCATGTTTGCCCTCAGCCCTTGAAAGCACTCGTTCATCGGATGCCGCTTTCCGCTGAGCAGGTTTAGCAGAAAGCCTCGAGGCGCAGTAAGTGTACCCACCTCTTAAAAACACTTGCAGCCCATAACTGTGGCATTTAATCTACCGGGCTCCTCTTCTTCACAATAGCCCACCTATATCACATGGCTCGGATGTGACTGTTCGACTAGTTTAGTCACATTTCCTTAATTGGCAATAAGAGGTCAAGTCTGCTTTGGGTGAACTGCCATAACTAAATGTCCATGCCAGGGCTGGCCTTAGAAGCTGCAGCGCTCCGGCCAGCAAATCAAAAACGTGTCACCTCTCACCCCCCCCCCCATCCTCACCCCCCAAGTCATGTGAGGGAGGTGCCCAATGTGTCAATAGGCATGGCAGGCGCCCTTTTGTTATTAAATGCGCTCCCCTCCTGAGCGCAAAGCGTATTCAGTTTCAATACTGCGCCTGCTGCGCCTTCTCCCACCACACCCGCCCAGGGCACACCTTGAAAGACTCCCCCCAGCTAGCGTGGCTGGGGCCTAATGGCTGGGCGCCCCTGGCAGCCACTGTGGCCCGCCCTGCCCTTAGGACGGCTCTGGTCCATTCTCCGCATGAAAAGTAGTACTTTGCATACGGTTTCGTGCAGCACTGAATGTTGTGGCGTACATGCTTCCGGAGGCGGGTGTGAGCAAGGGGTGTCCTCATGCCATGCAGCGTGTGGCAATGTGCTGCAGCTGCGATGGCACGTTTTCAATTCTCACGCAGGCCTCCCAAAACCTGTGCAGTGATGCCCAGTGTATGATGGCAGTAGGTGACAAATAGTAAATGGACTGCAAATGTGTACACAAATGCCAACATTATTGTCTTTGTCCGTGCTTGTTTAACTTCCCAATAGGACTGTTTCTAGATCCACTGCACAGATTTTCACAGTTCCCAACAGTTGGCAACAGAAATGACCGTAATGCACTCCAAGCGAGTAACTTTTCCGTGGTCTCACAACTGCTGGTGCAGGTAGTCTAGTGACTTGCCCCAAACGAATGCTTGACGGGGTTGTAGATGGAGGCAGAGCTTGCGAGATGCACACTGCAGCGAGTGAATCGTTGCTTTGCTTGCGTTTGGGGCCTTTGTTTTGTTCGGAAACCTCACAGTGTCCTATGTTTCCGTTTTATGTATTGTTGCCAATGTGACTACATTGAATGAGTTGTTCGAACCACAGGTCCTCGTGGCCATGCAGCCACACGGCTCAACCTTGGCTTTGACCGCTGCGCCTTTGGAACTCGTCTGAATACAAATTAAAAATATAGACTTTGTGTTTTTTTTTAAATTTAACTAAATGTGAGCAGCATACAGCGTACAAGAAGCCATAACAAGTGACAATAAAGGACATGTGTGTAACGTCTTCTTGTCGCAGTGTTTTATTTAAGGCGATAATATCGCAGACAAATGTTCAATTTTGAAAGAGACTAACATGGAGAGAGGACTTCTTCTCTGGCCTATGGCTATAGGCAAACATCTAAGGTCACCAAATTCCCTCCTTGGGTCTCTTAATTTCTTCGTTTGTCTGTGTATAATTTAGTGAATACAGGTTGACTATGCATTCGAAAGCATATCTAACGTCATGAAGCGATTATAAAGGCAAGCATTGCAATTGTGCATTTTCGCCGTGAGACTGAAAGGGTTCAATGGTTTTTATTAACAATTCAAAAGGCCCTTTCGCCGGCCCTCTATCTCGTGTCTGTAAAGGACCAATCCTCACTAAGCCTATCTGCACTCCCTCAGGGACTTCCTAACTGTCCCTACTCTATCCCGAGGCTAGTGGTCTATGGGAAATGGTGTTTTGCCTACAGACACACGGCTCAAATTTGTCTCCTTTCTATCACGCTCTTACATCCCCCCCTCATTTCCTGGTCTCTTCTCACTACTCTCCTCCCTGCTTCTTCCTCCTCTATCGCTCCTATGCCTCCCACTCTCTCTAAGCTCCTCACCACCCTTTGATGTCACTACTACTTTTATGAAACTACTCCATCCTCTGCACAACAAGTCGCTCCTCCATACTACTCCTCCATCCTCAGCATTACTATCCTCGGCGCACTACAAATACATTCTCTTCACAACCCCATGCTCTGCACCACAGCGCTCGCCTCAGTACAACTCCCTGCTCTGCACTACAACTCCCTCCTCCGCACTACAACGCTCTCCTCTACACAACAGCCCCCTCCTCTGCACTACAAGTCCCTCCACTGTATTACAACTCCTCCCTCTGCACTACAACTCCTCTACACAACAACTCCTTCCGTTGCTGGACAGTGATGACAGCCCGGGGAGTAGAATATCCAGGTTTCTGTTAGGGGGTCTTGCTCTGGGCTATCCTAGCCTAGGGTAAGGTAAGTCTGTGCGGGGGTCTTTGCCCCATTGTTTAGTCTCTGGTGGTTTTTAGAATGGATTACTAAGCTCTGGCCTGGTGGTCAGATGTTGAGGGGGACACTCTTGTTAGATGAACAGGGGAACACTTCTGAGAAGATAGCTCGACCAATTCACGGTAGCTTGGCGAGCAGTCAAGGATAAATCTTAGGAGGAATGAGAGTGATCGGAGGTCTCCAATGAGCACACACAGTGAAACAGCAAGAAATACAAGTAGACCGTAGTATACAAAAACACACCATTTATTATAGGCCTAATAACAACACAAATGAATCATGAAATGCAATAGTAAAACAACACACTATGTAATCGATATAGGGTCACTGGAGTCAGAGCGAGAAAGTTAGTAACTCCACTAATACCTTTAAGGGAAAAGGGTGAACAACCTTTATAGCCCAGACAACCTTCAGAGATGGCAACCCTAACTTTCTAAGTCCAGTCCTGAGATGAATGGAGCTTTATGCTCAATGTTCGATGCATGCGTGGAAGCGCTCTGCCGAGCACAAAGTTCGCAAATACTTCTTAGGCGGCAGGAAACAGTGGAAGAATTCTGAAGGGGTGAAATGGCTTCCAAAGGTTAGGAGAGGATCTGCTACAGTGAATAAAGCTGTTCCTGACTTTCGGAGGTCTTCAGGAAGCAGAAACTAACATAGCCAAAAGGAAGATCAAACTAGAATGGCCTGGCTGTTCTGAAGGCTGAGGATGCCGGAAAATAGGAGCGTTTGGGGTAAGTAACGGATCCTGGGGTGGCAGGCATGACAGTTGTGCAAATCCGACAGCTCAGGAACGCGGCTCCCCGGTGCTATCTTTGAAAATACATGTGTAGATCACCCCTCACGGACAAGAGGGGCTCATATGGTAAAAAGGCAATTTATAACTGCTCTGGAGTTCTTTGAGCTATGTGCAGAAGCACGATAATCTTGCCCAACGTATAGCAATCCAGGCTGCTGAGAACTGGCAAAACACTTTGTTGACGTTCCTCAACTTATTAACGTTCGAACAAGTGCAACGGTAAGAGATATTCACAATGAACATTGTTGGAAGAAGAAGGACCATGAATAGAAAAAAAAATGCCTGCACCAGCTTTTGCCCGCTCCTGCACCACTGCTGATAATGAGTTAACTGTAGAGACTGTAAGGTTCAGAAAAAAACATTGCCGAAAAAATTGTATGCTGATCCTAACAATAGTCATGTGTGTTATGAGTATATTAGCACCGATAATGACAGTACTGGTGTTATGGTATTTAGAATAAATACACCCATTAGAAGTGTTCTTACCTATTAGAAATATTTCTGCCACTGAAAGCCCGGTCCACGTCATTTCTTATACTTTGTCCCCAATGGAAGAGAGACAAAGGGAAGGATATGTAAATACCACATTACTTTTGATAATGAACATGACACACTCAATTCTGAGAAAAAACAATTGTTGGGTGTGTGCTCACTTACCACAGCATGGTGGTAAGGGAATAGGTTAGTATGTGCAGCCATTGCCATTGAGTTCTGCAGGTTACGCATCTTTAAGTGCATTGTACTATGGGAGATGGAATAAGAGTGAAATGGGTCAATTAGATAAAACAAATATGGATGAATTCGAGGAGGTAGTAATGAAACCTGTAGGTTGCTCTATATTTCGCGAAGCAAGATTAATAAGACCAGCAGTTACGCCGCAAGATAGATTATATGTACCATATAAATCATCTGTAATCACGTTTCATATGAACCTAGAAGGAAATAAAGATACAGTGCCCCCCTCCTATGCAGTAAATCACAGTCCACGCTGTTCCATTTTGCTTAAAGACAAAAAGGGTCCTATTCGGTAGGGACATACACCAGGTGTATGAACATTGCAATCCTCGACAGAGAGGAAGAACCAGTGTATATAGGTGACCCTGTTTATTTCATATGTGGAGAAAAAGCTTATCCCTGGGTACCTAGAAACTGGGGAGGTACTTGTTACTTGGGGATTCTGTTTCCACGGGTGTTCCTTTCAAAAACGGCAGACATAGCCAAACTATCTAGATCAAGACCACGACGAGATGAGGAAGGAGGATTAATTGCAGAGGACATAGCAAAATCATTTATATCATTTTTGGGCCAAGCAATAAACTCCTATAATATAAGACAACTGTCCAGAATATTAGAGAAAACGATAAATGGGACAACGGACATATTATACAACATGACGCTGGAGGAAAAAGGGATTAGATTGATGACACTCCAAAATAGGATGGCTCTTGACATAGTTTTGGCTGATCGTGGGGGAGTTTGCAAAATCGTGGGGTCATCGTGTTGCGTATTTGTAAGTGACTCCTCCCCTATGATTTTTAAAGCAATAAAAAAGTTGAACAACGAGTGTACCCTTACTTGTTATTTTTAAACCACAGTGATTTATGGTGGACAGGTAAAAATAATCACCAAGCCTGTCCACTAGAGTATTTTTGAAAAGAGAATAGGTTTCTTGATTCTAGAAATCCTCAGGATGAGTCAGCCGGTAAGAGCATGTCACCACGCACTAATTGTACATGGTGTTTCTAGAAAATATTTCTAAGTGCAAAAAGAACTGAGAGTCAACAGAAGATTTGTAAAAAAAAGTGCAATCATTTATTATCAACACTTAATATATCAATAAAGGAAAAAAATGAAAATTTCACATGGCACATACGATTAGGTACTTTTAAAGTAATCAACAGAGTTACAAAGGGAATGTTAAAGAAAATGCCTATAACAAAACAAAAAGACAATGCTTCGTAGTTAAATCACTAGCAAAGTAGTATTCATAGGAAGGGATTCGAATGCATGTGCAAAGTTCAATGGATCCATTGCATCATTGATCCCAAACTGGATACTTTAATTATCCTTGATGTAGCAGAGTTATTCAGTAAGAAAGCAATGAATGCTGCAGGGTCATTAGGTACAAGATATCTGATCTCTGCCAGTTGGGAATTAAACATAAGCTCCTGGTTCTGGGAAATATTACACTCATGGGGATGGAAACTAGCTGCAATCCTAGTAGCAGTGCTAGGAATATTTATGACATGTTGTTGTTGCATACACTGTTTACCAATAGTTTGCACTAAAGTAAGTGAGGAGTGTGTACACATGGTAACACAAAAGAAATCTCCCAAATTGGATACTAAAATGAATTATGAAATGAAGACAGTAAAAGAATTTATGTCAATTAATATCAATGACAATGATGACGATGATAGTAGTATGCACATTTCGGAATCAGATACTTGGTCAGAAGAGGATGCAATGTTTGGATGAGGCGTTTGGCATATGGCTAAGAGGAGGGTTTGTGAGTCCAGAAATTACCCTCCCATAAAAATCAACCGCCTCCTATGTTCAGTATTATTAGTACAGACTCATGAGCATGGCCAGAGAGTGTCCATTTTGATGGAATAGAATTCGCCATTTTGACAAATTTTTGCTTCTTGCTTTCTGTCCAAACTGCTTTGCTGTAAGCATATTCTATTCCGTTATTCCGTTGTTGCTCATGCATAGAGCAAGGCCACAAGATACATGTTGAAACCCAACGCAGGCAACCCAGACAGCAATGCCCGGTCTCCTCCCACACAAGTCCTTGGAAGTAAGCAACAAGGCATTTAATCACTATGCAGGTGCCAACTAGTCTCGTTGATGCGGTAGAAATGGTAGAAACGAACAATTAATGGCTTGAATTATGCTCTCTTTTATGGCCCCCCTTCACTGAGCCCTGTAGAGCGAGCTGACCCCTAGCACACGAATAGAAACTGGAAGATAGTGAGGCCTGGAATGTGTCTCTCCCCTGCATGCAGCTTGCTTGTAAGAACATGAGCAGTGTGTTCCCTAAAACAAAGAATAATGTCTGCAAGTCCGCAAATTGCAAACTGTTGCTAAATGAATGACTGAAGGTGTCATATTCGTCCCAATTGTCAATCATCAAATCCATTTCAAAGGAAGTACATTATGGGCAGTATTGAATATGTCATTACTGATAATAAGATGTTCTTTTGTATATATGCAACTGTTGTACAATACTCACTCTCTTGCGTCCCTCTGGGTCTGGAGACACACGTTGCGGGACGTGAGACCCAGTTGGCCAACTGAGACTATTTGCTTTGCAATAAACCCTAGATTGATTGGGAATTGAACCTTGTGTCTGGCGTATCAGTTCGTGTGTGGTGATTGTGCCTTGTTTCCATACGCGAGGGTTCCCTAGGGGCCCCATCAAGTGGAGTCCTCGAACTGCACCCGGCTGCACCGCTAACTGTTGTCACTCTGCCGTCACCAGAGCTGTTGAGACTCCTCGACCAGCATTCCAGATCTGCCAAACAGCATTGAGACGATTCTTGGCCCCGAGCCGGCGCGACAGACAACCTGCAGATGACCGTCGAGCCTCGCTTGCCAAACTGTCTCCCGCCTGGAACCCAGAGATGTCTCCTGCCACTAGCTCTGTCTCAAGGGTTGCGAAGCGCCCTGCAACCACCTGAATTTGGTCGAGCATCAAGAACTTCAGCACCAGGTACATTGTGGTTCTGCCTCCTGGTCCTTCTCCAAAGGCCCCTAGAGACAGTTACGACCATTTGCCCCTTCGGTGCTGGAACCGAATAGTCTTGAACAGGAAGGCTGATTACTTTACCGACTACCCTCCTGTCTGTATCCAGAGTGCATCCCTTTCCCTCGTGAAACCGTCTGTCCTCTGTGTTCCTTTACAGTGTGGGTTGTATTTTGTAGTGTACTGAAACTGTCTGTTGTGTAATAATAAAGTAGATAGTTTTATACAACCTTGACTGGACAGCCCCATTTATCATTGGGTAATAATTGAATTTTCGCTGTGTTGCAACTAACCAACGATCCACGACTTTGTGGAGGTAAGTCTGCCCTTATGCCCATGTTACCAAAATTGGACAAGGAGGTCTTATAATTCACTTGTATTACAATCTGTTTGGATCCCTTCGGGTGTACTAGAGGTGTGGGGTTGATTGATGGTTTAGATACCGATAGTCATCCCTGGACCACTGGTGCCCCGGAAGTTGATTCGTCACACTGGCGGCAAACAGTCAGATCAGTTGGAGCCTTGTGCACAACTTAGTCACCCAACGATAAAAGTACTGTTGCAGGCAACGTTTAGTCACTGCTAGGTATTAGTAATAGTAATGGAGCTTGAGATGGAGACTATAAAAGGCATGACCAAGGATGTCCTGCGCATCTTATGTCAAGAGAAGGGACTTCCCCATAGCACTAAGGTTAATAAACCTGAGTTGCTGACCAGCCTCCAAGCTTGGGTAGAAGCGAGGGTGGTTGGGGAGAAGACCCCAGGGGAGGGGCTAGGCCCCATGTACCCGAACGGACAAGACCTTCCGGAAGGGGTAAAAGATGAGGACGACCGCATGAGCAGTGTTTCTCGCCAATCATCCCGCTGGGGGGCAAGTGTGGTTTCTCAACACTTGAGAGTGTCAGTGAGGACAGGGGCTAGTGCGGCATCCCAGAGGTCCCAGGCATCAGCACAGTCTCTAAGGTACCCAGTAATTGTTCTGGCTGTTATTGAGGTAGCGGCTAGAAAGCTCCTGCTCGAGGAGAGGAGACTAGTGCTAGAGGGACAGAAACAGTGGGACAAGGTCGCCGTTAAGCGGGACAGGGCCACCATAGAGCTGCACAAGCTGGTGCTTGAAGAGAAGAAAGAGGCCAACAGATCTGCCTCTAGCAAAGGCAGCAGTAGTTGCTCAAAGCAGAGTGCCCGGGATAAGCCCCGACGGCACATCCCCAAAGACTTAGTACAGGCTTATGAAGTGGTACAGATATTTTTGACTGGTTTGAAGCACTCGATCTGGCATCTAGCTGCAGGAGGTGTATGAGGTACTGTGGGGTGTAGCCCTGATGAGTCGCTTATCGACACCAGGGACTGATACAATTCTTCAGTTTACTCCTGAGGAAAGACCTGTTTATGAGAGCATGAGGGCATGCCTCCTCAGGAAGTTCTGTAAAACCCCAGAACAGTTTCTGAAGGGCTTCAGAGAGCTCGGAAAGAAAAGTGGGCAGACATTTGAAGCATTCAGACACTTGTCATTGAAATATCTGAGCTGTTGGGTGACTGATAACAAAGTTGACACATTTAAAGGGATGAACAATTTGATTGTGTGTGAGCATGTGTTGAAAATGTGTGAGGTTGACCTACACCAGCATCTAGTGGACAAGACTATCACAGATCCAAGGGAGCTTGCAAAGGCTGCCGACAGGTTTGTGAGTACTTGAGTCCAGAAAAAGGCTCAGGCAAGCACACCCAAACCGGAAGAGAAATCGAAATCAGTGGACAAAAAATTAAACAAGGATGGGAAGGACAAAAGTCCAACCCAATCCACTTCAAAGTCAGATCCCCAAAAGAGCAAAGAGAACACCCCCCAAACTCGACTTCAGCTGTGCACACCGAAAAGAAGAGGGCGGGCACCCCTTACACTGGGACACCTGCGTTCTCACCACCCAAATGTTGTTTCGTGTGCAAGGAGCTGGGCCATAGGAAAGGGGTTCCTGCTTGCAAGGGCTTACCCAAGCAAACCATAGTGAATGTTGGACTCATGGAGGAGGCCATCATTAGTGTGGGCCTCTCACTAGGCTATGGAGTGGCCGAATGTGGATTGGTTACACTGGGTAGGAACGGTACCAGATCTCCAGAAGAGACCCCAGTTCCCAATAATACTCAACTCTATCTAGAGCATGTGTCGATCAATGGACACAAAACTCCTGCGGTCTGAGACACTGCGGCTAGCCTCACCTCTGACACCCAGCAGTGGGTACAGCCAGGCCAGTATATTGATGGGCCTGAGTACGTGGAGTTGATGGTAAGAGTAAGTGCCCCTTGGCGATAGTAGAGTTCAGCTGGCGAGGTGTAATGACCCAGCGCCGGGTAGCGGTGAAAGACTCCATCCCTGTCCCATGTCGGGTGGGTAATGATCTTCCTGATCCCGAAATAGTCCCAGCGGCTACACAGTCGGGGGCCAAAGAGAACGCCAGATTGAATGCTCTGAAAGGCTTAGGGCCTGGAATGTTTCCACAGGGCTTGTTGGAGGGACCGGCGTGGCTGGTAGCCTCTTGTCTAGTTCCACAGACTATTGAATCACCTACGCTGGCGGGAGAGGGGCTAGTAGCAACAGAAGACACTACTTTGGTTGCAGGGGACTCTGTGGGGGTCATTCCGAGTTTGGAGGTAAGGGAAAAACGATGCCAGTAAAGGATTAACGGCATCGCTTGCCGCTATGGGCTATTCTGACCAGCCAAACTGCTATTAGCGGCATCCTAAAGTACAGTGCCTCTAATAGCGGCATGGGCGCGCGCACCATGCCGGCCATAGCAGCATGCCGTAAACTGGAGGAGATCACAACTCAAGCGGACATGCAAATACCGGAATCATGAAGGCGTTAAAAGTAGTTCCTGGCATGCCGTAAATACCGGCATCGTGAACCCACCGTAAAATGCCATGTGCAGTGTTCCCAACTGCCACAGGTGCACACAATCAGCACAGGTGGAGGCAATGGAGTCTGGCCAAGTACAAAAGGAGCAAACCCACACACCACACCCCCTCCCACACCAAGATGATTCCAATAGTAGTAGCATTACTGGAGCTGGAGGACATGCTTGCATTGCCACACCAGCAACAACAACAACAACAGCCGGAACCACAGAGGAGACGCAGGAGGAGAAGGAGGGTGAGACAGGCCCAGCATACCCCACCAGTGCAGCCAGCGTTACCACGCAGGCAGTCCCCAATCCCTCGCATCAGAGCCAGTCCTTTCAACCTAACCCCTGAGCAGATCCACACCCCGTACCGTCTGGACCGGGACACCATCACCACCATCGTGGACATGATACATGACGACATTGTCAGCCTCATTGTCAGTCTAGAAAATTAGACACCCCTCGAACTGAAGGCAATGCAGGATAATTGGTTGGCCGAAGACCAACCGCCTCATTTAAAATACGCACCGCCATCCCCCCTCTACTGAAGGTAGTGTCTGTGCTCCACTTCCTTACCACAGGCACCTACCAGCACACAGTAGGTGGGGCACATGCATGGCATGTCACAACCCTTATTTTCTCACATTCTGAACCAAGTGCTGGATGCCCTCCTCAAGCACACAAGGGACTACATATCCCTACCACGGATTCCCCAGGAGATGTTTGATACAAAAGTTGGCTTCCATGCACTTGCAGGCATGCCAAATTGTGTAGGTGCCCTCAACTGCACCCACGTGGAGTTGGTGGTCCCCATGCCATGGAGGTGGTGTACCGAAACCGCAAGCAATACCACTCCATCAATGTGCAGATGGAATGCGACTACAGCAAGATCATCACACATTGTTGTGCCCGATATCCTGGATCAACTCATGACTCAATGGTCCTGCAGAACTCCATGCTACATGGAGCGACATGTTGGACGACGTGCCTGGCTGCTTGGTAAGTTGCATGACTGGCACACAGCATTGAAATGGGGGGAGAGATGCACACAACGCCATGCTGTCAATGGTGATGTGCCTGCACGATCTGCACATCACCGAACACTGTGCCCCAAAGCATCACAAACGGCACATGACACCCAAATCCCATAGGAATGAAGTAAGGTCGACACCTATCAGTACATGACTAACAGTAAACTACCCCACATCCCACAACATGTGCACCACTCATTAGCGGACCTCACCCTCCGTAACGCCATCCAGCAACATGCAGTGCATATGCACTATGTTGCTGTCTCCAGCAAATCACCACACAGGACAAGCATCGCTGGGAGTGCATTGAACTGAACCAACAAGGGAATCCACTGTCTGACACAGGGCCACCACACCCATAGGAATGCTGCATGTCACCATGTGAAAAACCAGCGCTGATTGCCTAATATTGCACAGACTACTGCCACCGCTCCCTGTAAGTCAATCTCACAGAACACAACACATCACAAATTTGACACAAACACAGCTGGATGCGTACACGATGCATGCGCAACTAGACGTCAGTGCACACCATGTAACATCTTGAAGATGAAACCCACACCATTAGTCCATGGCACAGGCCACACTGAGGGCATGAAAATGGCATGCATACATCCAGGGACATGTGCATGTGACCAACGGTAATCTGCAGGCATGTGTGACTAGTACAGCTGTCCATCATGATTCGACTGACATGTACTGTTTGTTGCCTCCCATGCAGGTGACAGTGGCTATCCCTTGAAGCCGTGGCTCCTCACCTCTGTCCGAAACCCACAGAACAGGCATGAGGAGGACTACAATCGTTCCCACACCCGTACCCATGTGGTCATTGACCAGACCTTTGGCTTGTTGAAGGCCCGATTTTGCTGCCTTAGCCGGTCGGGTGGAGCACTCCTCTACAGGCATGAGAAGGTGGCCAAGATCATCATGGCATGTGTCATGCTGCACAATATGTGTATCCGCCGGAATGTGCCCCTGCCCCCTGACATTGAACTGCTACCACCTGGTGATGATGAAGGGGATGACAAAGATGTGGCTGGACATCATTGTCGTGCCGATGCACAGGAGGGACGTGCTGTGCACCAGTCAGTGATTGCACAATATTTCTGACACATATGGCTGCAGAGGGTGGCATGATAGTTGGACAGAGGGCACTGGGTGTGGGGGTACATGTAAACTATGCACTGTATATGAATAAATGACACATGCACAATGATGAATGTCCACTCAAGTATTTCTTTTCACACACCGGTTGTATTAAATGTAGCAATGATAACAAAAGTGCAAAAACCCTCCACCACTCTCACCCCCTTCCTCTCCCCCCACAACTCCCCCACACACCCTCACCCCCCTCCCCCAACTCCACCACACACCCTCACCCCCCTCTGCCTCTCCCCACAACTCCCCCACACATGTCCCATCAAGTCTCCAATGCCTACATGAGGCTGCCCTGACTATCAATTTGCACTCCCTGGTCCAGGTGGCGGCATGTCTTGCCAGTGCAGGGTACGTGCTGACCTGTCGAGCGGGCTCGTCTGGGTCGAGCTAGATGATGATGGAGTGGCCGCCTGCTCAGATTGGGAAGCCGGATGCCCTGCCTCCATGGCATCGGCTATGTGGCCTAGTACCTGGCAGAGGGCGGAGACGACCTCGCAGAGGCGGCTGGTGTTATCGGCAAATATTTTGGCCATGGAGGTGGTGTTCTCTGTGATGGACCTGCCTAGAGAGGCAAAGTTCTCCCGCCACTCCTGTCTAGCCAGTGTGTTGTCCTCGACAAACTGCAGCACAAGGGCAATCAGCTGTTCTGACCGCTGCGGCCTTGCGGGAGCTCCTGTGGAGGTTGATGGTCCCTGGCTGTCCTGCTCAGCCTCAATGCTCTGCAATATGGGACTGAAGTGCCCTTCCATCTGCTCCTGCCCAGACTGCTCCGGGGTGGTGGCGTGGTCAGTTTCGAGGGATGATATTTGGGGGGATGCCGGTGGACAGGGCGTGCGGACCACTTCAGATGCATCGCCCTCAACGGTCACCCAAATGTCATCCTGTGGGTCCTCCACAACCTGGCGTGCTGTGGCTGCCACCTCCCCAGCCACACTGGACTCCTCAGACGGTGGTGCCTTGCCTGATTCCTCAGGATGGCCAATGGGTGGTGGTGCCTTGCCAGATTCCTCAGAATGGCCAATGGGTGGTGGTGCCTCCCTGGGGTGTCTTGTCTGGTGGTGCACGGCGGCCCCTGGGTTGTCCCTTCGAGGTCGAAGGGCGGTTGGCGTCATCCTGGGACCTCTTCCGGGGAGTGGTCTTTGCAGGGGTTGCGTCCTGCCCATCGATGTCATGGTCAGAGCCTGTGGGGGTTGAAGAGAGGGATGGCATGAGTGATGTTTTGATAGGCATCATACATACATTTGGACAATTGATCATCCACACAATTGAGGGTAATAGGCATTTGAGTTTGGATGAGCATGTTGTTTGATGCATGGGTCGGTTATGCAGGCATACATCGGCGTCGCTCATGTTGGCCAAGAGCTATGCTATCTCATGCATTTTTTTGGGGCCTGCATGCTGTGTGCATCATGGCATTTGCATCTGATGTGTCTGCCTACTTTGCTGGGAGTGTGTGTGTGTTGGACCATGGCTTGACTCTTTCGACTGACATATTGGTTGACTTTCATCAGACTCGGCATTACAGTGTTTTCTTAGGACACTCACCTCCATCGGCCGATGTTGTGGCGCCACACTCCATCTTGCCAACACCTTCTATCCCCTCCAATCCGATCATGCTGGTGCAGATGTCCTCCCATGGGGTCAGCTTGATGGGTGAGCTGGGTCATCCTCCTGTTGCCATTGCCTGGCTCCTGATGATTGAGAGAATATTTCTCGCTCTGAGTCGCAAGTCGTTCCAGCGCTTACGGCAGACTTTGGTGGTTCGTCGGGTGTTTCCCACAGCACTGACTTTCTGTGCCACAAGTGCCCAGATCTCCTTTTTTTTAGTATGGCCTCCCTCTTCATGCTGTTTGCAAAGATAATACCAGCATGCTCCTGCAGTGTCCCGGCCAGCATCTCCAGCTCATCCTCGTTAAACCTCTCCTTGCGCAGGCGGGCAGCTCCCTTCTTAAGGGCCTTGGGCATAGTGGTGTGTATGTAGAATGTTTTCTGAACCACAGCAGAGTCCCACAGGTCCTGTGTGGTGAGGATGGCAATGGATTGTGTTTTTAAAGATGGCCTCCGTGCTCCTTCCCATTCCTGTGCGATGACGCTACTTCCGGTTCTGCTTATTTATGGTGACCGTTAATAACGGTGACCACTAATTACAGTCACCGCTATTAGCGGTCACCGCTATTGCCACATTGGTACATGACGGTAGTGCTATCTGCACTATGCATGATGCTGCTAAGGGCATATTTTGTGCGTTTAACAGCATGGCGGTAATGCCCTTACGGGCATGGCGCAAAGCTCGTGCCCGCAAAGTCGTAATAGTCCTCTATTAGCGGACTAATGACTGCACGGACGCGCTATTAGCGCCATGCCGGTAAGGACCGTTACTTACCTCCAAAGACGGAATGACCCAATGTGACTTCAGAGTTCCCTGGCTCAGCACAGGAACCTGAGGTGGAGGACCAGGTGGGTGCAGATCTGAAGGGTCTGCCCAAGTTGGATGAGTTTGCATCAGCTGAGGGCCCATATCAGACTGACTTCTACACAGCTCAGAAGGAGTGTCCTACTCTGGCAGGTCTGTGGAAGCAGGCGGAGGGGCAGGTTAAGGGTGCGGCCCCTGGACTGTTCAAAGTGTACTGGGAGGATGGACTGCTGTACAGTGAGCCAAAGGATTCTGAGGACGAGGACATCAGACTGGTTGTCTGCACATTTTTACTGGTCGCAGTTCGGCATAAAAGTTAAGGAATTTGTCCGGTCCTGCTTGACTTGTGAAGCTTCTGGCAAGTCAGTTGGTGTCACAAAAGCCCCCTTAATTCCACTACCTATGGTTGGGCGGCCTTTCGAGAGAACAGGCATGAATATTGTGGGTCCTTTGTATCCTCAAACCAGCTCAGGGAAACAATATCTGGGTGGTGGTGGACCACACCATGAGAGACCCTGAGGCTGTTATGTTCTGTTATTGATTCTTGTAAAGTGCACGGTTGCCCAAAGGCATCATGGCGCTGGGAGAGAGGAGACAACCCCAAGACATTTAGAATAGAAACGTTTTAAGCCACCTTTTAAACTCCAGATAGCTAGGAGTTTTCTTTATGATGAGTGCAAGATTATTCCACAGAACTACTGCAGCAATAGAGAAGGCCCGGCTACCAACCTGGTCTCTGTTGTGCTTTTGAACAACCAGTTGTTCAGAAGTGGCTGAGCGAAGGTGAAGAGTAGGACAGTAGCGCATGAACTTAGCTTGAAGGTATTCTGCACCCTGACCATGGATGGCACCGTGTACGATGCACAAGGTCTTGGATTCAACCGTCTGAGCCACAGGGAGCCAGTGCAGGTTCCGTAATACGGGGGAGATGTGCGCTCCAAAAGGGGAGCCTGTGGCTACCCTTGCGGCCAAGTTTTGCAGCCGTTGCAACCGTTTAATCAGGCCCTTGGGTTGGGCCGGATACAGAGAGTTACAATAGTCCATACGTGATAGAACCATAGCAGCAACCACGGGATGCGGATAAAACCACCCCCACGTTTTTCACTTTCTTAACCGGGATCGGTAAGGGCCTCAGGGAGGAAGGCCAGAAGGAGGACCCCCAAAATGTAGGATCAGGGGGATAGCCCACCACCATCACCTCAGTCCTGTCCCTATTCAATTTGAGCCCATTGTGGTTCATCCGGTCTCCAACTGCAGTCAGGCACCCCCGCAAGCACGACGACACCTCAGCCTGATCAAGGTGGAATCTGATCAGTATCTGGGTGTCGTCGCCATAGGAGTAGCATCTGATGCCAAAGGAGCGGATGAGACACACAAGGGCCCATATATAGATGTTAAACAGAATAGGCGACAAGGAGGAGCCTTGAGGCACTCCACAACTGATGTGACAAGGGACAGAAAGAAAAGGAGGCATCAAGAGGGTCTGAGTACGATCCGCAAGGAACGAGCCGAACCAGGCAAGTCCCTCTCCAGATATACCAAACTGGGAGAGGCGAGATAGCAGGAGGGAGTGGTCGCCAGTGTCGAACATCGCTGATAGGTCTAACAAAATCAGGACACCCACTCCACCTGCATCCACTAGTCTGGTCATATCGTCCAAGACAGCGACCAAGACACTCTCCGTGCCCCGACCAGGATGGAACCCGGACTGAACGGGGTCCAGGAAATTAGAAGATTCTAGAAATGTAGATCGAAGGGGGGTCACGAGTGACTCTAAAAGTTTAGCCAAAAAAGGGAGGAGCGAGATATGCCGGAAGTTAGATAGAATAGCGGGGTCCAAGGTAGGCTTTTTCAGAAGAGGGATCACCCTGGCAGATTTCAACTCCCGAGGGACGGATCCAGTTTTAAAGGAGCTGTTAATAGCGTTGGTAATTTCTGATAGCAAATCAGGGCCAATGTCTTTCATGACCCGAAGAGGAATAGCTTCCGAGGGGGGAGCATGATTTGATTTTTCCAATAGCCGTAAGGATGGTTTCCTCGGTATAATTTCGGAAAGATGGACCAAGAATGAACCATGATAGGATCAGAAACAACGGGGAAAGGGAGGGGGTTATCAATAGGTCTGGCCCTTGTCGCTGCCTGAGCGATGGTCTGTCTGATAATGACAATTTTTGAGATAAAAAAGTGAGATAGAGCATCACAAAGCTCCTGAATAGGTGTGACAATGGGGGTGAGCCTCTCCACAGAGGTGAGGTCATTGACCGCAGCGAAAAGAGCCCTTGGCTGAGAAAGAGAGGCCTCGATGTTAGTGTAATGGTTTCATCCATCACACCGCGTGATGTGTACGGTGTAAGTACTCTTACCTACTCCAAGGGGGCACTGCAGGAAAGACGCGTTAGTGGACTAGTCTTAATGGCATCCCCACCGGAAGCAGCAGTGCATCCGGAGAGCGCCGCCACGCCCACGAAGGGAAGAGTAAACACATTACAAGAAAGGAAGGCAGACTGCACATCGCGTCGCTACTTTATCAGAGATTGCGAGACGCTCCGTGAGTACCGCTTCAGGGCATTACCATTCCTCTGCTCACTATTTCTATTGCTCTTCTGACCTCTGTCTAACTATCTCGTTGTTTGCTTTTTCCCCTTTACTTTACAAGGAACCCACGCTTCTAACGGCAGCATCTTTCTCACCTTCATTCGTACGGCACTGGCAACGCTGCTCTTTTCACTTTCATGTCCATAGCCTCATTTCATTGGTAGGCTTCGGGTTCAGTCCTTTCTTGTCACCTCTGGGATCAGTGGGAGTGTAGACATTTAACAGACCTTGTTGTTTGCCGATTTAAGAACCAGGGCTCATTGTGAAAGAACTACCAATTCTATCAACCATGGGAACAACCATTCCCAGAATCCTTTTCACCCTGGCGGTTTAGAGTTTTCCAAGCTTTCCTTCCATTCAGGTTAGGAATCCTTTCATGTATTCTTCAGTGTTTACCAGATTAACACCGCCTGCAGAAATCTTTCAAACTTTCCCTTGCTATTAGGTGATTCAGTACATCTTTCAGTACAGAAAGGTTCCGTGGGTACGGATCCCTTCCTCTTCAACTGAATAGCACGTCATCTTAGCACATTGGGTAAGGGGTTGAATTATTCTTTAGAATCAACTTTCTCTCCTACCATCAGACTTCCAGGGATCATTATTTGTTGTTTAATACATCTACAGCTGGGCAGATCCGAGGAATTAACAACTTCCGGAGACCGGAAAGCAAGATTAAGACACTCAACTCCAGGGGAAGGAGGGCGCTTACCCACGCTCCCTAGCAGCTCAGCACAGGGATTTTTCCCCCTCGAGGGTTTCCCTGGGACTTACTGTTAGGCAGAAACCTGTGCAGTTCCCTTAGGGACCACTGCAAAAAATTTAGGACTACAGGTGTTAGCAGTAAACCCACTTGGTAGCAGCAGTCTGTACCACCCAGATTTACCTGGTAGCTGTGGCTGAGCAGTCAGACTTCCCTCAAGAAGAGTTAGGCAGTATGCAAAGTATACATAATAGGCACTCAGATACAATAATACAAACAAACACTGACCAGAGCTTTGGTATCAAAGTATATAATTATTTATTTAAAAACACACTGTTTGAAACACTCCAGCACCCTTATTGTAAAACATTCTAAACACCGTTACTATTATAATATATACAACCGTTATTCCTTATCAGATAAGTCTTAGTAAAACACCACTTATTTTTCATACAGAGGTGAGCGATTAACTAGATGGCACTTCAATGAGTTTATGAAAAGGGGAGGGAAAAAGACAGAATATGGAAAGGTACACCACTCTAAGATTTAGGAACACTATTAGCAAGGCAGAAGAGCAAAAGTCACTTGTGAGCCAAAGTCCATAGGCTGGGCCCACTCTTAGAGAGAGCAGAGCACAAATGCGCCCAAGATCACACAGTTACACTAGGCTTAGAAAGTCTTGCAGAGAGTTCGAAAAGAGTTTAGAGAGGCTCAGAAAAGTTTAGCCAGGGTGTCCCAGGCTAACCCAGGTTCGAAAGCCGGGGGCTAAATCTACCCCGTACAGTCGGTGGCAAGGGAAGCCAGGAGGGACACGGTACTTTAAGTGGGAAGGATCCTCCAGCGGTGGCAGTTGTTCCTGGCAGTGGTTGCAAGTCTCGTCATCGTCCAGGGGAAGAGAAGATCTCGATTTGGAGGAAAGATGAAGGTCGTTGCACTACCAGGGAAGAAACCAGCCGCAGAGTTTTCCGGTTAAAGGTATTACCCTTTAATTCGCGGTCGTGGTAAAACGTGGTATCCCGGTTGCCGGGGTGCTTGGCACAGGCAAGGCGAACACGAGATATGTCGGGAAGACGAAAAGACGGTGAAACTGGTTATCCCCACCAGTCAAAGGAAGAAGACTCTCCGGCGGGAGATCTCCTCTGTCGTTGGGAAAAGTGGTGAGACGGTCCAGCAGGGCTCCACCGGTGGTGTCATTGTGGCAGGTCGGCTCAGCTTCTCCCTCGACGGATTCTTAGATCCTGTGGCGACTTCTGAAGTTCCAGTCCCCAAAGCCTTGCTTTTATGCAGAAAACCCCCATCCACTCAGCATAGCTGTCACTCAAACATGCTAAGTGGTGAGCCGGCCGGCTCACCACTTGGGCCAATCAGGATGGAGTGCGACTTGAGTTGCCTAGGCAACTCAGTCCAGGGTGCCTAAATCCCCCTCCACCCCTCCTAAGTACCCCAGACAGAGTGGCACCACTTTGGAGGGCTTCTGTGGAGAAGCCCGCCAAAAAGTGGAACAAAGGGCTCGACTTGGGTTGGAGTCACAGAAGAGAACACAAATGCCATTTTAGAAGCGAGTTTTGACAAAAAATACCAACCAGAGAATTAATATTAATTAAATAAACCGGCGGTATGTTCGAGGCTATCGTAATTAAATAAATAAAGATAGTAGCCTCGAACAATGGGAAAATCCCATAGAGAAATATTCACGGTTGAATATAAAAAGTAGTATCCACTGCCACCAGCCAAAACTCGATCAGGGGGGACGGAGAGGTGCCCCCTCGACTAACAGACCCTGGGGCAATTGAATTGCCCCAGCCAGTACATCCACAATATGATGGTTTGTACTGGTTCTGTTCAGAATTCAAGACTAGTAAAGTCAATGGTGACTCTACATGCCCTGGGAGACAGTAGTCAGTCCCAGGGTATGGAGTCTATACTGCGGGGCCACTATGACACCCCTGTGTTACTGCTCTGAGGGTGCTGTGTAACACACATCACAAAAACACATGAAGCCCTAAGGGGTAAAAGACCCCATAGCCCATTAAACACATCTAGATTCAAAGAAACACACTCAAATCATGCCCAAGAGTGAGGGTAAAAGAGTCTCTCTCTTGGCAGGAGAAATAAATAAACCCCAAAAATCCAGCAAAGCTGCTGGGGGACTCAATAGGTTAGGAAATTCAGCCTAAACAGAGAATTCTCCCTAACACTTACTCCATGGGGTAGCATTTATTGTGCTGGACGCGCAGGAGGTCTCAGGGGGATTCTTCCTCTCTTCAGGGTCCAGTGCATCTCTACATTGCACCTCTCCCAGACGGGCCCTTGTGAAGATAAGGTAGGAACTACCAGAAGATTGTTACTGTTATTTGTTGTTGGCTACAATTGGAAGGCCTTTCAGGCTTCCCAAGGTTGGGTTAGTTACCTAGATTACAGTTAGTAGTAAGGTGTGCCATTTTGGCGGCTTTAATTTTAGCTGAGTAAGCAGTGGAATGTATTTTATATTGGGTTTTAAGGGAAGGATCGTATGATCTACTCCATTTACGTTCTGACTGGCGTAGTTTGAGGCGTTCTTCTTTCAGAAGATTAGTGAACCATGGTTCAGGGGGCAATCTACGGGGCTGAATCAAACGAAGAGGGGCAACCATGTCAGCAGCTTCAAGGAGGTCTTCAGCCATACAGGACAGTGACACCACTGACTCACGGCCACATTTGGCTTGAATCAAAGTGGTCAGGTCTGAGGTGTCCACAGCACGCCAAGAACGCTACCAGATTTTCTCTGTTGGATTTTTGACAGGCTTGCCAATGATTTCCAGTCTGCAAGAGACCAGGAAATTATCAGACCAGGAGATAGGCTCAATGGACTGAAGTGTGAGAAGGGATTTATGTGCGAATACCAGATCCAATAAGTTTCCCAATTTATGGGTAGGGTTGTCAACATGTTGGTGGAGTTGGAGATCAACCATACTTTCAGCAAATAAATCATGAACAGGGGGCCTCGGAGGACTGCATTTTAAGATAAAGTCCCCCACGACCACCGGGTGAGTATATTGAATTTGTAGATTAGCTACAAGGTCAGGACATTTCTCAAGAAAACTACTTTAAGAGAGGGCCAGAGGGCGGTATATGAGCAGGAAATGGCAAATGTCAGCAGATTGACTCACACACCGAAATAATATGGCTTCCATCGGGATGTTATGGGAGCAATTTATTTGGGTAACCGTAACCTCTTCCCTGAATATAACAGCGATTCCCTCTCCAATCTGAGGTGGCTTGCGGTCAACATGAAGGATGCAATACTCAGGGGGGATAGCTTGAAGAAGGTGGGGACCTGAGCTGGCCTGGAGCCATGTATCAGTAAGACACAGCATAGTAGGGCATCAATCCTCTGACAGAATACAAAGTTCCTCAGCATGAGCTGGAAGAGAGCGAGTGTTTAGCAGAAGAACTGAAAAATGCTCAGGTATTTTTCTAACAGGAATTATTGGACCGACATTACCAGTGCTAGAAAAATTCCCAACCCATCCTGTGGGGAAAGTGGTGCCTTTGGTGCTAGATTGGCTAAAGCAGCTCTGCTCCAAATAACACTGCAGCGGCCCTCCCCGGCCGCAACACGGGCGGGCACAGTCGGGCTTGCCTTAAGCGCACTATAGGCACGCTGCAAGCATGCCCGCTGCGCCCGTCCGCTGCGCCTCGGGTGAGGAAGGCACATAAATGTCGGTGGCGAAGGGAAGGGGGAGGCTTTCCCTATGAGGAGAATCAAAGCCCCTGTGGTTGCAAAGGCCCTAATTGGGATATTCTCCCGTGTTGAATTCCCCAAGGAAGTCGTTTGTGACAGGGGATCAAACTTCATATCAGCATATATGAAGGCTATGTGGGAAGAGTGTTGAGTCACCTACCAGATCTCTACCTCCCTTCATCCACAAACCAATGGGCTTTTTGAGCAATTCAACAAGACCCTGAAAGGCATGATAGGTGGCTTGGAAGAGCACCTGAGGAGAAAATGGGAAATTCTCCTGCCATGCCATCTGTTCGCCTACAGGGAGGTGCCATAGAACGGAGTAGGGTTTAGCCCATATGAGCTTCTGTATGGACACACTGTACGAGGTGCCCTCAGTCTAGTAAAGGAGGGATGGGAAGGAAAACCCTCATCCCCGTCACAAGATGTGGTGGACTATGTACTCGGCCTTCGGTCTAGAATGGCAAAGTACATGGAACAGTCAACAAAGAATCTAAAGGCCAGTCAGGAGCTGATGAAGCACTGGCATGACCAAAAGGCCACAGTGCCAGTCTATGCTCGAGGCCAGTGAGTGTGGCTTATGGAGCCTGTCAAACCCAGTGCCCTTCAGGACAAGTGGACTAGGCCTTACTGTGTGCTGGAAAAGGTCAGTGAGGTGAATTCACATTGATGTGAAAAGACCTAAACAGATGTGCAGGGTCTTTCATGTCAACAGGCTAAAACCCCATTATAGCGGGATGACTTGGTCATGGTGTTAGTGTCTGATGGAGAGACGGAGGAGGAGACTGATCCCAACCCAGTCCTCCTGCACATTGAAGCCAAAGAGAACAGCAACTGACAGACTGTCGCTGTTTACTGGGACAGTTTACCGGTCTGTTTTCGCTGACTCCCGGTCGCGCAGATTGGTGCACCCATGATGTGGATGCTGGAGACAGTAAGCCGGTGAAGAGTAGAATTCATCGGATGTCCGATAAGGTCAGGGACACCATCAAGGAGGAAGTTTCCAAGATGTTGTCCCTATAAGTGATAGAGCCATGCCACAGCCCCTGGGCTACAGGGGGCTCAATTCTGTCGCGAAGACAGATGTTCACCCCATTTCTCAAGCAGATGAGCTCATCGAAAAGCTTGGCGCTGCCAAGTACATGAGTACTTTTGACCTCACAGCAAGGTACTGGCAGGTCAGCTTGACAGGTGGATCGAAAGGGAGGTCGCATTCTCAACCCCGGAAGGACATGATCAGTTCACTCTAATGCCCTACGGATTGAAGAATGCCCCTGCCACTTTTCAGAGGATGGTTAACCCAGGTTTTGTCCTGTAGAGGAGGTCCCAAATAAAGCCTGCACTCCAATCGCCCATTTTGAAGTACCAGGAACGTTCACACGAAGATATGTGACGTATGATGAGCAAATAAACCTATCAGAAGAACAGCACCCATTGAAGTACCAATACCAAGGAAACCATGGACAGTAAGGTATCCATTGAGAAAACCATAACAACAAATGAAACGAAATGAAGATTGTCTCAGTACAGTCCCTGAATAAACCAAAAAGGTCTTAATGGAAGACAAATGGTGATGTCACTAGGGTCTGGACTGACTCATATATAGAGGAAATGACGACCAGAGAAGGACGCAAAGAGACAAAACACCATGAACAAGGATATTGTGAACCTAAAGTGAAAGGATGATGTCAAAATGAATGAAGCTTAAGCTGTAAGCATGGCTAAGATATTTGGACAGTTTACACCTGTACATATGCTTGGAAACGCAAGAAAGCTAAGAAAATAGTGCGGCTTACTATGCTTAGTAGAAGAATAGAGCGGCAAGCGCCACTATACATAATCTGCCTCAAACAAAGCACATTAATATAAGTATATTTCTACTTGCACAAGAAGCAGAATCAACCCAGGCCACACGAGAAAAGCTTCATATTTAGCAAAAATGATAAGAGACAGCTGAAACAAAACTCAGCAGCGGCACCTCGTGCCAGGAAACCCAAGGTCGTACCAATAGAAGAGCCAAACGGTAGCTACATTTAATTGAAACTAAGAACAGAATATCCTGCCTCTGAAAGGTCGAGATAAGAAGACAAAGGCAGCTGGTGGGTGAAACGAGAATGAAATACACAAATTGATGGAAAAGAGGAAAATTTACGGTGTCTAAACCACGTGACCAGCCCTGCTGGACGAAAACGAGAGCTCACACATTTGCATGACACAAGGCCAGGCGAAGATATCAGAACTTTTCCAGACAGAAGATGCGTCTCGAGGCCAACCACAGTGAAATAATTGACACATGGCTACTAATGATGATTGATTGTAACAATGACTGGAGGAAGGCCGGGTAACTGAGGGGCACCTCGCACCTGGCTGACCATTCTGCGTTCTGCTAAGCAAAGTGGAAACGTATGCATGGGGTTGGTTCCAACCCAATCACAATGGATCAAATAATCTAGGGTCCTATAGTCAGTAGAACCAATAGGACGTCATACTTTTAGTGACGTCTGCAGTAGTGGTTTTGGAGGAAGGGCTTAGATGCCCACCTGACAGTGTTTACCCAATCCCCTCACTCCTTTACCATATACAGATATAGTACCTATATTAAAGTTACCTTTTCCTAACCAATAGAATTGCATTGCAACTTTTCAGTTCTTACACGTCGATGATGAGTTTTCAGTAAAAATGCTCAAATTTTTATGAAGTGTATTGGATTTGAAGCCAGAAGGTGTCATGATCCATCGATCACACCCCTTTTGGTCCTCCTGGTCCCTGGCACGTCGGGGGTTACTCGCTGCAGTACACCCAACATGGCCGTATTCACAGAACGCGGTCTATCGACCTTTACGTCCATGCAGCACGTTCTATAAATTAACCACGCCCCTGCGGCTCCACGTGTCTCAACGCTATCGTTAGCTGAGGCTAGACGTGCGTCGCGTTGTGCTCCTGGAACTGAGTTGCTGCTCTAATTCCCGGACCCACTTCTTCTCCTTCCCTTTCCTTGTACCTGTTTCCTTCCGCGTTCCGCGCACACCTCCCCCATGTGCGCTCTTCCTTCCTGGTCTTCCTGGAGTTTCCTTGATCCCGGACGAAGAAGCTGAATGAATCCTGGAATCCGACAACGGCCGAGCGGGCTTATACAAGACCCGAACAGCACGGAAGAAAACCCTGGCGAAGGATCCCGCAAGGCAACATAAACAGATGAGAAAACACGAAACCTGTGACATATTGAGATGCCACCTGACTGAATTCGACACAGACATGGAAGCGGCCATCCAGGACCATATGTGTGGCATGCAAGAGCTGATGACCGAAGTGCAAAATTTAAAGGCAGAGAACGCCGCCTTAAAGCAATTGGTGTTGTCCCGTGAATCCGCTACGAAAGAGAGTGTAATACTGGGCGGTGTTGTTGATAAATATGATGGTTCCGCAAAGAGCCTTTGTGGATTCCTTGACTCATGTTTGGTCCACTTTACTTTCAAGCCTTATTATTTTTCTACGCCCAGGGCTAAGGTGGGCTTTATTATTTTGCATCTTTCAGGCAATGCCTTGACCTGGGCCACGCCACTGGTTAACTCTGAGGATTCTCTCCTGGATGATTACGATGGCTTCATACAGGCCCTTAAAACCATGTTTGACCGCCCAGAGCAGGTATACAGTGCCCAGGAACGTCTACTCAACTTTCAACAAGGAACCCAGGATATGCTTACATATGTCACACGCTTCAAACAGCTGGCTAAAGAAGCGGATTGGTCCTCTGAAGCTTGTTTTACCCTATTTCGAAGAGGGCTAAACAAAGACATCAAGGATGATCTAGCCAGAGTGGCGCGCCCAAGTTCTTATCAGGCCCTAATGGATCTTGCCCTGCAGATTGACTTTCGCATTCAGGAGAGAAAGGCAGAGAAAAAGAAAAGCAAGTCGCCACTCCAGAAGAACCCCATTGGGATACTCTCGAACCCCAAAGGTATTTCCACTTCAAGTAACGAGCCTGAACCTATGCAGCTAGGGGCATTCCGTGGACCCATATCCTCCCAAGAAAGAATGCGTAGGATCCATACCAGGTTGTGTATGTATTGTGCATCAGACAAACATTTAGTGAGAGAGTGCCCAATAGCCCCCCCACGGCGCTCGGGAAACGCCAGCTCCCGATCCTAAATGGAGCACAGGTTCGGGAGAGAGATGCCTGCTCCACATCAATTCCATCCTTGAACTCTCCTGGACAAAATTCTTTGGTGATTTTACAGGCCTTCTTATCGCCATCCAAGAAGGAAACGCATCCCATCCTGGCACTGGTGGACTGTGGAGCTATGGGGATTTTCATAGACCAAGAATGGATTCTTAAACACCATATTCCTTGCGAATCCCGGACTATCATGCAACCTGTAGAAGCTATTGATGGAAGACCCCTTTCTTCAGGACCCATAACCCTTCAGACCAAGGATGTCGAACTTGCCATAAACCCCCATCGAGAAAGGATCAAATTTGACATCATCAAGTCGGCGCACTACCCAATGGTTTTGGCAATGCCCTGGCTTCAAAAACACAATTCGTACATCAATTTGGCAGCGGGTTCCTTGTTCCTGGGCTCAGAATTTTGTATGTCCCACTGTTTATTGTCCGACCTTGCTCCGACACCATCAGAAGGACCTCCTACGAATAACCAAGGTACAATCTCTGTCTAAAACATTATCCGGGTTCCGGAGATATACCCGGAATACTCTGATGTCTTCTCCTCTGCCGTTGTCCAGGCGTTACCTCCCCATAGACCAGAAGACTGTGCTATAGAAACGGATCCTTCCGCTGTAATTCCCTTTGGGAGGATGTTCATCTTATCCGAACCCAAAAAGAAAGCCCTTTGAGAATACCTGGATAGGATATTAATCTTGCAAATGGCACCTTACGACCCTCTAAATCCCCAACAGGGGCCGCACTGTTTTTTGTTCCCAAGAAAGACACCAAAGAACTCAGACCGTGTCTGGACTATCGAGGTTTAAATCAATGCACCCTTAAGGATCGCTATCCGTTACCCTTGATCTCAGACGTTCTAGAGGCAGTAAGGGGCACAGTTGTTTTCACCAAGTTGGATCTCAGGGGTGCCTACCATCTCATTCGCATTAGGGCAGGAGACAAGTGGAAAACGGCCTTTAGAACACCCTTTGGTCATTATGAATACTTGGTCATGCCTTTTGGACTTGCTAATGCCCCGGCGGTCTTCCAACGCTTCATGGATAGGCTATTCCTTTTTGTGATTGTCTATCTAGACGATATCCTAATATTTTCGAAGGACATTTCCAAGCACGAAGAACATGTAAAGGCAGTGTTACAACGACTACGCGAAAACAAGCTCCTGGCAAAGCCCGAGAAATGCATCTTCCATGCTTCTACTGTACACTACCTAGGATTTGTCCTTAGTCCAGAAGGCATTGGAATGGATCAATCCAAGGTTAAGGCTATATTATCCTGGCCAAGTCCCGCCTCTGTGAAACAAATCCAGTCTTTCCTGGGCTTAGCTAATTTCTACAGGAAATTCATACCTTCCTTTTCCGAGATAGTCCAACCAATCATTGTCCTGTTAAAGAAAGATGTTCCCTTCCTTTGGACCACAGCTCAAGAGGAAGCCTTCCAACTGTTGAAGACTGAGTTTACACAAGCTCCCATCCTGGCTCAACGTGATGTCAACCGACCATTCATAGTGGAGACAGATGCCTCCAGTTACGCTATTGGAGCCGTCCTCAAACAGCTATTCGGGGACAGGATGGAATACCCCATCGCTAACCTTTCTTGGACGTTAACTCCCAGTGGAACCCATTACTCAGTCTTGGAAAAGCAACTGCTGGCCATCCGTCAAGCCTTCACCGAGTGGCGTCATCTACTCCTCGGAGTGAAACATCCTGTCCAGGTCCGCACGGACCATCGAAACCTACAAGTACTGCAGGCCTTGGAATGTAGGAACAGCCGTCAAGCTCGGTGGGCCTTCTTCTTTGCCCAATACCAGTTCCAGATTCACCATGTTCCCGGGACACAAAATCTAATAGCTGACGCCCTCTCTCGACGTCCAGACTACGAACCTCCGGAAGATCGGGCATATCCCAAGATGTTTCCCCATACAATATTTGTAGCTCAAGCAAACAATCTCCTGGAAGACATTCGTATGCAAACTCAGACTTCGGAACTCTGGAAGGATCTTTCGAAAAGGACTCAATGGGATCTGAGAACCCAGGACAGATACCTGTTTAAAAATAACAACCTGGTCATTCCCACACAGAAACTACAACAAAAGATAATAATCCTCTGCCATGATACTCTTCACTCCGGTCATCGCGGCATTTCCAACACCCTCGGTCTAATACAAAGACAATTCTGGTGGCCCAGAATGAAGGCTGACTTTCAACTGTATGTGCAATCTTGTTCTGTCTGTAATCAAACCAAACATGACAACCAGAAACCAGCAGGACTCTTATTGCAGCCTACACCACCAACAAGACCTTGGGAAGTCATCGCTACAGATTTTATTGTAAAATTACCACCATCCAGAGGGTGCACCACTATCATGGTCACCATTGACTTGTTCACTCATATGGCCCATTTTACACCCCTGTGTAAGTTACCATCCTCGTCAGAACTTGCTGGAATCTTCCTGGAACACATCTTCCGACTGCATGAACTTCCTTCCAAGATTATATCGGACAGAGGACCACAGTATATCTCTCAATTTTGGAAACACCTCTGCAGGATACTAGGAATCCAACGAGTCCTCTCCTCAGGATATCATCCCCAAACCAATGGAGTCACAGAACGAGTGAATCAAACCCTTGAACAAAACCTTTGTTGTTTTTCTACTAAGGTCCAGGACGATTGGTCGCTTCTGATACCAGTGGCAGAATTCGCCTACAACAATTCGGACCATTCGGCTGTTAAAACCAACCTCTTTTTTTGCAGCCATGGATTCCACCCTGCGGTACTACCTTCAGTCCTCCGCACCCTACACCAGTTCCAACAGTCGATTCCTGGATTGAAACACTCATCAATGTACAGAGAGAAGCCAAGGAACGTCTAGAAAGAGCACAGATCCAAACTAAGCACTATGCAGATTCGAGGAGAAGGCCAGGTCCTTCTTACACCATTGGGCATAAAGTATGGCTATCCTCGAAGCTACTGCCCCGACATCTCAGACCGAATAAGTTGGCTCCTCGATATTATGGGCCTTTTCCTATAAAAGAAGTCATTAACCCTGTGGCCTTTCGACTTAAACTACCAGACTCCTGGAAGAAAATCCATCTAGTTTTTCACAAATCTCTATTGAAGCCTTACATCCAAACCACCCGGACTAATCTTAGACCCAGTCCTGTGGTTGTCAATGACCAGCTAGAATATGAAGTGTCTCGAATATGTGACTCCAGATATAGACAAGGACAACTTCAATACCTGGTGGAATGGAAGGGCTATCCACCCAGTGAACGTACCTGGGAACCAGTCTCAAACCTAAACTCCCCCAGATTGCTCAGAAAGTTCCATCTAATACATCCAGGCAAACCCGGTGGAACGAGTTTTAGAAGGGGGCATGCTGTCATGATCCATCGATCACGCCCCTTTTGGTCCTCCTGGTCCCTGGCACGTCGGGGGTTACTCGCTGCAGTACACCCAACATGGCCGTATTCACAGAACGCGGTCTGTCGACTTTTACGTCCATGCAGCACGTTCCATAAATTAACCACGCCCCTGCAGCTCCGCGCTTCTCAACGCTATCGTTAGCTGAGGCTAGACGTGCGTCGCGTTGTGCTCCTGGAACTGAGTTGCTGCTCTAATTCCCAGACCCACTCCTTCTCCTTCTCTTTCCTTGTACTTGTTTCCTTCCGCGTTACGCGCACACCTCCCCCGTGTTCGCGCTTCCTTCCTGGTCTTCCTGGAGTTTCCTTGATCCCAGATGAAGAAGCTGAACGAATCCTGGAATCCGACGACGGCCGAGCGGGCTTATAGAAGACCCGAACAGCACGGAAGAAAACCCTGGCGAAGGATCCCGCAAGGCAACATAAACAGGTGAGAAAACACGAAACCTGTGACAGAAGGAAGATCGCGCCATTGCTGATATTCCTAACTCCCCGTATTTTGTACTTGTCATTAAACGGACTCCCTTTGCCGAACAGTTGAGTTGTCCTTATTGATTGGTGTTGAAGTAATAAATCTGCACCCCCATCCATCTCATGGGTGCCGCTATCTTGTCTTAAAGTGCTTCTGAGCAAACCCCGACTCTGTAGGCCAGTTGGGGGTCTCGGAGCACACTTGGTAGCAGAGATTGATGGTTATCGATTAGAATAAGACACCCATTGACCGTCGACATAGAGTAACTCTAGGTCCTCTGCAATATCACTAGTACTTTGCCATTCGGCTGAGTAGACTGTGAAGCTCCCCGTAGACAGTGGTAGAATAAAAATAAAAATCTGCAGAACGAGGTCTGAAGGGACCCATGTTACTCGCATAACCCCTTCCCACTCCTAGCGGGAGAAGGCGGTAACGAAGGCGGTGATCCCGAGGATCCAGAGAGGAAACATGCGAACAGTGAGTGAAAAAGACTAATGCTTTGGCAAAAGTGTATGCCTTAGAACAAGTGAGGGAAATGGTAACGGTGGGAGGCGGAACAAAATATAGGTAGAAGTAGAGAAAAATGTTTATATATATATATACATTACACGGCCACGGTAGTTATGGTTAAGTTGCTGTTTGCATAGGAAGAGCACTTTTTGGGCAGCTTATAACTCTGCTCCCCCTGGACGAATCCTCACCAAACTTTGCAAAAAAAGTATATGGGCCACTCTGAATTTTTAGCAAAGTTTGGTAATGTTTGGTGCAGGGGGGGAAAAAGATATGCGGGGGTCCCACAACGTCATTTTTTCCCATAGACTGAATGGGGGAAAAAGTTTGCGCACATCTACAGCCCAAATGGCTGGACGGATGTTCACCAAATTTGCGGCAGGAGCTTGGTCCAGAAAGTGTGCTTTTGTAAATTTGGTGCCAATCCGTCCAGTACTTTTCTTTAAAATGACCAAAAAGTATGTCTGAAAAAATGAGTGATATCTATGTCCGCTCCGCGGACACACTTCCCTGTTTGCTCCGCGGAGAAGATACCGATTGGCTAATCCGTAGCGTCATGTTGACGGACATGTGGCGCATTCATTGATTGGGTGTTGAACGGCGTGAAGTACGTCATATTCTGTTGCTGCGTCCGCCATGTTTTATTTGTGTTTTAGTTACGCGGACATCGCCGGTAACACATATAAAACAACACAACATTGCACTTGTTAAACCTATGAAATATTGTATCGGAAGGTGAGGGTTAATGAGGCTGGGATGGGATCTGGAGCAGGAAGGCAAAAAGTGGTGTTTTCTTGTCATCTAAGTCATACTGTAAATAGCGTCGTAGAGTTTGAAATCTGAGGCAGCCACCTGCAGTGTTTGATGGAAAGAGCGGGTTTGCAAGTGTATGGGGGTACCACTTCTCATGAATGCGTTGAGACATGTTGTTGAAAAGTCAGAATGTATTTGCATTTTGAACGAAGGTCACTTGCTTTGCTTTTGTGGTTGCGAGCGCAGTAGGCCCACGCATCCGACTGAACCCATAAGGGTCAATTGTTTTTTGACCTTGAGCAAAAGGGAAAAATTCAGTAAGAATGCAGGGAGTGCAAATTTGGGAAAAATACCATTTGATAAGGTTATGTATTCAAAGCGTTTGTAAAACACATGTAATATCAGTTGAAGAAGTTTCTTTGCTGCAAGTACCTTGCTGTGTGGGTTATAACGAAGACAATGGAGACGGTAAATATCGTGTAAGTTTACTTTTGACGACTCTACACTGGAACAAGTTTTAATTTGTTATTACCAGAACAGTAATTTTGGCATTATAACTGGGTACTATCTTTCTGTGTAGCTGTCAATTTTTTTTAACGTTATGGAGAATGCAGATTCTTACCGTTTGTTGGCTATCATTAGGTTCACCCATGTGCAAAGCTATTATTTCTTTAAAATGTCATGTATGCCCACATAGATTTGTGTATCAGTTTCCACGTTCTTTTTGTCTTTTTGCAATTGTTTGGTAAATGTTGGGTATTGATACGTATTTTCTGTTACGTTTTCCGAACAGCTACATTCTGCTGTACTGTGATTGCCATGGATTCCAGATGCCAAGTGTTGGGTTCTTTGGACGCCAGATGCACGTACTCATGACCGGCTGCCTAACCGTGACTGTATTGTGGGACGACCAGCCCGGCCCCATTTGTCCATACGCTGGAGTGGCCATTAGGAGTAACATAACATCTTTTATGGTGTTGTAGTCCAAAGTTCATGCCGACGTCTTGGAAATCACTGTGCGACCGAAGCGGTTGCTTTATCGAAAGCGAATACTTTGTGTATGCGAAAAGATCAACGTGTGGCGCACGATTAACATTTTCGATGACGACGGAACAAACAAAGTTACTATTTCATTGAAAATGGGAATAGTCTGATGGTCTCGGACAGTTTATTGTGAAATTAAAGTACTTAACAAATTCTAAAATTGTCAATGTTTTCCTTTAAAAAACAGTTTATTATTTCAAAATGTAACGTGCTACGTTCTATGTCGCTGTGTGTTCATTTGCAGGTTCTGCGTCACGGCACATAGGTGCTTATGGGCGCATTTGGCTGCGCTGGAGAGGAACGTCATCCAGAAGGTGTTGAATATCACTAGGGTTGGTTTTGTGATGAGATGTGGGAGTGTTTTCGTATCACACAGGTTTTGTAATGTAGTTAAAAAACGTTGGGTATACGTTTATTGACTGAGGGGTAGGCTTCAGCCATGGGAACTGGGCAGAATGTCGGGGTCATGGTATAAGGTCATGGTCCGCACAATGTGGCTACAGGTCATGACCAGAAGGGAGAAAAAATAGAATTACAGTGGCAATGTCCACCTGGGACTGCCTTTGTGGTAAAGTTGTTCGACATTACGATACATTTGAAAGGGAGGAAAAAAGTGCTGGTGGTAATATGTTAACAGAGTTTCTTTTGTGCTATTTGCAGGCTGACATGGAAAGCGAAGAGGAGCCATGTATGGAACAACCACCTTTCCTTTCTATGGTGGCCATGTTGGAAAAGGATTTTTTTTTTTTTTACTATTCTTAAACTTTGAAAGGTGGTTCTTACAGGATCATTTCATTTGTTTACGGATGTTTTTTTTTGGAAGGACAGCTAAGAAGGAAAGTTTCGGACAGAAATGAGCTAAGAGGTACCAAACAGTAATATGGGGGGCTAAGCGGACAGGGGAAATTGTTGTGCGTGTGTTCTTTTTAAGGTAGGGGCAGTGTTTCTCATGCTCCTTCATTACAGCAGTGCTGCTGTTTCTTGGGGAGGAGGGATGGCCTTAGCTCATGTCGTTCTCAGATAAATAGTATTTTTGCTAAAAGTATGTACTGTGTGCTACATTGTTAATGGCTCACTACGAATAGGTGTTGGAGCTGTGCAAGGGAAATGTTCAAGGTGGCAGTTCCTACATCAGTAAGAAATGTACTTCCACACTGTCCATGCGGGATAGATCCTATGGTTAAGTGTGTATGGATTTTCGCACACAGCACCGTGCTGTGCGCCAGTATATGGTCATGTGCTGGGCCGCCCTTAGGGGCAGCAGCGCCCTGTGCGAATTGGCGGCTCCCCCTCCCCACGCGCCCATAGTCAACAGGGGCCGTGGCTACAGGGTGTACTTTTTTTTTTTTAAACCTCCTCGCTCCGGCCAGATGGTAATTCTATTAATATGGTGGATTAGCACCCTACTGTACCTAAATGCGCTCCGCTGACGCGGATGCATTAACCAACAATGGCGTGGGACTAACAGTCCCTTTTCTTGGTTAAGGCGCCTGCGGCAGAGTGGCACATTTGGTGTCAATCGGGTGCTAAACACCCGATTGACATTGAATGCGCCCACCTGATGCGCCTCCTGCTGCTACGCCAGCTTCATGGAGCCCTTGAAAGAGTGCCCGAGCCGGCGTAGCGGGGGGCTAATGGCACCCTGGGGAGCGCAGTGCCCTGGCCGGTCGGCCGGCTCCCCCCCCAAGGCCGGTTCTGGTCATGTGGCATTCTCCGCAAGGTGTGCAAAGAATTCAGATGTTACTTTACATTATGGTTACGTGCCACTACTAGAAACCGATGACCTTTAGTAAAAAAAACTTTGTTGAAGGGACGTTATAGGCAAGTTGCACTACTTAAAACTTATCAAATTCAGTAAAACAAAATGTATTAAAGGGACATTATGGTTAAGTTGCGCAACTAAAAACCTATTAAATTCACTAAAAAAAGTTGTTTCCCGGGACGTTATGGTTCAACGTAAAACCGAATAACCCTTGAAATTCGCCAGTTATGGTAAGCTAAGCAACCATAACTCGCACCACCACCGAGCACTGCTAAGACTAACACCCAAGACATCAAACATGACATCACAAATCTCATTGATGACAAAGTTTTTTTTACTGAATATATATATAAATAGGGAAGGGAATTATGACTCGAGAATAATTAAGTAGATAGAGGGAAGATACCGGGGAGGACACCCAAGAAGAGAGAGGTTACCGGGGAAGACACCCAAGAAGAGAGAGTATCCGCCTTATTCCTACGCTTTTTATACAAGCGACTAGAATAAACTTGTATCTAGAGTCCCAAATAAAGGGGAACAAATAGGCCACAACAGCGTTTAAAGATGCCGTGAAAGGGATAAGTTTACACTCCATGTCGGGGTAATACTAAAGGCAGAGGTGCATGTGGCCAACTGGAGTTCGTCTAGTCTGTTATCGTCTGTCTTATGTGTTGTTTGTTATGATGTCATACGTCAAAAACATTTCTTGGTGGAACTGACATAAGATTTACACGATTAAATAACTGAGATTTTGTAGTATATGAATTGATGGTTATTAAGTAAAATAGAAGATATAAAATTTTGTGGGAAAAAAACGGGATTGGAGCTTGCAGTGAGTGGTGCTCGCTCATATTGTCGAAATTGTTTAAGTCACGTGAAACTTTGACAAGTGTTATATAAAGGGAAGGGATTTGAGCATGGAGGACATAACTCCATTAGCACACCTGTGCAAACAGTTGCCGAAGCACCTTAACTGAACAAATACAGTGCAGAGTGGGTTAAAGGAACTGCCCACAAAATGTTCATGCCTTGGCCACAGGGCGGGTCATTATCTAAAGCTGTTTTGCAATACATGACGACATACTTGCACGCCACATACACAGGCAAAAAGTTAGACAAACGGCTAGCTAGTCTAGAATTGTGGAAAATGTATCAACAAGACAAGGAAGAGGAGCCTCCATCAGACTGGAAACTTAATGTATGCACAGAGGGGGTTGAGACGCCCTCAGCGCCACCCGCCCCGTCTGAAACAGAAATTGAAAACAATATGGAAGAAGAGTTATGCCTACTTAGAGAATTTAAAGCAGCTACAGGGTATAGCAACCCAGCGTATGAGTCACCTACGCAAAGTAGTGACAAAAATCAAGATAAGGATAGAGATAATATCATCTCCAAAGTCCCAAGGGACAAGGAGAGAAGTGATGACGAGTAAAAAGACCTGGCACAGACAAGTACATCTCTCGAAAAGGAGAGAGAAGGTAAAATATGGAAAGGAAGTGTCACGCCCCCACCTTCATCCACGCGTTCCATGAACACATCTCATAATCCAGCTCCCACTACCTCCACCAAAATACATGCCAGGACACACTCTTCCCTGCAGGCCTGCCGGCAAGGAATGGGACAAGGTCAGCGATGCCGGTTCTTGCCTTATCAGCGTTGGTTTCCATTCCGGCGTTGGCTTGGGGACGGAGGTTTCAAGACTTGATGGTCGTGTAGCCGATGAAACCTCCATCCCCAAGTACCACTCGAGCAAACAATAAATTACTGCCCGAGCGGACCTTGAGGCCACCGGTGGTGGATTTTCGTCAGTCGGAACCAGGAATGCCGGAAGATGCCGGAAGATGCCCCCTATGACCACTGTAAGGCAAACACAAAGTTAGGTCATAAACACAGAACCCCAGACTTGTATATGAGTATGTAATAAGTCTACAATAGGGCTTACCCTTAGGAGTTGGTCGGGACTTAATAATGGTGTAAAGATGTCTGTCGGAGGCAGCCGGAAAGGGTGACGACCAGATGACAGGTTGGTAAGGTACGTAGTATGAATGAAATCACCACCTTACATAGAAGCCAGAAAACGTAAGTCAATCAGTTGAAAAGTGCGTAATCCAAGAACATAGTTCATAACAAAAGGGCAATCCAAATAGCAATCCAGGGACGGAAATGTGGTCGAATCCAGTAGAGAATAGTTCCAAACAAAGGTACTGTAAAGGAAGAAGCCAAAATCAGAGTCCAAGATCAATCTGAGGTCAGTGGTAGTAATCTGAATCCGTAGTCCGTAATGCGCCCAACAGGATCAGCTGTGAAGCGCTGGAGGGCAGTCAGCGCGTCCCTTTTGAACACTGACTAATGATCACGTGACTCTCATCATCCGTCACGTGATCGAACGTGCTGAAGGAGGAGCTCTCAGGTGCCGGCAACGGAGACGTTGTAGAATGCCCGTGGTGCGTCTCCATGGCAACTGCCAACGCCGGAATGGAAACCAACGCTGATAAGGCAAGAACCGGCGTTGCTGACCTTGTCCCATTCCTTGCCCACAGGCCTGCAGGGAAGAGTGTGTCCTGGCATGTATTTTGATGGAGGTAGTGGGAGCTGGATTATGAGATGTGTTCATGGAACGCGTGGATGAAGGTGGGGGCGTGACAGGAAGCGAGGATAGAACTGATGAGATAGTATTCACAAAGAACGAATGGATGGGAGGGCAGATTTTATTGAAACTCGATGGCAAAGGCATTGATGACACAAAACAAAAGGAGAGATTAGACGATGTACAGAGGAGGGAGAAGGAAAAAGAAAAAGGATTAAGAGACGAGAGAATAAGGAAAAAAGATAGACAGAGACAAGAAGATTTATATCGAGAAGGGCAAGAAAGGCATATCGAACGTAAACAGAGAGCAGCCAATGATCAAGACAGACAGAAGCAATGAAGGTTAGGGGAAGAACAAAGAATACGAGAGAAAAGAATAAAGAGACTAAGGGATGAGGAAATCCGAAGGGCAAATGAATGTAGAGACACAAAGAAAGAGGAAGAAGATAGAGTCAGAGAAGAGGCGAGGAAGCGCAGAGAATTCGATGACGATGTAGAACTTAAGCGAAGACAGAGAGCGTGCGATCTTGAATATCTGGAAAGAGAGGTTAAAAAACCTGAGCCAGTAGTAGATTGGGAAGATATAGAAGACTTATTTCCTGAGTACTATTCAGTATCAGGTACGTCTAGGGTGAATATTGAGAATGACTTCGACACCAGAAGCATCAGAGAAACTATCGATAGAATATATGACGAAATGGGGCTAGAACAAGTACCCTGGTGTGACCACAGTTAATATCGCGCATGACGGAGCTCCATTTAACAATTGCAGAGCCGCGGTTTGGAAAGCACTACGAGTGCTATACCTAGATACTTCCGACATGGGAGCTATCATGACACTTAAAATGGAGGAGTTGGAAGATCTGTTACTTTATATACAGAATTCTCAAGACGCGTGGGTACTCCAGACTCGTGAATCTTGGGGGAAAGCTATACTATGTTCTACCATATATTATGCCAAGGACTGCCAGAGCCGGTACAGAAACAGCTCAAGAAATTGGTAGGAATTGAGGCCAAGCCATGGTCAGAAATACAGTTGACCATTGCACACTATTGCAGGCTGCTGCAAGAAAAGAATCGCAAAAAAGAAGCTGCACGAAAGGGTAAAGAGGCAAAATTAGTGCAAAAGAAATTATCAAAATATGCTCTTGAAGGAGCAATGATAACTAGCACAGACAGCTCAAACATGCAACAAGCCAATAATCCACAGCAGAATAATCAGGGCAGTACGGGGTTTTACGCCAAGGGAAGAGGATTTAGAGGAAGATGATGGCAGAGTAATCAGGGAGGTTTCCACAATAATCAAGGAGGTTTTCAAAACATGCAAAATGGCAATCAAGATATATTAAATGGGCAAGTGATTCGACCACCGCCAGTATGTTGGTTGTGTGGGACGACAGGGCATCTAGCGTGCACATGCAGAAATCAAGGCATGATGCAAAACGGCCAAGGAATAGGAGCAGGCATAGTGAATCAACCTGCGTTTGTACTGCAGGGAATTGCACAGAATCACACGGTGCAACAGCAAACGCCAGGAGCACAGCAAAGCCCACAACCTCAAAATGTAGTGAGTCTTCCACAAGGACAGTCTCAACAGTCGCCTATGCAACTGTCACAGACAGTGAGTACAGGACAGGCTGCGAACCCTGGAATGAGAGGTAACACTGGAAATGGGGGAAATCCATCAGCACGAGGTAGGCCAAACCTATATATGGACTAGGACAGCTTGCTGGGAACATTTATGTGTTCTATACTATCAGTGACACCAGACCCTCACCGGGAACCAAGGGTGGATGTCATCAGAGGGGATAAAGATTATTCCTTCCTCATTTACACAGTGCAACACATACGTGTATACGTTAAGGCAGGTTTTCCTTGTCCGGCGATGCCATAAATACTCAGAGTTTCACAGGAGATACAAGTCGTGTTCCCTTAACAAACGCACTTCCAGTCTCTATAGGAGAATGTGAAATGAATGTGCCTCTATTATATTCACGACAAACCCCAGTAAACATTTTGGGTCGAGATCTAATGACGAAGTTAAATATGACAATCTCATTCACAGAGGAGGGCATAGTATGTTCAACTCCAGGAATGCACTATCCAAATGTATGCAAAATGATTGGAGCATACGCAGGACACACAGCCATGAGGGCTGTACCATTAGAGCCCGAAATATTTGCAGATGGAATACGTGTACTAATGGCAGGGCTCCATATGAATTTCTATTCAGGCCAAGAATACCAATGCACGAGGAAAAGAGACAAGTATTTCCCTTGGTGATACATACAGCTGCAGTACGAGGGAAAATGGATTTGATTGATGGATATGATAATAAAGGCTGACAATAGTGCACAGTAATCGCCATTGAAGAAGGATACCGGTTGACTGACATCACTGATGATGATCTGTTTGATGAGCAAGCAGATATGGGAGAGAAAGCAGTTGAGGTGAGCCTCACCTTTTGGGTGTGAATGGTCAAAAGAGAAGTGCCTCAGAGAATGATGTTAGCACGGAACCATCCCGAATATTTTGATGACAACATGGCCCAGGTGTCTGTCTCAGTATGGACTACAGGCCCCGATGACGTAGGCTTATTGAAAGGAGTTGGAGAAGTGAAAACTGAAGCCAGGAGCAATTTTACCAAAAGCACAGCAATACCCCATGTCCAGGGAGGGTCTTGGTGTTTATTTCAGGATTTACGCCCAATAAATGATATTTTTGAGGCTGAGTTCCCTTTAGTCCCTAACCCGGCTACAATTCTGTGTAATATACCCGTTGATGCAAAACATTTCATGGTGATTGACATGAAAAATGCATTTTTCTCAATCCCATTGAACCGTGACTCACAAGATCTGACGTCATTCATGTTCAGACAGATGCGTCTGAAAAGCACGAGGCTACCCCATGGGTACTGTGAGTCTCCTTCTATCTTTAACAGAGTCCTGCAGATGGACCTAAGTAATATTGAATTAAAAAGTGTTGTCCTGCTATATGTGGATGACATCTTAATTTGCAGCATGACAGAGGACCAACACAGACACGATTCTATTCAGCTATTGACTATACTTGCTGAGAAAGGATGTAAGGTTCACAAAGAAAAGCTACAATACTGTCAACAAGAAGTGCTATACATAGGTCAGCTAATCTCTCACAAGGGGAAAAAAGTTACCCCAGAAAGTGCTGAAGCCATACTAAACACAGCCAAGCCACACACGGTAAAGCAAATGGAGAGTTTCTTAGGCCTGTTCAATTATGTCAGGGTATGGGCCTTCGACTACAGCTCTTACACCAAGCCTTTGCTTCAGGCCCAAAAGAAAGCTCAAGTGACGAAAGAAAAGATTGAATGTTCTGAGACCATTGAGGAAGGATTTGCTGAACTCAAAGAAGCAATTTGCACAGCACCAGTTTTAGGAATCCCCAATTATGCAGAGGATTTTTTTCTATTCTCACACACAAATGGCAGCGTTATGATGGCAGTGCTCACACAGAGAACCACATTGAGGTATAAGCCCCTGGCATATTATAGTGGAAATTTTGACCCAGTGATGAGAGGCCATTTCCCGTGTGAACAAAGTTTAGCTGCTGCAGCGTTCACCATTGAAAAGGCTACTACCATTGTAACGGGATGCTCCATGACGTTGTACATCGAGCACTCGTTATTTGCTATACCAGAGAAACCAAAGGGCATACTAACATCTCAGAGAGCTTCTGCTTCTGAAGTGATCACATCAAATCCATTGGTTAAAATAGTCCGATGTGAGATAGTGAAACCAGCTATGTTCATAGCAGAGCCAGTCACTGAAGGAGAGCGAATACATGACTGTGCAAATTATGAAGAATTCTATGATGAAATTCCCAGAGTGAAAGAAAATGCATTGGCAGAATGAGAAAGTGTCTTCATTGACGGTTCTTCGAGAATCGATCAAAGCGATGGGCAAAGATATACAGGCATCGCTGTAATGAAACACAGAGCAAATGGAGAATTTTGAGTACTCCTTAGTGCACGAATGCCATCTCATTATTCAGCACAGGCTGCAGAATTATTGGCGTTGATACTCACCATTGAGAATCATGCAGACCAGGAAGTAACTGTGTACAGTGACTCTGCCTATGTGACATCGACAGTGCACGCAGGCCTAGCGTGCTGGAAAAGGCGGGGCTACCTCCAAGCAGACGGCACGCCAGTGCAGCACACAGCCTTACTGGACAGGCTGATGAAGGCACTACAGCTCCCAGTGGGCATAGTGGTCATGAAATGTGCCGCTGTCATGCCTGCCAGACCTGGCTTCTATCCTACGCATACTCGCACAGCCCAGAGGACAGCCAGGCCGTTCTTTACGCGCTGGCGCCTCTTAGGCAAACAATTCCATTAAAACAATTACAGGCGCCTTATGCTTTAAGGGACGTTGCAATCCTTTTGCCTTATTGCGCACAACGTCCATTCAGCATTCAGCAGATGCGTACTGTCGATTCCGAGGCATACGAATGTCAGCTGATGTAACGTCATCACGTGCTACATGTTATCATCAGCTGACATGTATTTTAATCCGGCGCTTCCGGGATTCGGCGCTTCTGATCGTCGTTTACTTTTCTACGTTCCAGAGCTGATGCTAAAGAACTCCTTCCCGCTTTCCTAGCGGAACTCTTGTCAGCTAATCAGTCTTCGAGCAGCTGAATCCTAGCCGTGTTCCTCGCGGTACCCATCCACCAGAGGAGAAAGCCGTTTTCATTGCTTTCTTTAGCTGGCACTTACCTCGCCGCACTGCTGAGTTCCTCAGCGGCGTCCTGTCTCGGCAGCAGTCCGCTCTCGCTCCGCCCTCTTCAACGGAGTGTGGAGACTTTCTACCGCATTACTTTGTGGCCTGTATTCACCATTGGAAAGCCTTTCTCTTTGGCTTTCAGAGCTGCATTCTACGGTTGTGCACTTCGGCGACGGCTTATCCTTCCTGCAGACGCTCCTGTTCCAACATTGCCAAGAGGAGTGTTTTAAGCCACAGCCGTCCATCTACTGGCACCTGCTCCTGACTATCTTCATTCAAAGAGCTATCCTGTACAACTGAATAAGGTGAGAGCAGCAATCTTCAGCATTTCTGTTCTCCTTGTTTATTACACCAAATCAGTCCCATTCCACCTAAAGGACCCAACCAGTTTCTGCATTAATTTTGAACTTCTTGAACTACAAACTCCTCCAGATTCTTTGTACTTCCACTCCTTTCAAATCAAGGCAACAGGATTCAGTGCTCTAGACTTGTGGACGCTCCCCTGTGTGCACCATCCCAGATCTAGCGTGGCCCTCATTCCTTTCGGGTTAGTCTCCTTACTAACCTTCCTTTCCCTGGTCGTTGGTTTGTTATTTTGTGTGGAGTTCCTGAGTGACTTTTCTATTCCACAGGTTAGTGTTATTCATTCAGCCCCATTTATCCCAATTAACTTGAATCAGTTCCTAAAACTCCTTATTGTGCTTTATCCAGCAGGCTGGTGGCTCCTTTTCATTCAATATCACGCCCTTTCCACTGATTCCTCTCTTTTGACTGAATATGACTTAGTAGAAGAGTGACATCAGTTGGAAGGTCTGAATTCAACTGGTGCTGTATTCCGAAACAGCTTAGGAAGACTCTACGTGTATCCTTTGAATTCTGGTATCCTTTATTGGTGTTAGTATTCTTGATCTGTGTGACAGCCGACCACACGAAAGGGACAGATTTTATCCACATGGAAATCGAGCAGCAGACACGGAAGCCAAACGTATGGCATCCAAGAGTGAGACAATCATGGAGGTGGAAGTCACCGACACAAATGAGAAAATTATGGTTGCACGGATTACACCTGAAAGTTATAATAATCTGGGACAAGCACAGTTGATGGAACTCCAAGGGGAAGCATCAAAGGAGGAAAAAAAAACTTATGGAAACAGCAACAGTGTTCTTTAAACCCCTCCGAAAGCTTGTGGCAACAAGACAGCACTGGTAAACCAGTAATGCCTATAGCCCTGTTAAAATTAGCGCTGGAACAGTTACACTATCCTGCACACATGTCAAAAGAGAACCTAGCGGCAACGCTCACAGAAGACTGGTTCATACGGAACTTAACTGAGCATGTTACACTTTTTATAGTGAACTGCATCTGCCAACAATTCACTGCTGGTGTCAGGAATCAGGGTTGGCACAGGCGTGGAGTGCTAAAATACTCCTATTGAGACATTATGTGCTGGAAGGATAAGGTAACTTCATTTCCCAGCATCCTTTGTGTTATTTTGCAGTTTGGCCTGTGCGCGCCTTTCCAGTTGTACTGCATCAAGAATCAAGGCAGCTTAAAGGCAGGCAACGGCGGTGGGCAGGTGTGGCTTGTTGTTGATTGGGAGCAGGAGTCAGGCTGCCGCGTTCGGCAACAGGAGGAAGGCGTCCGCGTGCGACGAAACGAGATGCAGAGAAGGAACGCTTGATCGCACGCGTTCACAGTGCGGTAGGAGCAGGAGGGCCGCTGAGTCGCCGGCAGAGACAACGCTTGCTGTTCTTCGTCTGGGAAGTCCCACGGGGCTCCCAGACTCAAGATAAGTACTCGTGAGGGCAATATATATTTCCTGAACTGCTTGGAATGATTTACCGCTGTTTCATTATTTGTCTGGGAAGTCCTACGGGCTCCCCAGACCTGAGATAAGTAATGCCTTAATCACTTTGAATTCAATCCGTATGAGAAACGAAAGTGTGTTTGTTACTCGTATAATTCAAGAACTTTGCCAATCTCGTATGGGTTAATGCAGGAAGTACTGCATATGGACAGCGACATTTCACTAGTGCCAGGAACGAAAGGAAATGCATTTATGTTGTATGTTGCTAACACTGCCCGAAGGGCCATGTGTATTGTCTAATCATTTTGGGAAGCTTTTCCTTACGTGTGGTCATATTGCTTGCTTATGTGTTGTATGGGAATGATATTTCAGAGTAGGATACAGTACACGTATTAAGGTGTGCTATTCAGGAATCAGGTATATGTTAATTGTGCAGGTGATTGTTCTGTTCATTCTATGTGAGGTAGAGTAGGGTTTTTTCCTGTGTTTCCCCAGTCCCATCCACCTTAGGAGTTTCCTTATCCTCTTTCCGGTGTTCCTAATTTCCCCTCCCTATCCACAACCTCTCCCTAACCCCTCTTCCCCCCATTGGCTGCCACGTGGCGACCTGTTTACTAACTCAGGCGCCTGTGCCAACCACGGTGGGAGGGTCGAGTTCATTCGGCTTCCGTGGTTCGGGGGAGAGTGTCGATCTCTCTTCCTTCCAGTTAGTGTGAATGTGACATAATAAGCCACCCCCAAATTGGGATACTCATAACCACCTAAGCCAAATGGACCCGACACCTCCACCTTTAGCGGATGTGCTAAAGGTTTTACAGGATATTCAATTGGAATTAGCACACGCTAGGCAGGAAGCTACCACCTTGAAAGCCCAGGTACAAGGGTTGGTAGCGCAAGGTACCCCTTTGGAGGGGCCCAGTACCTCCACTACGGAGGGCACTTCCATTAGGGGCAATCCTATGGTAATTGTCCAACCACCAAGTAGTGTACCATTGGCCTCACCAGAACGTTTTTCAGGGGATCCTAGGAAATACATGACCTTTCTTACCCAATGTAGACTCCATTTTTTGTGCAAACTTGCGGTGTTTGAGACCATCCAAGCCAGAACCGCTTTTGTAATATCCTATTTGACAGGGGATGCAGCAGCCTGGGCGATGCCCTTAGTACAGAAAGATGACCCCTTGTTATATAACTGGGATAATTTTCTAGGAGAATTTGGTAGACTGTTTGATAGAAGGGAGGTTTCATTGGCCCAAGATAAGGAGTTGTTAGGGTTAAGACAGGGATCATGAGATTTGGTTACATATGTAACACAGTTCAACAGATTAGTGATTGAAACTGAATGGCCAGAAGCAAAACAGACGGTACTGTTTTATCAAGGGCTACGGGAAGAAATGAAAGATGCCATTGCGCAGGTAGAACCGCAACCCAGTACTTGTACAGCGATGATAGACCTAGCCCTTAGGTCAGATCATAAAATGAATGAGAGAAGGGGAGACAAGAAGAAACCAGAAGCAGTCCCGTTTGTGAGATTGGACAGGAGTAGAGGAGGAAGGAGTAGCGATGTAGAACCAAATAGATTGGTAGTATCAGAGGTCCGTTATCTGAGGCAGAAAAAGAACAACGGAAACTTAATAAATTATGTTTGTACTGTGGACAGGCAGGTCATTTTATTCGTACCTGTCCTAATACTCTGCAAAAGAATCTTGGAGGGGAACGAGGCAAGAAGGAAGCGGGAAAAGAGTTGGGCCGACCTTAGGGGGAACTCAGGTGACAGGCCCAAAGGAAGCAAGGTTCCCCAAATTAGTGGCAAATACAGTTGGGAGCAAGACATCTCATTTGTATATTCTGGTAACGTTATGATGGGCGATGTATAAGCAAGTGGTGTTGGCTATGGTGGATTCAGGAGCCACAGCTAATTTTGTGGACATTACATTGGCACACCAGTTAGGCCTACCTGTACAAGATAAACCAAGAGTGGAAGGGGTTCAATCAGTGGACGGTTCCCCGTTAGTATCTGGTCCTATCAAACAACAAGCACATAAGTTACAGATGACATTTGCATCAGGACACAGAGAAGACATTGCTTTTGATTTAATAGCTGCACCACAGTTTGGTTTAATTTTAGGAATGCCCTGGTTAGTGCAACATAATCCCAGGATTGATTGGGAAAAGCAAACTGTAGAGTTTACGGAGCAGAAGTGTCAAGGACACATGATATCTGAGATGGAACCTTCGGGATGGTTGGTTGATCAAGAAAGAAAGGATCAAGTGGTAGGAGCGGTGAAAGCAGGGATTCCCTTGCAATACCGAGAGTTCGCAAAAGTATTTGACAAAGGTGGGGCAGAGCAACTACCACCCCATAGACCATATGATTGTGTCATTGAATTGGAGGAGGGGGCGAAGTTGCCTTGTAGCAGAATCTACGCCCTGACAGAAACGGAAAATGAACATTTAAGAGTGTATCTGGATGAAATGCTGGAGAAGGGGTTCATTAGACATTCCACGTCCCCTGTCTCCTCTCCCTTGGTTTTTGTCCCTAAGAAAGAGGGGACATTACGAACTTGTATTGATTACCGCGCATTGAATAAGGTGACCATTAAGAATAGGTTTCCCTTACCTCTCATTTCTGTATTATTGGATCAGGTGCGGGCGGAAAAAAAAAAAACGAAATTGGACTTAAGGGGGGCATACCACTTGATCAGAGTGTGGGAGGGGGATGAGTGGAAAACGGCATTCCCGACAAAGTTTGGTTTATTTGAATACTTGGTTATGCCGTTTGGATTATGCAATGCTAATGCGGCATTTCAATTCTTTATGCAAGAAGTTTTGAGAGATTTTATTGATGTGTTTGTCATAGTTTACATTGACGACATTTTGATTTATTCAGTTTCACCAGAACAACATGTTCAGCATGTGAGGGCAGTGCTTCAGAGGTTACAGGAGTATCAGCTCTGTGTAAAATTGGAGAAATGTGCTTTTCACACTAGGCAGGTGGAGTTTCTAGGGTTTATTCTCACTCCAGAGGGTGTAGCAATGGATGCAAAGAAAGTACAAGCTGTGACAGATTGCCCATCTCCTCAATGTATCAAGGACGTTCAATCATTTCTAGGATTTGCCATTTTCTATCGGCATTTTATTAGTAATTTTTCAGCCATTGTAACACCAATGACACGATTGCTTAAGAAGGCAACACCATTTGTTTGGGGTCCTGAAGCAGAAAAGGCTTTTCAGACTTTAAAGGTAGCTTTTACCACTGCACCAGTGTTGAGACATCCAGACACAAGTCAAGCCTTCAAGGTGGAAACTGACGCCAGTAACTTGGCGGTGGGGGCTATTTTGTCACAGAAGGATATGGAGGGAGTGTGGCATCCAGTGGCATTTTATTCTAGAAAGTTTTCGGGTTGTGAACATAATTATTCTATCACGGATAAGGAGTTGCTAGCTATTCGATCAGCTTTTCTAGAATGGAGACATTACCTATTGGGGGCTAAGCATCAGGTAGTAGTGGTGACTGATCACAAGAATCTGCAATACTTTAAGACTGCACACAAGCTTAGTCCCAGACAACTCCGCTGGTCTCAGTATTTCAATGAATTTGATTTCGTAGTAACCTTCAGGCCAGGAAATAATAATGGCAAAGCAGATGCACTGTCTAGGCAGCAAAATTTGGAGAGCGTGGAGAGTGAAGTAAGAGCAATTATTCCCTCAGAGAAAGGCATTGGAGCAATTACCACCAACTTAATTGGGGAGGTCAAGAGAGCATTACCACCTCGGCAACTCCAGAAGTGGCGGGACAGTCATCCAGAAAGAAAGGTGCGGCAGGGGTTGCCGTACCATCAAGGCTGATTATTTCTACCTACTAAAGAAGTACAGAAAAAAGCATTATATTGGTGTCATAATTCTTCATTAGCGGGACATGCTGGTCAAAGAAAAATGCAAACTATGCTAGAAAAGTATTTTTGGTGGCCTACATTGAGACAGGATGTGAGCAACTATCTATTAAAATGTGAGAATTGTATGAGAAACAAAGCAGATCATGTAAAGAAAAGAGGGTTACTTCAACCATTACCCACTCCTGAGAAGGTATGGACCCATATATCAATGGATTTCATTACCGACCTTCCACCTGGTAAGCAGTTTGACACTATTTGGGTAGTGGTGGATTTCTTGTCCAAACAAGCGCATTTCATTTCTTGTGAAGGAATACCTGGAGCAGGCAGGTTAGCAGAGTTGTTTCTTCAACATTGGGTTAGACTACATGGTTTGCCAAAAAGTATTGTCTCAGATAGAGGACCTCAATTCACCTCACGGTTTTGGCGAGCTTTCTGTCGCATGTTGGGAATCAACTGTGCTCTCTCTACGAGTTATCATCCCCAAACTGATGGTCAGACAGAACGGGTCAACCAAACACTCAAACAATATTTGAGAGGCTATTTAGGTGATGGCCGAGAGTCTTGGGTACAGGCACTCTGGTGGCTGAATTTACATATAACAATACACTGCACACGTCATTGGGTATGTCTCCTAATGAATGCTTATTTGGGTATGAGCAAAATATGATACCAGAACATTTACCTGAAGTGGAGAATCTACCTGTGCTGCAAGATCGAAAACAGTTGCTTCTCAAGATCCGACAGAAGGCGCACACCAATTTGGAACAGGCTAAGAAAGTCTATAAAAGACATGCTGATAAACACCGACAGGAGAGTCCACGTTATAAAGCAGGAGACAGGGTTTGGTTATCAACCAGAAATCTCTCCATAGTTGGTTCTCGTAAATTTATGCCTATATTTATTGGACCTTATGAAATCATTGTATGTGTGTCACCAACAGCTATGAAACTGCGTTTGCCTAAAACTCTAAAAATACACCCGGTATTCCATGTTTCTTTGCTTAAACCCGCAGCTCCAGGGACAACTACGAAGAAACCCCCAGCCATAGTGAAAGATGGGAACATGGAATACGAAGTAAAACGTATTGTGGATTCCAGAAAAAGATATCGACAACTATGGTATTTGATCCAATGGGAAGGTTACGGCCCTGAGGATTGTTCTTGGGAACCAGCTAGTGAGGTTCATGCTCCCAGGTTAGTGAAACAGTTTCATTTATGCAACCCAGGTAAACCAGGTCCTGGGAGGAGCCCTGGAAGAGGAGGTAATGTCAGGAATCAGGGTTGGCACAGGCGTGGAGTGCTAAATTACGCCTATTGAGACATTATGTGCTGGAAGGATAAGGAAACTTCAGTTCCCAGCATCCTTTGTGTTATTTTGTAGTTTGGCCCGTGCGTGCCTTGCCAGCTGTACTGCATCAAGAATCAAGGCAGCTTAAAGGCAGGCAACGGCGGTGGGCAGGTGTGGCTTATTGTTGATTGGGAGCAGGAGTCAGGCTGCCGCGTTCGGCAACAGGAGGAAGGCTTCCGCGTGCGACGAAACGAGATGCAGAGGAGGAACGCTTGATCGCACGCGTTCACAGTGCGGTAGGAGCAGGAGGGGCACTGAGTCGCCGGCAGAGACAACGCTTGCTGTTCTTCGTCAGGGAAGTCCCACGGGGCTCCCAGACTCAAGATAAGTACTCGTGAGGGCAATATATATTTCCTGAACTGCTTGGAATGATTTACCGCTGTTTCATTATTTGTCTGGGAAGTCCCACGGGCTCCCCAGACCTGAGATAAGTATCGCCTTAATCACTTTGAATTCAATCCGTATGAGAAACGAAAGTATAATTCAAGAACTTTGCCAATCTCGTATGGGTTAATGCAGGAAGTACTGCATATGGACAACGACATTTCACTAGTGCCAGGAACTAAAGGAAATGCATTTATGTTGTATGTTGTTAACGCTGCCCGAAGGGCCATGTGTATTGTCTAATCATTTTGGGAAGCTTTTCCTTATGTGTGGTCATATTGCTTGCTTATGTGTTGTATGGGAATGATATTTCAGAGTAGGATACAGTACACATATTAAGGTGTGCTTTTCAGGAAACAGGTATATGTTAATTGTGCAGGTGATTGTTCTGTTCATTCTATGTGAGTTAGAGTAGGGTTTTTTCCTGTGTTTCCCCAGTCCCATCCACCTTAGGAGTTTCCTTATCCTCTTTCCGGTGTTCCTAATTTCCCCTCCCTATCCACAACCTCTCCCTAACCCCTCTTCCCCCATTGGCTGCCACGTGGCGACCTGTTTACTAACTCAGGTGCCTGTGCCAACCACGGTGGGAGGGTCGAGTTCATTCGGCTTCCGTGGTTCGGGGGAGAGTGTCGATCTCTCTTCCTTCCAGTTAGTGTGAATGTGACAGCTGGGCACACATTAAAAGTAATGAGAGGAGTCATCCCAAGGCCAAATGGGCCTTTTCAGCACTTGCATGTAGATTACATCGACATGATTCAAGTATGTAACGGGTACAGATACCTAATTGTTGTGGTGTGTCCATCCTATAGATGGATAGAGGCAGGTCCATGTACACACCCAGACTCTACCTGTGCGGCCAAATTTATTGTAAGAGAGGTATCTCCCAGGTGGGGGGTATGTGAAGTCATGAGGTCAGATAACGGGACCCACTTTGTAAATGAGATTTTCGAACAGATTAGCTTGCTGCTTGGTATAAAGCACAAGTTCTTGTCGGCGTACCACCCACAAGGTAACGGAATCTGTGAGAAGCTCAACGGCCTATTAAAGGAGAGGATAGCCAAGTTGAAGCTTACTCTAAGAAAGGAATGGTTGCACTGCCTTCCTTTTGCACTATATGCACTCAGGAATCAACCCGGTTATGACCATCATCTTACGCCGCACGAAATAGCTACAGGAAGAAGAATGCACACTCCCCTGACCCCCCGAGACAGAGCTAGATGTGATGCCCTGTCAACAGGAGAAATCTTAGGGTCTGAAATGCAAAATTACCTGAATTGAATGACATCTTCCTTACTGTAATTTCAGACCAGCTGCAGCGACGACGAAAAGGGTGCAGGACAGCACGGAACACAGAAGGAGATACTACTTCAGACACAGCTCAAGGACTTTGTGTTCCATCCGTTTTTCCTGGAGATACCGTCCTGGTAAAGCACCATACGAGAAAAAGGTGGGACAAACCAAGGTTTAATGGTCCCTTTACAATGGAGGACTGCACTCCCTCTGCAGTGAAACTACAAGGAAGGAGAGGTTGGATCTTCCTGGGTGACATCAAACCATACATCGTAGACAGCCCCCTGCCTGCACCCCAGCGCGAGGAGACTACAAACGACGGGGAAGAACCACAGCACGTGCAGACGAGATCTATGACGAGGAAGCAGGACGCATGAGCAGCAGCAAAGTAAAGCCAAAGAACTTTTGTGAGATAGTTGTGGTTTCATTTTGGACATTACTCTGAGCAAAAAAAGAGGATAAGGACAGATAAACTGGACACTGTGTGCATCTCAGTTGCAGGGTGAAGAAGAAAACTGCATTTATGAACCACAACATAGTCTGTTAACTTTGAACTTTGGACCGGGGCACACTGAAGCCTTGACTAGAAAATAATATGCCAAATTTTGATCGAGGACACATAAATTGGAAGAAAGTACAGTACCCATATTCCTTCCACAAAAAGACTTTGTTTGGAATCACTTATGGTGTCCCGCAGTATCAACATCACCAAAGGCGTGGTGACATACTTTGATCTAGTGCTAAGATCGTACCCGTCACTGGTGGGGAGGCTCACAAGTGTCACTGACTTTCTTCAAGATCCTGAAAATGAAAAGATTATAAAGCGATTGCTTACTGAGATTGCCGAGAAATTCCTCCTACTTCCGGAGTACAGCAAGGAAAAGCCAAATGCCCCAAGCAGAGAGGGAAGTAAATGAGTTTATCAACATATTGTTCTTTCGCCTAATCGAAGACTGTCCAAATCTTGTCGGGAGAACAACAGATGTACTAAATTTTCTCAGAGATCCAGCAAATACAGAACGTCTGAGCATAATTCTCAACAGCATTGTGATCTTAGTTGCTCGCCACGCAAACGGAAAGTGCAAACACTGTTCACAGTAAAGTGAAAGCATACAGTCCTGGACCTCAGCAAGACAGGACAAATGTCCCTGTCGCCAGAAGACAGTAGGTTGGCCAGCAACGTCTTCTTCCGATTAATCACAGATTTTCCAGAGCTAGTGGGGAGACCTGTAGATGTTGACATCCTCACATTCATCAGAGACCCAGCTAATTCTACACAGATGGGCATGCTCTTGCATGGAATACTGATGCAAGTGGAACTTTCTAACCATCAACAGAACTATTTGAGAAGGTTTTAGACTTTCCGCTGAGGGACAGATCGAGACAGTATTGGCAGAGATGTCATTTCACACAACATGTCTTCGGGAATGAAGCAGATCAGAGGCATACACTGGGAGCTGACATATTTTGAACATTCACAGTAAAGAGACTTGCTGAATTATTGTTTGATTTTGACACTTCCCATAGCCTAGTAAGAGAACTGTATCCCGAGATAATAGACAATTCATTATTCAAACAAAGGGGGACAATTGTGTAATACCTGCAACTCACACACAGAATCCGGAAGACAATATTGTTTAAAGGATTATATAAAAAGTTAATGAAAAGTTAACATTTTGGCGAATGATTGAGATGGGGATCCAGAGCAGCAACCTCGTCCTTCTGCAGGAGGAAAGATGTCCACATTTTTCTGGAAGTAAATGCTGCCGCCTGACCTACAGACTCATAATGTAGTTATGTATTATATTCATCATTGTTTTACTAACATTGATGATCAGAACTGCATTTTCTATTGGTGCACAAAGCATTCCGATTCCAGTGCACCCACCTAATGACGCACACATGAAACCTACGAATGTACCGAGACCTTACATAGTCATTCCAGTCCCTAGAAGATCTGATGGTGGAATTAATTAACTTGAGATGGATGTGATTAGCAATGACACACACATACTTGTGGTAACAAGCAAATCAGAGAGGGTCGGCAAAGTATGAATGTGAAAAGGTTACTGACAACCACGCGCACGCAAACATTGAAAGCACATGCACCAGGCCTAATGTCAATGACTGCAGAACCATAATCCAAATGATGGGAGAAGAAAAGACTGCTGACTATGAGAAGTCCCACTACAAATGAAGTAAAAGGACAAATGGAAGAAACTGAACCCCTGAAGAGACAAGAGGAGTCTCGACCAATAGAGACAGCATGGACAAGCACATATGTTCCAATGAAAGGAACAAGTACAAGTTCTATAGTACAACCATACACAGGACCAATGCCAGCGTGGATATGGGTATTTCTAACCAGAAAGAAAAAGATATACGAGGACAAGGAAAGAGCTGACAGACTTTTGTCTACTCAAATGGCGCAGATGAGAAGGCCTGCACCATGGATCGGGATACCTGAAGATCCTCCAGCAAGAAGGAGCCATAAAGATACATGCAAGAATGTAGTTATAGCGAACTACATGAGAACCTTGAGAATCAAGAGAAGCATGAATGTAGATGACAGTGAACTAAATGATTACTTGGACAGCACCTTTGGGAAACAACATTTGGTACCAGCACATGAAAGAAGTTGGATGACGAAGTTCAGAAGGGGAATGCTTTGTTTGTGCACTCCTACCTTACAGCATGGGGAAGTCTGAGATCTTCGTAGCTGTAGAAATTGATGTCCAGATAGAACACTGTCTTTTACACGTAGCCATGTGCAAAACTAGAGGCCAGTTCATGGGTAGTGATGCCTCACTGAAATCGGCAATTGAGGAAACCAATCCAAATGAAGGCGATTATGTCCAGGACATAAAGACAAGAAACAGTGGGAAGACAAAACACACTGTGATCAGATATGAGAAGCCTGGAGTTAAAGGAGCGTAGATTAGAAGAGAAGCAAATCAGAAAATGAACATCCAAGGAAAGACTCTAGAAGAGGCTGGAAGTTGGAAGAACAGAGGCCAAATTCAGATTTGGGGAACAGTGCTTTCACCAGATGAATGGGAGAAAGGAGTAGTGATTTGCAGGGCATGGATGGTCCTTGGAGCCTGCAAAGAAGCAATTGAAAATGCGCAAAGGTTATGCAAGCCATTGTGGCCAAAGCTTGCAAAACTACTGACATGGGTTGAATACAGAGGAGGACCCTTGCAGATAGTACCACTGGAAAGCTCAAAATTGTGCTTCAGGAATAATGGCACAAGAAAGATGGGCGAGAATCAGAATTGTGGACGAATCTTTGATGCCCCAGGAATGGAGCACGGAACTGCAGTAATTAAGGATCATTACTGGGCATGTGGATCCAAAGCATACATCAGATTGCTGAGAAACTGGGGAGGTATATGCACTATAGTAGATGTCCACTTTCCGGCTTTGGTGATCCCGAAAAGTGACTTGAATATTGACAGCTTCCCTAAAGCAGATGCCCACCTATGGAAGAAGAGATCTGTGGAACTGATGACCCGACTGAAGAGGGAAAATTACTTTTCTGCCAAATCTGAAGAAGCTTTTCATGCAATTCCATGTGAAGACAGATTGTTTAGCCTCACCTCATCAATATTCGCAGCAATCTTCATGCCAAGATTCCAAGTTGGAGCAAATACTAAATGGTTGCAGATAACCAGATGGGAATTACTGCAGACTATTAGCACAACCACAAAGGGATTCAACACAATCAAAGAAGAGTTAAGAGCCATCCGACTGATGACTCTACAGGACAGATATGTACTTGACATGATCACAGCTATGGATGGAGGTGTTTGTGCAAAAGTTGGAGAATCCTGCTGCACATTTATACCTTCTCATGATGAGGGAAATGGAACTCTAACAGAAGCCATAGGTATGCTGACAAAACTGCAGAACCAAATGATTGATGAAACTGACGAAGTTGATGATGACAGTTGGTTTGGATCGCTATTCTCATGGGTTGCACAATGGATGGCAGATGCATTCAAGTTCCTGGGAGCCCTGCTACTGATGATATTGCTAGGATTCTGTGCTATTAATATAATAATCTCTCAGTGCCAGAAAACTTCGAAGAAAGCCATAGGGATGAAGATCATGATTGATGTCAAGCCAGGATGGAAGCCCAAAGACCTGTCTGATGAGGAAATAAGAGACTTTGTGAAATCTAGCATTCATGCACCTGAGGGAACAAAGTTTCTCTATCCCAGGAAGCATCGAAATTATGTGGGAAGATGGGTTTACTGCAGCCCAAATGGACAATGTCAACTGATGACATGGGGCAAGGATGAACACGTGAGAACAGCAGGAAATTTAAAAGGAGTAATAAAGATATGGACCCCAAAGAGACATTTCTTCAGACCATCATGTACAGACCCAGAAGATGAAGAAAGAATGGACCCAGAAGATGAAGTAAAAATTAATACAGAGGAATCAAGGAAGATGGATCCAAAGAAGGAAGTGAAAGTGGTTGATGAATTGCCCAGAGGAGGGAGTGTAGATGAGGTGCCAAATAAAGCCTGCTCTCTAATCTCCCATTTTGAAGTACCAGGAACGTTCACAGCAAGATATGTGACATATGATGAGCAAATAAACCAGCAGAGAGCTGTGGTGGGGCTCTGCCCAGTACCTATTAGAATAACAGCACCTATTTAAGTACCAATACCAAGGAAACCATGGACAGTAAGGTAGCCATTGAGAAAACCATATCAACAAATGAAACGAAATCAAGATCGTCTGAGTACAGTCCCTGAAGAAACCAAAAAGGTCTCAAATGAAGACGAATGGTGACATCCTTAGGGCCCGGACTGACTCACATATAGAGGAAATGACAACCAGAGACGGACGCAAAGAGACGAAACACCACAAACAAGGGTATCGTGAACCTAAAGTGAAAGGACAATGTCAAAATGAATGAAGCTTAAACTGTAAGCATGGCAAAGATATTTGGCCAGTTTACACCTGTACAAATGCTTGGAACCACAAGAAAGCTAAGAAAATAGTGCAGCTTGCTATGCTTAGTAGAAGAATAGTGCGGCAAGCGCCACTATACATAATCTACCTGAAACAAAGCACATTATTATAAGTATATTTCTACTTTGCACAAAAAGCAGAATCAACCCAGGTTACTAAAGGCCACACAAGAAAAGCTTCATATTTAGCAAAAACGAGAAGAGACGGCTGAAATGAACCTCAGCAGAGGCAACTCGTGCCAGGAAAGCCAAGGTCGTACCAAAAGAAGAGCCGAACAGTAACTACATTTAAATGAAACTAAGAACAGAATATCCTGCCTCTGAAAGGTCGAGATAAGAAGACAAAGGCAGGTGGTGGGTGAAACAAGAATCAAATACACAAATTGATGGAAAAGAGGAAAATTCACGGTGTCTGAACCACGTGACCAGCCGAGCTGGACGAAAACGAGAGCTCACACCTACGAATGGCACAAGCCCGGGCAAAGATATCAGAACTTTTCCAGACAGAAGATGCGTCTCAAGGCCAACCACAGTAAAATAATTGACACATGGCTACTAAAGTGATGATTGATTGTAACAAGGACTGGAGGAAGGCCGGGTAACTAAGAGGCACCTCACACCTAGCCGACCATTCTGCGTGCTGCTAAGAAAAGTGGAAAAGTATGCATGGGGTTGGTGCCAACCCAATTACAATGGACCAAATAATCTAGGATCCTATAGTCAGTAGAACCAATAGGACGTTGTACTTTTAGTGACGTCTGCAGTAGTCATTTTGGAGGAAGGGCTTAGATGCCCACCTGTCAGTGTTTACCCAATCCCCTCACTCCGTTACCAGATATAGTACCTATATTAAAGTTACCTTTTCCTAACCAATAGAATTGCATTGCAACTTTTGAGTGTTACACGTCGATGATGACGGGTTTTCAGTATAAATGTTATAATTTTGATGAAGTTCGTTGGAGTTGAAGTGAGAAGGATGATCGCGCCATTGCTGATATTCATAACTCGCCGTTTTTTTACTTGTCATTAAACAGACTCCCTTTGCCAAATTGTTGAGTTGTCCTTATTGATTGTTGTTGAAGTAATAAATCTGCACCCCCATCCATCTCACAGGTGCTGCTATCTTGTCTTATTTGCTTCTGAGCAAACCCTGACTCTATGGGCCGGTTAGGGGTCTCGGAGCATGGTCCAGACTGGAAAACTTCAGCGTCACCTATCTAGACGGCATTGCTGTGTTCAGCCACACCTGGGAGGATCATTTAGCTCACCTGAAACAAGTGCTCCAGGCACTGCAGAATGCAGGCCTGACTCTCAAGGCCACAAAGGGCCAGATAATGCAGGGTACCGTGAAGTCAAGGTACAGGCTGTGAAGGAGTATGTAGTGTCATGGATCAGGTGGTGAGCAGGTAAGCAGGAGGAATGTAGACACCTCTATACAGAAATACAAAAGTTGCTTTATTATTTCAGGGTTCAAATAGGAAAGGGAGGTAGCAAGCTATATGAAACACATCCTTTCTAGTTGATCTCCTATCGTGTAATCCCTAACTGACAACCCTGGAACCTTGAGCACACATGAAATTTCCAGCTGGGTAAACATTCTGTAGCTTGCAGAGATGTACTACAGCAAGCTCCATACTACACATCCCCCATCGTCACACAATAAACACACTTTAGCCAAAACCCACATCAAACTCAACACACACAATCGCCATCAGCCATACTACACAACAACCACAAACTACAATCATAACCCTCAAGGTGTAACAACATTCATGTAACTAACTTTCCAACTCCAACAAAACACTGCCAAACAAACACATACCCAGGACTGCCTCTCCCGGGTCTCACATCTGTCACATGCGAGCACAAACCACACTCAAAACCACTTTCATTCACCAACTACTCGTACACACCTTCCACCCCGCCTGCCATGCTGGGACTCGGGCATGCCAGGCCTGCAGCACAAACTCAACCATCCAAGAAACACAAAGTAACTATCTGCAACCTTACCAATAAAACCTAATCCGCATACTCACTCACCATCCACCAACATCATCTGTATGCACACTCACCATCCCGTCACCACTTGTAGTGTCATGGATCAGGTGGTGAGCAGGTAAGCAGGAAGCTTGTAGACACTTGTATATAGAAATATGAAAGTTGCTTTATTATTTCATGGTACAAGTAGGAAAGGGAGATAGGAAGCTATATGAAACACATCATTTCTAGTTGATCTCCCATCCTGTAATCCCCAATTGACAACCCTGGAACCTTGAGCACACATGAAGGTTCCAGCTGGGTAAACATTCTGTAGCTTGCAGAGATGTACTACAGCAAGCTCCATACTACAGAGTAGGACATCCCCACCACACAGACATGGGTGAGAGCCTTTCTAGGTCTCACCGGGTACTACCGGTTATTTATCAGAGGGCATGGGACCATTGCCATGCCCCTGGATGATCTAACATCCAAAAAGATGCCAAAGAAGGTAAGTTAGACACCCGGCTGTCAAACCTCCTTTCAGGAATTAAAGGATGGATTCTGCAGGGCCCCAGTTCTGAAGGTTCCAGACTATGGTCAGGAATTAATTATCCAGACAGGCGCCTGTGCTTTTGAGATTGGTGCAGTGCTAGCGCAGCTAAACTCTGAAGGGGTAGAGCAACCTGTCGCCTACATTAGCAGGTGGTTGACAAAAAAGGAAAGGAACTGGCCTGTCATTGAAAAAGAAGCACATGCTGTTGTGTGGGCCGTAAAGAAGCTGAAACCCTACATCTTTGGGTCTCACTTTACCATCCACACAGACCACAGGCCTCTGCGATGGTTAATGGCCATGCAAGGGGAGAACCCTAAGCTTTTGCAGTGGGCCATATCCCTACAGGGATTAGATAATGACATCCAGCACTAGCCAGGCTCCCAGCATGGAAATGCAGATGGCCTCAGCCGGTATTTTCGCCTTGACGAGGAACCAGGCTCTCAGTAGGGTGGTGGTCCTCATGTTGAGGCAGGGGGGCATGTGAGGAATTCGACCATCCGCACAGGGAGAGTGCACTCGCCTGGGCTTTTTTGATTTTTTGATAAATGTAAATGAATGATGGGAGACCAACCTCAGAGAATTGAGTGTGTCCATTCGGCACCCATTTATCTGCTTCCCGCACCAAACACATAGTCACCCGCACTCTGGGAAGACACAACCTACAGGTGCTGTCTTCCCCTGTCATATTCACACAAAATGGGACAGCCCTGGGTACATCAGAGCATTCCAGAAGGGGCAAGGCACATCTTCCTACAGCTATGAGCAGCCTAATTAAAATATCAAAGACTCCATGGATCTACATTCCTTTGTTCTCCGGCGGGTGGCAGTGCATACTAATGAGAGATAATTGAGGCAAGCCTGCCGAGTGGGCTTGGTTGCCAGAGAGACAACAGGAAGGCGGGAATAACACCCCTTTGGTGTGCAGTGTGTCAACCTGAAGCTAGTTCTCACCCCTCTGTATGAAAGGCAGTGAAATGCATGTCTGGGTCCACTATTTACTATAGGCAAACCCCTGCAGATCTGACCCCTTTCAGAGGGAAGAAGTATGTGGTTTGGGGGAGACAGGAAGTCTGCTCCCAGAACAAACTTCTTTGGAAAACCTGCCCTTTAATCAAGAGTCACAGAGTACTCAGTTAACCAGAGCGACACGTGGATCTACAACAGACAGGAAGATGGGTGGGACTTGGGTATATGTTGTTACCTCCTAGTCTGTCCTGTTGTAGAACACTCTCATCCTGACTTCATGCTTTTATTAAGGTAGGCTTAGCCTGCACCCATCACTGGGGCCAATTTTGCCTTTAAAGAGGGCTGAACCCCTCACTTAACCGATCATCCCATGACTTTGAAAGGAGTAGGAAGAAGAACTCATTTGGACCCGAGCTGAAGGTACAGTCTACCTTACATCTTCTGCCAGTGAAGGAAGGTCAGGATATCCAAGAGGGAAGCAAGATCTCTCCCCAGAACATCTCCCAGGGAATAGCAGGAGATACCGGACTCAGAGGACCCATCCAGCAACTCCAGAACCGGTACCCAGCCAGCATACAGCATACCCTGCTAGGTTATTGCCAGCAAGCTTCCTAGGTGTGATGTGCCAGAGAGTCTCTGGACAAAAGACAAGGCCATTTCCTGCAAACACTCTCCTAAGCTTTGGGCCATCTGCCTTGAAAGGACACAATGAGCCCTGCGAATAAGCTAGGAGGAGTGCCACACAAGCATCATTCAGCATCCATCTTTTAAGGACATTTTCGAGACAGTCGAGTCCACGAACTGCATCCGGCTGCACCGCTGACTGTTGTCACGCTGCAGTCACCAGAGCCGTCCGAGATGCCTCCACCAGCATTTCAGATCTGGCATCCAGCATAGAGACAACGATTCTTGACCCAAGCTGATGCGCCGGACAGCCTGCAGACATCCGTCCAGCCTCGCTTGCCGAACTGCCATCTGCCTGGTAACAGCAGCTGTCTCCTGCCACTAACTCTGTCTCAAGGGTTGCGAAGCGCCCTGGAACCGCCTCAACACTGTTGAGCACCAAGAACTTCTTCAGCAACAGGTACATTGTGGTTCAGCCCGCCTGGTCCTTCTCCGAAGGCCTCTAGAGACAGTGACGACTCTTTGCCTCTTTGGTGCTGGAACCAAATAATCTTGAACAGTAAGACTGATTACTTTACCGACAACCCTCCTATCAGTATTGAGAGTGCTTCCCTTTCCCTTGTGAAACTGTCTGTCCTCTGTGTTCCTTTACACTGTGGGTTGTATTTTGTGGTGTGTTAGAACTGTCTGTTGTAGTAATAATAAAGTAGATATTTTTTTACAACCTTGACTGGACAGTCCCTTTTATCATTGGTTAATAATTGTATTTTCGATGTGTTCCAACTAACCAATGATCCACGAACTTGCAGAGATAAGTCTGCAGTTCCAACCATGTTACAAAAAAAGGACAAGGAGGTCTTATAATTCACTTCTATTACAATCTGTTCGGATCCTTCTGATGTACTAGAGGTGTGGGGTTGATTGATGGTTTATAAACCGATATTCATCCCTGGACCACTGGTGCCCTGGAAGTTGATTCATAACACCATGTCAGTGTCTGGTGTCCCTTCTGTGCTACTTTCAGAATGGCCAATAGAGGCCTTCTGTATCAAAAACCCATGCTCTGCAGTAGTTGCACAACCCTAGGAACTGTTGCATTTCTCTCACTGTCATGGGCTTAGCTGTCTTGCATATTGTCTCTGCCCTTTTTGGGGTAATCTGTCAGCCATTTTGTGAGATCATTTGTCCAATGTACAGAATTCCCTTCTGACAGTACTGCAACTTTGGCCTTGTCCACCTTGTATCCCTTGTCAGCTAACACAGTCAACATGTGCACTGAGTCCTGTCTACACTGATCTTCTGTCTTACTGCAAATCAAAATGGCATCTACGTACTGTAACATTGTGCTCTCCATCTGTATATTGCACAAGTCCATCTGTATCACTCTGTTAAAGATAAGTGGTGACTTGCATTACGCTTGAGGAAGTCTTATATGTTTCCACTTCCGGTTTCTATACATAAAGGAAGTCAAATCTTATCAGTCTGGATGCAGTGGTACTGAGAAGAATGCATTCTTCAAGTTAAGCACCATGCCCGTGAAGCAGGCAGCTTCCGCCGGAATGCTGCGTAGGATTGTTGCTGGGTTTGCAATCAGAGGATGCTCTGCTTCTACAATGGGGTTAATTAAGTCCCTGATAAAATGCCACAACCCCCTTTTCGCCTTTCTTACTGGGTACACCGCTGTGTTACATGGGTACTCTGATGGCACTAGAATGCGTCTCTCTATTAGTGCTGGAATTGTCTCATAAATGCCCTTGTCTGCCCCTTTTGTGAGTGGGTACTGTTTCACTCTTGGTAAAATTGCTCCTGGTTTCAGTTTTATCTTCACTCCCCTCTGCTCCACATCATAGGGACTTACTTTTTGTCCATAGGGTGCCGGGCACCTTGGCCAGATCCTGCTCACAGAATGGGGGTGGCGCTTCCAGTGCCATTGCCATATTATGTGGTACCTCCCTATAGTGTATCCTTAACCAGTAATTCACACTCATCTTGAACACCATCTCTGTCTCTAACCTCTCTTCCCCAAATAGCTCTTTGGCCCTCATTACGACCCTGGCGGAAATGGAAAAATGATGGCGGAAATGCAATACCGCCATCGAATAGCGCTCGGTGCGACTACGACCCGTCACCGCAAAGTACGAAGCCATTAGCGACACCGTAGTGAACGCCAACGCTAACTGCACTAAGCACGCGCGCGCGCGCCATGCCAAACCGCAAACACCACCATGGTGCAACGGTACGCCAATTCCGCCCCTAGCGGACATGTACCTAACGCCATCAGGCATGGCGGAATGGACCATTCCGCCATGGTGAGAAGTACGGCATCGCGAATCAACCGTAAACGGCCCCACTGAGTGCCTGTACACCGCTCCCTGCCCACAAAGTACAACTCCCTGTAGGTGCAAAGAAGCCACAATGCAACCATTGAAAAGTACAAAGCACCCATGCATGCCAACGAACAAAAGCAACACAAGAGGTGCCAATGGGAGCTGCAGGGCACAGATGGCACGAATACAGAAGCCATCCCAATGGACATGACCACAGTCCCCCACCAAGAAACGCACGCAAACACAGGCACCTGTGCCCAGCAACAATCCGAAAACACATCATTCCACCAGTCCACCTGGCTGACCGGCATCTGTTACACAAAACCCAATCCCCCGCCCCTGAGCATGACAACATTCAAACTGTCACATTGGCAGCCCCCATCCCTGACCTCACGGGCTCAGTAGGCAAACGCGCACAGTACAGTACCACGCAACTAAACCCCGAAGCAGGAACCCAATGCAGATCTCCTCACAATACATCGCCCCACAAATAGGCACATGCCACATCACTTGCAAAGAAAAACGCTACACGGGCCAAATCCGATCAGAAATTTAATGCACAACTAAATCACCAAGCCCATACAGCCATCAGGCCACGAACTCAAAAACACATTCCACCATTGAGGGCTGCATCCGCAAGAAATGACCATCCACCACTTGTGTGACGCCCTGTTCCAGCATGGTACACAGAGCCACATTCACGTACGAAAAGGCTACATGGAAGCGCACACAACCGCAGGGCCGTCCCAATGTGGAGGCACTAGTCCAGCTGAAAGGCCGAAATGTTGCTCCGAGCCACCAGTACTGCGTAAGGGCATGTGGGCCACTGGCGATCGTCCCATAAGATCGTAATGCTGCTCCACCGATTAACACGAAGCAGCAGGTGTCGGGAGTAAAATCCATCTGCAGGAGTGGCATACAGATGGCAGTGGCAAAAGGGGAGGAGATACCTGTCAACCAAAAGAAAAGAACAAGAACAGAATGGCCATCAGAACCACATACAAACAACTCACTTCAATGAGCACACGAAATCCACAGCCATATGCATGCTAGCCCACTCCAAAGGATCATCACCACCCCAAAACCACTTGCGACTTATAACTCTCAATATCGAGGTGTAAACACCATCACAAACGAGTGTACCTGTGCATGCGTCTGCCATAACAGAATCCATCAGAGGGGAATGTTAACGTGCATGGACACAAGTGTCTGAGGGCGCCTCGAGACAGGGAGGGCTCAACAAGGCCAGATAGACGATGGGCCCACTATGGCAGCCCTGCATCACATAGCGTAGGGGAGGCGGATAGACCCCAAGAAGCCCTGTACAAGGGAAACTCTGCATCAAATCACCTGCCCATGCATCCATTCATCATACCCTCATCCAGGAATCAAAACGCCTGAATAATTACTCACATGACATTAGAAACATCCATTGAGTCTGTGCGTAATGCAGCCTGCTAAATCCACAGTGCCCCAGCCCGTAAATCCAGTGTTGTGAAGTAACATGTATTTGGGAATGCCCGGCCTTATCGCCCACGTAGCTATTGCGCATCCCAAACTATTCATATCAATCATTGCTCCCTCGCCATGGGCCCTGTCTCAAGGACATAGAACAAAAGAACGTTATATTTGCAGACAGACCTGTGGGCATCTCCTCGCCGCTAGCCGGAAACCGAAAGCGCCGCCCTTCGAATTCCTCATTTGCAACATCACGTCGAAAAGGCATCTGTGGCCGTTTGAAATCACTAATTATTCCATCGAGTGCGGCTGTGCGTGAAAATGGCAACTGCCTTCACCCACGAATGGGAAGCCACGCCCGTCGTTGCAACTCAGTACAGTGATGCATGAGGGCCCACCGTTACTCGAGTACTACGTTCCACTTACCCTTCACAAGTCCGTTCGCGACTGCACAGATAGTATGGGAAACAATTGGACCACAGCAGAATGAACATATCAACCAATCTTACAAGGCCATCGGGTACAAATACATGAATGCAATAGCAAGATACAAATACCCGATTAGCAGCGTCGTGCGCGGGACATGCTCGGCCAAAGGGGAGAGCAGTTGGCACAGGTGGAATCAATCACCACAGGTGGAGGCCATACAGCCTGGAAACACATAAATTGCACAGCCAGTCTCCTCCCACAACCACAGCGAAATGCTACCGGCAGGACTCGCGATGTTGGCCCTGGGGGACCTGATAGCACTGCAAGTGCTCCGACTCCAAGAGGAAGACGAACATCAACTACAACCAGCCGCACGGAGGAGACGCAGGAGGAGGCCAAGGCAGGGCCAGCAAGGCCCACCAGCACAGCCACTACCACCACGCAGGCAGCCCGCAATCCCACGCATCCGAGCACATCCGTTCAACCTCACTGATGAGCAGATCCACACCCTCTACCGTCTGGACCGGGACACCATAGCCGCCATTGTGGACATGACACAGGCTGACCTAGTCAGCATGATAGATAGCCCAACCGCCATCCCACCCCTACTGAAGGTGGTGTCTGTACTCCACTTCCTGGCCACTGGCACCTACCAGCACACAGTCGGACAGTTGCATGGCATTTCTCAGCCACTGTTCTCACGGACACTATTCCAAGTGCTCGATGCCCTCTTGCAGCACGCAGACGACTACATCTCCCTACCACGCTCGGAGCAGGAAATAACCAACACATAAGTGGGATTCCATGCACTTGCCGGCATACCGGGTTGCATTGGTGCCATCGACTGCACCCATGTTGAATTGGTCGTGCCACATGCCATGGAGGCCCAGTACCGCAACCGAAAACAATTTCATTCACTGAATGTACAAATGGTGTGTGACTCCAACAGGATCTTTACGCATTGTTGTGCCCGATTCCCTGGATCAGCCCATGATTCCATGGTCTTGAGGAACTCTACCATACCACGCTACATGGAGCGACACGCAGGGAACAGATCCTGGCTACTCGGTGAGTCTCATTGCATGCATGATGATGTGGGGTATGTGATTTGGCAATGTACTGGCAGGAAGGGGGGGGGGTGTGCGTACGTATCAATGGCATCCCACATCCTACGTTTCTCGTCCACATACAGGTGATGCTGGATATCCACTGAAGAGATGGCTCCTCACACCAGTCCGGAACCCACGGGACCAGCATGAGGAGGACTACAACCATGCCCACTCACGTACCCGTGTAGTCATTGAGCAGGCATTCGGCCTACTGAAGGGCCGTTTCCGCTGCCTCAGCAGGTCTGGCGGGGCACTCCTGTACCGCCATGAGAAGGTTGCAAAGATGGTCATGGCATGTGTCATGCTCCACAACATGTGCGTACGTAGAAATGTGCCCATGCCCCCTGACGCAGAACTGCAAGCACCGGATGATGGTCATGATGAGGGTGGGGATGTGGCAGCACCTCAAGGAGTCTGCGAGGCACAGGAGGCCCGTGACATTCGTCAGCATCTCATTGATGTATGCTCCTAGCACTCATGCCTGGTGGCTGATACATGGACACGGGACTCGTGGCACTGTGTGTGTCTGGTACATGCACAATATGGACTGTACGCCTATGATGGCCTAGTACACAAAGATCATTGTCCACACATCTCATTGGTTGATCGTGCACTGTCTATGGCATATGTGATATCATGTTGAACACCCTATCGACCCGCCACCCAAGTGAGCCCAACACACCCCCTCCACCCTCCTACCTCCCCCCCGAACACCAGTGTCCAAAGATGCTCATTGTCAGTGGGCTGTCGCTATTGCAAGCCCCCTCTGCGGGTATCAGGGGCACCCCTGCCTGTGGAGCGCAGGTTCCTCCCAGATCTACGTTGGGGGCTGCCCTGGACGGAATTTGCAACGGATGATGTCTCTGCCTGCTCACGTCCATGCATGTCCCTAAGGGTTTGTGAGAGCTCAGTGAGCACACGGCGCACTGCGGCAAGTTCGGCACATACGTCTTTGGACGTCGCATGCAGATCCCCCCTCAGGCTCTCGGTGCTACTCTCCATTTCTGCCCTAAGTGTCTCAGTTGATGTTTCTATGTCTGCCTTAGTGCCCCCACATTCATCGGCATGGTCCTTGAGGAGCGTGGCCAGTTGCTGCTGTTGCACGATTAACTGGTCGAGGGACTGTTGCCTCTGCTGGGCCATGGCCATTTGCGGGGGTGTCACAGAGGGGCTGTTGACCTCATGTTGCCTTGCCACAGGGCTTGTGGGGGATGGCCAGTCGTCGTCTTGTGGGTGCCCCTGCGTGGTATCCTCATGTTGTACGGGATGGGACAGACAGGGGGATTGGGACAGGTCATGGATGGATCTGACTTCGACATCCCCGTCTTCTGTGTCGGAGCATGCTGCCATCAATGGGGTGTCACCTATGGTGCTGCTGCCACCAGAGGCAGTGCCTTCTGTGGCATCCGTTGGGGGGACCTGTGGTGGTGGTGTTGTGGGCATGCTGGCTGCTGGGGTGCCTGTTGATGTTCCCTCCTCTGTGCTGCCACCTGATTTGGTCTGCTGCCGTGTCTTGATGCGTGCAGCTGAGGTGGAGGGTCTTTGGCCGTTGGTCTTGGCCCTCTTTGCAGGTGTGCTGGTAGGGGTGTCCTGATGCTCGTCGTTTGGATCGGACCCTGTGGTGGAGTAAAGGAGGGCGAGGGTTATTAATGGGTCTGTGGGTATTGGAATGGCATTGTATCACATGCATTGGGGTGGTACCTGAGGGTGATTTGGGTCGGGGCCTTGGAGGTGCTTTGATTTGTGTGTGGAGTGAGGGTGCAGTTGTTTGGCAGCCTGCAGTTAGGGTGTGCCTGCTGCACGTGTAGTGCGTGTTTTAGGGGTTTTTAATTATTTATGTATTTATTGTGGGTTTTAACGTGCGCTATCAGGCCGATGTGTGTGGACGTTCTCCTGGACATGTGTTTCTGTTGCACTATGTGGACGCATGGTACTTCACATGGATGGACTGTGTGGATTGTTTTATCTGGCCCACCTACCTGAATCTTCGGATGTCTGCACTCCTTTCTCCATCCCTCCGACTCCCTCAATGCTCTCCATTCCGATGGTGGAGGCACAGATTTCTTCCCAGGGGGTCAACTTGATGGGTGATTCAGGACCTCCCCCGGTGGCTGTGGCAATGTTGCGGTTGGCAGAGAGTATGCTGCGGACGCGTATCCGCAGGTCGTCCCATCGCTTGCGGCATTGCTGTGGGGTGCGGGGTGCGGTCCCCGCCGCACTTACCCGCTGTGCAACCAGAGCCCATATGGCCTTCTTGTTTGCAAGTGCCGTCCTGGTCATTTGCGTGGAGAGGACCACGGCAGCATTCTCCTGGAGGGTCTCTGTTTGCACGGTGAGTTCCTCACGGGAGAAGTGGACCTGCCGCTTGCGATCACACGCTTTCTTGGCTACCTTTCCCATATTTATTTTTTTAACTGGGGTTGCTAAGGGGTTGCGATGTGTGTCAGGGTCGGATTTTTAATGGTTGTGTTGGGATTCGGTTTTATAGTTGTGCGGCGTGCTGTTTCCCGTTCCGGCCACATGCTTTTACTTCCGTTTCCGTATATTTACGGTGCCCGCTCATTACGGTGCCCGCTCATTACGGTGTCCGCTCATTACGGTGACCGCTGAGATGGGTGGCGGTATTGCACCTGGTGCAGCGTACGGCGGCGGTAAGGGCCGTTTTGGGGTCATTTCCGCCATCGCAGCCTTTCGGATTCCGCCATGGCGTAATGCTCGTGCCCGATGGGTCGTAATTAGCCGCACTTTGCTCCTTCGTGCAATGGCGGAAACGCTATTTACGCTGTTGCGGTCCGGTCAGTCACTTTCCGCCAGGGTCGTAATGAGGGCCTTTGTCTGTTACTGTGGTCAACCTGCACACTTCTGCCACTGTGATCATGTCATGCATGCTGGACGCTGCGCTCGTAGAACAGCTAGACCGTTCTACTCCAAATGGAGGTTATTCGATACGTTACCGGGAAAACGACGTTTGCACTTTTCACGTCGCTAACTTCACGTGACTTTTGCTTCGTCACGTGAACTACGGTATTACGTATTTAAGCAGCGTAGAAACTTCACTCGCTGCTTCTGATCGTCTCTATTGGCGTTGTGTAGCTGAAACCTCTGATCTGCATCCTGGCATATTTCTACAGCTACTTTTGGGCCTTCGATAGCGTGTGTTCCGCCACACGCTGATTCCTGGAGCTATCCCTTCGCGTGATAATTCACACGCGTTCTCTGTCTTCAAGCGTGGCTGGTCCGGACTGCGGGAATCCTGCCCGCGTGTAATTCCACACGCTCACGCTGTCTCTAAACGCGGCTGTTCCGGACTGCGGGAACACCGCCCGCGTGTTATTCCACACGCGCTCTCTGTCTTCAAGCGCGCCTGGCTAAGGCTGCGTAAATCCTGCCCGCGTGTAAAATCCACACGCGCTCTTTGTCTTCAAGTGCGGCTGGCCAAGGCTGCGTGAATCCTGCCCGCGTGTAAAATCCACACGCGCTCTTTGTCTTCAAGTGCGGCTGGCCAAGGCTGCGTGAATCCTGTCCGCGTGTAAAATCCACACGCGCTCTTTGTCTTCAAGTGCGGCTGGCCAAGGCTGCGTGAATCCTTCCCGCGTGTAAAATCCACACGCGCTCTTTGTCTTCAAGTGCGGCTGGCCACGGCTGCGTGAATCCTGCCCGCGTGTAAATCCACACGCGCTCTTTGTCTTCAAGTGCGGCTGGCCAAGGCTGCGTGAATCCTGCCCGCGTGTAAAATCCACACGCGCTCTTTGTCTTCAAGTGCGGCTGGCCAAGGCTGCGTAAATCCTGCCCGCGTGTAAATCCACACGCGCACGTTGTCTTCACACGCGGCTGGCCCAGGCTGCGCGAATCCTGCCCGCGTGTAAAATCCACACGTGCACGTTGTCTTCAAACGTTATTTTCTTCGCGGCTGTTTATAACCGCGTGTACTTCTAACTCCTGCATCTGTGGAATTAACAGAAGGATTGATCCCTATAGTGGGAAGGGAGCCTTTCAAGGATTATTGGAAGTGACATTGAACTGAACTTTGGACGCTATCCTGTGGTGAATTCAACCCGTATCTAGCGTGAGCCTCGTTCCGTTCGGGATAAGTCTCCCTTACTAATTTTCCCTTCCTTGTCATTTGTTCTTCATTCAAATCCATCAAGAGACTTCTGGATTATTCTACCCAAATATAAAGGTCAGTGTGAACATTCCTGTCATTATCTAATTCATCATACTCAGGTTGGAGCAGTTATTCATGATACTTTAATTTGTCCTAGGCTGGATTACTATACCTTACCCACGCCCTTTCCAGTGATCCATCGCTCTGCCTGTTTTATCAGCCAGAGGGTTGTATCATTTGGAAGGTCTTTTATTGACTTCACGACTATCAAATCGTGTGAACAGGGATCCGGAAGACCCTACCTCCTGTATCCTTTTGAGTATTGTATCCTTTTCAGTTAATACTTTGGTACATTCTGACAGAATCAGAAGCCATGGAGGGTACGGATCCTTTAACTGTTTTGACACAGTTGATCAACGATTTGAGAAATGAAATGGTTACAGCACAGGACATGTTACGGCACCGTATGGACGTTATGCAAGACGCCCTACATGGTAGTCCTCAGGGAGCACAGGCGCCGATGGCTACTGCATCTGGATCTGGGACTACGGCACCCCCACAGGAAACTATTAATGTGGTTATGCCCACTCAGTTTCCCTTGGCCCCTCCGGAAAGGTTCACGGGTGATCCCAAAACCTATAGAACCTTTGTAAATCAGTGCCGGCTCCATTTTCTTTGCCGTCCTACATCTTTTCCTGATCTAACCACAAAAGCAGCCTTCGTGCTTTCCCATTTAGGGGGCACAGCCGCTGCTTGGGCTAACCCTTTGTTGGAAACAAATAGCCCTTTGTTGTACGATTGTGACGATCTCTTGACTGCTATGAGTAAAGTCTTTGACATGCGTTACTCTACTCAAGCCACAGATTTAGAGTTGCTTAACCTACAACAGGGCAACCAACCCCTTATGTCTTACGTTGCCCGGTTCAATCAACTGACGGCGGAAACCCAATGGCCTGACAGCAAGAAAACGGCTGTCTTCTACAAGGGTCTTTCTGAAGAACTGAAAGATGCCTTATCTACAGTTCCTGTGGTTCCTACGGGTTTCCCAGAGCTGCTCGATTTGGTTCTACAAATCGACGCCCGAAGGAATGCTCGAAAGGGAGAGAAAAAGCCCTTCATGCCAGTCTCGGGGCGGTCAGAGACACCAGCAGTCATCTCTAACGACCCTGAACCCATGCAGATAGGCGCCGTGAGAGGCCGATTGTCCAATGCAGAACGGGAGAACTGAAGAAAAAACCACTTATGTATGTACTGTGGTTCTTCCGAGCATTTATTGGCAACATGTCCTAAAAAACCCATCAAGCGTGCGGGAAACGCCAAAACTCGACATTAGCAGGAGTCCCTATGTCGAGTGTTTCATCGGACTCCAGTACCATTCCTAAACATGCGCCTGTAATAGTTCAGGTGACGTTACGTTGTGATGAGCGAGAAGTGGTTTCCAAGGCCATGGTTGATTCTGGAGCCACCAGCAATTACATAGACATCACTTATGCCAAGAACTGTTCCTTACCCCTTGTAAACAAAAAAAGACCTGAAACGGTGAACACCGTGGACGGATCTGTTTTGATTTCCGGTATGGTAACCCAGGAGACGGTACCTGTTCAGATGACGTTATCAAATAACCATTCAGAAGAAATCATCTTCGATGTTATTGCTGCTCCGCAGTACGAGATCATACTTGGTCTTGCATGGTTAACCCTTCACAATCCTGCTGTTGACTGGGTTTCGGGATCGCTCCAATATCCTTCGACTCATTGCAATGAACATTGCTTTACCAGTCAGGAGGTGTCAAATAAACAACACATATTGGCCTCTATGGTGGAGGATTCTACTATCAGCGTTGTACATCAATGCGACAATATCATACCATGCGAATACGCTGATTATGCTGATGTCTTTGATAAAGGCCAGGCAGAACAATTACCTCCTCATCGACAGTACGACTGTCCTATCGAATTGATTCCTGGTGCCAAAATTCCTACAGGCCGTGTTTATTCATTAACACCTAAAGAAGATGTCGTGTTAAAAGAATACATTGACAAAGCGCTAGCAATGGGCTTTATACGGCCCTCACAATCACCTGCTGCATCTCCTCTATTCTTTGTTCCTAAGAAAGAGGGAGATCTCAGACCATGCATTGATTACAGGGCACTTAATGATATCACCATCAAAAACCAATACCCCTTACCACTAATAAACGTTCTGTTGGATCAGTTAGGCACTTCCAGTTATTTCACCAAATTGGACTTGCGAGGTGCATACAATTTGGTTCGCATTCGTGAAGGCGACGAATGGAAGACCGCTTTTAAGACACGGTATGGTCTTTACGAATATTTGGTGATGCCTTTTGGTCTGTGCAATGCTCCCGCCACATTTAAATTCTTCATGAATGATATATTCAGAGACATAATGGACCAATTTGTGGTTGTCTATCTGGACGACATTTTGATCTACTCATCATCTTTATCGGAACACGTCAGACATGTTTCTACAGTCCTACAAAGACTTAGGGAGAACCATCTTTATGTGAAAGCCGAAAAATGTGTCTTTCATTCACAGGAAGTGGAATTCCTTGGTTACGACATTACCAATCTAGGTGCTCGAATGAGTCGTTCCAAGGTAAAGGCCGTCTTGAATTGGCCGATTCCGCATAACGTCAAGTCTCTACAGTCTTTCTTGGGCTTTGCGAATTTCTATCGCAGATTTATCCATTCCTTTTCCAAAACAGTAGCTCCTTTGACGGCTTTAACTAGTTCCAAAGTTCCTTTCTGTTGGAACCAACATGCCCAAGCAGCATTCGAAAAGCTGAAGGAAGCATTTACCACTGCACCCGTGCTTCAACATCCGGATCCTGATCGCCAGTTTGTCGTTGAAGCGGATGCATCCAGTGTCGCTATTGGTGCAGTGCTCTCACAAGTTTGCACAGAAACCAAGGAGGAACACCCAGTGGCTTTCTTCTCTCGCAAACTCACCTCATATGAACGGAACTACACCGTTACTGAGCGGGAACTACTGGCTATCAAAGATGCTTTCCGAGAATGGCGTCATCATCTTCTTGGGGCCAAACAACAGGTGTTGGTGTACTCTGACCATAGAAATCTCCAAGCATTCAAATCCATGAAATGCCTTACGGCCCGTCAGGCCAGATGGCATGTCTTTTTTGCCCAATACGATTTCCAGGTCACCTATCGTCCTGCCCGAGAACATGTTAAGTCGGACGCTTTGTCCCGTATGAGTAAAGAGGCGCAGGAAGAAAAACAAGTACAGATTCAGCTGTTGGCAGATCATGTAATTTGTAGTTGTTCGGTTCAACCATCCCTAAAAACCGAAATACAAGAGTGGGTAAAAAATCATCCACAAGTAGTCCAGGATATGAATCTGGACGTGCATAACGGTTTACCATTCACACAAGGAGTACTTTATCTACCAACTCCTTCAATGCGGAATAAAGCCCTCAAATGGAATCATGATTCCTTGATTGCAGCCCATCCTGGACGGAAGAAAACACTGGATCTGCTCAAAAGGTGGTGCTGGTGGCCATCCATGGCAAAAGATGTTATACACTATGTATCTTCTTGTTCTGTATGTATCCAATGTAAAAATACTCCTGGTAAACCAGTGGGCTTACTCCAGTCCCTACCTGTCCCTAACAAACCATGGGACATGATATCTATGGACTTTGTGGTAGAACTCCCCCAAATCAGGGATATGATACCATATGGGTCGTAGTGGATTATTTCACTAAATTGGCTCTATTTATTCCCTGTATTGGTTTACCAACTGCTACTGTTCTGGCTGAGCTATTCATCCAACATATATTTCGTTTCTTTGGTCTACCATCAGTAATCATTACTGACAGGGGCTCGCAGTTTGCGTCACGCTTTTGGAGAGCTTTAACTTCTGCATTACTAATTGATGATAGAATGTCCAGTGCTTATCATCCTCAAACCGACGGACAGACTGAAAGGGTCAATTGTACTATGGAACAATATCTGCGGTGTCTGTGTTTGCAATACCAATCGGATTGGCTCACGGTACTGCCGGCGGCTGAATTCGCCTATAACAACTCTTATCATAGTGCCATAGGCACTTCACCGTTCTATGCTCTCTATGGACAACACCCCCGATCAATACCTCTGGATTCCGGTCTATCCTTGGACACGCCTGCCGCAGGCCGTACTCTTCGTGATCTGAAGAGATTACAAAGAAAGGTGAAGCAGCAATTGGAGCAGGCTAAACGACGTGACAAGTTCTATGCCGATGCTCATAGAGTATCCGCACCTGTCTATAAGGCTGGTATGAAAGTCTGGCTATCCACTAAGAACTTAAGAATTCCAGGCAAAAAGAAATTGTTGCCTAGATACATCGGTCCGTATGTAGTGCTCCATGTTCTTAATCCTGCTGCTGTACGTCTGGCTTTGCCACAACGATGGCGGGTGCATCCTGTATTCCACGTCTCACTCATTAAGCCGTTCTCTGAAGCTACTAGACTGCCTGTACGGCCTGTTGCTATTTCTGTGCGGGGGTCTGATGAATACGAGGTACAAGACATACTGGATATGAAACTCCGTTCTGGTAGACCATATTATCTGGTGGATTGGAAGGGCTATGGTCCCGAAGATAGGTCCTGGGAACCTCTTTCCAATATTCATGCTCCTGCTTTATTGAAGCGCTTTCACACAAGAAGGGGAGAGGTTGTCCCTTTGGGGGATGGCACTGTCATGCATGCTGGACGCTACGCTCGTAGAACAGCTAGACCGTTCTACTCCAAATGGAGGTTATTCGATACGTTACCGGGAAAACGACGTTTGCACTTTTCACGTCGCTAACTTCACGTGACTTTTGCTTCGTCACGTGAACTACGGTATTACGTATTTAAGCAGCGTAGAAACTTCACTCGCTGCTTCTGATCGTCTCTATTGGCGTTGTGTAGCTGAAACCTCTGATCTGCATCCTGGCATATTTCTACAGCTACTTTTGGGCCTTCGATAGCGTGTGTTCCGCCACACGCTGATTCCTGGAGCTATCCCTTCGCGTGATAATTCACACGCGTTCTCTGTCTTCAAGCGTGGCTGGTCCGGACTGCGGGAATCCTGCCCGCGTGTAATTCCACACGCTCACGCTGTCTCTAAACGCGGCTGTTCCGGACTGCGGGAACACCGCCCGCGTGTTATTCCACACGCGCTCTCTGTCTTCAAGCGCGCCTGGCTAAGGCTGCGTAAATCCTGCCCGCGTGTAAAATCCACACGCGCTCTTTGTCTTCAAGTGCGGCTGGCCAAGGCTGCGTGAATCCTGCCCGCGTGTAAAATCCACACGCGCTCTTTGTCTTCAAGTGCGGCTGGCCAAGGCTGCGTGAATCCTTCCCGCGTGTAAAATCCACACGCGCTCTTTGTCTTCAAGTGCGGCTGGCCAAGGCTGCGTGAATCCTGCCCGCGTGTAAAATCCACACGCGCTCTTTGTCTTCAAGTGCGGCTGGCCAAGGCTGCGTGAATCCTTCCCGCGTGTAAAATCCACACGCGCTCTTTGTCTTCAAGTGCGGCTGGCCACGGCTGCGTGAATCCTGCCCGCGTGTAAATCCACACGCGCTCTTTGTCTTCAAGTGCGGCTGGCCAAGGCTGCGTGAATCCTGCCCGCGTGTAAAATCCACACGCGCTCTTTGTCTTCAAGTGCGGCTGGCCAAGGCTGCGTAAATCCTGCCCGCGTGTAAATCCACACGCGCACGTTGTCTTCACACGCGGCTGGCCCAGGCTGCGCGAATCCTGCCCGCGTGTAAAATCCACACGCGCACGTTGTCTTCAAACGTTATTTTCTTCGCGGCTGTTTATAACCGCGTGTACTTCTAACTCCTGCATCTGTGGAATTAACAGAAGGATTGATCCCTATAGTGGGAAGGGAGCCTTTCAAGGATTATTGGAAGTGACATTGAACTGAACTTTGGACGCTATCCTGTGGTGAATTCAACCCGTATCTAGCGTGAGCCTCGTTCCGTTCGGGATAAGTCTCCCTTACTAATTTTCCCTTCCTTGTCGTTTGTTCTTCATTCAAATCCATCAAGAGACTTCTGGATTATTCTACCCAAATATAAAGGTCAGTGTGAACATTCCTGTCATTATCTAATTCATCATACTCAGGTTGGAGCAGTTATTCATGATACTTTAATTTGTCCTAGGCTGGATTACTATACCTTACCCACGCCCTTTCCAGTGATCCATCGCTCTGCCTGTTTTATCAGCCAGAGGGTTGTATCATTTGGAAGGTCTTTTATTGACTTCACGACTATCAAATCGTGTGAACAGGGATCCGGAAGACCCTACCTCCTGTATCCTTTTGAGTATTGTATCCTTTTCAGTTAATACTTTGGTACATTCTGACAGATCACTGCTCTCCATGCTCGTCCTGTGTAGTCCATCCCATGTATCGCTAACCAGTTCTCTCATGCTATCACTGCCTCAATTTCTATTGGCATTTTTGTTACCTCTTCCTCGTCCAATGGTATCTCAGGCCTGAATAGGTACTCGTTTGGAACCCACAACATTTTCCCTGCAATGCCTAGGAGCCATGCAATAGTAATGTCAGTCCCGTACTTGAACATCTCCTTGTTCACTGGCACCCCCTCTGCACCCATCATCCACAATAAGCTTGAACAATCTCTCTCACATTGAGAATGTGAATTCCTGGTGTGGAGCACACTATTCTCTTTCCAGTATGTTTACAGGTGTCTTTCGAGAGTAGAGTAAAGGGTAAAGGGTAGAGTAAAGGCAGCGATAGATCATGTTCTCCTATAGAAAGTGAGATATCATCTGTGAAAGGAACAATTTCCAGAGCCCCAGAGAATCCTTGAGTGTTCATGCCATCACCTGACAATTTTAAATGCTCCTTCACGAATGCGAGACCTAGTCGCCCCTGTGTCTACAAGAAATGGAAAAGTCTCGTCACCTATCGCCTCCCCTATGCAAGGTTCCTCCAAAGGGTTGGATGTGATTGACAGGATGGAACACATCAAGTCCTTCTGTGGGCTACCCTATTGAGGGCATGAGGACATCCTATTTCCTGTAAAGGGGTTGTTCCCCACCATGGTAACTCCTCCTAGTTGTCTAACGGGAAACGTCGCCATGGAGTCCATGTGAGTTGCTGCATCATTGCTCTGTATCTGTGTCAATTGCTGTGTGTTCCCACTAGTCTGTGGTGCTTGTAAATTCTATGGTACTGGGGCTTGCATCTGTGGTATCTGCGGTTGCATCTGTGGTATCTGCGGTTGCATCTGCGGTGCTTGTACCTGTACTTTTGGCATCTGTTGGTGTGTGCCCGGTATCTGCCCTTTCTGCTGCTGGTCTTGTGTGTAGTAGTCATCCTGATCCCCTTGGTATGGCTGCTGCCTTGTGTTCCCCAATTCTGCTGCATCCCCCTGCTCCTACATACGTGTCATGATGCCTACCTCCAAGGAGCCAGGTCCGACCCAGCAACCCCAGAGGCAGGCATCATTTCCCCCAGGGGAGTGCCAGCGGGCCCAAGCTGGGGCCCTTTGGACGCAGTCCTGGCGCCTTAGGCGCCAGGCTCATGTTCGACCCCTGTCCTGGCGCCTTAGGCGCCAGGCTCATAAAGCTTGACATGTGTTCAAGTGTTTTAATGTGCACTTACCTGATGCAGACCATGCTGCTACATCCAGGCCCTCTTGAGGCCTGAATGGAACTACTTTACCTGTGGGGCTACTTTCCACCTGGGTGTGGTCGGGGAAGGATACATACCTGACTGGTGGAAGGATACACACTGGGAACTTCTTCCAAAGCTATTTAAACCACACCCGATCAGCAACTCACGCTTCGCGTTGTTCTGCTCCTCGCAGCTGGACGCTCACCGTTTCAGCTCCTGCATCTGGACCTCAGCCACGCCTGTCAGTATCCTGGGTCACCTGCAAAGGGAGACAAAAGACCTTACCTGCTAAATCAGCACCACGGAGACATCACACCGACGATCCTGAAAAGGAAGACATCATTTTTAAAAGCATTTCGCTACGAACGCTGCAGCGCTGCATTTCACTCACCTATCCTGGACGCCTCCATCTTCAGCAGTGATCATCCGGATCCACAGCCACTTCCTTGAGCCTAGAAAGAAAAAGACAAGAACAAGGTGAGAGAAGGAAAGGAATAGGAAAAGCTCAGTTTCCTTCTAAGACTTACCTGTTGGGTCATTCCGATTTCATTTCGGGTCTCACCGCTTCCAGGCATTTTCCGGACCCCGGCCCCTATGGGGAAAAAAGACAAAGACATTGAATGAGCGAATGCAAAGACATTACCCGAGCGCTCATCCAGAACTTACCTGTCATTTACTGGAACTGCACGTTTCACTTCGGGTCGGCGCCATATCTCCGGCATTCCGAACTCCGGCCCCTAAGGGGAAAAAGACATAAGCATTAGCGCTTGCTGCAACAAGACAATGAACATTATTATTAAGCTTGGACTTTTGAACTTGCAGCAGAACTTTTACAGCGCCTTACCTGAATAGTCAAGCTTACCTGAACTCCCATCAATCCTCAATCCAGTGAAGTAACTGGGTTTCAACGCGCCCCTGCATCAGAAGCAGGATGGAGAGCTCATTCTTCCTGACCCTAAGGTGAGACTTCACGGGGAATCGTGGAAGGGTATCGTGGAGGGTTGGAGGAGAGTGGGAGGCTTGAGCATAACTCAGTCAGTAGGTAATACTCCCTTTTCACACACAGGGGAATATTCCTGCGAGCCAGAGAAGCCAGAGTAGAGGGGCCCTTCCTGTCCATCTTCAGGGTCCTGTTCTTCACCATTGAAGAAGCACCAGCACTCGAAGCCAGACCTGCGCCTCCGTGGGAATCAGGTGAGTGTTACAATACTCTTGAGATATGTCCTATCTGCCCACATGTCTTACACTGTAGTGACTCCCTCGCTTGCCCTCGAAAATCCCCTGAAAAATCCCCTGTGCCCTGCTGCACCTGCTGCCCATATCCCCAAAACCCTACTGGAAAGCCCCCTTGGGTGTGATGGATCTGGGGTACAAACCTGCATCCTCTCAGTTGCCCCCCTCTTCCTCAAAACCCTTGCTGTGTGTTCCCCTGACCCATGAACCCTCCCCCCATGGGTGGTATGAACTGTTGCGGCTGCTGCGTCCCTTGTGTGGTTGGGCTGGTTAGTACCGCCCCCTCCATTGTGTACTTCGATTATTTCTGTACTAGCTTCACTTCCTCTATCTCCCTGTCCTCTGCCTTTTTCTTCAGCTTCCCTTGCCATAGGCTGCAATGGTGAATGATCGTGAGTTGTATTTCTGGCCAACCCTTTCCTTCCATACCTACCAACTTCCTTAAGTGTTTCTGAACGGGCTCTGGTAGCCCCTCGCATATTATGTGATAGAATATCACTACTGTTTTATCCCACGGTTCTCAAGTTTCAAGATGCCAAAGCTCTTGCATCTCCTGAATGTATTGTAAGGGATCTTCGTCTTCCCTCATTTTCCAGGACATAATTGCCCTAATGTCTGGTGTGTCTGAGTATTGTGTCCTTAATGCTTGCCATACTGCTGCTCTGCAGTTTGCAAACAGCAAACCATTGTGCGCCGTGTTTTGGGTTGTCAACCCAAGGAACCCCACCCTCTTCCAGATGCCATCAGCAGCGTCCCAGAGGATCGCCACTAGTAGCCCATTCACGTCTCCCACTGCTAACCTATGTCCCGCTGTCATTCTCTCCATTTCGCGAACCCACTTCCCAGCACCCGCGCTTAACGATGGCAGCCTATACTTTACTTTCTCCTTGTCAGCGTGTTTCCATGGTATATACTGAGGCCGCACCCCTTCCCTTTCTAGTAAGGGCATCTGTGTGAACCCTTCCTCCCCATGCATCTTCTAGGCATCCTAACCTGCCTGTTCTCGCTTTTGATTCCTGCAAACACGTCTGTTGGTTCTGGTACGGGTATCCAGACACTGTCATCATGTTCCCCCATTAACCTTCCCCTTGAGCAAACTATGGCTGTATCCCCCTTCCTTCATCCTTGGAGGTCTCTAAGCCTGTCCACATATATAGTTACGTCATTTAGGGTGTGCAAGTCATCCACCATTCATGTCCGCTCATCCATGCTGCTCCCTTCTGCTCCATCTGCCTGTGTCTCGTGTTCCCATGTCACCCGCTTGTCTGCACCCATCTCCGTGGACGAGCCGACATGGCTCGCCCCTCTCGTCCCCACTGTTCCTGCTCTCATTATCGGACCCCGAGCCCATGTTACTACAAAGTCATCTGCAAAGCTCAGTCTCCTCGTTGTCATGTCTGTGTTAGGTTTCAGGCTAAGGTCGATATCCCTCAAATCATATCTGCTGCCTCCCCCCCAGAAACCTAGGCTTGTTCTGGCCTTTCCGTTGGGCTCCTGTCCCATGAGCTTGTGCTATCTGGCTCTGTGCGTCTGCCCTCCTCAAGTCTGCCATTCTGCCATTCTGCCTGTCTGTTGTCTACTTTGTCTTTAACACCCTTATTGCTCTCTCATCTTCCTCCATGCGCTTGCGTTCCCTTGCCAATCTGTCCACCTGCAACTTCCTCTGTTCCCTCTCAAGCAACTTGGGGTTTTCCTGATCTGCTACTTCCCTCTGCTTCTCGGTCTATTCTACTGCTCTTATCCTTTAGTTCCGTCGCTCCCACTCCTCACGCTTTCTTTCTTTACAATCCCTCTCTATCCTTTCTTCTCTTTCTCTTTGCACCTGCTCATTCTCTTCTCTTCTCTACACCTCTCCCTATGCTCTCTCTCCAGCATTTCCTCTTTTTCTCTCCCTGTCTTCTCTACCCTCTCCTCTTTTTTCCTTCTGTCCATTTCTTCCATTATTTCAGCCCAGTCTGATGCTTCACTGCTTCCCTTCAGACCTTCCATTGCCTTAGCTGCCCCCTCTGTCTCCCTGTCTGTCTTCCCTTCCAGCTTCAGAAGCATCTGTCCTATCAACTCATTCGTGGCTATGCTCCTGAGCCCGTCCTTCGCACCCTTCTGCACCTCATTGGTTGGTTCCCTTTTCAGTGATCGGCTGCCCTGTGCCTCTCTGCCCCTCCCGGGTATATGGTGGTGGCTTATATTTCAAATTTGAATACCCCTCTGCTGCTCTTAACTCCTGCATTGGGTACATCCATTGCTCATCATCTGTGTCACTGGATGCTACACTTGGAGGGACGTGTGGGGCAGTGGAAGGCAGGGTCGTAGCCCCGGGTACCTCAGAATCCACTGACACCTCGCTGCACCCCCCTCGCCCTCCTGAAACATGCGCCACAACTCGAATATGGACATGCAGCTTGCTAACTTTTTCCCCTTTTAGGTGCCTTGTATGTGTGTCAGAAGTGACTGCTGCATGTCTTTGGAGAAACTCCCGAAAGGTGGCCATGGTTTAGTTACCTTTCCGTCAGTGCTTTTGGACCATTTTATGCTGTATATTTTATATTTTTCCCTGTAGGGTGGGAGTGTCACCACTGCACATCCCCTGATACATTTTTCTTGCCTTTACCTGACATCAAGTCGAGGCTTTCAACAATCTGCTGTTTAGGTAGAAAGGTACAATGTAATAGCAATACATTTTGTATTTACTACGAGGCTCTTTGGCTCCACAACTTATCAGGCATGCTCCACCATAGCTCTCAACTCACACGCTTTTGGCGGGTGTCACCCGCCTTGTAAAGGGCTGCCTCACCCGCCAAGCCTCCAGCACGCCCATTCTTTCCAATGGGCGTCTCACCCGCCAAAAATAAAATCGGGTGAATTCACCCGCCTTTGCAACACAAATGGTTGAGAGCTATGCTCCACGCACCACCCCCTCACACAGTCACTGCCTCCTCAGGCACACCCACAATCTAGTGCATGCGCCTTCCGTGCACCGCCACTGGTTCACCTTGTCTTCCAATCCCAAGTTCCCAATGTTAGCTCCTTACCGTTTCATGCTCTGTGTCCTATGAGCAAACCTATGGGTGACGTCATCAATTTACTAACAAGGCAGTGCTGAGAAATCAAACACTGCGCGCACACTGCTGTAGCCTGTTGATCCCAAAATACAATATAACCCCACAGCTGTCTTCCCGCCTCCAGGCAGAGTATACCAATATTCTCTTGTAATTTAACTGTACCCGCTGCGTCGCATAGCGTGCAAAACGTCTCACTCTAGGAGAGTTAACCAGTCAACTCACCTTCCTCAATCTATGCCAGCTTCCCTTGCTAAACCGTACGGGGATACTGTCCTCTATGAGCCGAGCTAGAACACCCAGCCCACCGGAAATCCTCTATTTACATAACATCTGTCATCCGTGCCCTTGCGTAAATCGTCTAGGTTATTCAACAGAATCGTTTACCTCTTAAACTCGAATGTGCCCTAGACATAGAAAAAGGACATCTACCTCAGCTCCTGTCCCTACTTATTTTGACAATGCTAGACAATACTTTGACAATACTCGATGATGCTACCAATACTCCACAATATTCAATACCCACACTCACACCCACAGTTGCTGTTCAACTGGGTCAATACTTACACTGCGTGGTCTGCTGGCGCTGCTCAGCCACTGTGTCCCCCAGAAAGTGCCCCTTCCATGTCCTGGTCTGCCTAGACTCCTCGCTGACTTCGGGCAGGGCATTTTCAAAACTGGCTCCTGACAGCCTTTACACAGGTACGCGTTCCCGGTCTTCTGAGAATATGAGAGGGTCCTGCAGCCTCTCAGGTTACGTAGCGGAGGAGGCGACCTTGTGCCTGGCTGGTAGAGCCAACCATCAGCTCTGCTACCAACTTGTTGGGACGAACTCCCAGGCATGCCAGAGCGATACTGGAAGTCTGTGGACTTGGAGAGCCCAACTCCCTCCTCAATATACATGAAGGACTCAGTCAACCGCAAGTTCAAACTGTCATTTATTAAAAATAAAACCAACAGGGATCGATACAAGAACCACGGGTGGATTCCACTACTTCAGACCTCTCCTGCCTCGCAGGCCAGTTGTACTCTAAAAGTATGTCACTACTCCGTCATTCCTTGGGCCTTTCTCCAAACACCTATCGGTGTAAGGGATTGGCCATCGGGAGTCTAATAATCTATAGGTGACCTATACGTGTTATTCTACTGGTTCTTACATGTCAGGTGCTAGTCTGTCCCATTCCCAATTCACTATCTATTACATTGTTGCATGTTGCAGAGTAGTGGGCTTGCCGTTGGTTCTTGTCCGTCGCCATCCACCCTGGGGATACTAAACTATGATTGGTAAGAGCTGATGCCCCCAGGCCTGGGACTCGACCAGGTTCTCAGCTCGTGGTGTACCTTTTCAAGGTAATGTGAACGATTACGTTTCTTTCGTATTGTAACTTGTGTACACCACCTTTGCCTTATGAGAATATTCTCCTAACAGTTGCAACACTTGTTGCAATCTGCATCTGACTGCTGGGACTGGCTTGTCTTTCCCACCATCGAAGACTGTCCATTGTTTCATTTGGCTGTACCACGTGTTTAGAGACGACAAAATCGAGCTCTGCAGCTCCTAATTATGAGGATTCATTCTGTTTCCTTGCAGCTGGTCCCTTTGTCGTCTAAGGATTGGAATGTCTCCCTATCTCTTCACCTTGGCTGTGAGTCTTGTCTCGAGGGTCTTGCTCTCTGTACAGCCTGAATCGGCTCAGCTCATCTCCTGCTCATTGATTTGAGGCCTTCTATAATTTTCCTAAACCATATAATGTGGTTTCTACATTGCCCAAGTTCCCTATGGGGTAGCTATATGTGGTTCGATCAGGTCCTTATATACTCCTGTATGTCCACGCGACTATTGGCTTTAAGCATCAGCAAGCTTGCTCAGGATCTCTTGAGCCTTGCGGTTTCTGTGTTACTGCATTTGGCTAATGACAAAATAATAAAGGCAATGTCAATATGTATATGCATCTGCCTTCTAACTATAGAACTTTGCATTCATGTTCTTCATGTATTTGAGTGTGTGTTTGTGTGGTGCAGTGCTTACTGTACGTGTGCTTCATGTCTAATGCTGCTATGTCGTGGTGTCTCTAATGACGTCAGTAACATGGCTTCTTGGTGCTTAGTCCAAGCTGTCCGTATAGGTGTCTCTGACCATGGTCTCAGGCTATTCTCCCCACACATGGATAGATTTGTACTGCACTTGGTCTGTATGGCTGACTGAGAGTGTACCTCTCTGTGTATTTGTCAATCATTGGTGCATTTGAGATTCGTCCGAAATGGAATCAGTGGTTGCTGGCTTTTCTGGCCTTCCGTCCTGTCATGAACTTAATGGGGTGGGCGGGTGCCCCCAGGAACCCGACTCCCTCGTCATAGTGTTCAGCAAGCACCAGGGTTTCTCTTCCAACATGGTCTTTCCCATAGCTGGCGTATAGCTCCCTGTGAGATCTTAACTTTCTCTCTCAGGCAGTACGCTGCATCCAATAACTCCCTGATTGTCTTCATTTGGTCTCTTCCAGTGTCTAGGGAGTAGCTCCCGCTAAGCCCTTGGCTTTCTCTCTCAAGCAAGGCTGCTGCATCCAACAATCCCTTGGTTATCTTGATCTGATCCCTCCTAAGGTCCAGGTATTCTTCTCTATGCCTTTAGGTCTGTAAAATGGTTTATGACACTGCCTTAAGGGCCCTAAACTCATTTAAAGTGCTGCTGATTATCTTTATGGTTCATTAATTGTCCTGATTGGTTATTCCAGAGACCTTTGCACTTCCCTGTGTGGCATTGGTTATTCCCCCTTTCTTTATCTATCCTAGTATGTGTATTGACTATTTTCCTGAAGGTTTTCATGTGATGCCCCTTATTATGCCCTCTTTGTAAGTGATGTTGCTTAGGCATTGCACAGCGGTGACCGAGGGCTTTATAGGGCGAGCCGCCTATCTTCAAAAGGGCAGAAATTCCAGTGTGAAAGTGTGAATCTGCGGGGGGAGCGCCCATCTCCAGGCTGGCCCTCCCCTTTTTGGCAGCACCAAGGGATCAGGCTAAGCACACCCAATGGTAGTCCACAGGCATGCAGAGACAGAAGTTGCTCGTGAGGGGTAAAAGTGGAGTATGAAGCTGAATCTGCGGCTCCCAGGCATGTTTCCCTCGGGCCGAGATGGGCTGCATAATACTATGTAGTCTGGTGTTGGAATAGCAATGGAACCATTATACAAGAAGTGCTGGGGTATCCAAGGGGCTCTGGGGAATCCCCCATGAACTGCCACCAGGTAGCTTTTCAGGATGAACTCCCTGGTCTCCCGGGCAACACTGAGCTCCAATGCAGGGTATTTAATGTGACTTTAGCACATGGGCTATATTCCTATTCACTCCACTCCATAAAAATAAGTCTTTTTTTCACATAGTAAATTGTCTTTTCTCAAATCTTCTGTGTGGAATGTTCAGACACATTTAGTCATCAACTATAAACTGTACAATAAATATCTGCAAAAAAATGGCAAGTGCTGCACATCTGCTACAATAAATCTCCACACTCCAAACAACACACATGCTAGGAGGCATAGCACTCTGCTTGACTTCTGACTGCTTTACCACATTCACTGAGCATGTACCACATTCACTGAGTATGTACCACATTCATTGAGCCTGTAGAGCTATTCATCGGAACACAAGATGTCCAATGATTTCCTTTGGGTTGTGTGGGGACCCTGACTTATACTAACCTTAGATTGTCTACCAAATGGGTATGTTTTTCCTTTGGCCATGCAAAGGTTGTATTAGATCAGTGGTATTCAAACCTTTTTATGTGGAGCCACCCGTGAGTAAAAATATTGATGCTGGGTCCCCCAAAACCATAATTGCCTATATATTCTATTAAAATGAGTCCCTTTGCTCACTTTTTGAACATATCGAGGCCCCTGGACATCCTTTGGGACCACATAGGGGTGGGGGGCATCCCCACAGTTTGAAGGCCACTGTATTAGATGAATGCAATCAACAGGGAATACAATTGCATGCTGAGGCTGACAGGCGCAGGCCAGAGAGGAAGGAAGCGTCCCGAGAGGTAAGTGTAGAATGTTTGCTTCCTGTGTATTTGTGTGTGGTTTGTGACTGAGTGTGTTGGCACAGTCTGGGGTGTTGGTGTAGGATATGGGGAGGTTCAGAAGGTTAGACCCCCCTGATTTAATAGAAAGCCAGCGGGAGATATTGGGGTGAGGAGGGGATCGGCTTGTGAGGGCGAGAGAGAGAATAGGATATTAAGGGCCACACAAAAACTGCAGAAAAAAATCGGTCTTTTATGTGTTCGCCCTTTAAAATGCGGAAATATAACACAACCGGGTTTGCTTAATATTGGGAGCATGAAGCCACAAAGTTTTAAGGTTCAGTGAGAGGAAGTGATGAAAATTAGAGTTGTAGAGAGGAGATGGCAATGACATTTCAGGGGTAGTTTCGCTGGCAGATATGGTACTATCATTTAGGTACACTTGGAGGGTGGGGTGGTCGGGGGGTGGTTGCATGTGCCCAACCAGTCCAATGTAGTTCAGAGCCTGTCCTGGTTGAGGTTTTGCACTATTTACCATTCAACCTTGTAAATTATCTCAAAATGTCACTATTTACCAGGACAATAGATACTGCTGGCTAGCTCCATCTGAAACCCTCTCAGACCTGCTTTCTTGGCGTCCTTGTAAATAGTTGAGAATGTGCATTACTTACCCTTTCTCATAGAAAATAGTAGTGTTTCTTCTCTGCTTACACTTTGTCCTGGTAAATAGTAGCAATTTGCCCTTTGTCCTTGAGAATAGACACTACTATACATACATGTGTAAGCACAAAAAGAAGTGTACAAGTGAGTACATGGGTGCATGTGATGTCAATCCTGCACCTCTGGGCTGTTGGGCACAAGTCCTAGTTTAAAGCCGGATTTGCGAATAGACAGAGTGATCTGCCACACCCATAACTTTCCAGATCCTTTTATTGTTGTTGAAAGAAATAATCTCGTACTCTGAGTACTCTGGGTGGATCTCTTACTTTTTCCATATGGAGAAACTGCTGTTAATGGGCATGGGGCACCTCTTCCCATCTCTGATCAGGGGAGGGCTGGCAACATTTGGCCTGGGGGACAAGTGCGATTATCTGGCCCATAGTGCAATGTCCAAAGCCAATTGAACTCAATGTCAACATCTCCCCCTCCCACACATTCTCATATATATATATATATATATATATATATATATATATATATATATTACTTTCCTTTTATGTAATATATCTTTCAGTTATGCTTGTGGTTGTGTTAGAGACCTGGACCTCAGGAACCTCCCCACATACCAAACATAGTAACATTATTTCACCAGGATAATACTATTGTCGAAAGTAGAAAGCTGGGATTTCAGCTTAGGTTTCATTGTGTCCCAGTTTGCAATTCATCTCCTTCCATCCGATTGAATCCCCCTCTGGTGTCCTTCCCTTGCCCCACATTCTCAATGCCCCCCTGTACGTTACAATTAATTTTCAGACCGCTGTTCCTCTTTTGCTCCATCCTTTAACTCTTAACGCAACCCCTTCCCCTACCTTACCTTGTATGCACCGCCTCCGCTTATTCTCACTGCTCAGTCACCAACGCATTGCCAGTCACCCCCTTTAATTGCCCATCACACCAAGCCAATTATTTGCCACCCACCACATTCTGTTGCTCTGGCTCACATGTAGACACTTGAGCACCACGATTTGCCAGTCAGCCTCTGCCAGACACAACAAGAATTTGTGGTCAGTGTCTTGCTGATAATTGTAGCTATGGGGCCCGCACTTGGACAACCTAGAGTGAAAGATGCTGAGGGGACTTGACTTTTATTGTTCTCGCACTTGGAGAGTGTGCTGCATATTTCAATTCATGGGATCAGAGGGAACTGCAAGGAGGATCTGCCCGACATCTGGTGATGGAGAAGGAGCATGAGCGGCCTACTATATTTGTGTATTTTCAAGTAAGGTGGAGTGTGTGTGTGTGTGTGTGTGTGTGTTTGGGGTATTTCAGTTTCTGTGACTGGGGCGATGTGTTTGAGCGTATGTGTGACTAAAATATAAGGGGAAGGGTGTATCTGTGCTCATGTGACTTTGTATCTATTTATCTGAATCGGTTGTTGATTTACATGTGTGGCTTTTGTTGGTCCCATATGACAAGTGTTTTGTACAAGAATATGAGAAATGATCACCGAATGAGGGGGTAGTTCAGAGTTGGGTAGTAATGGTAAAGTCAGAAGTATTTGGAAAATGCTGCCGATTTTACTGTCAACCCAATTCAGGGTTTGATCAAATATCGTAGATGATATTTCATGCGAATACTGGTGGTGGTATTTTAGGCAGACTTCCTACAGAAAAGCCACTTATATTTACCTGCACCTTAAAAAATCCACATTGGCCCTAAATGTTGAAAACTTGTTTTAGTATGCAGAAGGGACACACGGGAGCTACCCTTCAATAGAGTGAAACATTGGCATGTCAATGGGGTGAAAATGTGTGCACCTCTTATTGCCCCCACTCGCCACCTTACCGGCTTAATGGATAAGAAAATGTACAATAGCTGTTAGGGGCCACTTCTGCACATAATCCATTTCTAACTTCACATTGCTGGTCTAAATGTCTGAAAGGGATGTTTAAAAAACCCTTTAAATGTTACCACCGGCTGAGGTGGTATTTTCTAAATAGTTCTAGAGGTATTGCAGAAACCCCACCTCCATTGGTGGGAAACTTTAAATAGGTCAGATTTTTAGAAATACCACCGGTGGAGGTAGTCCCTTTGTACATCGGAATGTCATAAAAAAAATATTCCCAACTCTGCATTATCCACTTAGTTTGTAGTATACTAATAATTAATACCCGAATGTTACACATTTTTGTGTGTGCTTTTAAACTCTGCCCAAAGTTAAGTACCATAAGCAATTGAACAGTCAATTCTCTAACCATCAAAGTAAAATCTATGGGTTCTATTCAGGGTGCTATTAAGCTCTTTTTGCAAATAACACACCAGTGATCAAGACATTTCTGTTCTTGGGCCCATAGTCCTCTTTCTTGAATTTTACTGGAAGGGGTGTCATTTCTTGTGTCATGGCTGCATGTGATACCAAAGGCTGGTTACAAGGCTGAGAACCTCCACCCATTTCCTTTGCAATGCCACTTCATATTCTCTATATGTATTCTCTTCCCGCAGGTGCTGGTGTGAGGTGTGAGGCTACCAACTCCCTTCTTGTTGGGCCGTGTATACAAACTCTTCCGCAGACCTGGTGTAATGCTTACACTCCCTTATCCAGAGGTTGAAGAGAGTGGGAACTAACAGACACTGAGATTTACTGCTTTTGTATTTAACTGCTTAACGTTCCACTACTATTTACAACCACTGGCACTGTTCTGGAGCAGTATTTTTTGTAATTAAGGTATATCTCATAGTTTTTCTTGATAGGCACTTCAACGGTAATCAGCTCACTTGGGCCCCTGATGAGCTGGTTAGCAGTAAAGGAACGCGTAGACCCTTGTGAATTACGAGTTTCCAGCTTCTGTGTTGTTTTGGGGGAGGGGATTGCAGGAAGAGGTTGCTATGCCTAAAGAGACACATTTTGCCAAGTATGTTGTACAAACTCATACACTTGTATTCCTCACACCTATCTTGATGTCCTTTAAAGCCCTGGCAGAACCTTCATCGGCAAAACAAATAGCCCACTCCATCCCACCTCTGCTGGAGTCACAGTTCCACCATGTTCCATTGCTACACGTCTGCCTCTGCCCTTATCTCTTCATTAGGGGAAAACTAACCACCGCAAAGCTTGTTTTACAAACCCAGTCTGAGACTGCCAGCCTTCTTTGAGCATGGGGGGCCGGAAAAGATCTTTCAAACCCCTAGTGTGAGACAGACCCCCTTCTGCTTGTGTGGGTAAACCACAACCGGTGAAGCCTTCTAGCCATCCTCTTTTTGTGTTATGTTACAGCTACACAGGAGGACATCAATTCTTTCTCCCAGCCCCCAAAGCGAGGCTGGCACCTCACCTCTTTACCTTGTTAGGACATAACCAGATACACTTTCTCACAGCCCTGGTGTGAGGCTGTTAGTGAAACATGGGATAAGAGAAAGAAACACCAAGCACACCTTTTCAATGATGCAGTTTGTTTGTATCTAGGTTTTGTAGATATCTTTACTGCCCAGTTTAGAGTGTTTGAGGTGCAGGTGAGAAATGCTCAGCCTTGGTATCTAGGCTGGGAAAAATATGAATAGAAGAAGGTTTCCTAATTAGGAAACCTGCGCCCCCTGCACGCTTCTGTATAGCCTAGGCCTAAATAAGTATTTGTATCGATTATTCTAGTGACAGAACCTCCAATGTGGATGGAGGGAACTGGCCAGACCATCCTATTTTCCAAAACAATTTGTAAAGTTAATAATAGTTAGCCTCATACACAGAGGGCAATTTCAAATCTAGCACATATATTATTTGACATCTTGTAAGCTTGGTTACGAAACAATTTTCTTTTATTTGTTGCAACCGGCCCAACGCGTTTCGAGTATATGTCACTCTTCATCAGGGGCATTAATTCATTTTCATACAATTTCTATGAAGATAGAAAACATTTGAATATACAGTAAGTGTCTCAGCGGTTCAATTTGTATCTATTCAATTATCACATAGAAGTCTTTAATCATAGCCACATTAAACACATTTAAACATAACAGGTTACCAAAGCGGTTATATTACAGATCAGGTAGCTACTTGGCATTTTGTCTGTAGCAACCCTTTATCTCTTGAGACCAACTATATACACTTCTAGTTTTAGACATAATTCTGCTAATCTTAATTTAAAATAAATGGGAAAGGGGACAGATTTTCCTTTCATTTCATAATGTGTTTAATGTGGCTATGATTAAAGACTTCTATGTGATAATTGAATAGATAAAAATTCAACCTCTGAGACACCTAATGTATATTCAAATGTTTTCTTTCTTCATAGAAATTGTATGAAAATGAATTTATGCCCCTGATGAAGAGTGACATATACTCAAAATGCGTTGGCCAATTGCAACAAACAAAAGAAAATGGTTTTGTAACCAAGCTCACAAGTTGTCAAATAATATATGTGCTACATTTGAAATTGCCCTCTATGTCTGAGGCTAACTATTATTAAGTTTACACATTGTTTTGGAAAATAGGATGGTCTGGCCAGTTCCCTCCACCCACATTGGAGATTCTGTCACTAGACTAATCTATACAAATAGTTGCCTGGGCCATACAGAAAGTGTGCAGGGGATTCAGTGAAACGTGGGATATCAGAAAAAATGTCTTCATCCTCTTGTTGGAGGATGGGACTTCCTCACTTTCTTGTCAGGAGAAATAGCGACACCATTGAGTGCCTCTTTCAGAGCTGGGTTAAGACTGTAACTCCCATGCATACACACATCACTCATGCAACCCCACAACACACTTGCCCTCTATCCCACTCAACCATGAAAGCGATTTTTATTGAATCAGATGTCACCCTTGGTCGAACACAAGCAAATGTGAATTCAATTTTATTGTTTCTTGCTTTTGTGGACCCTATTAAATATTTTAAATAATTCTCTGAAGCTGCAGTTTTTCTAGCAGGTCTTCCCGAAATGTCCTGTGCCTCATGTGCCTGGTTTATTGATTCTACGGCCAATCCGCATGAATTTGCTGAAGAGTGTGGCCTTCACATGGAGGTCCAACTCTAGCTCCTGGTATACTGCTTTCATTTCCTCCTCTTCCTCGCCCGATTGGCTCTCCTTCCATTCCTGCACAGAGTACTCCACTGTGGACTCCTCTTCCTGCCCAGGTGTGGTCGAGGATCCTAGTAGGCAGAACATTGGCTTTTTATTACTTGGTCGCTTCGTGCCACTGGAGCCACTTTGTACAGTCGGCATACCATGTATTCCTACATGCCCACCTCTGGTGTCCAAAGGAATTTCCTTCACAATACTTGTAAACTCTGACCTGCTACCCGACCAGGTTTGTAGTCCTCTATCTTGGGTTTTTCTAGATGTACTATCTTGGCCTTCATGAAAAGCTGGACTTTTGATTGGTCCTATGAAGCTGGCAGTGTCTTGCTCCACAGCTGGGGTGGAAGGCGAGATGGTAAGCCCAGTAGGACTTGTGTCTGCCCACCTCGTTTCAGATGGTCTAGCCTCTGGTCTGAATGGACTGCTTTCTTCAGAGCACAGTGAGGATTTTCGATTTATGGTGGAAGTGGCTGGACTTGTCCCCTCCTCGGCTTCTTTAGAAGATGGCAGTTCCCCCTTTTCTCCCACTGGGCCAGTGGAGAGAGATATTGAGTAGGAGGGTGACGGATCAGAAGAGGCAGGACTCGGAGAGGTGCCAGGGGAAGAGGAGGATGGTGACCCCGACTCATCCCTGCTTGTAACCCCGGATTTGGTTCGGGAATCTGACCTGGTCAGGGAAGCAGTCTTGCTGACACCTGTGGGAGATGAAATCTTTCTCTTTGAGGATTCCTTATTCCTTTTTGATTGTTCTTCCCCTATGCCCTCTGATGGTTTGGGGCTTGGATTGTATGGTCTATTGGCTGCAATTGGTTTTGGGTCTAAGTAAGAGCCACAAGAAGTGTCCAGCAACACGGATGTGCCTGCCTTACTGTACACAGGGGAATGCGTATAATCAAAATAGTGAGATGACTGTGAGCCCATTTCTTCCAAGGTCTCCTGGATGCTAACACCCTCTCTTGTCTGGCAGAATTGGTCAAGGTGCCCTGGATTCTGATCTCTCAATGTGGGGGTTTCCGCTGCTCCAGTGCTACCAACGGGGACCACTGTGCCTTCTCTCTCTGACTGTTGTAGTCCCCCAGACCTCATAGAATTCTTGGAAGAGCTCGAGAAGTGGTTTGCAGAAGTAAAGGAGCTGTTTGTGTGGTTGTCTCTGTCCCAAATGGCCATTGTCTCATCACTACAGGCGCTTGTGGAGGAGCTTGAAGCGTAACCATGCATATAGCGGAGCAAGTCTGCATTTGGAATGGCAGGATTTCTCTGTAACAGCTCCCCCTCTACAATGACCGGGAGTCCAGCAGCCAACATGGCTTCGGCCAGAAGATTCTCGGGCCTGCTGTACAAAGGCCGATCCTGGAAATCGCTAACCCCAAAAGCGTTATGTTGGGAGCTGGCTTTGTTTGATTCTTGAGCTGACATCTGCTGCCGAAGATGACCTGTTGGAACAACAGGAACAACCATATGTGACTGAAGATATGAGAAGGTATATGGAAAAGGAAAAATGTGAAGATGTTTGCACGCTAAAACCTTCTGCTATGTAGTCACCTTTCAACAATCAAAGCTGAGTCAAGACCATTGGCTCTCATTTGCTTTCTCTCTTTTCTCCCTACTCCCTCTTCCCCTATTCCTCTGACGTTTCCTCTGGGCATCCTTAGCTCAAGATGCTTCTCCTTGTGTAAAATGCTATTATGTGGTGTTCTCCAGCCCATAAAGATAAGTGAATGTGGCAGTGATGTTTTGTTTCTTCCTGGATAGTTGTGCCGAGACATTTTCAGTGGTTGTAAGATTGAAAGATTGACTGATGTATTTTGCTTCTTATGGCATAGGGTCAGCTGTAGCATCACGGTTGTATGCCAGTGTGCCTTGCGAGGTACCTGAGGGCATCCTCACGTCTACTCCCCCTGAATCCGCCTCTCAGGTGGCCAGGGAAAGGCCGTCACTCTTGGATCCCGTCAAGAGGGGGGATAAGCGAGGGAGGATCACCTGGATGGAGGGAGCTTGGAGAGTGGGGAAAGGATGTCTTTTGGCGAGACATGGTATCCCCCTTTCACTTGTCAAAATGAACCCTAAATTCCCCCATGCCTTTGTAGGCTATTATCAGTCTTTGGCCCTTTCTTTGACCAAAATTGCCTCACAGTCATTTCAATTTAAGATTGGGATGAGGAAGAAGCAACTGGGAGTTATTCAAACTTCCATTCATTCATACCACGTTGCTACTGAGACGTGGAAGAGGGTTTTGTAGTTCAGTTGTAATAGCCAGGCATGTCCAGCTAACAGGCCTAACCATGGTCAGGCAATTGAAGTGAGGGACTTACACCTGCAACCCTTCAACAAGTCACAGGTGTATAAAATGGGTGACCACCCAGCAGACATAGAGAAAAGGCGGGAGACAGATGGCCTGGAGAAAGGAACGTGGCTTGCAGAAGTGGAGGAACGGGCTGAAGAGGAACCGGCTGGAAGGAAGCTGTGCTAAGCAGGAGAGCGAGAGCGATGCCGGAGGCCAAGACTGGCCATGAGAGGGTTGAGAAGCCTGCTGTCCTTGTTGCCCGGTGTCCACAGCAGGAGCTTTGAGACACAAAAGTCTACCCATCGACGCAAGATGCTAGCAGCATGCGCTGAGGAAGAGCGGGCTACAGAGTGCAAGAGGCATTATTGAATACCAAACTAATTGAAAGAAATGATGAGCATATTTCAATACAGTAGAGGCATTATGGAATACTGAACTAACTGAAAGATATGATGAGCACATGTAAATACAGTATGAGACAGAACCAAGTGGTGAACACTTATGAAGAAAGTGAAAGCAAGGGAAAGCAAGATGGTGGAAAAGGGTGAACACCACAGAATGAGTTGTATGGAATACATGCTGTGGCAAAGCCAAGAGACTGCCCAGGAGAATATGAAATACATGTTGGCCAAGGACACAAGTTTAGAGAGAGGAAAACAGTGTTGGCGAAAACCTGAAGAATGCAGAAGCATAACAAAGTGCATTGGGTTATCGGTTGCGTGACCTGTAATGGGTGCATCGCGTGTGGACCGACAACTGTGCCTAGACCGAGTGACCCCTGTTTGAAAAGCGCCTAGGAAAGTAAATGAGAAGAAGCTTGTATTTTGCCACAGTTGCTAAATGGAATGATTAATGCATAAAGAGAGCAACCGATGTGAACCATTGAAAAGCTGCAACAGTTTTTGAAAGAGTTGAACTGGAACTGTTTTGGAAAACCAGGAGATTTGAACTGATTATAGTTTTCAAGCTGGAAGAGCTGACATCTTGGGGAAGGGAACACCAAGACCTTTTGAAACTGTGTTGAACTCTTGAGGAAGAGAATCCCAAGGTTTCTTTGGAACTGTTTGAACTTGGGGAAGGGGAAGCTGAGTATAAGCCAGGAGCTCGAAGAATCCTAGACCTTTATTTTAAACACTATTTCTTTTGTTGCTGACATCCCTACACATTGTATATATTTAGCTGTGAGGGCAAGTATAGATTGTGGACACAGAGAGACTGCTTAGTTGAACTTACTGACACAGACTATCCTTAGTTTTCATTAGGTATGGACATCCCACCTTAGCATAGAGCATATTTGGCCTTACTCCATCCTGGCATTTCAGAAAAATGAACAATTTATTGAGAAAGTTCAATCTGTTGTCTGTGTCTTACTTCATGATGCCTTCACAGTCTATAACAGGGACAGTGAAGGTACTGTAATGTAAGTGGTATTGTATAGTGCCCAGTGACAGGTTGAGGATCAGGTAAAAGGCCCTGTCAGTGACCAGCAACCCAGACAATAAGAAAACTCACCACCCAAGAAGAAAAATGAATTTCCAACCCATAGCATAGCAGAGAAACCCGCGAACCATTAGATTGTGTGCAAACCTGTGCTGGAAAAGGGGAAAGGCTTAGAGGGAGTTTATCGCCTCTCATCTCTGTAATCCAATCTCTGGTGAAAAGGTGGGCACCAATTGGTGTAGAGTGTCATGTGGGTGCTGCAGCCAATGGGAAGGGGAGGAAGGCACAGAACCATTAGCTCCACAGTATAAAAGCAGTCCGTGGGTTGTACAAGTGAGATCACAGGAGGAGCTGGAGGTGGACCAAGAGACCAGGCATAGGACGTACAGGGGCGCAGAATGTTGGAGAGTTGGTGGCAGAGCTTTGCAAAGGTGAGGTATTTGAAAGAGAGCGGTACCAGTTGTGTGTTGTGTAGTGAAGTGTATTGTAGGAAGTGGGGAGGAGGGTTTATAGAAGGTGTGTATTTGTGTGAAAGAGAGAGAGAGAGAAAGAGGAAGAGAGAGATATAGAGGTAGTGTGATACATTGGAGTAGGGTTGTAGTAAATGTGAGAGTGAGCGTTAGGAGCAAGTGAAGCTTGCAGAGGGATGTGAAGGAGTGGGTACAAGGAGAGGGGTGTAGGGGAGAAGTGGGCTGGGGGTGATAATAGTGAGAGTGGGAAGAGCGAGCAGTAAACCATATCCCTGAGTTTGGAGGAGAGAGGGTAGTAGTGAAAGGGATAGGTTGTTAGCATGACAAAGAGCAGAGGGAGTGTTAGTAGAGTAGGGAGGAGTAACATTAAAGGGTGGAAGGAAGGACTTAGTGTGGAAAGCAACAGAGGGAAGTGTGAAGAAGTGAGAGTAGTAGCAATGAGAGTAGTAGTATGGGGAGAGCAGTCATCGTGTCGGAGGAGAGAGAGTATTAGTAGCATGGAGAAGGGAAGGTAGTTGGGAGGGGGGAGTGGTAGGAAAGAAGATAGTAAAATCAGAGATAGGTGGTTGAAAGAGAGGGAATCATCAGAGAGGCAGAGAGGCAGAGGAGAGAAGTAGGGAGGAGAGAATGTGAGTGGAATTAGACAGAGGAGATCATGGGGAGGAGGAGAGCAGTCATGGAATAGAGTTGGCTGGAAGATCAAATAGCACATACATACACCACCCCATTAGAACTAACCACTGCTAGTGTAGGGCCAGGTAGGAAGTCCCTGACAGAGTTAGTGAGCCTGTTGTAAGGGAGAAGATCATCAACCCAAGGTAGAGACTTAACAGTAAGGGATACTGAGCAGTAGCACCAATTGGGGTTACAGATGCCTGGGCTAGGGAAGGAATTCCACAGGAGGTGATAGAGAGGAGTAGTTCCCCAGCCCCACTTCCAAGACCTCTTTTCCAGCCAATGCCTTTGATCCAACCATTGCCTGTCTCTGTCCTAAAACATTCTCATTATTGGTTCAAGAATCAGTTCTTCGCTGTATTTGCAACACAAGTTCCCTGTAGACTATATGGATTTTTTGGCCCATCTGTGACAGCCCCTCTATCATTTTCATGGTCTTGTTGCATGGGGCTCATAAGAAAAGAGTAGGGTTTGAGGTGTGTGAAAGTCATGGGTAGGTAGCTGTGGCCAAGGTCAGGGGGACTCAGGGGATGAGGGGAAGCAACCCATGGAGGTGTCTGTGGTGTCCATTTAGCATCCCCAGACTCAAAAAGCAGTGAGTCTTGAAATAGCCACTCAAGGAAAACAATCCCTGTTAGAACACCTGACAATGGCATAAATGTGTGACACAACAGGGTACACCACATTGGAACCCTAGGCGGTATCTGTTGCCAGAGTACTGAGAAACAAAACAATAGTGTGGGTAGTTATGCCCTGAGTTTCCATACCTACGGCAGTCCTCTCTGGAAGTATATTGTGCAATCAACCTCATGCTGTTGTCCCTTAGCATGGAACCTTGCACTTGTTTGTGGTTAGTCCTCCATCCTGACCCTCTTAGTCATAGCTTCTCCATCATGTGCTCTAGGTATTCACTCCTTACACACTGGAGGTTTTTCTCCAATCACTGTCCCAGAATCCCAGGATAGTCCCAGGAATAGACTCTGGGAATATGTTTCAGAGAGGAATGGCCTATGTATGGAAGTCTAGGAAAACATTACCAACATTATTGTTTTGTTTCTCTCCTAGACAGCAATTCCCAGTATCCCACCAAGTAGGCCCTCCTCAGCTGTTGTGTTCCAATACTTTGAGTAGCCAACCATGCCCTGTGAAATAAGTACTGTTGAATACTACTTCCTTGTTGCTTTCATTGTTCTGTTCTTCAAATCACCCATGCAGGTGTTAGTGGAATATAAAGGGCAGGCAGATGTGAAACCTGAGGCATTAAGTGCAGGCCATTGGAATCCAAATACCGAGTGTGAATATGATTCTATGTGGTTTGTGGTAGTGACGCTTGGGTATGTGTTTTATCCAAAGGGTAGAACCCAAGATTTATTTAATGACAGTGCTGTGAGGCCAAGTTAGCCACTTGTGTCTGGTGTGATAAAGGTAAACATGTGAACTCTGACATTGCTCTGTCAGGGTTAATGTGGTCTTAGTAGGTACAAAGCTGCTGTGTGTGTGTAGTTTAAGGTGGTAGGAGTTTGAGAGCTGAGAGGGGATTCGAAATTAGTGAAGACTCCTGTTATTTGAGTTCAATGCTAGACTGAACCATTTGAGTTCCAGCCTGTAGCTGATCAGGGGTTGCGTTTTAATCGTGGTGTAGTCCACCGGGATTCAGAGTTTTTACTGTCTGGGTCCATTCAATGGCAAAAACAGGGGAAATTGATGTGATTGAGACATGCACATGTGCATTTCATCTGTTGGTGAGATTAACCTAAAAGGGTCCCGTCTGTTTTGTAATGGCTTGGGATGTTGGTGTTCTGGTCGTTCTTTGCTCCAGGCATTATTTTGTATCCGGGTCTGTGATTCTTATTTATGTTGCAAAAGGTTTACAGTGGTTCTCCTTTGGGGCTGCGTATGTGTTTCTGGGGGGCCTTTGGGTATGAGTCAGGGATGGCTGTTGGTTGAGGTTGGTCCGATATCCATCCGTTTCATTGGACATTTAAGGGTTCTGTATCATATGTCAGTTGCCGTCTTGTGAATAGCCAGGTCTCGAGGGATTTCTGAAATGTTAGGCAGCATGTCTCTGTGCACACATGCTTCCGACATGAGTTCCAAAACTTGGTTGAAGAAATGTGGAGGTGGCTCCTTCTCTGTGATGTTTCCAGTTGATGGTATGCCCTTCTACAAAGGCTGTGTTGCTGGGTTGAAGCTTCTGAATAGTTTGTAGTGGGCGAATTTGCTTGTTGTGGTTGGTTGACAAGGTCCCCTTCCTTACTCTGGGCAGATGTAGTGGGGTAGCAAGGGGCCGGGGACCTCACCGTCCTAGCAGATGGTGGTTCCGGGAGAGGTATGGAGAGGATCCCCATGTCATTGTCACTTAGCTGCCATCTTTGGGAAGGGGGTGATTACATGTTATAGGAAAATGCCATTGACCCTTTAAGAGTGTTGCTTGGGGAACTAAAACCCTGTGCATCAAAGAGAAGGTCCTCTCTTAGATGGGGTCGGAGAAGTACAAGGTCCAGCCCCCCAAATACCCCCCACTCCCCATAATGGTTGTGATCACTTCCAAGTTTTTGGCAGCACTCACACCTATTCCCAAAGCCTGCATGGCTTTGCGTGGTAAGATGCTGCAGAACACGCACAAACATACACGGGCAGGTAATCCAAGATAGCAGACCAGCTTTATGAAGCTGCACTATGCCCGGCCTGCAGTGGATCTGTTGCAAAAGTTAAAAAATGGATCGCAATGTAAATATTAGACCTAACCAATCACAAGAGCCCAACCATTATCTTGCAGAGATCGACACAATCAACCATGCCTCCCTCATAGACAGACTCCACTGCCTAGGCATCAGGGACTTTGCTCTAGAATGGATCTCCTTGTTTCTCTCTAACCACTCTCAAATCACCATCCTCTTTTCTTTCTCCTCCCCTCCTGGCCTGTCTCTCAGGGAGCACCCCCCCACCCCCCTTGTGAACCTCTACCTAAGCCACTTCCCCAGGCTTATCTGCTCCCACAACCTCATCTGATACAACTATGATGATGGCACTCAGATATTTTATAAGATTACCCACTCACTGGCCTCCCCGCATCCTGACCTTGCCTCCAGCCTAACAGATATCGACCACTGGATGACGACAAACCACCTCCTCCTTAATCAGGTCAAAACCGAAATCCTGATTTGCAGCAAAATATCACTCCTCCCCAACCTAGCTTCTGGCATCCTCCATAGGCCCCCCTCCCGCAGCATTCACCTCAGTAAAGAATCTAGGATGCACCCTCAGCTCGGACCTTACTCTTTTTCGCCACATCAATGCTGTCTCCAGATCCTGCCACTATCACCTCCACAGCCTCAAGCGGATCTTCCCCTATCTCTCTTACCCTCACAGAATCTCTGCAATCCTGGCATCATCCTGTCCCGGCTGGATTATGCAAACTCCCTCTACCTAGGTGCCCCTGCCTCCCAGTTCAGAAAGCTCCAACGGATCCAAAGCTCTGCAGCAAGGCTCCTCCTTGCTCTGTACCTAAGAGAACACATTTCCTCTGCACTCAGGGTGCTCCACTGGATCCAAATCAGCCGATGGGCCACTTCCAAAGCCATGTGCAACACCGAAATCGAAGTAGTCAAAGATTTCAAATATCTAGGGATAATGATAGACAGTACGGACAACTAGGCAAAAATGCAGAGCCATTTATGGGAAAAGACTTGGAAACGTACCTCCCAAGCACGAGCTATGGACAGAAAGTTTGGGCGTTTTTCACTGATCCCAGTGATAAAGTTTTACAAGGCTAAAGTGGTTCCATCACTGACATATGGAGGAGAAGCCTTTCCCACAATTCCATCGGGTCTCTGGGCCAAGCTGGAAAGATACTTCTGGTGGGAAGTGCTCCGCTTTCCAAAGTCAACTACTGTGCCGGCAATAAGGAGAGAACTAGGCCTTCTATCTTTGAAATCAACAGTAGACTCGAACGAAATGTCGCTATATAGGAAAGTGATCATCCCAGACTCAGTACCACAATACAAGCTGATAAACCAAGAAATACAAAAAGGAGGGTGTAAAATGCTATCAGCTTGGGCAGCAAAGAAAAAACACCAACTGGAACAAATCGGATGCTCCGAGGAGGACTTATTCCAAAATCCAACAGAAATCAAGAAAAATGTGACTGGATAGAAACCCAAGACCAGTCAGACTTCAATAAACTACTTGCTCACATCCCATGTCTTTCTCAGGTTTTATTTCTTGTCTTGTCCCATCGGTGGTTGCTATTTATTTGCTGGTGATGGTACTGATTTCGGTAGCCAGGCCCAGAGCTGTTTGATTGGGGCAAATGATAGGACATTTTGTTTCGTTTTTGTTGCTTTTTCAGGAGCCCCTTTCGTTTCTGTTTCATTAGCGCATTTGTTGTCCTTTGCCAAGTAAGGTTTTTCCTTGGCTAATTGTCTGGGCTTTTGGGTCTGCTCCTTTGTTTACTTGTCTGGGGTCCTGCTTCCCTGATGTTGGCTTTGGGAGCTTAGGACGTTATTTTCTGGCCAGTGATTTGCTTCAGTTTTAGACCTGTAGTGGGTGCTATGTGTTTTGGCTGATTTTTGTGAGGTCTGCTGATCAGTGATGGGTGTTTTTGGTTGGAACTCTGTTGGAGGATATCCTCTTTGAAGTAGGTCTTCTAGGCCCTCCTTTGTCGCTATTGCTGTTGTTGCTTCTTTTATGTGTAAATAAGCTTTTGCGCTTTATGGCAGGACTCCACAAGAGTGATGTTATCTGGTCTTAAGTGTTTGAGGTCCTTGATGTTTCTTAGGATCTTCGTGATTGTTCCTCAGTTTAATGTTACTGCTTCTGAATTTTTTTCAATTTGTTCTAACTTGAAGGTTTTTGTTGGCACCAATTTCTTAATTCGCTGTTGAGGGTCAGGATTTTTGCTGATTCCGGTCGTGAACTCTTGACGGTGTGACGGGGAGCGTTGCGAGTTTCTGCTGCCTGTCGCTTTAAGTTCCTTAACTCTTTTTTGTGCATTTGTTCCTGGGGACTGATAGCTGTTCTTTTGTCCGCTGTTCTGAGTACTTGTTTTGACTCTTGTTGATGTTGCTGTGGGGATGTCCCCGATTTGTGTTGTTTGGTATGGACTGGGCCTTTTGGAAATCTTGAGCTTTCCCGTGATTTAGGTGGAGATGAGGCTGAGCTTTTCCGTCTGCGTTTTTTAGGAGACGGTTTTCTTTCAGGCCGCCTCAGTGATTTTGGTGTGTTTTCAAGTACTTTCTTGCTTACCCCTGATTCAGGCGAGAGATGTAGGGTTATGTTCATGGAGTTTTTATCTGCCATGAAATCTTCCACTGATCTAGGGAATTTTTGTACATGCTGTTGTGGAGACCTTTGGATTGTCTGAAAGGTCCATCTTTGTTGGTTAGGTGAAAACAGATTATCGTTTTGCGTCTTTTCTATGGCAAGAAATTTGCTTTGCGTGCTCCCGACCTTGTTGGTTGTATGATTCTCGTGGCTCAAGGTTTCAGGACAATCCTTTGAGACCCGACTGGCCTTCTGAGGTGGATTGGCTTTTATCGGTGATCCTTCAATCTCTAACTGATGACGGATAGCTTTCCCGGACGTGACGGATACATTGGCCCTCATTACAACTCAGGCGGTAAGGGGTTTACGGCGCCGTAAACAGCGCCGACCCTTACCGCCTGAGTACGAGGTCCCTTAGCGCCATGGCGGATTTAACACCTGCTTTTAGCAGGTGTTAAAATCCATGGCGCTAAGGGACCATGTTGTTAATTACGCCACCGTAATTTACGGTGGCGTAATTAACGCCTTCCCCACTCCCATTATGCCCTATGGGGAAAAAATGGGAATGGGGAAGGGTAAATGGGGATTGGGGACTTACCGCCCCGCCGACCTCGGAATGGGGCGGTAAGTCCGCCTACCACCATGGCGTAAACATAGTTTACGCCATGGTGGTAAAGTCACGGCCCAGGCGGTAACTTACCGCCTGGGTTGTAATGAGGCCCATTGTGTGCGAGAAGGTTCAGACACGAAGAGTGAGACAAAGTAAAAGATCCATTATAAAATACTCATCAGTATTGAAGGAAATTCATAACAGTAATAATGATTGGAATTTGGAATATGTGTGCACAACAACGAATGTAGATGAAATGAATCACGATCTGAGTCATCTGATGATTAACGTTTAAAGGACATCAGTTAGAGATTGAAGAACTTCTCTTGGAGAATTAAGGATATGCGCTGAGCATTGTCATCAAGAACGTTTCTTGTTTGACGTTTTTGAGTGGTGTAACTCAGCCTACTCGGTTAAATGGGGGTGAGGGAACTCCCCATAGGGGTCCTGACAAAGGTTGCATTACCAAGTGGACAAATGTATTGATGTTCAAACAGACAAACGAAACACGTGTAGACAGATATACCGGTGTAACTAATAGTACACGGATAGAACCACCAGATCATTTGGTGGAGGACTTTTCACAGTGCAAGAAGGATATTTTGTTGAATATTATTTTTGTCAAAGAGATATGTGTTATATGTTTGTTTTAGAAAATAACAATGAATGAATGGTAGGAGTGAATCAGTGTGAGCAAGGAAATATTTTGGTTTAAATGTTTCAAAAATGTATATTTTATATTTTGATATGAAAATAAAAGAATTTGAATTCAATGATTGACATTTATTGATATATTTAAAAAGATAAATGTGTGAGGTTGGCTATTCCCTATCCCAGTGGTCCAATTCTTTGCTTATTGCTAATGTATTGAGCCTGGAGGACCACGGATTAAGACCAGGCACCCCTTTGTTTTGAAGCGTGTCATTTAAGGCCTCATATAATTTCCCGAAAGGTGCTAAGGCAATTGTGACGGCCGACATGTCTGTTTTTTTTGTTGGGGTCTCATTTGGTGGTTTCTGGCTGGTGTACTTTGGGCTTGCTCGTATGTTGGTCTTTCAAGGGACTGGTTTTGTGAGAGTCAGTTTTCTCTCAGTGGTTGAGATGAAGTGATCTTTCTTGCAGGCCTTAGGATTGTTGGAATCTGCCAGTCCGCTTCAGCTTCAGAGCAAGGAGGTAAGGAAGGTTGATTATTGCGTTTGTGCTGCTCTTTTCTCGGGGTAAAGGAGAGAGTGTGGGGGACAGGGATTCGGAGCCTCTCTTTTCTTCTGCCTCCGTTTGTGCCTCTGCTGGAGCAGATGGTGTGTCAGTGGGAAGCGGCGTGGTTTCGCCTGAACGTGGAGGATCGTCAGCATTTATCGTTGGATCTCGAGTGTTCATTTCTTGTGTCACCTTTGGGTCAAAATTTCGTTTCTTGTTTGGTGAGGGCCTTTGTGAGGGATCTTCCTTGGGATGCTGCAGCGGGGGGGATTCGAGATCCGGTTTGTTGTTTGTTTGGTTTGTGATCTCGCAGGTTTTAGTGACTGTTTTGTGAGATTTTAGGGCTGGCGGGGGATCCATTAGGGCTTCTAGGATCTCGCCGTCCGTCAGTTCTTTGAGAACATCGTGTTTTCTTTTTCCCTGTCTTGAAAAAAAGTATTTTAGAGAATTGCAGGATGTTGTTTTTATTTGTGATTCCTTTGTTAGGACTGATTTGTCCTTTTTTGTTTTTAGTTGTCCTCGTGTTTTGTTTTTTGTTTTGTCTGAGGTAATGTTTGTATTTAATGTTCTGTGAGACTTTGCTGTGGGGTTTCCCCCTCTTTTGTTTTTTTGGCGTGATGGTTGTTTGTTGCTCGTTTTTTTCCTCTCATTCGCAATTGTAACCTTGTTCAAAGTTTTCCCCGGGTGCTTTTCTTCTGCGTTGAGTGTGTTCTGTGACTTATCAAGCTCCTCTAGGGGCGCTCGTGCGCCCATGCAGTTCTCGTGTCTGGGGGGAGGGAGCCCTGTGCTGGTCTGCGTGCCGTGGACGGGTCTCTGGAAGGGCTGGGAACCCAGCATCCTGTGCTGCGTGTATTTTGACCTCGATCGCAACCGACGATGCCGGCTTGGCAGGCGCCTGTGCGCTCTGCGGTCTCAGTGAGTCCCGAGGGAGGGGCCATAGCTCGGGCTCTGCTTTGCCGGAACCTTTCCGCAGCCTTGGGAGTTCCTCCAGCTGGAATGGGTCCGCTGAGTTAGTGCGGGGCGTCGCTTTGTTTACTGCCAGCTGCTCCTCCAAGGCAGGTCAGTTTTCTGTTTCTCCTGTGATTTGCTTTTGCTTTTGTAAAGCTCCTCTGGCCTCACGTTCGCTGGCTGGGCCTGCTTGAGCGAATTCTCTCACAGTCCGTCCTCCGACCGGCTGCACTGGGTCACTGCTAGTAGGGAGCTAGTCCCGTGGGGGCCATTGTTTCAATATGCTCCCCATCTCTGGGCTTTTCCATTGCCGGTTGAAATTTGCTCGTAGCGTTTTTCTCCGTGGGCTTTGATCTTAATTGAGCATATTGCTTTAATGGAGAGTCGACGTCCGAAGGTCCATCACCTTTTGCTGTTTGCTCACAGTTTGATGGCAATTTGGCGGGTCGGAGTTGGTCACCCGTTTGTGTTAATGCAGCTTTCATGTGATGGCGTTGAGCGGGTGTTTGATAGCCCTGGCAGGCATGATCTGGCAGTTTGTCTGGGGGGTATTGGTTCACAAACTTGGTGCATTGGGCGTGAATTTCTGAGGCGTCTTTTCTCAGCGTCTTCACCTTTGTTTGCTGGGTTCACCAGCGTCTGCAGTAAAGTGGTTTGATCAAGGTCCGTATTCATTTTGCTTGCAGCCTTTTCAGTCCTGACAAGGACTGCAAAGACTGCTTTACCTCTGCTCAAGCTCTGCGACTGCTCCGCGGTCTCAGGTAGGTTTTATGGGTCCTCCCACAAAATTGCTCCAATGGTAGACAGACTGGAGCACAGAGCAGTGTGGACTGCAAAGACTGCTCTACCTCTGCTCAAGCTCCACGACCGTTCCGCGGTCTCAGGTAGGTTTTATGGGTCCTCCCCCAAAATTGCTGCAATGGGAGACAGACTGGAGCACAGAGGCAGTGTGGACTGCAAAGACTGCTCTACCTCTGCTTAAGCTCTGCGACAGCTCTGCTGTCTCATGTAGGTTTTATGGGTCCTCCCACAAAATTACTGCAATGGTAGACAGACTGGAGCACAGCGGCAGTGTGGACTGCAAAGACTGCTCTACCTCTGCTAAAGCTCTGCAGAATAATACTTCTGTAATCTTAACTAATTGTACAAATCGAGTGCGGATACGGAACCCAGGCGGAATGAAGAAAGTTAGCGAAGCTGGGAATCCTAAAGCGTTGTAGAATATAGCCAGATTTTCAACCTATATGAATGCTGATGGCACCATTAACACCAATCCTAGGAACATGTAGAATTTAGCGCTACATTACAGCTAGCAGATTGGAGTATAGCCAGCATATTTATTCTGGGCCACTGCTTAGTATGTAAATCATACATTTAACCTCTTTCTCTCCATGCACAAAGGTATCAGCCGGAGGCACGGCCGCAAACCAGCACACAACCACCCCCATCCACCACTTGAAGACACTTCGCACAACACCTCTGCCATGATAATGCAGCCACAGTTCATGACAAAAATGTGATACGTAGTTACACACATATCTTCTATCCCACTCTCCAGTACCCAGGCGAGACTCCTCATCACCACCCATGCACATGCACATGCCTTTTCGATATGGGTGGATAACAGGGACTTGGCCACCCTTCATATCTCAAGCATTGGCCAATATGCACACTCCCATATTAGATCCCTAAAATCATTTCTCAAATCTGGACTCCGGTTCCATGAGGGCATTCAACCTAGAGCACGTTGGGACCATACTAATGGTGAAAGGCGCTATACAATTTCCCCACTTCCTGCAGCCATCCGGTCCTGGCAAGCATCAATAATGTCTCAGGAGAGGATAAGAGGCAAGGTGGCTGAAAATCGCCTCCACAAACCAAAATTCAGAGAGGGTGAGCTTGCTGTACTCCCGGATGAGGTAATCACACACTGTGATGAACTGTATGGCAGTCGTCAATGCAAGACCACTAGGCAGCACAGGACAGCCATTTGGACAAACATCTCCCAGAAGGTGACAGCGGTATCCAGCATGCCCCGTGATGGAGTGGACTGCCGCAAGCGGTGGAACGACCTGAGGGTCAAGGTGCGGGGACTGCTGTCCCAACACCCCCAGGCGTCCCTGGTGACTGGAGGAGGCAACATGGAGCCACTGGTCCTTCTGGCCTGGGAGGAGTAATGTAGCACAGTGCTGGACCTTGAAGGGATAGAGGGAGTCGGGTGCCAGCAGCCAGAAGGGAGGAGGTGAGTCAATCCCCAAGCTCCCACCCCAAATGCATGCACAAATTGCATCCCAGCATAAGATGCCCAAGTGGACAGGGACACAAGTCAGCAGAAACAGAAGATGGGCAAGCCAACAGGGCAGAGTGACGGGGTAGCACATCAGCCACCCTCCACATCAACCATGTATCAGTTCACGAAGGGCACCCCTGAGCCACACTGCACCGTGAAGGTCAGGCAAGTGAGCCACAAGAATGTCATGGGCTCCACACCCCTACTGTGCACCCTGTGCCAGTGTGATTGTGGTGCATGAGTGACCACAACACAGTGCAGCTGTCATACCAGCATTTTGCAGCCCCAGTAGGCCTGCCCCATGATAGCATGGCAGACAAGACACAGGGAAATACACACTCCACACACCGACATGGGAACAGCCTGCCAATCACTGTGCACCACAGTGCAGACCTGTGGGCTGCACAGCAGTGCCCCATGGTGCCATGACAGTGCCATGGACTAGGTCACCCCCCCATGTGAGTGCCACCCGAGTAGGGGACGCCGGGGCAGGAGAGGGAGGGTGATAGTGTGATGGGGAGTTGGTGGTGTGAGGGGGAGATGGGATAGTGTGCTGGGGAGTTGGTGGTGGGGGGGAGGGGAGATAGTGTGATGGGGATGGTGGTGGGAGGGGTGATAGTGTGCTGGGGAGTTGGTGGTGGAAGGGGGGACAGTTGGGGCACTACATCAAATAATAAACGCTAAAAGTCATCAAGTGTTGCATGGCTCATGCCATGTGTAAGTGTCAGAGGAAATGATCTATCAATCCCTGGCATGCCATTCTCCCATCTCTCACGTCATCTCTGGCAATGCGTGCATTTGCCTCTGCCACAGGCACTGCATCCTTATCCTCTGGGGGTGGCATGTCCACATCAGGGTGTAGTGGGACATTTCATTTCAGCCAGAGTTTGTGCAACATTGCACACACTAGCACAATTTTCCCAACTTTCTCTGGAGCGTACAACAGGGCTTCACTGGTACGGATGAGGCAGCGGAAACGTGCTGTTAGGAGTCCAAAGGTACACTCGATGCAGACCTGGATCCTGCTGTGAGCATGGTTGTAGGCATTCTCTTGCAGCAGTGTCTGTGGCTCACGCACAGGGGTCATTAGCCAGGGCAGTTGTGGGTATCCGGAGTCACCTGCATGGGGGGGGGGCACAGGCATTATTCACGGTGTAGGGTGTGGGGGTGGACTTACACAATATCAGGTCAATGGGCTACTTGTGCATGCAAATGGGCCATCATTTCACGGGATGTGTCTATTTATGCAATGTCACTCATGCCATGCCTTGTTTGTGCTTCACATGCACCCTGCTCCCTTGCAGCATATGTTACGTAGGGTGTCTGTTGGTGACATGTCCAGTGGACATTGTTGCTGTCATGTGGATGTGTTTTCACACGGTGCATGGGGCATGATGCTGGGTTCCGCATGGATCCTCTCTGGGCATCTGGTGGCAACGGGGTGTCATTGTGGGCTGGCTGCACATGGGTGCATGGCAGTGGCACTGGCAGGGATGTTGTGCTCTGTGGAATTTTTGCCCTTTGTCTGCATTGCTTTGGTGGGTACATGTTGCATTGTGGTACCTGTAGTCATATTGGTGTATTTGGTTGTTACTATGTGTGTACTACTGCTTCTCCATACAGGTAAGTCCGACATGTGCATGCTCCCTGGTCTGTAATGTGACATTGGTGCGGGAGGTGGTTGAGTGCGAATTTTGCATTTGTTTGTCATGCCAACCCTTGCGTGGTCATTCGAATCGCCCACCCCTCATTTGGGCATGTTACCTGCAGCGCATGTGTACTAGCTTTTTTACTCACCCACTATCCATGTCCGTTGTACTCTGTGCTTCTCCATGTATCCTGGTAGTGTTCTGTTCCATAGGACCATGGCATTGTGGGTGGAACCAGGGTAGTGGGCACAAAGGTTGGGGTTTCAGGTCACCTGCATATTCATTGAGTGGTAGTGCTTGCAGTTTCGTTAGACTGCTTCGTGAGCCTGGGGGGCCACCAGTGCAACATGGGTACAGTCCAGGGCAGCGATTACATTTGGCAACAGGGCAATGGCATTGAACTGGGTCTTCATGGCACTGACCTGGGCTGGGGTGGTAGGCAGTGAGATGTGATGTTCAGGGCTGTCAGAAGATGTGGTGAGGCCCCCTTACAATTTTTTGCACTCGGCCAGTGCCGGCACATCCGCAAACAGGAGACTCGAGAAATCTACCCTTGAGTTTGTGTGCAGGATCCCAAATATGGTTTAGTACTACATCTCCAAATCAACTACAGCAAAGTTAGATTTCTCTACTGAAGAAAGGTTCATGCCAGACTAACTTTTTTATCATGTGAATAAATATATATAAGATGGCATGAGCTCTCCACTGCGCCACCTCCAATTCTCTGAGGGTCAGTCACTTTTCCAAGCAAAGAGTTGAGGGCAGATCTCTTTCTTCGGCTGGGGCCTCCCTGCCTCGTTGAAACTTGAGGAGAACCATCTCCGGTTCTGGAAGCATCTCAAGACCTGTCTCTTTGCTTCTGCCTTCTCTCTTCCTCTCCCTTGCTGATCACCTGCCTGATCCATGCACTGGTCACCTGGTCAAGCCCTGAATTCGGGCCTAGGTCCCTGCCTGTCATGTTGCAATCCCGCACTGCCTCTTGGCTCCCCTGCACTTGTGGTCTGTATCTGTAACCCTACAGTCCCCGCTCTTGCTCTTATTCTCCACCCGTTGGCTACACTTATGAGCACCCACACTTGCCACCTGTTGGCTGTATTCTTGTTTCTCCTTTGTTGTTGCATCCTACCCCACCCTCGGCAGTTCTCCCCTCCCCCCTTCCCTGCTCTGGCGCGATCTGAATGACACAAGGCCTAGTAAGATCTGTGTTTTGTCCTACTCTTTTGTTTCTCCCTCCTTGCCATGTCGCGCCTAGAAACACTTGTGTACAGGCACGTTATAAATGCCATATCATATCATTAAGGAGCACCCTGCCCCTGTGTGCGCATTAAAACACACATCATACACAGTGACAAATGATGTACAGTGGAGGCTGGTACATTTATGAACTTAAGAGGCTTAAATGTTTCTGCCAATTAGGCAGGATCAACAGAGCACAGTGAGGGAGCCCAAACCAAACAAGGGTTGCTTGAGGGGGGTTCTCACTCCCAAGAAAATGTTTGAAAAATTGGGTTAAAAGTATGCCTTTTACAGCACTTTCTTTGCAAAAGTGGGTAGAAATCCATACAGTTTGCAATTGGTTTTGTATGGAATCACTTGGAAATTCCCAATAGTTGCAAATTACAAATTGTGCATAGGAACATTTTCCAATACATTTCATGCTGCCTTTCCACGCGAGATATGCTAGTATAAAAATATATTCATGCTGGTTGTTCTAATTATGTCGATGCAGGCTGCATCAATATATTCCATTATTACCATGCCAGTAAAAATACCATGCCACAGAAAGTATATCCAGGCTGACTGTGTACCATAAGTGTTATTACTGTCTAGATTGGCCTACATTCAATGTGGGTCAATTTAGCCAAGTAGTATGTTTGCTTTAACCTTGATGCATAGTCCTGTGCATCAAGGGTAAAGCAAAAAGAGCACTGGCAATTCTAACAGTTTGGGCATTCGTGTAGGCATGGGAAAGGCACTTCTGTATTGGTATTAGCTGGTCATTGATAGTGCCGGTGCAAAATGGTTTGAGTACCTGAGCAGCTAATTGCAGTGCCTGGTAAATGCCTAATACTTATACACAAGCCAAAACTGTTGGCTTTGCCAATGCTTATTTTTTAAAAGAACTTCAGCGAAAGACACGCAGGGAGTTTTTAAATTGAGTGGCCAAAGGCAGACCTGATTAAGACATTTTTATTACACCAGTTACGTGTTTACAACTCCAATGAAGTCATGAATTCTCAGAAGACTCCTTTGAGGAAACACATTGAGGGCAACGTTTGATGGCAAGGCATGTTTAAAGCTAGCTCAAAGAGTTCCAGTGAGGAGGTGTTTTGGGTGGGGAGGGCAGGAACTGGGTGAGAATTGCCATAGGGATTAGCATGGCCATGAGAAGTCATTTCACTGTTAGCCCCTGCATTCATATCCATACATTTTTAGGTAATTGAAATTGTGATGTGGGGTTAGCACTTGCATGCTAGGGGAGTGATTAGAAGGGAAGTGGTGACATGAGACATCTCATTCTCACAGCAGTCCTTAAGTGTGACGTTTCAGAAATGAAGGCAAGAGGTAGCTGCTTGTAACATTGAAGCTTCACCAGAATAGTCTCATTCGAAATGTGGAAAGATGTTAGGTGCCACCACACAAGGAAGTTTGCCCCTTCCTCACAGCCTCTCACGTTAGTGCCTCTCCCAACATGTGAAGTGTTAGTCCCCTTTTCCCCCTGACATTTTAGCCTAGGTGCACCTCTGATGCCATGAACCCACCCCTTAATGAAGTGGCCCCCGGGGCGGCTACATTTAGGGGTGGTGCTGAACACACACTCACAAAAAACACTTTCACCCATGCATTCATCCACCAGTTACACAACTCCATACATGCATGGATACATAAAACCAAATACAGCATTGACACAAACACCAACATGCACACATGCATTCATACATACACATATACATACTAATTTAAATACACATATACACTTTTAATTTAAAATAAAAAGCACTTACCTTACCTCCATGCACCCTTAAAAAGCATCCATGCAGCCGACACGTAGACATGCTGCCTGACAAGAGAGAACTACTCTCCCATCAGTCAGCATGATCACGCTGACAACATGAACACACTGGCTGACAGGAGAGGAGCCCTCTCCTATCAGTCAGAGTGGTAATGCTGAGCAACGTGAACACACTGACTGACAAGAGAGAATTCCTCTCCCATCACTCAGCGTGGTCACGCTGAGCAACGTGAACACACTGACAAGAGAGAACTCCTCTCCCATCAGTTAGCGTGATCACACTGACAACATGAACACACTGACAAGAGAGAACTCCTCTCCTGTCAGTCAACGTGGTCATGCTGAGCAACGTGAACACACTGACTGACGAGAGAACTCCTCTCCCATCAGTCAGCGTGGTCACGCTGAGCAACGTGAACACACTGACTGACAAGAGAGAACTTCTCTCCCATCAGTCAGCATGATCACGCTGACAACGTGAACACACTGACTGACAAGAGAGAACTCCTCTCCCATCAGTCAGTGTGGTCACCGTGAGCAACGTGAACACACTGACTGACAAGAGAGAACTCCTCTCCCATCAGTCAGTGTGATCACGCTGACAACATGAACACACTGACAAGAGAGAACTCCTCTCCCATCAGTCAGCATGGTCACGCTGAGCAACGTGAACACACTGACTGACAAGAGAGAACTCCTCTCCCATCAGTCAGCGTGATCACGCTGACAACATGGACACACTGACTGACAGGAGAGGATTCCTCTCCTGTCAATCAGCGTGGTCGTGCTGAGCAACGTGAACAAACTGACTGACAAGAGAGAACTCCTCTTCCATAAGTCAGCGTGGTCACGCTGAGCAACGTGAACACACTGACTGACAGGAGAGGAGTCCTCTCATGTCAGTCAGCGTGGTCATGCTGAGCAACGTGAACACACTGACTGACAAGAGAGAACTCCTCTCCCATCAGTCAGCATGATCACGCTGACAACATGAACACAATGACTGACAGGAGAGGAACCCTCTGCTGTCAGTCGGCGTGGTCATGCTGAGCAACGTGAACACACTGACTGACAAGAGAGAACTCCTCTCCCATCCGTCAGTGTGATCACACTGACAACATGAACACACTGACAAGAGAGAACTCCTCTCCCATCAGTCAGCATGGTCACACTGAGCAACGTGAACACACTGACTGACAAGAGAGAACTCCTCTCCCATCAGTCAGCGTGATCACGCTGACAACATGAACACACTGACTGACAGTAGAAGATTCCTCTCCTGTCAATCAGCGTGGTCGTGCTGAGCAACGTGAACAAACTGACTGACAAGAGAGAACTCCTCTTCCATCAGTCAGCGTGGTCACAGTGACAACATGAACACACTGATTGACAAGCGAGAACTCCTCTCCTGTCAGTGTGGTCATGCTGAGCAACGTGAACACGCTGATTGACAAGAGAGGAGTCCTCTCATGTCAGTCAGCGTGGTCATGCTGAGCAATGTGAACACACTGACTGACAAGAGAGAACTCCTCTCCCATCAGTCAGCGTGATCACGCTGACAACATGAACACACTGACTGACAGGAGAGGAGTCCTCTCATGTCAGTCAGCGTGGTCATGCTGAGCAACGTGAACACACTGACTGACAAGAGAGAACTCCTCTTCCATCAGTCAGCGTGGTCAGAGTGACAACATGAACACACTGATTGACAAGAGAGAACTCCTCTCCTGTCAGTGTGGTCATGCTGAGCAACGTGAACACGCTGATTGACAAGAGAGGAGTCCTCTCATGTCAGTCAGCGTGGTCATGCTGAGCAATGTGAACAAACTGACTGACAAGAGAGAACTCCTCTCCCATCAGTCAGCGTGATCACGCTGACAACATGAACACACTGACTGACAGGAGAGGAGTCCTCTCATGTCAGTCAGCGTGGTCATGCTGAGCAACGTGAACACACTGACTGACAAGAGAGAACTCCTCTCCCATCAGTCAACGTGATCACGCTGACAACATGAACACACTGGCTGACAAGAGCGAACTCCTCTCCCGTCAGACAACGTGATCACGCTGACAACTTGAATACACTGGCTGACAAGAGAGAACTCCTCTCCCATCAGTCAACGTGATCACGCTGACAACATGAACACACTAGCTGACAAGAGAGAACTCCTCTCCAATCAGTCATGCGTGGTCCTGCTGAGCAACGTGAACACACTGACTGAGGAGAGAATTCCTCTCCCATCAGTCAGCGTGGTCACGCTGAGCAACGTGAACACACTGACTGACAGGAGAGGAGTTCTCTCTTGTCATTCAGCATGTCCACGTTGTCAGCTGAATGATGGGAGGCAGCAGAGCTCACTTCTGAGCCCTGCTGTCTCCCATTATTTTGCTGTTTGCTGCAGAGCCAAACGGCTTCGCAACAAACAGCAAAATCATTGCAGGGGCAGAGAGGAGACAGCACAGTCCCCCGTGTGAATAAAGGACACGGGAGACTGTGCTGCCTTCCACTTAGGAGAGGGGGCGGCGAGGCCGCCCGCAAGTGCGAGGCCCGGGGCAGTTTGCCCCGCCTGCACCCCCCTCCTGAGGGCCCTGGTGACGTTGCACTTGCCGGAGGAGGGCTTCAAGCACCTGGGCAAGCACTGCACAGAATGTGGGCTGTGCCATGAAGTGCATCATGGCCACAGAGTGCTGAAAGGTACCAGTTCCAAGGAATTCTAGGACAGACACTAGCTTCAGCAGTGGGGGCACAGCTGTCGGCAGGGCCGTCACAAGGGGGGGACAGGGGGGGCAAATTGCCCCGGGCCTCGCGCTCAGGGGGGGTCTCGCGCAAGCGGTGCGGGCGGCTTGAGCGCGAGGCCCGGGCGGCTTTGTATTTTATTAAACAAAACAACATCTCCTCTCCAGTCCCAGAATTGTTTGTTTTCACACAGAACCTCGGGGCCTCGCGAGTCGCGCGCGCGGCGCCAGCTGTCGGGAAGTTGATCCTGCTCCCTATGTTGTCCTGTATTGTGGTGAGCAGCCCTGTTATGGTCTCCCTGTTGAGGTGGTACAGTGTGACCAACTGGCTGTCAGGGAGGGTCCAAGGTGAGGGTTTGCCCCTGAGAATCGGGGCATGCCTTGTTTGGCCTCTGCCCCTGCCCACCCCTGTACTCCCTGTACCCTTTCCTGGTTGTCCAGCCTCTCTGCTTCCAAGCGCAGCATGAACAGCTGCCTGCCCCAGCTCACAGTGGCTAGTGGCAGCATGGTGTTGGAAACAGTGTTTGGGGTAGGGCTGTGCCTTATGTAGCCCTCTGGGGTGGATTGAGGTCACCTGTGGCTTCATTTCAGGCACCTGTCTTCATTTACCTCCAGCTGGAGGTAACTGTGCCATGTTTTTGGTGGTATTAGCGCCAGTTTACGGCGCTAATACCGCCGGACATAGACTTGTGGTGTGGCTGTGTTTGTGCCTCGTGTTGCCGGCTGTAATTGCGCCGGCTGTGATAGCGCCGGCTGTAAATTGCACCGGCTGTAATAGCGCCAGCTGATTTTCCTGTCTGCAGTATTTGCGCCGGCTCATGATCCGGCAGAGCGGTATTGGCGGCGTTAATTCCATTACCGCTGCTTTTAAGGGGTACCGCCGGACATGTGATGAGGCCCTAGTCTTTTTTTGCCATTTTCCTGACCTCTTCATTTAGAAATTAATTTATATGCTCATGCACTTCCGAAGAAGTCCTGAACAGGCCACTGGTCGGGGCTCTGTGTGCGTCAACTGGTTGAAACCGGGTGGTGGGCTCTCTGGGCTCAATATGCACTCCAGCCAGAGTGCTGCGGGGTTGCAGGGGAGATGTAGCAGAGCTGGCTGTACACCATTTGCTCCCTGTTTGAATGTTGCGGGGCCATTCCATTGGAGACTTGGGGTCCCTCCTATCCTGAATTTAGGATAAAAGGGGAGGATCCGGAGCCATTCGTCATGCCAGTCACTGGAACCAAGATTTAGGATGAACAAAGACTTGAGAGAGGACTGCGACCAAGTGCCTGCCTGATCTGGTGCGGCAGCAGAGCCGCCACTCACTATGGCTGAAGTGGCCTGGGACCTCCAACATTGTGGAAGTCAAACAAGTCATCCTTCAACCTCGTCAGCCCAGTCCAGGCGGGCAAATAGCTGAAGTGAAATTTGCAAATGCCTGGAACCGCTCCAAGCCAGATCCAAACCGGAAACCTGTAATGACTGCTGCGCAATCGACCACTGGACCTCCAGCAAAGTGGTCACCAGTGTGAGGAGTTGTCCTCACCTCTTACTTACCTTGGGGTGTTTTCTGCCCAAATCGCATTTGTGGGGTGGGCGTTGGGGGGGGCCTGTATACCTGTTTTGGATCCTGTTCCCATAGGGATCAATAAGGCGCAATGTCCTTCCCTGCAGCTGCCCTTACCTGGCCATTGGAGGTGGAGGTTTGGTCGAGGATACTTCAGTAGGAATTGGCAACTGCAACTTCCTTCAAGTCAAAAACACTTTTCTTCAACTTGCGTTTTCAGTTTACCTGTTGTATTGATTCCAATAATTTCCTATGGGCGATTTGCGAGAGTGCCTTGAAACTGCTCCCATAGCACTTTGAACTGAACTTTCTTACCTGGATCATTGTTGCCTTTGCCCCTACAGCGGTAAAACACCGGGTAAGCTTAAATATTGGTATAATCCACTACTTTACATTGCCCATTTCCACTAGCAAAATGAGGGCGGAAACGGAGAGAAATAAAAACAAAATCCCGTAAGTGACATTTCTCAAATACCCCCTCGTTATTCCAGTGCAGTGGCAGTGGTAAAGTTGTAGTTGGTCAGATTTTCAGGAATGCTACTGGTGGAAGTGGTAATTACACGTAGTGGTATTCATGCAAACAAATCATCATCAACTACCTCTGGTGGTATTTATGCAAATAAATTATATTAACTTGCAATGAAGCCCTTTATAATATCCTTATAGGGCGTTCCATTCTAGCTAAGAATGGGCCACACACTTCTAGTGCATGCATCACCTGAGAAAGGAGGTCTAAATACTGCCGCCCAGATATGCCACTGGCCTTACATTTGCAGGCATTTAACTTCCACTTGAAATATATGCTGGGGCCTAAACAAGTAGCAGCTGATGGAAATCAAGGTTGCCTTGGCAACTGCCAGGATGTGAAAACCCTTGCATATTTTTCCAGGTTGCCCAGGTCATTGTTGACCAATCCTTTTTAACTTCTGCATGACAGCCCCCACCGATCTCTGATTAAACTTAGGGGAGCATTTCAAAACTATGGCCATGATACCCAATCGTCTGTCTTGATAGCGACTTCCATCCCAATGTCAATCAAACAAAATCCATTTTCAGTTGTTTTGAACTATAGAATGTGTGACCGACATTTTAGTTGCCGGGCATCCGTCTGCTTTTTCAAAATCCCTCCAAATCTATTCTGACTTTACTCTGGCAGAACATTCTATAAAAGTTTGAACTAAAGTCACAACGCTAGGTATGACTTTTGTCCCTTCCCTTTCTATGGCGCCACATCTTAGTCAAGTCGCAAAAAACACAAACTAGTAGCTAATGCTAGTTCGGCTGCATCTTGTCTTATCTTGGTTAGGGCCATAGTGGGATCAATATTAGATGATTGCAGCTCTCTTTGTAGTAATAATACTATTTTAGCATTTATATAGTGGTACGAACCCTCAGGCTTCTGAGCACTACTTATTATTACCCACGGTGAGTGGTGTTCCTTTATTGAGTTGGAAGGATGAAAGGCTGAATTTGGCTCTGCCAGGATTCGAACCTGGTCTGCAGGGATGTCAAAGTGAGCGCTCTACTCACTGTGCTATCTAACCAGCTTTCAGCGTGCATGTCAAAATCCTCAATTCAACAACACTCGGTGCCACAGACCCCTGTGGCCATGGTTGTTACCAATACTGCCAGGTGTGCCCATGCCTCCCTCGTGCTGCCGAGGCTGCATTGGCTGCCTTTGAGGAGCTGCATTTCATGTGAACTGCTCGTTTTGGTCCCTAAAGCACTCTTTGGTGCTGGCCCTCACTATCTTAAACATTGGTATATGCGGCACTTGTCCTCTCTGCTTCAGTGCTCTGCCACTCGCAACAATAAACATTTTTACGGCTACAAATAATCCAGGGCGTTTGGTAGATCTGGAGTGGTTCTGACTGGGAGGCCTTGGAGCCATCTTCCTAAAGAAGTTCAAAGGACATCATTTAGTTAAATTTCTTTAAAAAAATTGAAGCTTTCTCTGTGAACTCATTCGGTTGTCTTTTTGCTCCATGGGTTGGGTTGAGCACTTGGAAACCCTCGGTAGCAGTGCCTAGTCCCTTGATCTGAACAACATAACAGACAAGGACTGCGCAGAGGAATGGAATCTGGAGGTGCCGGGAGATCCTTCCTGGCAGGAGGTGCTCAGATTAGTTACTACTCGGTGGCCTTCACTAGAGACCTTTTGAAGGGTAAATCAAACAAAAATCCCTAATATGTTGTGACTTATCAGCCCCAACATATTAGTGATATTCCCGGTAATGATCATAAGGTTGGCTCGCCTCTCCCCAGCGCAGGAGGTGGTTCAGTAGTACGAATACACATCTATATCGCTCACTTATTCTGTATGCACTATGATGCCTCCTCAACACCCTTGCCTACAGGTTCCTGTGGGTTTAGAATTCTGGTTTGGGAGAATTCTGGAGACACAAAACCCTTTACATATGCTGGGATGAGCTTGTGTATAGCAAGAGTATCCAGTCTCGCTGAGAAGATCTGCTCAGACTCACAAAATAAGGTGCCAACGGATGCATACGGCTTTCTCGGGACCCATTTGTAGAGTACACCTGCTGGCCACATCAGGTGTCTATGAAGTAGAACAATGGACCTAGATATATATGAGACTAGAGGCAATGTTTAAAAAAATTACAAAAATTGCAACATTACTTCTTGTAAATAGAAAAATATATATGTTTTTATTTTTATTTTTATATTACCTCCTATTTCGAAACTTAAATCAAAACATATTTCCACAACATATCTTCTAAAACACCAGTGTATGTTCTTTCATACAGCCATTCATACACAAAAACAAATTTATTCTATTAATGAAAACACAAACGACAAATGTGTGACATCTGTCTTCACACAAGAACACAAACAACGCTCCTAAATAAATCACTGTTGTTTCTTATATCCAAATGTATAATCTGATGTTCAAAGAGTGGATCTTCCTTCCTCTCTCTAGGATCTACACATGTTTCGGTCGATAATGGACCATAATTCGACCTTCTTCAGGATCTGGGAACCTCTCTTCAGAGTTCCTCCTACAACAGGACTAAAGGTGTCTTCTGTGGATTGGTTCTAAAGGTAAATACATATAACAGCCTATTAGACTCTAGCCTCAGTATTCATAATCGACACAATTAATTAGTGTGTATCTTTCTTTACTGCAAATACCCATCAATACTCATCTCTAACCAAGAAAACGTGTCAGGGGTAGTATTGATCTTCGGACTCAATCCTTCGGGGCATGGAAATCATTAACATGCACCTGAAAATATAGAACGGAAGATATAAAGATATCCATCCTTCTTTTTGTTATGTACATAAATGGCAGCACCACAGGGTCTGCAGATACAAATAATACAAAAATATAATGTATTATTTTTGTATAAGTTGTAGGATGCAGTACCTCCTTGTTATCCCACTTTTTACATCAGTTGGGGAGCAGAGGATGGGAGGCACCTAGAGTACACTAGATTAATGGCATAGTTGCCATAGCCCAATTGCCGACTACACGGTACGGAGAGGATTCCCGTCATTCTCTTGCCTGTCCTCTTTCTTTATCTATGATGAGAGTAATACCCAGAGTGTATAACTAACACTCATGGGCATGCGCGCTAACCACCCGGTAGTTCACGCTGTAGAATACGAGGAGCATCGTCGACGTTGCCAAGGGAGATTGCACAACACTGCACCCCACGAACAGGAGGTAAGAGGGCAGACACCACCCGAGCAAGTCATGTTACGAGCGTTGCCGGTGTCCTACGGACGTGGTAGCTTACGCACCGCGTGAACCGTGGATAAACAGTGGGATGACAGGAGACGTAGCCACACCGTGTGAGGGACGGCTGACTCCTCCGAGGAGTGTAGAGTTGTGCGAGGTTACATTGTTGTATCAATAGGTGAGCCCCCTTGCTAGAGCTATGTGCTTGCATGTACGCACCTGTTTTTATGTACGTGGTGGTGCTTGTCTAACTGGCACGCAAGATTTTAGTGGCCTTTGTCCTGGGGTATTTCTTACGCCCCGCCATTGAATTGGCCATTTCTCTGGACTGTTGTATTAGAATGGGTAGTAGTATGGAGCCCACACCTACACCACCTGGGCTGTTGTTAACCCTTGCTGATATGGGTACATTATGGGTTTCTTTTAGCAAGCATGTGGAGTGGCGGATCTCATCAGTAGGTCCCACCAGTGTTGGTTTTCCCTACTCTTTTTCTAGTTCAAGAAAAGATCTGTGAAGCGCTTGTGACAGGTTCATGCCCCTTCTGCACTCCAACTAAGGAAAGGGGGTGAGTAAGCTTGGAAATGTAATTAGAGGATCTTGTTCTGCAACTGTGAAAGAAACCTATGATGATTAGACTGATGGGTGCCTTATTGATTTTATTCTCTCTAGTGACAGCAAGGGAGGTTATAGACGGTGAAGAAACCATCTGTATAAATCACATCTATTCAAGATCAGTGAAGATACATGTATGTGCAGAGCCTGTGGTGCTGCCATTTAAATACATAATAAAAAGATATCTTTATATCTTCCATTCTATATTTTCAGGTGCATGTTAATGATTTCCATGCCCCGAAGGATTGAGTCCAAGCATCAATACTACCCCTGACACGTTTTCTTGGTTAGAGGTGAGTAGTGATGGGTATCTGCAGTAAAGAAAGATACACACTAATTAATTGTGTCGATTATGAATACTGAGGCTAGAGTCTAATAGGCTGTTATATGTATTTACCTTTAGAACCAATCCACAGAAGACACCTTTAGTCCTGTTGTAGGAGGAACCCTGAAGAGAGGTTCCCAGATCCTGGAGAAGGTCCAATTACTAAGAGGACCTAGGATGGTCCATGATCGACCGAAACATATGTAGATCCTAGAGAGAGGAAGGAAGATCCACTCTTTGAACATCAGATTATACATTTGGATATAAGAAACAACAGTGATTTATTTAGGAGCGTTGTTTATGTTCTTGTGTGAAGACAGATGTCACACATTTGTCGTTTGTGTTTTCATTAATAGAATATATTTGTTTTTGTGTATGAATGGCTGTATGAAAGAACATACACTGGTGTTTTAGAAGATATGTTGTGGAAATAAGTTTTGATTTAAGTTTTGAAATAGGAGGTAATATAAAAATAAAAACAAAAACATATATTTTTCTATTTACAAGAAGTATTATTGCAATTCTTGTAATTTTTTAAAATTCTAGCCTCATATGTATATAGGTCCATTGTTCTACTTCATATATACCTTACCTGGAGGACCTATGATATTTACAGGTACCCTTATATTTACCCCCACATCAGGTGTCTGCCTGATCAAAAAGAATGTCCCTCCCTTACCCCGCTTCATTGTTTCCCCCTGCCATCGCCTACTCCACAAGTACATCAGGACATCAAGTGTCTCGGAACAGCCGGAGCAGGCCCTGAGCAACAGTAGTCATGATGGTTTGAACCCAGGTTGTATCCAGGGTAAAGTCCAGATGTTGACTGCTTCATGGTACGGCTCATGAATTCCAAGGATAACGAGCTGGTCACAAGTGAACTTCATACCCGAGCCGTAAAAGTCTCTCAAATAGTACACCGTGTACATTCTTTGTTTCAAATGACAATAAATCACAGCAAGAAAGCCTGTGAAACCAAACAGACAGTGTGGACTAACCAGAAGGCTTCATTTTGTCTTTAAGCCAATCAGCAACTGGCCTTAAATCCCTCCAAATTTGCTGTACAATGCTAGCAGGAATCCCATCCTCTCTAAAGATAAAGGCGCCTATTGTGATACAACTTTTGCTAGCCACAATGAAACCAAGAATGTGTGTGGAAGGTGTGATAATGTGCACAACTCTCCTGGTTACTTGCTTGAAATGGAGAGCACCGTAAGTACATTTAAATGCTGTCATCTTTAGAGCTTGAAGTCTTGCAAAATGTGAAGTTTGGCTGTGCTTTGCAGAACAGATGGCAATTCTTTTATTTCATTCTATGTGTGCCTGTGCTCTATCACCTGCCTGAACCTACTAGGTACTTTATTGACTAGTCATTTGTTTAACTGATCCCTCTGCACATTTCATCACTGTTGTGCGTAACTTGGCTTGAATTGTGCCATCTTTACTCTTGTTTCTCGGTACCTCTAAAGAGAAGCTGACATTTGACTGCAGGTGCCAAGGTTGGCAGATGGTCAGTGACTTTATGGAGCCTCCTTGTTCATGCAGAGATGATCTGCGTTTGTCTTGGGTATTGGATACAGTGCACTTTGCCGAGGATTGATGGGCTAATTGAAAGATTGGGAATGGCAAATATATTTTGACCATAGATCTCACCAAGGGTTACTGGCAGGTCCCTCTTCATCCATCTGACAGGGAAAATACCACATTTTCTAACCCTCAAAGATTATTCTAATGCACTGCACTTCCTTTTGATCTTCATGAATTTGGACTCTTTGCCTCTACTTTGGGAATCTGCATTGGCCTAAGTACCAGATTAGGCCACTTGATATTCATTGACTTCAGGAGCCATGCTGGGTTCGGGTGAAGCCCTGGGGTTTCTTCTACACCAACTGCCCGGGCCTTAATCATAGCTTCCAATGGAAGAACAGGAAGAGTGCAACGGGCCTGTACCATGAACTCCCTTGCACCATCAAAGTTCAATAGGAACCATGAAGTTGGATTTAACTTTGCATACCCCCAACCCACAGTAACCAATAAGTTAATGAATTCCAATCCCACCAGTTTTGTGGTACCACACAGAAGATATAACACACCTCATAAGGTGAACACAAGGAAACTAGTACAATACAGCCAGTCAAAATACCTAGACAGGGCCACTATAAAAGTATCTTAATTTTCAGTCCCCCATCCATGCATCAGTATTTGGAAATGTAATCTCCAATTATTTTTTGGGCTGTGACACTGAGTGAGGACTTGAGAGTTTCTATCATCTGTTTCATGCTACTGTAATAACCAGATAGCTGGTGGAACGAGGAAATGACAGCAGGTATAATTTCAAAACCAGTGTCTCCACCATCTGAGCTGGGAAAGATAAAACTAGTTCTAATTTCGACAAAAAGAAATCGCATCAATGTATGGTGAGGCTACGTATAATGTAAAGCCCCCCTGCCTGTTGCTCATAGCAAGGTCCACCCTAGTGTCTCTAATTCAATAGTAAACTGTGAAGTCGAAAAAGAGGACATCACAGTGAATTTTTCAATCTAAAGTGAAAGACTAGGGGATGCTAAAATTCATAAAGATTATAGTAGAGGGATTAGTTTAAAAGAATGGAATCACACAAGCCGGGAGGATAGCTCAGGGGCAATGTGCTCGCGTTGGAAGCAAGACGACATGGAGCAACACAGGTGTGATTCCCTGGTCTGTGCTTAGAAACCTCTGGGTATTAAGCACATTATCAATACCCAATTAAACACAATATGCGCAATAGACATTTTATGTTTGATTAAAAAGTGAATCAGCAACTGCTGCATTGTAGAAGCTCTCTCACCCTACCTCATGGAGTCAATATATAGTACAACAGAGCCAAGTCACCTTCTGTGGCTTTGCAGAAACATCTCCCTGTTCCTGAAGTCTAAAAGGCATCCAGATGGGCCACACCACATATGTTCTGTAAACACAACTCTGTGGGTGCAGTCTCAAGAATGTACACTCTGTTTGGCCAAGTGGAGAGTCATCTTTTTTCCACGGATGCATAGTCTGACCAACATGTTCATGGTTATTGTGTTTCAGTAGTACCAGGGGAATTTCCCCGAGGCACTGCAGATAATGATATCTCATCATCATCATGTTTAAACAAAGTAGCAGATGAGATTAAGATGAATGTGTTTTGGGCATTCTCCTACTATGTAATAAGGAGTCTGCGTTGTCAAAGGGCAATGACACTGGAATCCATAACTTTCGTGCTCTTGCTGAAAACTGCCTGTCATCTGTGATAACATGGCTGTTTGCGACGTTTTGCGACATTTAGCAAACCGTGGTCTTACTAGAAAAAACACTGTGGTGCAATCTCATATAAGCAGCGAATTATCAAGAAATGATCAGGCACAGTCCTAATGGTAAAGCTAGACTTCAAGGGGAACAATGTGCAAGCTACTGGTTAAAGGATCATTTTTGTTAAGCAAAATGAATGTGTTTATATCTTGGTGACCCAATGCCAAAGGTTTGGGCTGGAGAGGAAAGGCATGTAAGAGTATGAAAAATGCACTCATCTGTAGTACGTCAGGTACTCTTAAAACCAAAGGCTCCACTCTTTTGCCAACAACCACCCACCATCCCTTATTCAGCAATGGTGCATGGTGGTGAGGTTGGCCTTTTTTATGTTTGGCTCATAAAGTTAGTTGCATTGGAGACACGCATGTATCTGACGGGGGATAGGACACATCGCCTTCATGATCATTAAGCTGTACAGGACTCACTCCAAGTGGCACATGACCCCAGAGCTTGTAATGTAAGGGGAGCCTTCAGACTAAAAGCACCTGAGATACAATTGGAGTGGTAACATTTCTTTTTGGTTTTGTGCATGTGCATGATTGGCTTCTGGGATGAGAGGCTTTTTTTTTGGAACTGAGCTGGCTCACCTGGATCCCTGTCACCTGAGGATGAACGTCCCACTGAGAAATAAGTAGCTCGGAAGACTCACTGGTGTTTCCTTGGCGTGCCGTTCCAGGCCCCTGGGAATCCTCTGAGTTCTGAAATAGTCCCATTTGGGCCTCACAGGAGGCATCTGCCTTCACTAATAGGGACAGGAGCAAATCAGACCTTTTGCGGCCCACCCCCCAATGGGCCCTGCTGGTTGAGGGATTCTCTTCAGTCAACAGACTTCGCTCTTCCTCCCCCGCGACCTCACGCAGCAGCGAAGACTGCTCACGGGAAGATCCCCCCTGGGTAGTTCGAAGCGACTGCGAATGAGCAGACGTAAAGGAATGCTGATCTCTTGCATAGGGTGCCACAGGCCCAGTCCTTGAAGGCATCTCTAAATCTTTCTTGATTCCTGCTCGTGGGAACGGCCAAGAACTTTTCGGAGTCTTTGGGTCATATAGCGTGTGAATACTGCCCGAAAGCACAGGGATTTGTGTCCCATCTGACCTGTAACTAACTCTATTGACAGCTGATGGTCTCTGCAGCGAAAGCATTGGGAAGCCGTTAGGTTGGTCAACATTTGTATCAAAGCTTGCCGAAGATTCTGAAGCTAGTACACTAGATGTACTATCGAAAGCCTGTGATTGGTGCGCCACTGGCTGTCTTGCAAGGGCTTCCAATGTATTAGTATTTGCATAAACACTATGTGAACTTTCTGGACCTGGGATATTCATGTTCTTGTCTAAGGCATGTGACTGGTACACTTGCTGTTGTCTTGGGAATACTTGGGATGTGCCAGCACTGCTGTCAATGCTATGTAAAGTCCCGAGGACTAGTTGACTTTCTTTTCTGTCGACTGTCTTTCGTTGCTCCCTTGCTGATTGTTTTGGGAAGTGTTGGGATAGGTCTTCAGTTTCACCAACACCAGGGAGCATCCCACCAGGCCCTCGCAATGCATGTACATGGAATGCTTCTTTTTGTCTTGGGAAGGTTAGGACAGGGTCAACATTTCTGCCAAAGTTTTGAGATTCCCCAGCTCTGTCCCGGGTTTCTGACTGGGAACCATTTGACTCTCTTGTGAAGGTTTGAGGGGAGCCAGTCATTCTGATTAGGCCCTGAGAAGGTCCTGGGAATCGTTTATGACTAGATTTGTCCGGTTCCTGTGGCTGGTACACTGTTACTTGCCTCTTGAAGTCTTGGGGTGGATCAGGATTTTCATAATAGCTCTGCGGCATCCCTGAGAGAAGGCTTTTGCTGGTTATTTGCAAGGCTTGTGGCATGCGCACCGTTGGCCATCTTTGATCGGATTGTGATGGTAAGGCTGTTTCATCATGGCTTTGTGTAGTCAATGGGAACAAGACCCTCCCAGATTTGTCCAGGGTCTGTGAGTGGTACAGTGCTGCTTGCTTTGGAAAGTCTTTGATGGGCCCTTGGACAGATTGTGAGACTCCCATCTGGTCTGTTCCATGCATGGTCTCTTGCTGATGTGTATGTCTTGGGAAGCTGCTTCTTTCAATAGGCATTTCTGAAGTTCCGTAATCAAGGTCACGCCAAGGAGTCTGGTAGTTCCGTGCTGGCTGGTATGGGAAGGCTTGTAATGAGTCAGTGTATTGTTCAGTACTTTGATAAGTTCCTGAGGTTGTCTCAATTGGGTCCACATTCTGTGCATCTGCTGCTGTTTGTGGTCTTCTTGTGTCCTCTGTGCTGATGTCATCTGAGGGTCAAGAAATGCAATATAACAGGTTAGCACTTAGTATAGATTTCACTTTGTTCTAGACAAGTTTCAGACCTACCCCCATGACCTTTTATTGGCCTACACCCAGCACTGCTCTGTGGAAAGTCAGTGGGACTAATGACTTGGCAAATCCCGGGTGTAAAGATAGTGATCGAGTAAGAGGGAAAGATCTGGACTGAGCTTCATCGGTAGAGCATGGGGTTGGTGTCAGTCGGGGACTTGCAGCGATGATAGCTCAGTGGCAACGTGCCCGCCTTTGAAGCAAGGCGACACGGAGCAACACAGGTTCGATCCCCGGGTCCGCACTTAGAAACCTCTGGGTATTAAGTGCATTATAAATAACCTATCATATCATATCATACTGCAGGGCATGCATAAGGTACATTGGCAGAGCAGTGTGTGGGTACCTCTTGTGGAAAAGCTGGAGCTGGAGTGTGGGCACAGATCTGGATTGAGATGCATTGACAAAGATGTGCATGAGGGTCTATGTAAAAGAACAGTGGAGGGCACTGCAGGTCCAGAGTAAGATGCACTTGCTGAACCGCTTATGGGTCTCAATATTGGAATCATAGGGATGCTGTGGAGCCGGAACGAGGTCCATTCACACAGTTGTTCCTTGTTTCCTAATACTAACAGATCCACAGCTGAATGCTTTCCCCTGATGCTCGAGTTTAGCATTCCCAACCAGACGGTAGACCACCTCCAATAGCTGCCTTGTGCTCACCTCTACTTCCAGCCCTCAGTAAACTCTGGAGGCCACTCAGTGGCTCTGGGTTGTCCTTTGATGGATTGTTGGAAGACATTCTGGTGGATCTTAGGTACAGCAGAGACTGCACACGCGTAACGAGTGAGCTGGAGCCTCTGTAGAAATGTCTGGCCAGGAGGGATTCCCCGCCCTTGCTCATGTTGCCTGTGATGCGCTTGTGACGTCATAGAGCAGTGCGACCTCAACCCAGCGGCCTGCGACAGACACGTGGCGATAATGCAGCAGAAAGGGCCAACAGTTGTGTGTTTCTTCAGCTAGAAAGGACTAGAAAGGGTAATGTTAGTAGCTCACAATTAGTGGCGGTATATCGGGTCTGATGTTTACACACGCATGTGGTTATGGGCAGTAACTTTATTCCCAGCTCCGAGCAGGAGGCTAAGGGTCTGCTCTGAACAAAGTGAGGCATCTGCTGCTGCTAGAATTCTTTTACTATCCGGGGATAATTCTTTCAAAATAGAACACAGGAGCCAGTAGCTTAAAATAATTTCTATTTGTATTTATTTGAACTACAGGGATGCCAATTTGGAACAGAAATGACTAACAATAACACATTTGTAGATGGCAGAGTCATTCCCCCGATGGGTGCCTGTACAATAGCACAACAATGAGAACAAGTGGTGAGTCTGTTTATGCGGGTTTAAAAAGGTGGGGTATCTACCATGGACAGAACAGACCCAAGAGGAAAAAATATGTATATGAAAACAGGTGACTTACAAAGGTAATATCACCTCACCCTAAGTGGGGAAAGTGCTTTAAACTAAGCAAGAGTACTATTTAAATCTAAAAAAAATACATTATTAAGCATCCCCGGAGGCAGTGGTGGGGTCAGGTAGGGAGGATGGAGAAGAGGGCAGGGGGATCTCCCTCTTTAGCAAGAAAGTGAAGTGTAAGCCAATCTTTGAAAAGATCCACTGTCGGGTTGGCTTTGATTGTTATGGGCAGTGGGTTCCAGTGGAGAGGGACAAGTCGGGAGAAAGAGCGACAATGGGAGGAGGCAAAGGGAAGGTTTGGGATTGTGAGTGCAGAGCCGTGTCAGAGTGAATGAAATGGTGAGTAAACTGAGATGCAATCAGGCAGGTACTGAGGAGCAAGACCATTGATCACTTTGTAGACTAGGAGAAGGAAGTTGAAAAGAGAGCAGTTGTGCATGGAGAGCCAGCCAGCATGTTGTCCGTAGGTGGAAGTGAGGGAGGATCTGGTTAGGTTGTAGAGAGTGCATGTAGCAAAGTTAAGGACTCTGTCTAGAGGGAGCAAGGAGTAGATTTAAACAGTAGGTGAGTTTGCTAAGCACGAGAGTGGAGATTAGAGTTTTTGCGGAGTGGCTTGTAAGAAAAAGACACATTTTCTGAAAGTTGAGGAGGTAATACGAGTAACAGAGGCAATGGTAGTGATGAATTGTTGCAGTCGTAGGTGACTATCAAAGAGGAATCCAAGTTTGCAAGTCTTGGATGGGAACAAAAAGGTCAGGCGGGAAGAAGAGAGTAGAGGGGAGGGTAGGGATGCCATTAGAAGCTTGGCGAAGGATGACTTCAGTTTTCGAACAGTGCAACATGAGGCCGCTGAGAGCCATCCAGTGACAAATTGAATTGAGACAGTTTGTAATCCGTTCCGAGATGGCTGCGATGAAGTAAGGAAATGAGAAAAATATTTGAGTGTCATCAGCAACAAGTTGATAGTGAAAGCCAAACGATGAGATACGTCTTCCTACGGCAGTGATGTAAAGGGAGAAGAGCAGAGGTCCAACGACAGATCCTTGGGGGATGCCAACAGGGAGAGGGATGGAGTCAGCGGGTTGCGAGTTTCAAGAGATTTTTTAAGGATTGACCTTCCAGGTAGTGTGAGGGGTCAGAAATGAAAGCCGGACACAGGGTTATCATATTCTCGTTCAAAGACATTTATTAAACAATGATGGGTTGGGGAAAATCCCTCTTCTGGCCCTATTCTAAAGAGGAACTTCCTGTTGTGATTTAATCTCCTGTATAGTTCTAGAGCAGCCAGAATCCGAAAATGATACAGGAGTACAGTTAGTACTGGCATCTCTGGGAGGGGTGTCTGGCTGTGCCAGGGGGTCTCCTTGAAATAAAACCTACCCCTTTATTAATTTATTTTTATTTTTTACATTTGTAAAGCGCACTAACAGCCAAGGGGCATCGAGGCGCTGTTGCAAGAAAGTGTCTTAGTTACAAGGACGAAAGGCTTTACTCATGGTTACAGAGAGCATAAAGCCTAAACAGGGTTAGGTAAAATTGGTACATAGTTGATTGTGAGTTACATAAGTCACACATTAGTAGTGCACGTTACAGAGAAATGGGTTACGTATGTAATAAAATAGCAATCGGAGTTACAAATCATGGAGAGAAGTAGCACATCATACTGGGAAAGCCACAAGGCCAGTAGGGCCCAGTTGATACAAACAAAATAGTTTTTATAGCTTTCCTGAAGGCTATTTGAGAGTCAATGCACCTAAGATGCGATGGTAAGGAGTTCCAGTGGGAGGCGGCCATGGCGGGGAAGCTGGAGCCTCCTGCACGAGTCCTCAGGGTCATGGGGATGGTGATTCTGTTGGTATAAGCAGTTCTGGTGGGTCTGCTTGTGGACGGTTTGGATATTCTCTGTGATAGATAAAGGGGGGCAGTGTTGTAGATACAGTTATGCGTGATGGTGAGGGTTTTGAAAATGATGCGATCCTTGATGGGGAGCCAGTGGACTAATTTCCTGGTTGCTGAGATGTGGTCCCTTTTGGATATGCCGGTGGCGGCCCTGAGGGCATTGTTTTGTACAGTCTGCAGTTTTCTGAGGGTTTTGGCTAAGGTGCCCCCTAGCAGGGCATTGCATTAATCGAACAGAGACCCAATTATTGCTCTAGCTATGGTGATGCAGTTCTGCTCTGACGGAAAAGGTCTAGCTGCATTGAGCAATTTAGCGTGGTAGGGCGCAGCAGACGCTATGGCGTTAACCTGTCTGATCATCGAGAGGTTGGAGTCTAAGTATGCCCCCAAGGATTTGACCTCCTGGGAGACAGTGATTTTGGTGTTGTCGATTGTAAAAGAACTGCACTGATCACCGAGTTTTTTTAGGGTTGCAAGTGATCCAATAAGTAATAGCTTGTTTTTTCTGCGCTAAGGCATAGCCAGTTTTGTGCTATCCAGGTTTGAATTGTGGAGTAAATGGCGTTTAGGGTTTCCATGTCAGACTCGTGGTCGACGGTGAGGGGGATGAGGACCTGCATGTCATCAGCATAGTTCGTATATGTGATGCCTCACGCATCCAGGAAGTCGAAGAGTGACCTCATAAAAAGGTTGTAACGGGTGAGTGAGATGCAAGAGCCCTGTGGGACTCCACATTTGAAAGGTTTCTGGCAGGCGCAAGCTTGGTCCGAAAATACTTTCATAACTCTTTCTTGGAGAAAGCAGGTGATCCACGCTGTGGTGTTAGGGGAAAAGTTAGCAGCGGAGAAGAGATGGTGGCTGAGAGTTTTGTGGTCCACCAAATCAAAAGCTGCCGATAGGTCGAGGAGCAGAAGGAGGGATGGTTTGCTTGCGTCTCTGAAATCATCAGTTTGGTTTTTAAGGTCTAATAGTGCAGTTTCGGTCCCATAGCCAGGGCAGAAGCCTGACTGGTGGAGACCAAGAAGGTTGTTAGGCTCGAAGAATTTTTGGACTTGCAGGTAGGCTGCTATGTCTAGGATTTTTAAGAGAAAAGGAACTGTGGTAATAGGTCTGTAGTTCCCAGGTACGGTTGGGTCTAGCGCGGGTTTCTTGAGGAGCGGCCGTAACCATGCTTCTCCGAGGCAAGCTGGGATAGGGCCTAAAGGGAAGGAAGCATTGGTAAAGGCTGTAAAGAACGGGGCAAGGGTGGAGGCGCATTCTTTGATAAGTTCAGCGGGACCGGTGTCGCCTTTACAATTAGAGGGTTTGATTGATTTGAGGAGAGCGATGACTTCCTGTTCCAGAAATTTCCTTAAAAGCAAAGGATGGGGAGTCCCCAGAGGTGCTACTGCGGAGGTTGGAGATTTGTTGGCTTAGGGCCTGTTGGTGGTTGTGATCTTGTTTTGAAGGATGTCAAGCTTGTCAATCAGTGCAGCCTAGATACTATTACACCAGTCTTCGTCTTTAATGAGGGTTGGCGGGGTGGGAGCGGGTCATTCCAGTTCCCTGAAGATGGCAAAGATTTCTTTGGAGTCTGAATTTGGATTAGCTATCCTGGTGTATAACGTGGAGTCTTTGGCTTTAATTATGGCAGTTTTATATTCTCTAGAGATAGTCGTGAATGCTGTTTTAGAGGAGTCACTAGGCTTGGCTTGCCAGGTGGAATGCGCTGCCCTTTTTCTCGTGCACAACTCGAGAAGCTCTGGAAAGAACCATGCATTCGTATGTTTGGTGCGCTTAGCTTTCCTCAAGGTGAGTGGGGCAATGGCTTCAACGACTTGGGTGATGATGGTGTTGTAGGTGGAGGCAAGGGTATCTGGGTCACAGGAGAAGGGGGGGTTTGAAGGCTGGCACCAAGAGGTGAGGTAGTAGCCTCTCCTTGGTGAGCTGGCGGGAGCTCCTGGGGAGAGCAGGGGAGAGTGAAGTCTTATGCATGGCGGGCCCTTGGCTATGTTGAGAACAAAACGAATGGAGTGATGGTCAGACCAGGGAATGGGTGAAATGGCAGTGATCGTGAGAGGGCAGTTGTGGTGGGCGACCCAGTCAAGGGTGCGTCCTTTGATGTGGGTAGGCTCAGAGACTGCTTGTTTGAAACCTAGGGTAGATAAGGCTTTGTTGAGGGTGGTTGAATGGGAATCAGAAGGGTGAGGTCTCCCAGGAGGATAGCTTTGGTTTTTTTTTTAAGATTATCAGAGATGGCGTGTATGAGGGCATCTTGGAAATCTGTGGCTGGCCCAGGTGGTCGGTAAACAATGTGTGGGGCAATAGTGCAGTTAGAGGAAGGGTTGACTTTAAGGAGAAGGTAGTCACTGTTATAGCAAAGTTCCCCTTCCACAATTCTGATCGGTATGGTCTCTTAAGCAAATAACCTCTCACCTCTCATCTTCTGTCTGCACTTTTGTTCACAACATTTCCCTGCCTAGAAATTAAAAACTAACGATCCGTCTGTGTCAGGATGTCATTAAATGAAAGGAAAACTGTCCGTGTGTCCAAAATATCCTATTCTGACCCTCACACTATAAACAAAACAACACAAGGGTCAAGGAAATGTCTTTAGCTCAAAAGCAAAAATGCTCAAAACCAAAATTATAAGAATAACTCCAACAAAAATGTTCTCCAAGGTAAAGTCCCTTTGATCCAGAGGGTGGTCCCTTTCCCTGGATTCCTAAACAAGATGGCAAAAATGTCTCTTTAACTAACAGTTTCTTTGTGTCTTCACTGGACTCACAAAGTTCTTGTTCAAGCAAAATGTTCTGCAATAGTCTTTCTGTAGAATATCTTATAACTTTTCAGATCACCTGGTATACTCCCCTGCCAGGAATGTTTATACAATTTCAGCTGCCAGGTGTACTCGCCTGCCAGGACTTTTCCTATGGTTTTCCAGATTCCCTGCTATACTTCCCTGCCAGGAATCTTTATACAAGTTCAGATACCTGGTGTACTCGCCTGCCAGGACTTCTTATGCGTTTTGCAGTTCTTTGGTTATCACAGTTCTTTGGTTATACCACAACAGCTTTTACCGTGAGATGCTTGGTATATCTGCCTATGGTAACATTTACTCAAACGCATCACCACATTGACACCTCATGCATCTATACTTGATTGTGGTGTGCCTTTGCCTTTGTGTGCTTGCCCAATAATTCTTCTTACTGGGTGTTGAAATTTTACTTTGCCTTGTCTACATTCAAACAAACATTGCTTTTGTGCTCTGCCTTGTCTGCATTCAAACATTCTTCTTATTTGGTGTTAGATTTGTACTTTGCCTTGACTGCATTCAAACAAACATTGTGTATTTTCCACATCAGCAATCTCGTACTATTCAAACACTTGTGGGCGAGATTGCCGGAAATGCCATCCGGTCCCCAACTGCTTTGGGCAGACTCACTGGTTCCTTCCAGTGTCTCTGATGCTCTTCGTACCTCTGTGGTGCGGTCCCTTTACCCACTTTCCTGTTTGGAGTATGCAGACGTTCTTCCAGCGTCCTGCGCGGGTCCACAGTCATACGCCAGCTTTCCTTTTTGGCCGGGCTGAAGAACGCTGTTGCGTCGGGCGGCCCAACCTCCAGGAGTTTCTGCGTGGCTCCCAGCATCTCCATGGCCTTTTTGCTCGCAAGTGGTGTTTCTCCTCCTGTCCCAACAGTCTTCTCTGTTTCGCCATCTCCGTCGGTGTGCCTCGCGTTGGTGAGCCTCAGCATGGGTGGCAAAGTCTCCTCTTGCATTGCTCAATTTGATAGTGTGGTTGCCATCTTTAAATGTCCCGTGCACTGAAGACATGGAAACACAACTAGACTGCATGTTGTACTTCAAGCTCTTGTCACTTTGCACAAACTCCCTTGTCCTCCTCCTCGTCTCAGTATCTGGGTGGTTATGGGAGTTGGAGTCCATGGTTGTCTTTGGACTTTTAACTCTTAGATGGTTTTTCTCATGGATTTCACATAAAGGCACATCAAAAACAAAAGGTGTTATGTGTGAGTTGTGGGTGTTTGGGTCAACGGTGGGGGCCTGACTAGAATGACAATTGGCCTTTAATAGTGCGCTCAAAAATTGTATTGTCCTGATCGATCGGTCAAGTCGTTATAATCATACGTTGATCGATTTAAAAAATAAATCCTATGCACGTTACCTTCATTTCCTCACTTTTACACATGCGAAATGAGGCAGCGGGGCATGGCCATCTTTTGCTAATCTTATCTGTTGCTGCATTGCCCTAAGGTGAACTGGCCTTGCGGCACTAAATCATATCCCCTGCCCCTGAAGCTGACATCACTAGACGCGTACAGCCTTTTCACAATACAAATTCACATTTCGTGTCAACTTTCTCTGTGCGCCAGCTAATGACGTGTCTCCATGGAAATGGCAGGATGCCTCTTTCCTCAATAAGTATAAACAGACCGCTTCTCATAAGACAACATCAGAGTTGTTTTTTCAATCATTTCACTGGGCCTCATTGCAACTGTACACTGGGACCCCAACCGGCCCATAGAGCTGGAGTTTGCCCAATAGTACTTTAAGATAAGATAGCAGTACCCGTGAGATTGATGGGGGTGCAGATTAATATTCCAACACCAAATCAATAATGACAACTCAACGGTTTGGCAAAGGGAGTCGGTTTAATGACAAGTACAAAAAACGGGGAGTCTCATGAATATCAGCAGATGCGTGATCTTCTCTCTCGCTTCACAACTCCAACGAACTTCATAAAAAACACATCATTTATACCAAAACCTCGTCATCACTGATGTTTAATGCTTAAAAGTTGGCATGCAATTCTATTGGTTCTAGAAAGGTAACTTTAATATAGGTACTATATCCGTATATGGTAACGGAGTAAGGGGATTGGGTAAACACTGTCAGGTGGGGCATCTAAGCCCTTCCTTCAAAATGGCTACTGTAGACGTCACTTAAAGTACGACGTCCCATTGGTTCTACTAAGTATAGGACCCTAGATTACTTGGTCCACTATGATTGGGTTGGCATCAACCCCACTCATACTTTTCCACTTTGCCTAGCAGCATGCGGAATGGTCAGCCAGGTGCAGGGTGCCACCCTGTTCCCCCGGCCTTCCTCCAATTATTGTTACAATCAATCATCACTTTAGTGGCCATGTGTCAATTATTTCACTGTGATTAGCCTCGAGTTCTTATATCTCCGCCTGGCCCACTACCATGCGTAGGTGTGAAAGTCTCACTTCTTCTCGCTCGGTTGGTCACGTGATTCAGACACCGTGAATGTGCCTCTTCTTCATGTAATTCGTGTATTTAATTTTCGTTTCACCCACCAGCTGCCTTCACTTTCTTATCCTGGCCTTTCTGAAGCAGGATATTCTGTTCTTTGCTTCAATTAATTGTAGCTACTTTTCATCTATTTTAGCTGATATGACCTTGGTTCTTCTGGCACGATTTGCCTCTGCTGAGTTTTGTTCTTCCTTTTATTCTCGATTTGTTAAATATGAAGCTTTCCTTGTGTGGCCTTTAGTAACCTTTGGTTAATTCTGCTTCTTGTGCAAAGAATCCAATCCCCATAATCAACCCAGTCCAACCAAGCAAAGAATGGTGCACCACCATCCAAGATGCTCTGACATCCAAAATCAAACTGTTACAAAATAAAACCATCTCCAAAAGAAATCTCCTTTCCGATAAACCGTCCACGCCTAACCAAATTTCTATGAACATAGTAGACAGCACCCCTCTCTTCAACTTCTCACCACTCTCACATGATGTAGTACTTAATACCATATCTAAACTTAAAGCTTCAAACTGCAAAGGAGACAATTTTCCAGCACACCTAATCAAATTATGTGCCCCCACTCTCACTCCCATAATTACCAATTTCGTGAATGCCTCCTTCCAAACCAATCAGGTCCCAGCTAGTATTAAAGTGGCGTGGGTCACACCACTACTAAAAAAAACTACATTAGATCCATTAGTGCCCACGAACTACCAGCCCATAACGACTGTCCCCTTCCTACTTAAAATTATCGATAAAATAGCTTACAACCAAATACAAACCCATCTCAAACAAAATAACTTACTAGGAGCCAGACAATCTGGATTTAGGCCCAACCACAGTACGGAGACAGCACTCTTGGATTTGAAAATCCAATTGGACTCTATCAGAGACTCAGGCAAACTAGCCACTCTTCTGCTACTGGACCTATCAGCAGCATTCGATCTGGTAGACCATGACAAACTTTGCGACACCCTAAAAAAAGATTTTAATTGTTCTATTAACGCTACTCAGTGGATCAAATCTTTTTTAACGGACCGCACATCTAGAGTTGCCATTGGAAACTATGCAGCGGACCCTATAATAGTACCCATAGGATTCCCCCAGGGATCCTGCCTCTCGCCCACCCTCTACAATGCATACACCAAACTCCTATTCTCGGCTCTTGACGATATGGGTGTCATCTACACCAACTTTGCAGATGACACCCAGATCCTCATCCCCATCACAGGTGACTACACCCAAGACACTGACACTATCAACAAAGTTTATTCCATAATTCAAAACTGGAGGGCCCTAAATAGTCTCTGCCTTAACGATGAGAAAACGGAGGTCCTCATCGTGGGCTCCCAAAAAAGAATAAGCTCCCTCCACACTAACTACTCTCATATCAACATTGACGGTACACAGATCCCAGTAACCAAACAAGTTCAAACTCTTGGTGCATATATAGATGACAACCTCACTATGCACAAACAAATAGCAACCCTCTCCTCTTCCACAGCCTACACAGCAAAATTGATTGCACTCAGCCACCAATTTCTCACCCCTACAAACTGCATCACTCTGGCCAGAGCGCTGATTTTAACAAAACTGGATTACTGTAACATCCTCTTCCTAGGAACCTCCAAAACCAATTTAAATAAAATCCAACTATTACAAAACAAAGCCCTTAGAGCGGCTCTAGGTATATCTAGCATCAGAAGAGAAGACCACTGGCTGCCAATTTAAGCAAGAATCATCTTCAAAACACTTAGCATCGTCCATAAATGCATCACCAACAAAGCGCCTAGCTACCTCAACAACACCATCAAGAAAAAAAATCTCCTGTAGGACACTGAGATCTAATAAACTGGCTCTCTTGGAAGTTCCTCAATACAAATACAGTAGAGCAGGAGGAAGTAGCTTCAAAGTCCTAGCCCCATCGCACTGGAACGCACTACCCCTTAGCATCAAAAACGAGGACTCCCTACTAAGATTCAAAAAAGCACTGAAATCCTGGTTATTTAACAAATATTAACCTAACAGAATGCCTCTGCTTTACCGCCTTCTCTGAATCTAAACAGCTAACGTAGCCCCATGGCCCTCTTGTACCCCCAGGGGTCGCCTCTAGATCTGCAACTATTGTTCAAACAAAATGTGACCTGCTACTTTGACCGATTGGAACCTAGTATAAGAAATGTGATTACATGATTTATTTGCATCTCAGTATAAAATATGTTTCTATGTGATGGTAACTGAAACTCTGTATAAAAATGCTACAATTTATTGAATTTTCGCCGTGATACCCGCGGGTCTGGGCGAGTAACAAATGTAATAAATAAATAAAATAAATAAAGTGGAAGTATACTTGTATAGCATGCTTCTTTTGAGGTAGATATGAATAGGTGGCGCTTGCCCCACTCTATCTTTCTACTAAGCATAGCAAGCCGCACAATTTTCTTAGCTTTCTTGCGGTTCCATGCATATGTACATGCGTAAACTGGTTGAACATCTTCGTCATGCTTACAGCTTAAGCTTCTTACATTTGACATTGTTCTTTCATTTTAGGTCCAGGATGTCCCTTGTCCATGGCATTTCGTCTCTTTACATCATTCTCTGGTCGTCATCTCTTCTATATGTGAGTCAGTGCGGGTTCTCGTGTCGTCACCATTCGTCTTCCATTAAGACCTTTTTGGTTTCTTCAGGGATTGTATTCAGTCGATCTTCGTCTCGTTTCATTTGTTGATATTTTTTTCTCAATGGGTACTTTACTGCCCATGGTTTCTTAGGTATAGGTATTTCAGTAGGTGCTGCTCCTCTGATAGGTACTGGACAGAGCCCCACTGCGGCTCTCTGCTGGTTTATTTGCTCATCATACGTCACATATTTAGGCGTGAACGTTCCTGGTATTTCAAAATGGATGGATGGAGTGCAGGCTGTACTTGGGACCTCCTCTACACTCCCCCCTCTGGGCGATTCATCGACCACTTTCACCTCTTTCTTTGGATTCATCTTCTTTGGTTCCTCTATATTCCCTTTTGCTTTATTGCTTGGGTCCATTCTTTTTTCATCTTCTGGGTCTGTACATGATGGTCTGAAAAAATGTCTCTTTGGGGTCCATATTTTTATGACTCCTTTTAAACTTCCTGCTGTTCTCACGTGTTCGTCCTTGTTCCACGTCATCAGTTGACATTGTCCATTTGGGCTGCAGTAAATCCATCTTCCCACATAATATCTGTGCTTCCTGGGATATAGAAACGTTGTTCCTTCTGGTGCAGGAATGCTGGCCTTCACAAAGTCTCTTATTTCTTCATCAGTTAGGTCCTTGGGCTTCCATCCTGGTTCGACATCAATCATGATCTTCATCCCTATGGCCTTTTTCGCAGTTTTCTGCCACTTAGAGATTATTATCTTGATAACACAGAATCCTAGCAATATCACTAGCAGGGCTCCTAGGAATTTGAATGCATCTGCCATCCCTTGTGGAACCCATGACAATAGTGATCCAAACCAGCTGTCATCATCAACTTTGTCCGTATCATCAATCATTTGATTTTGTAGTTTTGTCAGCATACCTATGGCTTCTGTTAAAGTTCCATTTTCTTCGTCATGAGATGGTATAAATGTGCAACATGATTCTCCAATTTTTGCACAAACACCTCCATCCATAGCTGTGATCATGTCAAGTCCATATCTGTTCTGGAGAGTCATCAGTCGGATTGCCCTTAACTCTTTCTTTATGGTGTTGAATCCTTTTATGATCATGTTGATGGTTTACAGTAACTCCCATCTGGTTATCTGCAAGGATTTAGTATTTACTCCAACTTGAAATCTTGGCATGAAGATTGTCGTGAACACTGATGAAGTGAGGCTGTGCAGCCTCTGTTCATATGGGATTGCATGAAAAGCTTCTTCTGATTTGGCACAAAAGTAATTCTCTCTCTTCATTTGATTCAGCAGTTCCACAGATCTCTTCTTCCTCAGGTGAGCATCTGCTTTTCAGGATCACCAAAGCCGGAACGTGGACATTAACTATTGTGCATATACCTCCCCAGTTTCTCGGCAGTCTGATATATGCTTTGGATCCACATGCCCAGTAATGATCCATAATTACTGCAGTTACATGTACCATTCCTGGAGCATCAACAACTCGTCCACAGTTCTGATTCTCTCCCATCTTCCTATTGCCATTATTCCCGAAGCAGAATTTTGGGCTTTCCAGTGGCACTATCTGTAAGGGTCCTCCTCTGTCCTCAACCCATGTTAGCAGTTTTTCAAGTTTTGGCCATAATGGCTTTCATCCATTTTGCACTATGTTGATGGTTGGCTCATAGTGACCGAAGACCACCCATGCTCTGCAGATCACTACTCCTTTCTCCCATCCGTCTGGTGAAAGCACTGTTCCACAAATTTGCATTTGGCCTCTATTCTTCTATCTCCAAGCTTCTTCTGGGGTTTTACCTTGGACATTTAGCTTCTGGTTCGCTTCTCTTCTGATTTCTGCTCCTTTAACTCCAGGCTTCTCATATCTGATCACAATGTGTTTCGTTTTTCCATTGTTTCTTGTTTTAATGTCCTGGACATAATCATCTTCATTAGGATCGGTTGCTTCAGTTGCCCATTTCAGTGAGGCATCACTTCCCATGAACTGGCCTGTGGTCTTGCACATTGCTATGTGTGACAGACAGTGTGCTGTCTGGACATCAATTTCTACAGCTACAAAGATCTTTGACTTCCCCATGCTGTAAGGTAGGAGTGCACAAACAAAGCATTCCCCCTCTGAACTGCGTCTTCCAACTTCTTTCATGTACTGGTACCAGATGTTGTTTCCCAAATGTGCTGTGCTGTCCAAGTAATCGTTTAGTTCACTGTCGTCTCCTTGTATGCTTCTCTTGATTCTTAAGGTTTACATGTAGTTTGCTATAACTACATCCCTGAATGCATCCGTATGGCTTCTTCTTGCTGGAGGATTCTCAGGTATCCTGATCCATGATGCAGGTACCTTAATCTGTGCCAGTCGAGTGGAGAAAAGTCTGGCAATTCTTTCCTTCTCCTCTTGCATTCTTTTTCTTTTGGTTATAAATGTCCATATCCATTCTGCAATTGATCAAACATATGGCTGTAGTGTAGAACTTGTACTTGTCCCCTTCATTGGATCACATGTGCCTGTCAATGTTGTCCCTGTTGGTTTATTCTCCAACTCCTCTTGTCTCTTCAGGAGCTCAGTTTCCTTGACGTGACTCTTAACTTTGCTACTCGTGGAGCTTCTCATTGTTGGTACTCCAACCTTCCCCTCTTCTTTGACCTGTGGTTCTGTAGTTATTGACACTAGGCCTGGCGTGTATGCATTCAATGTTTGCATGAGTGCGGTTGAAGGTAACCTTTTTACATTCATACTCTGCCGACCCTGTCTCCGACTTTTCGATTTGCTTGTTACCATAAGTGTGTGTGTGTCATTGCTAAACACATCCATCTCAAGTTCATTCATTAAACCATCAGATCTCTTAGGGACTGGAATGACTATGTAAGGTCTGGGTCCCTTCGTAGGCTTCATGCGTGCATCATTAGGTGGGTGTACTGGAATTGGAACGCTTTGTACACCAATAAAAAATGCAATTCTAATCGTCAGTGAAAATAAAACAATGATGAATATAATGCATAAATACATAATACCCCTGTAGGTTAATATGCAGCATTTAGTTCCAGAAAAATACGAACGTCTCTCCTCCTGGGGGAGGACGAGGTTGCTGCTTTGAATCCCCATCTCGATCATCCTTTGAAAGATGCTAACTTTTAATACACTCTTAAACAATATTATTTCTGGATTCTGCTGGTTCTGTTTGTGTGTTGCAGGTACTAAAATAATTGACCCTCTTTGTAAGAACAATGGATTGTCTATTATCTCTGGATACGGTTCTTTTACTAGGCTATGGGAAATGTCAAAATCAGATAATAATTCATCAAGTCTCTTTACTGTGCATGTTCAAAATATATGAGTTCCCAATCGGTGCCTCTGATTTGCTTCATTCCCGAAGACATGTTGTGTCCTTGTCAGTATAACGAAAAGTGAAGTCTCTTGCACTACTTTCTCGATCTGTCCCTCGGCGGAAAGTTAAAATCTTCTCAGATAGTTCTGCTGATGGTTAGAAAGTTTGACTAGCATCACGAACCATGCAAGAGCATGATCATTTGCGTAGAATTAGCTGGGTCTCTGATGAATGTGAGGACGTCAACACCGGCGGGTCTCCCCACAAGTTCTGGGAAATCCTTAATTAGGCGAAAAAAGACATTACTCGCCAGCATGCTGTCTTCTGGTGACAGGGACATTTGTCCTGCCCTTGCTGAAGTTTGGAACTGTTTGGCCCTCACTCACTGTGAACAGTTTCTGCAATTTTGGTGTGTGTGAAGAGCAACTTGGATAACTATCCCATTCAGCATTATGCTTAAAAGTTCTGTATTTTCTGGGTCTCGAAAGAATGTCAAAATGTCTGTAGTTCTTCCGACAAGATCTGGACAGTCTTCAATTAGGCGAAAGAACAGTACATTAATAAGCCTATTCGCTTCTTCCTCCGCTTGGGACATTTGGTTTTCTCCTCGCTGTATTCCGGAAGTAGGAGGAATTGCTTGGCAATTACAGTGAGCAGCCTCCTTATTGTTTTTTTGTTTTCAGGATCTTGAAGAAAGTCAGTGATAATGGTGAACCTCCCCACCAATGACAGGTATGATCTCAGTACTAGTTCAAAATATATTAATACGTCCTTGGTGATGTCACTACTGTGGGACACCATAAGTGATTCTGAACAAGGTTTCTGTGTTGAAAGAGTCTGGGTATTGTATTTTCTTCCAATTTATGTGTCCTCGATCAAAATTTGGCATATTCTTTTCTAGTCAGGGCTTCAGCGTGCCTCAGTCCAAAGTTCAAAGTCAACAGACTATGTTGTGGCTTACACGTGCAATTTTCTTCTTCACCCTGCAACTAGGATGCACAGAGTGTCAGTTTTTATGTCCTTATCCCCTTTTTTGCTCAGAGGAATGTCCAAAATGAAGCCACAACTTTGCACAAAATTTCTTTGTCTATGCTTTGCTGCTGGTCATGCGTCCTTCTTCCTCATAATGGATCGCGTCTGCACGTGCTGTGGTTCTTCCCCGTCGTCCGTAGTCTCTTCACGTTGGGGTGCAGGCAGGGGGCCTTCTCCAATGTATGGCTTGATGTCACCCAAAAAGATCCAGGCTATTCTTCCTTGTAGTTTCACTGCAGAGGGAGTGCAGTCTTCCAGTGTAAAGGGACCGTTAAACCTTGGCTCGTCCCACTTTTGCCTCGTGTGGTTCTTCACCTGGACGGTGTCTCCAGGGAACTTTGATGGAATACGTAGTCATTGAACTTGGTCACTTGTAGTATCTCCTTCTGTGTTCCGTGCTGCCCTGCACCCTTTTCGTCGTTGCTGCAGCTGGCCTGAAATTACAATAAGACAAGATGTTATGCAATTCAAGTAATTTTGCATTTCAGACCCTAAAATTTCTCTTGTCGGCTGGGCATCACATCTAGCTCTGTCCTGGGGTTTCAGGGGAGTGCTCATTCTTCTCTATGTTGCTATTTCGTGCGGCATAAGATGATGGTCAGGACCAGGCTGGTTTCTGAGTGCATACAGTGCCAAAGGAAGGCAGTGTAATCATTTCTTTCTTAGAGTAAGCTTCAACTTGGCTATCCTTTCCTTTAACAAGCTGTTGAGCACTCACATATCATGTTACCTTGCGGGTGATACGCCGACGAGAACTTGTGGTTTATACCAAGCAACAAGCTAATCTGTTCAAAAACGTCATTTACAAAGTGAGTACCATTGTCTAATATCATTACTTCATATACTCCCCACCTGGGAAATACCTCTCTCACTATAAATTTGGCTGCAAAGGTAGAGTCTGGGTGTGTACATCGACCTGCTTCTATCCATCTAGAGAATGGACACACCACAACAATTAGATACCTGTACCTGTTACATACTTGAATCATATTGACGTAATCGACATGCAAGTGCTGAAAAGGTCCACTGGGCCTTGGGATGACTCCTCTAATTACTTTTAGTGTGTGCTCAGCCGTGAACTGTTGGCAAATTATACAGTTCACCATAAAAAATGCAACGTGCTCTGCTAAGTTCGGTATGAACCAGTCTTCAGCGAGTGTTGCTGCGAGATTCTCTTTTGTCATGTGCGCTGGATAGTGTAACTGCTCCAATGCTATTTTTAACAGGGCTATAGGCATTACTGGTTTAGCAGTGCTGTCTTGTCACCACAAGCTTTCGGAGGGGTTTAAAGAACACCCTCGCCGCTTCCAAAGATTTTTCTCCTCCTGTGGTGCCTCCCCTTGGAGTTCCATTAACTGCGTTTGTCCCATGTTATTGTAGCTTTCAGGTTCACTTTGTGCGACAATCATTTTTTCATTTACATTAGTGACTTCCACATCCATGATCATCTTGCTCTTGGATGCCATGCGCTTGGCTTTTGTGTCTGATGCTTGATTTCCGCGTGAGATCAAATCTGTCCCCTTCGTGTGGGCAGCGCATTTCACGACTGCTATGCCCACTGGGAGCTGTAGTGCCTTAATCAGCCTATCCAATAAGGCTGCATGCTCTACTGGCGTGCCATCCGCTTGGAGGTAGCCCCTGCTTTTCCAGTGCAATAAGCCTGTGTGCACTGTCGATGTCACATAGGCAGAGTCACTGTACACTGTTACTTCCTTGTTTGTGTGATTCTCAATCGTGAGTATCAACGCCAATAATTCTGCAGCCTGTGCTGAATAAAGAGATGGTAATCGTGCACTAAGAAGCACTCGAAAATCTCCATTTGCTGTATGCTTCATCACAGCAGCGCCTGTATATCTTTGTCCATCGTTTTTGATCGATTCTCGAGGAACCGCCAATGAAGACAATTTCTCCTTCTGCCAATGCATTTTCTTTTACTCTGGGAATTTCATCATAGAATTCTTCATAATTTGCACAGTCATGTATTGGCTCTCCTTCAGTGACTGGTTCTGCTATGAACATGGCTGGGTTCGCTATCTTGCATCGGACCACATTAATCGATGGATTCGATATGATCACTTCATAAACAGAAACTCTCTGAGATGTCAATGTGCCCTTCGGTTTTTCTAGAATAGCAAATAGCGAGTGCTCGACGTACAACGTCATGGAGCATCCCATCACAATGGTTGTAGCCTTCTCTATGGCGAATGCTGCGGCAGCTAAACTTTGTTCGCAAGGGAAATGACCTCTCATCACTGGGTCCAAATTTCCACTATAATATGCCAGGGGCTTGTAGCCCAATGTGGTTCTCTGTGTGAGCACTGCCATCATAACGCTGCCATTTGTGTGTGAAAACAGGTAGAATTCCTCTGCATAATTGGGAATCCCTAAAACTGGTGCCGTGCAAATGGCTCTCTTGAGTTCAGAAAACCCTTCCTTTATGGTCTCAGACCATTCAAGCTTTTCTTTCGTCACCTGTGCCTTCTTTAGGGCCTGTAGCAAGGGCGTGGTATAAGAGCTGTAGTCGAAGACCCATGCCCTGACATAATTGCAAAGACCTAAAAAGCTCTGCATCTGTTTTATCGTGTGTGGCTTAGCTGTGTTCAGTATGGCTTCAGTCCTTTCTGGGGTAACCCTTTTCCCCTCATGTGAGATCAGCTGACCTATGTATAGCACTTCCTGTTGACAATTTTGTAACTTTTCTTTGTCAACCTTATATCCTTTTTCAGCCAATATAGTCAATAGCCGAACAGAATCGTGTCTGCATCTCTCATCTGTCATTCTGCAAATTAAGATGTCATCCACATATTGCAAGACAACACTCTCTAAGGCAATATTGCTTAGGTCCATCTGCAGGACTCTCTTAAAAATAGGAGACTCACAGTACCCCCGGGGTAGCCTTGTGCTTTTCAGATGCATTTGTCTGAAGGTAAATGACGTCAGATCTTGTGAGTCTCGGTGCAATGGGATTGAGAAAAGGGCATTTTTCAAGTCAATCACCGTGAAATATTTTGCCTCAGCAGGTATATTACATAGGATTGAAGCCGGGTTAGGGACTAAAGGGAACCCGGCCTCAACGGTATCATTTATTGGGCGTAAATCCTGAATTAAACGCCAAGACCCTCCCTTTGATTTTTTAAACGGGTAAACTGCAGTATTGCATGATGACTCTGACGTCACTAAGATGCCCTGCTGCATCATAGCCCAAATTGTCTTAAAAATTCCTTCATCGGCCTCCATGGACATGGGATATTGTTGTGCTTTTGATAGAATTGCTCCTGGCTTCAGTTTCATTTTCACTTCTCCGACTCCTTTCAATAAGCCTACGTCATAGGGGCCTGTAGTCCACACTGAGACAGGCACCTGGGCCATGTCGTCCTCGAAATATTCAGGACGGTTCTGTGCTAACATTATTCTCTGAAGCACTTCTCTTTTGATCATTTTCACCCACAAAGTGAGGTTTACCTCAACTGCTGTTTCCCCCTTATCTGCTTGCTCGTCAAACAGATCGTCATCAGTGACGTCAGTCAATCTGTACCCTTCTTCAATGGGGATCACTGTGCACCAGTGTCGGCCTTCATCATCACAACCATCAATCAAAGCCATTTTCCCTCATATGGTGGCTGTGTGTATCATCCAGGGAAATACTTGTCCCTTTTCCTCGTGCATAGGTATTCTTGGCCTAAATAGAAATTCGTTGGGGGTCCTCATGGTTTTCTCCGCAAGGCCTGGCAGCCCTGCCGGTAGCATGCTGAAGAGGGAAAATCGAGATCAAACCCATGCCCCCTCACCCCAGGCGCATATACAGAAGAACAGCAGGAAGAACAAGGAGCGCACTTATCATTTGAACCAGGCCCCAGCGCACCCATGGGTGACAAATATGCTGAAAGACACCCACTTCACCAACAGTGCAACTTCCATGCTACATTAGAATCAACGCTGCAATATCAGAATCTACAAACACAAAAATCCCTGTTTAAAGGCTTGCAAATGCCTATATGAATTAACATGGTCTAATTGCACAGTGTAAAGCCATGTTTTAGGAAAATTACAGCCAAGTTAATTTCTCTCACTGAACACTGGCTGCAGAAGCCTTCAGCAATGCTCCTCGCAAAACCCACGAGCGGCCAAGGTCGCGCATTCAAGATAAGATTGCTTTCTGCAGACAAACATTTTTAATTCTCCACAAATGCGAGTAAGCCACAGCAACCCAGTGTGTTTTTTTCTTTTCTTTCTGGGAAAGAAAGACATTTTCGCAAAGACTCGCACAACATTTGAAACATAATTGTAACAAGAATGGCTCAGCCCAGCCAATCAGCGCTCAGAGCTCAGGTGCGAACTGCTTGCTTCAGCTAAAAAGTTATGGGAACAAAGTCATAATGCAACAAGTTAGAATTAGGTAATGGGGGGCTGGCACAGCTAAACCAACCCACTGACGCAAAAGGCTAACATCCAATTGTCAGGCTCTCTATAAGGGCTACATAGGTAACCTATCACTTAGCAGCCAATAGCAGGAGGAGATAGGTTTCTGGGAGCTGATCCAATTCTGTGAGGTCAGCCTCCAGTGTGATTACAAAGCTGGCTTGCAAGCCAGCCCCGAAGGAGACGGCGCCAGAACTCTCGATGTGCATGATGCTCTGCGTGTTATTTTTCTGCCCAGGAATAAACGCAGTTTGGAACATGTGGCTGCCTGCTGGGGTCTCTGTTGCATTTCTGGGGGCCATATGGGAGGTGTTGGGGTCTCCCATAGATGGCGAGGGTATGGCTGCTGGCCCCCCACAGCCCTGGTGGGGGTCCAGCTTCTCCCCAACAAGTTGGTGCCCTCTGTGAGGCTCATTGTAACATGGGTGAATGAGCACTGCCTGCGCAAGCCCTGCGTTGAACTGCACTCCCTGCAGCCGACTCAAGGAAGCTGTGGGACCCTCGCCTGCACCTGAAGACCACCAGAAAACGCGTAACCGGCTAAAGGCATCGGGGGCCACTTGGAAATACCCCGCTTGAGGGCAGGTGAGAGCCCTGCAGGAGAAGGGGTCCGGTGAAGCGCCTTGAGGGGGTGTCCAGCAGCAGAGCAAGTGCCAGTGCAGCATAGGAAATGTAAGTCAACCAGCAACATGGGCTTTGAGGGGGGGGAAATGTTTAAAGTATTATGATACATTGTTGATCAGTATGTTGCAGAAATGTTAAGTTCTTTTGTTTGGGTAGAAACAGGGGGAGGCATTGTAAATTGGGTGGTGGGTGATTGTACATTGTCGCAAAATTCAGCGCATTGGTGGTGATCGGCATGTGAATTGTTGGGACTGGAGCGGTGGCAGTTGTCCCTTCTTGTGTTTATGAGGATATTGGGTGGGGTAGTGACTCCCCACATATAGAAAGGACTGCCACGCTGGTTGGTTCGGATGGCGATTTCATGTACAGGGGTGTGGATTTCCTATGAATTGATGTTGTAGATCAATGAGTAGATGAGGTTCCCTGCTAATTGAGCGTTTTAGTTCAGTGAGTGGATGATGTTTCCCTGCAGGAGGTAGCTAGATTGTTCCCGAGTGCGGAAGATAGTTGGCTGGTTAAGGTCCCCTGGTGAGGAGCGTATCACACGCGAGGCGACGCAGCATGCGCAGTCCAATTATAAGAGTTTTTATTGTGGTTTACCCTGTTCCAGTTGAGACAGGAAGACAGCTGTGGGGATTGTATGGTTTTATTTTGGGATTTGTGTGGGGTTGGGAGAAATGGGTTATTGTGCTCTGTATGCACATTTGTCTGTTCATTTGCACTGTGTTTTTAGTTTGGTGACGTCACCTTCAGATTGATGCATAGGACACAGAGTTTTGATGGTGAGGAGATAGTGGTGTGGTTTTGGATTTGGAGAATAGGTGACCCAGAGGCGGTGTGTGGAAGACACATGCACAAAATTGTGGGGGTGTGCCGGAGAAGGCAATGGTTTGGTGAAGATGGGCTGCACATGGAGTGCACTGTCAAAGGTGCGGAGCCAAGAAGGCTCACAGAAGTTGAAAAATGTTCAATTATCTTCTAACTTTTGCTCCCTGAACAGCGGACTATCGAAATTTTCAAATTGAATAGAGGTAAAATGTATCACACAATACAGAAATGACTCCCCTTCACCTGTTGTGTAGCACACAGCTTCCATGCCGAAATAAGTCAGTAAAACATAGTGTGCAAAGATTCAAAAGTACTGAAGGTAAATTAAAAAAGACCATGGCTGCTCATAGGCGGCTTCTCCAGAAGAGTGCAGCAATCGCTAAGGACACACATACACAGCACTTACACGGGAATAGCTTTAAAAGCACATGGCTACAGTTGAACTGTGTGCACGAAGGAAAGGGAAGATGCGAGGGGTCAGCTGATGCTGAACCAGCAGGAGCAGAGGGAAGAGGGGACTCACCCTTCTGAACCTCCGGGAGTGTAATATTTGATGACACAGATGGTAAGCAAGGAATGCATTGCATGAGAGAACTGAAAACAGCAGAAGGACATTTAAACACCACACACACACACACACAATCACAATACACTAAAGCGAACAAACAGGAAGGTGCAGAACAACCCACTAGCAGCACAGGAGTGAGAAAGGGAGGGCTGCAGTGCATGGAAGCAGGTTGAAGGCACAGGTACAGAGGAATTAAATTTAAAGGGACGATAACGGGGGAGGTGCAAGGAGTAACAATAGCAACAGAGAGGGGGAACTGGAAAGGGAAGAAAGGGATTGGAGAAGGAGAGAAGGACTGAACGAGACAGCACAGCCAAACATGATAGAGGATCAGTAAGGGGTGGTGCAGCATGCATGGGGTTATGGAAGGGAGGAAGGAAGGATAGCGCGCTAGACATTGACTGTGCGCATTGTAGATTGTGGCAAGAGAAGACGGTTAATAAATAAATAAAACGGCAGGGGCAGAGAAAGGCAGATGAGGACAAGTAGGCACAAAATAAATTATTAATGTATGCAATGGGAGGGGCAGTTAAAAACAGCCTCAACACACACGCACAAAAATCACAATAGCAGTGTCAACAACCACCACAATATGCACCGCCCATGTGGGGAGGATACATGGGACAGGACGGGATCATTTCAGCAGACACCACAAGCACCAACGCAGGCACTGTCACCACTACATGTACAGACACAACAAATGACAGCACCACTACCCCAGGACTGACAAGAATCACAACACAGGGGCACTGGTTACATGACTGGGAGGGGTCTTCCTGATGGGGAACAAACCTTTCAAAGGACATAGATTGACATTATACCGCTAATAGGACAGCCCAAGACAAACTTGATTTGACTCACTCTGCCACACACACTCATGCTCCACCTCCCCGACAGAGCGGGCGAGACGCACGCCGACACACACACTCACGCACACTCAATAATGCAGAGGACAATTGCATAGGAGTGGTGATAGGTATCAAAACATTTTCTTTTCTGGGTGACAGTGGGGCGACTAGGCCATGCATTAGGGAAGAGACATTTGTGACATCATGAGCGATGTGGATATGACCACCTTATTAACAGAGAAATCCATAACTTGTTAAACGCCAGGCATACACATGTTGAAAGTAAGGAAGATTGTTTAAGCATAATGGGGGTGCACGGTACAGAGGGGGGTGCATAATGATAGCGCATCACAAGAGAGTACATTTAGCCACATTTTGAGCACACATCTTTCAGCGAGGAGACTGGGCTCATGAATACACGAATAACACAGAACAATTAAATGAGACACACAAGGTGGAGGAAGGTGCACTTGAGGGGGGGCGTACATTTCATTGACAGTTCACCACGGGAGGAGAGAAATAGAGGTAAAGGGTGGATGATCAATGTTCCCAACAGACTCAATTTGGTGACTAAATAACACAGTGCAAGTAGTAATGCCACTAGCGCTTTTGAACACAGCACTGTCACAAATGCATTAGCCAACACACATAGGGAAAGAGGTAATTGCTGCACGAACTGGAGAATAATGGTTGTATTAAAATTTGAGAGCAGATATTGGGGGGAGAAATATATTGTTTAAATGTAACAGTAATTACAGTAGTGGAGTAATAAAATACTAGACTAAATGAGTAATTAACAGAGTAGGTAGGGTTTAAAAAGTGGACACGGGGTGGGATAGAGAGAATGGGAGTAAATTGTGAGGGTTGGGTTTGAAAGAAAAGAGGAAATAAATAAATAAAAAAATAAATACAAAGAGGGGGGGGGACAGGTAGCAAATAATTGGTAGCGAATTTCATTAGTACCAGCTTAAAGTGCCGGCAGTTCACTGTGAGACACGCCCTGAGAAGTTGAGAGAGGAGCCATAGAAAAAAAAGATTTAAAAACCCTGCGATTATCTTAACTAAGTAACATGGTCCACTTAATTTAGAAACACAGCCACCCTATATGACAAATTTACCACCCTGATGTTTCCCTGTTTAGCTTGTCAGTGCCTGATGCCCCACGGGACAAAGGCACGCACTATAAATAGCTTACAACAAAAGCACAGTAAATATAAAGATCCAAAGGCCCATTTGTACACTAGCACCTAAATTGCGTATATATGATCCAAGTGTGTAATGAGTATCTTCACATAAATTAAGTGCCTACCCATTTTCTGGGTACATTTCGAATAGCGCAACAAGTTACGGTCAGACCGTCATTGAACGCTACCAGGTGGTGACAGGATGGTGCATAAATGTACCATTGGCTCCTCCCACTAGGACACTGAATAGTGCAAGAGTAGAGCAGAGAGGTTAGGTCAAGAAATTGAAGAATTTGTAAATGCTCAGGTCTCAAGCGCTTCCATTTAATTTCTCGCCAGATATAAAGGACCCAGGGCAGGCCTGAAGACAGCGGACAACCAACACCCAATGGCTATGGACTACAGTGGGACATTTTCCCCTCCTGACAGACTTTGTTAGATGTGTGAGGCGTCAAGCCCTACAAAGCGGTGGCCACCCTGGCAACGAGGGAGCAACGATCAACAGGGCCAACGCAAGAGATTTTCATGAACTGCAAAATAGCACGAACACTCCAGAGTTAGGGAAACATGGCCATCCCATGGTCCAACGCACACTAGCAACTAGAATAGGGACTGGCACACGCATGTCCAAAGTTTAATTGAGTTTCATATTACATTTTGTGCACCTACAGCTGTAACACTGTTTTGTTCCTTCTCTTTTCCCCGCACATGCAGGTTGTTGCGTATGTATGCTGTTAGAAATGTGTAGGAAATTTCCTTAATGTTATCTTCCATTAGAAACTGTGAGGGCTACTGATTAAAACATTGTGACACATTCCCCACTCAATTGCCCACCCTATTAAGAACCTCAGACCCCTTAGAGCATGTTTCCCTGAAGTATATTTCCTTGCTTCCATTGAATAAACATCCCAAGATTTTCCCTACCCATATTGAGAAATTTTGAAAACACGAAATGTCCAGGGGGAGGTTTGATTTTTGCCCTTAGTGATTGTTTAGTTGGCGGAGCTTGAGGTTACTAACAAGTACTAACGTATTAACGCCTTTCTTGCGATTTTCAGGCGGGCAACTTTATCATCTCATCAGCTGCAAGGACCCAGCAGCGTAAGTGGTTATGGGCACGCAAATAAGGACTTTTACCTTCACGATGGGACTATTAATGATGAACAAAATAATGGGGGTGGTAATTTGAAAATTATATGTAATAGTGAGCATTACCGCTGTATCCCCTGCTAACATTCCCTAACCTAAGCAGGAAGAGTTACGGTGTCAGTGGGTGAGGAAAAGCTGCTGCTAAAGTAAGGAGAGGTAAGGGCAGACACAAAGGGAGTAAAACATACACATAACACACATAGCAGAAGTGACCAACAACATGCACACATGTACAAAATTGGTAGGGACACCGCTGGAGAGAGCTGTCCTGACTGCTCTTTAACATATGCCGTGAGAGAATTGATTACAACAGAAATTACTACAGCAGAGCACGACGCCCGTGTATCCCAAGGTGTGAAGAAGATTGCAAGGGAAGACAGCAACATTGAGATTGATAAAAAAAAAAGGGGGTAATCCCCTATGGAGATGATTACATAAAGCAGCTAATTGGAGAACAACTGTATGTGGGAAGTGACCAGAGAGAGAAGAAACAACGAGCAAATGCACCAGTGAGCAAGCTGCAAGAGAAAAAAAAACAAAAGAAAAAATAAATAATAAAAGAAGAAAGAAAAACAAAAAGAGAGAAGAAAAAATAAAATAAAAGAGACAAAAATATGATAAGTGCCTAACGGAGTGAGACAAAAGAGCGAAGATAGTCACTTGGGTGGAGAATGAAGAAGGACGTATACTGTTAAGGTAACAGCCTTATGTTACCAGCACAACAGTGACAAGAAGTGGACAATCATGCTGGATGCAAGAAGGTTGAGAGAAGTTGCGAGATGAGAGCAGGAACATCACTGCTTATGGACTACTATTGAGCACATGCATCCAAAGATCAAGAGAAACTACCACTGAATTGGGGAGGAGACTGTTCATTGGTGCACATCAGCATACCCTTGTTGGTGATGACCACGGAAGATGTGAAGAATGACACATTCACCAAGATGGAAAACAACGGAAGAAGAGAAACAGACAGAGGAGTAAAAAGAGGGGGGAATTACTTCTCGAGCGAGACAGAAGAATGATTGGGTGAAGTACCAGCATACTAAAGAATGATCAGCAAATAATGCATCTGAAAAGAGAAAGCAAAGAACTAACTAGTGCTTGCATGGTAATGGATGACATCATGACTGCCTGGTTGATTGAAGGTGATAACGGAAGGACTAGTACCGAGCACAGCATCATTGTGCAAGATAGAGATAAATTGCAAGATGTAAGAGAACAACAGAAGAAGACATCGGAATGCAAATAAGAGACATGGTGAAAGGAAGAGCCGGACTAAGGGAGAAGATAGCGGTGTGCGACATGGTTCCAGCAGTAATAAAGGTGGCCACTCCCTGTGATCAGAGGAAGTACGAAGGGAAGTGAGTGTGGTGGAACACAGAAGGAGAACACTCCTATATGTACTGTTCATCAACAACAATGCAAAAAAATTATGGACACTTCAAGGAATTGACAAAGATATGAAGACCGGAAGGAGGTGAATGTTGCTTGGTGGTGTGGTCGACAAAGTCAACCAGAGGGGGGACTGAAGAGGGAAAATCGAGATCAAACCCATGCCCCCTCACCCCAGGCGCATATACAGAAGAACAGCAGGAAGAACAAGGAGCGCACTTATCATTTGAACTAGGCCCCAGCGCACCCATGGGTGACAAATATGCTGAAAGACACCCACTTCACCAACAGTGCAACTTCCATGCTACATTAGAATCAATGCTGCAATATCAGAATCTACAAACACAAAAATCCCTGTTTAAAGGCTTGCAAATGCCTATATGAATTTAACATGGTCTAATTGCACAGTGTAAAGCCATGTTTCAGGAAAATTACAGCCAAGTTCATTTCTCTCGCTGAACACTGGCTGCAGAAGCCTTCAGCAATGCTCCTCTCAAAACCCACGAGCAGCCAAGGTCGCGCATTCAAGATAAGATTGCTTTCTGCAGACAAACATTTTTAATTCTCCACAAATGCGAGTAAGCCACAGCAACCCAGTGTGTTTTTTTCTTTTCTTTCTGGGAAAGAAAGACATTTTCGCAAAGACTCGCACAACATTTGAAACATAATTGTAACAAGAATGGCTCAGCCCAGCCAATCAGCGCTCAGAGCTCAGGTGCGAACTGCTTGCTTCAGCTAAAAAGATATGGGAACAAAGTCATAATGCAACAAGTTAGAATTAGGTAATGGGGGGCTGGCACAGCTAAACCAACCCACTGACGCAAAAGGCTAACATCCAATTGTCAGGCTCTCTATAAGGGCTACCTAGGTAACCTATCACTTAGCAGCCAATAGCAGAAGGAGATAGGTTTCTGGGAGCTGATCCAATTCTGTGAGGTCAGCCTGCAGTGTGATTACAAAGCTGGCTTGCAAGCCAGCCCCGGGGGAGACGGCGCCAGAACTCTTGATGTGCACGATGCTCTGCATGTTTTTTTTCTTTTTTGCTGCCCAGGAATAAACGCAGTTTGGAACATGTGGCTGCCTGCTGGGGTCTCTGTTGCATTTCTGGGGGCCATATGGGAGGTGTTGGGGTCTCCCATAGATGGTGAGGGTATGGCTGCTCTTCCCCCACAGCCCTGGTGGGGGTCCAGCTTCTCCCCAACAATGCATACTCCATACGCAATTATTTCTGGCTCTAATGGTACAGCCCTCATAGCTGTGTGTCCTGCGTATGCTCTAATCATTTTGCATACGTTCAAATAGTGAATTTCTGGAGTTGAACATACTATGCCCTCCTTCGTGAATGAGATTGTCATGTTTAACTTTGTCATTAGATCACGACCCAAGATGTTTTCTGGGGTTTGTCACGAATATAATAGCGGTGCATTCATATCACATTCTCCTATAGAGACTGGAAGTGCGTCTGTAAAAGGAACACAACTTGTAGCTCCTGTGAAACTCTGAGTATTTATAGCATCACCGGACAAGGAAAACTTGCCTTCACATATACATGAACGTGTTGCACCCATGTCAACTAAAAAGAAATATTCTTTATCCCCTATAAGGACATCCACCCTTGGTTCCTGGTGAGGGTCTGGTGTCACTGATAGGATAGAACACATCAGGGTTCCCAGTGAGCTGTCCTAGTCCATATATAATTTTGTCCCACCTTGTGCGAATGGACTTCCCCCATCACCAGTTTTATTCCTCATTCCAGGGATCACAGCCTGACCTGTACTTATTGTTTGCGACAGTTGCAGTGGCGACTGCTGAGACTGTCCTTGTGGAAAACTCATCGAATTCTGAGGTTGCAAGCTTTGCGGTGCTCCTGGTGTTTGTTGTTGCACCGTGTGATTCTGTGCAACTCCATTTCCTCCCTGTTGTAAAAACACAGGTGGATTCACCATACTTGCTCTTGTTCCTTGGTCGTTTTGCATCATGCCTTGACTTCTGCATGTGCGTGCTAGATGTCCTGTCATCCCGCACAACCAACATATTGGCGGTGGTCTGATTATTTGCCCATTTGACATATCTTTTTTAAAACATTTTTTTAAATTTGTATTTATTCAGTTTACAAACAGAAGTCATGGTACAAAAACAGAAAAAGGAAAAACTTTAAGGCTTTGATATACAATACAAATCAGTGAAGCTCAATAACAGCAGATGTTCATATTGACAAGCCCATTGTCTCTGATTAAGTTCTGTATGAGTACCCGACTTCACCATTCCCCCCGTCCCACCCTCACCCCCCAGTTGGTCATGCAGCATTCAGTTCGATCATTGCAGCGTTTTACAAATGGCAGTCATGGTCTCTCATTTGTCAAAGTGGCAGCTTCATCGGTGAGAGTAGGGTGATGCATCATGGCGGGTTGCTTCCTATTTGTATTTTCAGGTTTACATAGGAGGGGTCGAGGGTGGACCTCAATAGAGTCTGTTGGGGAGATATTTGGTTTTGTAGTCCATCCAAAGGCCCTCTACCTGCGCTGACCTTCCATGGAGCGATGCAGTGATATGCTCCATTATGCATATATTGGTGGCGACGTTAGCCCATTCGTTTTTGGTGGGCAGTGAGGTTGATTTCCATTTTGTAACAAGTACGGCTCGAGCTGCTAGCAGTAACTGTGGGGACAGGTCTCTCACTCTAGTCCAGTCGTCATCATTTTTTTCGAGGCCAAATAGAATAAAATAGGGGTCTAACGTTCTGGAGATGCCATCGATTTCTTTTATCCAGCCCAGGACCTCGTTCCAGAAGACTGTTACATGAGTGTAGCTCCAACACATGTGCCAGTAATCTGCGTTTTCTCCACATCCTCTCCAGCATTCGGGACTGGTAGTTTGGAACATCTTAGATAGTTTGATGGGGTCATATTGCCACCTATGGAGTAATTTGATGGCGTGAAGTCTGTATTGGTTCGCAATGGAAGTTTGCGTGGCTGCTTTGCATATGGTTCCCCATAACTCTGGGGTGAACTGTTCACCAAAGTCTCTTCCCCATTTTTTTCTCAATAGGTCAGTGTTCCCCCCCTCACTTTCTATCAATTCTTTATACATCGCTGAAATTAGGCCTTTTATCTCTGTTCTCGAGTCCAATATCTTCTCGAAGGGTGTGAGGTCCCTCATCAGGTACTATTTCCACCCCGGTCTCGTCAAAACGCCTTTTATTTGAATGTAGTGGAATGTGGGCAGGGGGCCAATTCCGAGGGCTTCAGTTAGTTCTGGAAGGGATATGAAAGTGTCCTTTATCTGTAGTTGTCCAACTCTCTCTAGCCCAGCTTCGTACCATGTTTGGAACCTTTCAACATTCGGGATGTGGTTGTTGATTCCGGGTGACCATAGGTGGCTCAGAGGGGAGGGCCATGTGGTGATGTTGAGCATATTCATGCCCGGAGTCCAAATGTTCCATATGGAACCGAGTATTGGCTGATCTTTGATCTTCATGGAGATCCTCCGTATGGGGGACCAGAGCCATTCTGACACTGTGGCTGGTGCGAATTAATGATTATCCATGGTGACCCATTGTAAGCTTGTGAGATTGCGTAAGTGGGGGATCAGGACTCTAAGGTGGGAAGCTTTGTAGTATTTTTGCAGGTTGGGGAGGCCAACACCTCCTTTTTCTTTTGGGAGTGTTAGAGTCTTATACGAGACCCTTGCTTTCTTTCCTTGCCAGAGAAATTTGAGGATGGCCCTTTTAATGTCAACGAAGAAGCTGGCTGGGATTCTGATCGGTAGCATTTGGAAAGGGTACAGGAATCGGGGAAGGGACACCATTTTGATCGCATTGAATCGACCCAGCCATGAGATTGTGAGCTTCTCCCATCTCACCAGGTCGGCCCGGAACTGCTGTAATAAGGGAGGGAAGTTCGCCTCATAAAGATCGTCAAGATGTTAAGTGATCAATATCCCTAGGTATCGCAGTTTTGCGTGTTCAATATTGAGGCCCAGAGTGGAAAATTTGGTGTTGTTAGCCTCTTCTTGGCCTTGGAGTGGGAAGAGGGAAGATTTCTGTTGATTCACCTTGAACCCCGAGAGCTTGCCATATTCATCCAGTAGGAAGAGAGCCCGGGGTACCGAGGTCATAGGGTTGGTGATGTGGAGGAGGATATCATCCGCGTAAAGTGCCACTTTATATTCTGTCGTCCCCAGGTGAATACCCTCCACAGTTGGGTCAGTCCTTATTACCGTTGCTAGGGGCTCTAGGGAGAGGGCGAAGAGGATCGCGGAGAGGGGGCACCCCTGACGAGTCCCTCTTTCCAGGTTGAACCATCTAGAGTACTCACCATTCACAAATATTGGTGCTCTAGGATCTGTGTATACCGCTTGTATTGCCTTTCTGAACCTCGGGCCCATTCCAACCTTACGCAGCACTGCTTTTAGGAATCCCCATTCGACCCTATTGAAAGCTTTCTCTGCATCTATGGATAGGAGAGTAGGGTCGTTGCCCATGGTGTGGGATGCATAAATGAAATGTAGGGTCTTGCGCATTGTGTCAGCCCCCTGTCTCCCCAGTATGAACCCAACCTGGTCAGAGTGTATAAGTTCGGGCATTAGTGTTTCGAGCCTTGCAGCCAGTACCCGTGCGTAAATCTTTGCATCTAAATTGAGTAGTGAAATGGGACGGTAAGAGCTGCATTTTGTCGGGTCCCTCCCATCTTTGGGGATTACTGTAATGAGAGCCCTGACAAAGGAGTCAGGGGTTTACCAGTTTCAATGATTTCGTTGAAAAGTTCCATTAACAAGGGGGTGAGGAGAGAACTAAAGGTTTTGTAGAATCTGGCTGTGTAGCCGTCTTCTCCCAGTGACTTGCCTAAAGTTAGCCTCTTTATAGCAGCCTGAACTTCCAGATCAGTTATGGGGGATTCCAGCAGTTCGACATCTAGGGAGGGGATGCAGGGCATGTGTATTGAAGACAGGTAAGATTCTATTTCTGGTTGGTCGGGGTCTGTCTCCGAAGAATATAAAGCTTCATAAAAGTTGGCAAAGCTTTCTGGGATAGTGGGGCAAGGGCGTGAATCAGAGGAAGCGTTGTCGGATATATGTAGTACCCTTCGTTCGGCTCTTTGTTCTCGGAGCCTGGCGGCAAGAAGCGCATCTGCCTTGGCACCCTTCATATAGAATTTTTGCTTCAAAAATCTCAGCTTGCTTGCAATCTGTTCGTGTTCTAAGAGTTTCAGTTTGTTTCGTTTTCCCCTTGCTTCGTTCAGTTTTGCTCGGTCGCATTCTGATTCTCCCCGGTTGTTAGACTCCAGCTGAGTGATTTCGGTTTGTAACCTGCGTTCAATAATGTTTCTCTCTCTTTTTTTCGACGCACCTTCCCTTATCAGGATCCCTCTCCAGGTGGCTTTGGCGGCTTCCCATACAGTTTGCTTGGATACTTCGCCATTGTCGTTAGTGTCGGAAAACTGCGTGATTTCAGACTCCATCTCAGCCTTAAAGGCCACGTCTTTCCAGAGGGTCTCATTGCATTGCCATTTTCTACTCTTGACAGGTAAGTTTGTCCATTGGATGTCTGTGCGGACCATGTCGTGGTCAGACCAAGAGATCAGGGAAATCTCTGAATGTGACACCATCTCTGCGAGCTTGTTAGTTACGTATAGGTAGTCTATTCTGGTGTATGTATTATGGGGGGCGGAGTAGAAAGTGAAGCCTTGTTCGTCTGGGTGATGGTCTCTCCACACATTGCTCATGTTGTATGTTTCCATCATGGCAGCAAGCCCGGTTTGGTTGGTTCTGTCGTTGAGTTTTACATTGGGGTTGCCGGGCTTACGGTCTCCGACAGGATCGGCCCATTGATTGAAATCGCCACCTAGAATGACATGGCCGGGCGCCTCGAGTAGAATCTTCGGGACAGTCTTAGTGAGGAATCTGGATTGACCTGTATTTGCGGAGTAGAGGGTCGCAATGGTTACATCTATTTTCCCAATGTGGCCACTAATTAGAAGTGCTCTGCCCTCTACATAGGACCATGACTTGGTGATTTCAAATTCGGTGCCCTTTCTGATGAGAATTCTGACTCCCCCCTTTCGTAATGGACCGGAGCCCCAAAATTCTGTTCCGACCTGTTTCGGTAAGATTCGCCGTTCCTCGCCTTTCATGTACTTGGTTTCTTGCAGGAGAAGAATATCAAGCTGTGCCCTGTGGAATTCTTTGGCCACTAGTGATCTTTTCATCAGAGAATTAAGGCCTTTAACATTGAGTGTTCCCACACTCAGGAGAGTGGCATGTCCCGCATCAGTGTTTGATGCCATTGATTGCCTTCAAAGGAAGATGACTGCTATTGGCTGCTCGTTGATGAATGTCTGCTCTAGATCCCACGCTGCACATTTAACATATCTTGATTGCCATTTTGCATGTTTTGAAAGCCTCCCTGATTACTCTGAAAACCTCCCTGATTACTCTGCCATCCTCTTCCTCTGAATCATCTTCCCCTGGGATGAAACCCAATATTGCCCTGATTATTCTGTTGTGGGTTATTGACTTGCTGCATGCTTGGCCCGTCTGTGCTAGTTATCATTGCCCCTTCAATGGCATATTTTGACAACTTCTTCTGTACTAATTTTGCCTCTTCACCCTTTCGTGCAGCCTCTTTTTTGTGATTATTTTCTTGCAGCAGCCTGAAATAGTGTGCTATGGTCAACTGTATTTCAGATAACGGTTTGGCCTCAATTCCTACCAATTTCTTGAGCTGTTTCTGTATCTGCTCTGGCAGCCCTTGGCATAATATATGGTAAAACACGGGTATAGATTTCCCCCAAGATTCACGAGTCTCGAGTACCCACGCGTCTTGGAAATTCTGGATGTAAAGCAACGGGTCCTCTGACTCCTTCATCTTACGTGTCATTATAGCCCCCATGACGGAAGTATCCAGATATAGCAATCGTAAAGCTTTCCATAGTGCAGCTCTGCCATTATTAAATGGAGCTCCGTCATGTGCTGTATTAACTGTGGTCACACCAGGGTAATCTGCCCGTGTCCACACATCGTCTGCTCTATCACCGAGTTTGGTGATTAAGAGACCTTTGATATCCCCTATAGCTAACGTGTTCCCTCCCGTCATTTTTTCTAGATCGTGTAACCATTTATCGGCTCCCGATGTCAACAGTGGAAGCTTATTTTTCAGGTTTTTCCGATCCATGTGTGGCCATGGAATATACTGTGGTCTCGTTCCACCTTTCTCGAGCAAAGGAAATTGGGACGCATAGCCCTCTCTCTTTTCTCTCATTGTTCTTCTGTCTATTGCAGGAGTAATATTCCCGCATCGCCGCCTACCTGGCAATGTCCTTAGCGGGCTCACATAGGGTGGTGTAGACACCCCCCTCTGACCGTGAGATACTTCTTCGTGTCGGTCTGACTGTGTGGCTGATTCTGATGCCCTTGGTGCAGACCCACTAGAATCTGACCATATTATCCCTTTCCCTCCTGAGAATAGTTTTTCGCATCTCCTCTCTTCCTCCTTTTCCTCATGCTCCTCTTTTTTGGTGTCTGACATTGTCTGTGCCCAACTTGTGCAACTTCTCGCATCCTCTTTGTTCCTACTGATTTCCAACCTATCTAGGGACAGTTCTCTTTTTCTACTACTTCGGGAGTCGTCCTCAGCATCGTACAGCTGAGTACTCTCCAGGCGCTCATCTTCCCCCTCCCCTTGGGGTACTTGTTCTAGCCCCATTTCATCATCTATTCTATCGATCGTCTCTCTGATGCTTCTGGTGTCGAGGTCATCCTCGATATTCGCCCTAGACATGCCTGGTGCTGAATGGCACTCGAGAAAGAATTCTTCTATGTCTTCCCAATCTACTACTGGCTCAGGTTTTTTAACCTCCCTTTCCAGATATTCAAGATTGCGTGCGTTCTCTGTCTTCGCTTATTTTCTACATCATCATCGAATTCTCTACGTTTCCTCACTTCTTCTCTGACCCTGTCTTCTACCTCTTTCTTTGCATCTCTACGTTCATTTGCCGTTCGGATTTCCTCATCCCTTCATCTCTTTATTCTTTTTTCCTGTATCCTTTGCTCTTCTTCTATCCTTCGCTGCTCCTGCCTGTGCTGATCATTGGCTGCTCTCTGTTTATGATCGCGTTGCCTTTCTTGCTCTTTGCGATATAACTGCTCTTGTCTCTGCCTATCTTTTTTCCTTATTCTTTCGTCTCCCAATCCTTTTTCTTTTTCCTTCTCTTTTCTCTGTAAATCATCTAGCTTCTCTTTTTGTTTCACGTCATCTATCCCTTTACCATCGAGTTTCAATAAAATCTGCCCTCCTATCCATTCGTTCTGTGTGAATGCTATCTCATCAGTTCTATCCTCACTTCCTTTCCATCTTTTGCCTTCTCTCTCCGTGTCGAGAGATGTACTTGCTTGTGCCTGGTCTTTTCTCTCTTTCTCGCATCGCTCCTTGTCCCTCGGGTCTTTGGAGGTGCTATCTCTATCCTTATCCTTGTCTAGGTTTTTGTCAATACTTTGCATAGGTGACTCATATGCTGGATTGCTATACACTGTAGCTGCTTTAAGTTCCCTTAGCGGGTATAACCCTTGGTCCTTACTGCCCTCAGTTTTCATTTCCGATGGGGCGGGTGGTACTGAAGGCGTCTCACCCCCTCTGTGCATACGTTAAGTATCCAGTCTAATGGCGGCTCCTCCTCCTTATCCTGTTGATACATCTTCCAAAGCTCTAGACTAGCTAGGCGTTTGTCTAACTTTTTGCCCGTGTATGTGGCATGCAAATATGTCGTCATGTGCTGTAGGATCGTTTTAGATAACGATCCATCCTGGGGCCACGGCATAAACTTTTTGTTTGCGGTTCCTTTAACCCATTCTGCACTGTACTTTTTCAGCTTAGGTGCATGTTTTGACAACGGTTTGCACAGATGTACTAATGGAGTCATGTCTTCCATATTTAAATCTGTTCACTTTCTCTTTATATAACACTTTTTAAAGTTTTTCTTTTCTTCAAACAACTTCAACAATATGAGCGAGCACCAATCGTCGCAAGCTCCAGTCCCATTTTTTCCACAAACATTTTATTTCTCCTTTTTTAATCAACAAACATCAGTTCATACTCTACAATGTCTTAGTTACTTAATCGCGTCATTTTTATGCTAGTTCCTAGAAGGAAAAATGTCATCCTATGATGGCACAACAAACAACACATAAGACAGACGTTAACAGGCTAGACAATCTCCAGCTGGTTACACAGACCTCTGCCCCTAATGTTACCCCAACTTGGAGTGTAAACTCATCCCTTTCACAAGCGTCTTTAACCGCTGTGGTGACCTATTTGTTCCTATTTTATTCAGGATTATGGATGCAAGTTTCTTCTAGCCGCTATAATTAAAGTGTAGGAATTAGGTGCATCCTCTCTCTTCTCGGGTCCCCCCCCTGGTATCCTCTCTCTTCTAAGGTGTCCTCACTGGTATCCTCTCTCTTCTCAGGTGTCCTCCCCGGTATCTTCTTTTGCTACTTAGTCACCCGCTGAGTCACTATTTCCTTTCCCATATATATATATATATATGTATATATGTATATATATATATACATATATACATATATATATATAGTCTACTCTACTTCTGACTATATTTTGTTTTCCCGCCTCCCTCCGTTACCTTTCCCTTACTTGTTCTAAGGCATGAACTTTTTGCCAAAGCATTTAGTCTTTTTCACTCACTGTTCGCATGTTTCCTTTCTGGATGCTCGGGATCACCTTCTTCATCACCGCCTCTCCTGCCGTTCACCCGCTCAGTTGCACGTAGGAGTGGGAAGGGGTTACGTGGGGAAACACAGTTCCCTTCAGACCTCTTCCTGCAGGTTCTGCTTTTTACTCTAACCACTGTCTACGGGGAGATTCACAGTCTACTCAGCCGGATGGCAAAGGACTCGTGATATTACCGAGGACCTAGAGTTACTTTATGTCGACGGTCAATGGGTGTCTTATCTAATCGATAATTGATAAACCATCCTCTGCTACCAAGTGTACACTAGGACCCCCAACCGGCCCATAAAGCTGGGTTTGCCCAATAATACTTCAAGATAAGATAGCAGCACCCGTGAGATGGATGGGGGTGAAGATTAATACTTCAACACCAAATCAATAATGGCAACGTAACGGTTTGGCAAAGGGTGTCCTTTTAAAGACAAGTGCAAAAAACGGGGAGTCTCATGAATATCAGCGGATGCGTGATCTTCTGTCTCGCTTCACAACCTCCACGAACTTCATAAAAAACACATCATTTATACTAAAACCTCATCATCACTGATGTTTAATGCTTAAAGGTTGGCATGCAATTCTATTGGTTCTAGAAAGGTAACTTTAATATTGGGTACTATATCTGTATATGGTAACGGAGTAAGGGGATTGGGTAAACACTGTCAGGTGAGGCATCTTAGCCCTTCCTTCAAAATGGCTACTGTAGACGCCACTAAAAGTACAATGTCCCATTGGTTCTACTAACTATAGGACCCTAGATTACTTGGTCCATTATGATTGGGTTGACATCAACCCCACTCATACTTTTCCACTTTGCCTAGCAGCACGCAGAGTGGTCGGCTAGGTGCAGGGTGCCCCCCAGTTTCCCGGGCCTTCCTCCAATTATTGTTACAATCAATCATCACTTTAGTGGCCATGTGTCAATTATTCCACTGTGGTTGGCCTTGAGACTGCATCTCTGTCTGGAAAAGTTCTGACATCTTCGCCTGGCCCACTGACATGCATAGGCGTGAAAGTCTCACTTCTTCTCGTTCGGCTGGTCACGTGATTCAGACACTGTGAATTTGCCTCTTCTTCATGTAATTCGTGTATTTGATTTTCGTTTCACCCACCACCTGCCTTCAGTTTCTTATCTTGAACTTTCTGAAGCAGGATATTCTGTGCTTTGCTTCAATTAATTGTAGCTACTGTTCATCTATTTTAGCTGATATGACCTTGGTTTTTCTGGCATGATTTGCCTTTGCTGAGTTTCGTTCTTCCTTTTATTCTCGATTTGTTAAATATGAAGCTTTCCTTGTGTGGCCTTTAGTAACCTTTGGTTAATTCTGCTTCTTGTGCAAAGTGGAAGTATATTTGTATAACGTGCTTCTTTTGAGGTAGATATGTATAGGTGGCGCTTGCCGCACTCTATTTTTCTACTAAGCATAGCAAACCGCATGATTTTCTTAGCTTTCTTGCGGTTCCAAGCATATGTACATGCGTAAACTGGTTGAACATCTTTGTCATGCTTACAGCTTAAGCTTCTTACATCTGACATTGTCCTTTCACTTTAGGTCCACGATGTCCCTTGTCCATGGCGTTCGTCTCTTTACGTCATACTCTGGTCATCATCTCTTCTATGTGTGAGTCGATCTGGGTTCTGGTGTCATCACCATTCGTCTTCCATTAAGACCTTTTTGGTTTCTTCAGGGATTGAACTCAGACGATCTTTGTTTCGTTTCATTTGCTGATATGGTTTTCTCAATGGGTACCTTACTGTCCATGGTTTCTTAGGTATAGGTGTTTCAATAGGTGCTGCTCTTTTGATAGGTACTGGACAGAGCCCCACTGCGGCTCTCTGCTGGTTTATTTGCTCATCATACATCACATATTTCGGCGTGAACATTCCTGGTACTTCAAAATGGACAGTTGGAGTGCAGGCTGTACTTGGGACCTCCTCTACACAACTCTGGCGGTAGCCGTGCCAGCACCCACGAATGTGCAAGAACTGTGTCATGCCGAGTTCGGCAGACCCGGTAATTGCCCATTTGCGGGTGCAAACAATGGACTCCCCATCCCCATTTGGCCCCATAGGGCTGAATGGGAATGGGGACGTTGGATACACCGGCACATTCAGAGTGCGGCCGGTGCATCCGACGTGCTGTGCTCGTGGGTGTCGGTCAGCCTGCCAGGAAAAACCTGGCGGGCTGACAGGCACCGTGAGCACAGCTCGTAGCATGGCGGTCCGGGAACTACGATACAGGCATGCTTACCGGTACCGTAGTTCCCAGACCGCCATGCTTGTAATGAGGCCCACTGTCTTTTTTTGTGTATCCTGTGAGTCGTTTCTGCTCTGTTCAGCTATTTTCGTTGCTCGTAGCCTGTGCGAACAGATACTATTACTAGCATTACTATCAATTTTAATGTTGTCATATAATGGCAACAATACAGCCCTACCAGTACTAGCTGGAGTATTCCAAGGCGGAATTAGTTGAAAGAGAAAGATGCGGAAACAATGGTGGATCGGATGACAGTTGGGAGGGCGAATCACCGAATCATGAGCCTGGCCTAGTCGCATGGAAGAAGTTAACACCTGGTGTACATGCAATCGGAGCAAGGTCATGCCAAGCGAGGAGGAGAACTGCTGCTGCAGAGAAAACTCAGGATGCTTGGCCTACATATCAGAAGAAGACACACCACCACTATGCGTTACCGAGCTGCATGACTTCAGGGCAGCCTGCCTCACAAGATCCGTGTTGAGCATTATGATGGTGCTTATGCACGAACTTCGCGCAGCACTCCACCCTCGCAATCCAAGTAACAAGTAAGTGTAATCTAGATGTGATGTCACTTAGGCCACTAACATTCCATATTTGTCTCCTATATTGTCGTAACTTTGATCTATCACTGCCAAATTAATGTAGTCTGGCAATTCAGTACATCTCTTGTGATTTGGGGAAATCATAGTGGTCATCTTATGTGTCCTTCACGCACAACCAAGAAACAATATTTCTCTGCGCCCCAAACGTTATGGAATGCATGGGTGTTCACGTTTGTAATGTGTCTACACTTTAAAGCCCAAGTTGATTGATCCATGAAGTAACATTTGTACTGGCAACTATGCCATAGGATACAAGATTGCATTTTCAACTAAGGTTTGATACACTTATCATGTTCATTTAATTACAGTTTCTATGTTTCTCTTCCACAGGCGGTACAGGCTGGTGGCCTATTGTGCATTTACATGGTGGCTTCATGGGAGGCTTGGATACCGCGTTGGACGAGTGATACCCGACCTGTGTCGTTGGTGCCATTCGAGCTAAATTCCCCAGTGACAGCAGTCAGTACAAGGGATTTTCCCACACTGTGCTGCAACCCGAAGTATACAATGTGTACATATGTGCCATTAACATCAGCAACAAAATAAAATACAATTCAACTTTTATGAATAGTTCTTTCAATTGTTCAGTGAATCAAGGACACGCTCACTTCTCCTGGCAGGGCTGGCAAGGTGGGAACAGCCAAGGTGCCAAACACCATGTACACTTCAAAGGCATCTTCCGCACAGCGGCCATTGTACACATGGCCTCCCCACACCCCTTGTCTCCTGGCTCCCCTGAAGCAGACCGCGGCCCTGCAATCCACATAAGTGTGTCTCCATTCAACAGTGTTCCTGGCCTTTTCTGCATGCCTCTTGCCCCTCCACACCCCCCCTCCAGTATCAATGGTAGTTCGCACCTGTGGCCGTGCTCTCCCAAGGGGACTGGCAGGGTGAGAATGGCCAAGGTGCCAAACACCATGTACACTTCAAAGGCATCTTACGCGCAGGGGCCATTGTTCACATGGCCTAGCCAGACCCAGTGTCTCCAGGCAGGCTCCCCTGAAGCAGACCACACCAGAAACATGTCACTCATTCACATACACACCCTCTTTTCTAATTCTTTATAAACTCCTTGATATTTATACTGAGAACATCTGTGAGCACTGCCAGTCAACTTGTGATCGTGCTACCTGTGAACATCTGTGAGCACTGGAAGTCAACTCTTGATCGCACTACCTGTTCTCCTGCTACTAACTACCCTTGCTTGATGAATCTAAATGTTTGTTAGTCAAGGTAAGGGCAGGTCACCTAATCATTTCTTTCTGATCTCAAAATGTCTATCTATTTTGAACTAATGTACCCAGTAGTGTAATGTTCATTCATCTCATTGACTTTACCATTGTCTACTGTTTAAAGTGTTCTGATCTCGATATATAGCAAATTTCATCAGTGTCAATTGTGATAGAATTGCATCTTTCTCGGACCATGTCTATAAGCATGTTTCCTTTTGATGCATGAAAGTACATTCAATGAACGTGTAACACGTTACGATTTCCATCACTCAATTCTCAATGAAAGTTATCCCAGTGTATATTCGACTACGCTACACAGGTTGTGCTTCTTTGACCAAAACAAACATTGCATAGAAAACTTTCATATAATTCCATCAATCCCACGCATTCAGTAGAATATTTTTGTAATTATGTGTACTTTTTTATACAGATTTTTCAAGAATGCCTGCTTGTATGGTTTTCAGTTGCAGTTCTAAGAGGCATGACAAAAGTAAGGGCACAATAATGCATACATTCCCGAGGGATATTAATTTAATAAGAGAATGGGTTCGACATTGTGGATTTGCGGTGGATGAGCTTGAAAGAAGAGCCCAGGATGTCTTGGGAGACCTGAGGGCCAATCGATTCCGCATCTGCAGCCTGCACTTTACCCCGGATATGTACGACCAATCGCAGTACACAAAAAAGCATTGACTCAGAACATTGCGTAAATTGCTTCCAAATGCAATTCCAACTCTATTCATACACACGCTGCCTCAGGTGAGTCCTGTATGATGAATTAACTGTGGGCGGTGGGGTACTGAACAGGTAACCACATGAACGGATTGGTACTTTCGGTGTAAATGTGTCATTCTAAAGTTTGCATATTTACCAGATTGTATTACTTTTTAACTATACCACATTTTACTACACATCTGTCCCTGGTTTATGGAGCATCATAGAAAAAATTAATTATGACCATAGAAAACAATTCCATAGTGCCCTTCAAAAGAAGCATAATCTTTTCGTAATCGGTTGCTTGATATGGCAATTGTTTTAGGAGAGCATACTGACGGAAGCACAGACCCTTGCAAGTGACGACACCACTGACATGTCCAGTATACCAATGGTGATTCCTACAGACTTCCAGAAGTTCATATTATGGAGAGATGGATCTTTCCACATATCTAATGCAAATATAATTTTCCCTTTTACCACTTTTTGACAATACACTGAAAATGAAGGAGCAAGATTCTACATCCATTTCTTTTCCAGCGTCAACAACAACTTCGAGCGCCTACCAGGTAATATTATTTCATTTTTCAATTACGAGAATGTATTATGCTTGGAATTAAAAATAATATGAAATTGTTTATGTATCCTGTTGGTTTTTTACAATATGTATCATTTATGGATTTCTCTTCATATGTATTGTTGTCTGCATCCTATTGTTTCTGTTCCATTTAGCAGTTTTCATCCATACTAAAACAAGTACTGTGTTACAGGGGGATGCTGCTACTTCGACTACAATTACATCACCTTGGGAGCTGGTCCAGAGTATGAGGTATGTGTACTGACAGGCAGTCCCCTTGAATGAAAGAAAGTAAATCCTACATAGGATACTATTAGACAGTGACATTCATAGAAACTTGCAGTGTTTCAAACTTTTATCATTACAGTTCTAACGTTACAATTTCTACCCTAATGCAGAATACATTGCAAAATGTTTGAGGGCAAAATTACATTCAGTATGTTTTGCACTGTGATCTCTGATCGAGTACACTTGCCATCAATCTGGTGAAATTCGAAATGTATATTTTGACTAAATATCGTACAATGTTTACAAGGGAATGTATATAAGCGATGTGTGCGATGAAAGATCTTAATTTAAAATATGTTTGACTTTTGTTTTTTTAATGAATATTATATTCAAGCAATGTATACAAGGTCGGAAATTAGAAGAGGAGGCACATGGCTCAGAAGTGGTGGACCAGCTTGCTGGTGCGGTCGTTACACAGAAGACCCGGTTTGACAGATAATCAAGAAAACAAGGGTAACTAACAATTCTGTTTACTAAAAGTGTTTTGGGCCGGTGTTGTCTTCCTAACATGTTTTTTTTTATCTAAAGTGCCCTCTACTGTATGTTTGATTTACATTGAACATGTTTTACAACCCATCTCCTAGAGTCTCAGAAGGAAAAGAAGTATAAAGACACAGACAACAAATGAAACCAAAGATGCTGCTTGCCAAACAGATTTCACCATGGAGCAACTACTATTTGAGGTCCAGTCAATAAGCAGACTCGAGATGCTTATGCCCAATGGCCAGAAAATGAATTGAATGTGACCGGCAAAGCAAGCAAAGTGTTGTTGGACCATTGCTACAATGTGAGAACTAGACAAGATGAAGATGAAATGGAATATAATGAAGGCGCTTTTGAATTACTCCCTGACCACTTGACACAATCTACATCCGCAAAGAAAGGTCCACCCAATAAACAATCAACGTTGATGGTTTCTCCAATTTGTGTGCAAATAGCACAAGCTGAACTAACAGAGACTGAAGCCTCAACACAATTGACTGAGGAACTTGCCAAAGATCTCGACTACAGTTTTTCTCCACCATAGTTGAGTCACAAACCACAATCATGCAGGATGATTGGCTAATAAAGTAACATAAATACATTGTATTCTATAGCTGCCTCAACGAGATTATACTGATGCTGAAATGTGTCCATCCAGTGAGGGGGAAAATGTGCACGGAGCCATTGGTGATTGTGACTTGTCTATTACAAGCACTAACCTGAAAATACAAGCCACCTGTGCCCACCTCCATGATACATTTTTATGGCCCGCTCAACCAATGCTGGGAAAAGTACCAGCTGGAAATCTACTGTGTTCAGCAGCTTTACTTTTCCGTGGTTGGACTTTTAGTAAGTTGTCCAGTTTCTGTCCATTTGTGGGACTTCAGTTCCTTGCTAAAACGCAGTACTATAAATATCAAAGAGAATTTGTATTCCCCGCTATCAGTCAAGCCTGGAAAATTGAACAAATGACAATTGAAAGGACATTCTCTGGCAAACGGTTCAGGCTAGCTGGCGATGGACAGTGTGACAGCCCTGGATTTTCAGCAAAGTACTGCACATACCACTTTCAGGACATGGAAACAAAAAACATTGTGAGTTCGTAGGTCGTGCAGATGGACCAAAGAAAATCCTCAGTGGCCATGGAGAAACTTGGTTTCATAAAATCCCTCGAACATCTTCAATCGATGGGAATGCAAATAGACCTCATAGCCACTGACAGACATGTTTCAATAGCCAAGGTCATGCGAGAGCACTTTCCAAACAATCGCCATCAATTTGATGTATGGCACATTGCCTAATCAATCAATAAAAAAAACATAGCTGCTGGTAAAAATAAAGGGTTCTGAAAATATTTTAAATGTGCACATGGACCTTTATCGGAGGAACAGGAACGCAAGAAGAAGTGGTTGATTCCATCTTCACCTCCACAGAATGCTCTTGAGAAGATTGTGTTGGATAAAACTCTTTTAAGAGACCTGAAGGGACTCACACACAGAGTTCTGTCATACCAGAGATTTGGAGGTGTTCCACAATATGTGCCTAAAGTACAGGCCCAAGAGGTTGCATTTCGGCATAGACGGTATGCAATATCGAACATTACTATCCGTATTAGCGCATAACGGGAATCTAGGCAGAGAACAATCTATAACTGTAGGAAACTTTGTAATGCTTAGTTACACAATGGCCTTTTCCAAACAAAGAATAACAAGGGGGGTCCTGGGGGTCCCTCTGCCAGACATTAGTCCTGGTTATGAGAGACTTTCCCAGAGTCTTTAGCTCACTATCTTTCACAAAGAAGAAATATCCCAAACATATCAGTCTTTGTCCTGCCCTGGGGCATTCCAGTACCGAAATGCTAGGCAATTCTCTTCTGAACAAGAGTACCAACAGAAACCCCAGACACGTGTTTCGGTCTGGTTGGACCTCATCAGTAGGGTGGATCTGTGCCTCTCTAAGAATAGTGAGCAAGGGGTCCACGTCTGGATTCCCCTAGTAACTTAGGGTGAGACCCAAAGTTACTTAAATATGCAGATTAACAAGGGGGGTCCTGGGAGTCCCTCTGCCAGACATTAGTCCTGGTTACGAGAGACTTACCCAGAGTCTTTAGCTCACTATCTTTCACAAAGACGAAATATCCCAAACATATCAGTCTTTGTCCTGCCCTGGGGCAGTCCAGTACCGAAATGCTAGGCAATTCTCCTCTGAACAAGAGTACCAACAGAAACCCCAGACACGTGTTTCGGTCTGGTTGGACCTCATCAGTAGGGTGGATCTGTGCCTCTCTAAGAATAGTGAGCAAGGGGTCCACGTCTGGATTCCCCTAGTAACTTAGGGTGAGACCCAAAGTTACTTAAATATGCAGATTAACAAGGGGGGTCCTGGGAGTCCCTCTGCAAGACATTAGTCCTGGTTACGAGAAACTTACCCAGAGTCTTTAGCTCACTATCTTTCACAAAGAAGAAATATCCCAAACATATCAGTCTTTGTCCTGCCCTGGGGCAGTCCAGTACCGAAATGCTAGGCAATTGTCCTCTGAACAAGAGTACCACCAGAAACCCCAGACACGTGTTTCGGTCTGGTTGGACCTCATCAGTAGGGTGCATCTGTGCCTCTCTAAGAATAGTGACCAAGGGGTCCACGTCTGGATTCCCCTAGTAACTTAGGGTGAGACCCAAAGTTACTTAAATATGCAGATTAACAAGGGGGGTCCTGGGAGTCCCTCTGCCAGACATTAGTCCTGATTACGAGAGACTTACCCAGAGTCTGGGGATGCTTGTGGTCTCGTGCAGAAGGGATGTGACCTGGCAGTTCCGGGTGGACTGCCCCTTTTGGGGTAGGATCAAGCCTGATTTGCATATGGTTTTTCCCCTTCTGTAATGGCTTGGCAGGCTGAAAAACGATGGTCTGGAGGGTTGCCCAGAGCTTTGCCCGTGGTTATGATTAATTCAAAACCTTCCAGCTATCACCTTTCAGTTTTGCTAAAGTCACCCCGAGTGGGACGGGTATGCCCAGACGTGGGTCCCGAGTCTGCCGGGCCTAGAGACCCAAGCTACTCCTCACTGATGACGCCCAACAAGGTTTAAACATGTCTGGGGAGGCTTGTGGTCTCGTGCAGAAGGGATGTGACCTGGCAGTTCCGGCTGGACTGCCCCTTTTGGGGTAGGATAAAGCCTGATTTGCATATGGTTTTTCCCCTTCTGTAATGGCTTGGCAGGCTGAAAAACGATGGTCTGGAGGATTGCCCAGAGCTTTGCCCGTGGTTATGATTAATTCAAACCCTCCAGCTATCACCTTTCAGTTTTGCTTTTCCAAACAAAGCAAAAAATGGGTTGCCAAGCCGATATACCAGGAAATAGAATTCGATTTTGTGATAGATCTCACTTTGTCTGTGTTGGCCATGCACACTCATGGAATCGGTCCTGATTTTGTTCCTAGGGCACATACATTGCCACAAAACATTGCAGCGAGCCCTGTCCACCAAAAGCGGACCTCGATGAACATTTGACTTCCCGGTATAAATGATTAGCAGCAGTGTGTATGTTCCACAATGTTTGTACATTGTACATGACCAATGGAAATCTGTTTTACTTGAATTTCAAAGCTACTAAAATTTCTAACAAGTATTAAGCATCAAAATTGTCTTTTCAAATCTATTCTCTTTGTCATTTCTTTTTGCAAGAAGTGTCGGTTGGAGCGTGCCATACAGTGTAACTCTATGTTTTGTCCTTCCCGCTTTCAGACTTCTCTTGTGGGTTCTTCACTGATCAGGGCGTGGGAGGGTCTGAAGGATATCTTCATGAAAACAACTACGGGGTCTGCAGTTGCCTTAGCATGCACGTGTCCAAATGGACAGAATAAATACAAGTTCCAATAGGGAATGAGACGTAAGCTAAATAACAAACTTGGCATGCAAGAACTAATGACTATAGGCAAAACACTGCATGAAAGGGGGCTGTTGGTGTGAAATAGGGGCATTCTGACCTATATTTCTATGGGGGTATGTGTTAGGGGTCGTTCCTTTCGGGTGCATTATCAGAAGGGAAGATCTTTGATTTGCAGCCTTTGGAGTCTTACTATTTAAAACACAGTGTTGATATGTGTTAGTGTTACCAGAATATATGACCACTTGCGATTAGGTATATGTTAGGTGAATTGGAGGTGGTGCGGGGATAGGGTCTGGTGACCAGATGCATCCACAGGGAATAGGGGGCATGGGTTCAGGGGACCGTGGCCTGGCAGGGAGGTGGTGGAGATGGCATGAGTCAGTCAACAGAGATCGATGGGGCGCTAACGTTGGAGCAGGCCTTGGTCTCACATTCTTGGATGAGCACATTTTGTCAGGGCTTGATACTCGCTACTTGCAAAAATGAATAGCTGCATTTCCGTGAGAACTGGAGACACGCTGAGCTGACAGAGGACAAAGATGGTGGGGGCTGACTGTACGTGGTGCTGGAAGCGGGAGAGGCAAGATGGGCAGAGGGCCTAGAAAAAAGTTGGCTCTTTGGAAGGACACAAAATGGAGTTCAAAATATACACATTAGCACACCTCAATAATATCCTTATATGAAACATGGGTGATTCAAATAGGTACAGGAGGTGTGGAGATGTCTCCCACCTTAGCTTAAATGTAATTTGCGTGGTACGAGAATGGTGCAGGGGGCGGCATACACCGCCTCTCCAACAACATTTGTTAGTGCACGGGAAGTTCAGTGGAGATGGAAGGGCACTCAGATTTACGACTTGTCAGTGTCTCACATTATCCGCTTAGCACATTCCTCCACAAAAACAGGGCGCACGCAGACGTGACAATGGGGAGGACTCTAATAACTGGAACTGTTGCCCTAAAATAACTAAATCACTATCAATATAGATGAGCAAAACGTATTCACGATAGCGCGGCATTGGTGGATGCCAGCAAACAATTAGTTTCTTTTTTTAACATATTTTGAATGCCACGTTGGACGGCATGGTTAATCACTCCCATGGAGTGAAGGTCACTCACTGCATTTGATGTTGCTTGTGGGCTTTTCACACTGAGGCTTCCTGTACGGTATGTTTTTGATTGGTGGCTTTCATTCACCAAAACGAAGCTTAGCATGCGCTATCCTAAGAAGGCTCAATTGTTGTTCATCCTTGGAAGAAAGGGAGGATTTGCTATGGATTGAGGGACGAGAGGTGTGTAATACCCGCAAACATGATAATGTTTACCATTTTAAAAGTGGACAAAGGAACATGTAATTTAATTTCATGAAAACCGTTGAACTGAGCGGACACTCTGCGTTACGCCAGGAGAATGGAAATACCAAATATGATGTAAGTGTTACTGAAGTTGGGGCATATTGGTTGGGGCATATTGTGATGACACACAAACACAACCTGTATGTATTTGTCTTTGTCCGGGGCACATGGGCAGTCCAGCAACAAGATGCATAGAGTCCACGTATGGCATAGCTCTCAACCTGTCATGAACCGCTGATTACATCCATTCTGGACTTCGTGGTCCATGATGCACCGAGGTCTGAACTCCGTGATCCTTCCAACATGGCTGTCAATTTCAAAATGCTGCTTACCAGCCCTTGCGCGTTCCGTGCAACTTCCTACTAAACATCCACGCTCCCGCGGCTCTGCGTGTCTCAACACTACTGCTTGGAGTAGTCAGACATATGTTGCCAGAGTCCGCTCGGCGCTTCCTTTCGAGTCCTTGATCCCAATTTCCTGAATATATTTTCCCATTCGTTCCCTTTCCTTTCCCTACCTACTTCCGCGCTTCATTTCCTGCATCCTTTCTGTACTCGGTCCTACAACGCTTCTGTACCTCCAAGTCAGGAAACTGTTCCCTTCCTGGTTCCCAGTCCTGGATGTCTGAACGCTACCCAGCGTAGGACATTGCAAACCTCACGCTGGAATCCGAAGACCCGCACACCGGCCTGTATAAATCCCGGACCGTACGAAAGAAGGAAGTCACTTCCAAGAAGGTTGCAAGTAAAGAGAAACAGGTGAGAAGGGGAGAGACTTGTGACAGATTGAGACGCCTCAAACCTGATACTAAGGCAGACATGGAAGCCGCAGTACAAGACCTCATGCAAGGTATGCAGGAATTAACCACTGAAGTCCAGAACCTTAAGGCAGAGAATGCGGCATTAAAGCAGTTAGTTTTATCTCGTGACTCTGCAGCCAAAGAAAGTGTCTTGTTGGGAGGAGTAGTGGAAAAATACGATGGCTCATCCAAAACCCTCCGTTCCTTCCTTGATTCTTGCTTGGTACATTTTACCTTCAAACCGTACTACTTTTCCACCCCAAGAGCTAAGGTGGGATTATGATATCACATCTCACAGACAATGCCTTAGCCTGGGAAACCCCCTTAGTCAATGCAGGTGATGCACTCCTGGATGATTACGATGGGTTTTTGGACGCCCTTAAGGCCATGTTTGATCACCCAGAACTCATGTACAGTGCACAAGAAAGACAGCTTGAATTCCAATAAGGGTCCCAGGATATGCTCACGTATGTGACTCGCTTTAAACTACTAGTAAAAGAGCCCGATTGGCCCCAAGAAGCCAGCTTCACCCTCTTTCGAAGAGGTCTGAATGACGAGATAAAGGATGAATTAGCTAGGGTAGCTCGCCCAAGCTCCTTCCAAGCTCTTATGGACCTCTCCCTACAAATTTATTTCCAGATCCAGGAAAGAAAGACAGAGAAAAGGAAATCTAAGCCAACATCCCCAAAGGCAGTCACAGACTACCCCTACAAAAAAGAAGCCGCTGCATCACAAGTCCCAGATCCAGAACCCATGCAACTAGGCACATTTCGAGGACCAATTTCCCCCCAAGAAAGGATATGTCGGATTAATACAGGGTTGTGCATGTATTGTGCCTCTGATAAACACCTTGTAAGAGAGTGTCCTATAGCGCCGCCTCAGCGTTCGGGAAACGCCAGCTCCCGATCCTAAGTGGAGCACAGTTTCGGGAGAAAGATGTTTGCTCCTCCTCAATTCCTTCCTTGAACTCCCCAGGACAGAACAATCTTGTGATTCTACAGACATTTCTGTCACCTTCCAAAAAAGAATCCTACCCCATCCTGGCCTTAGTGGATTGCGGGGCCATGGGCATTTTCATAGATCATGATTCGGCCGTCAGCCATCACATTCCCCGGGAAACCAAAGAGGTAATGCAACCTGTTCAAGCCATTGATGGCAGAACCTTGTCTTCTGGACCCATGACTCATCAAACCAAGGAGATTCTACTTTCGATAAACAACCATCAAGAAATGATTAGATTTGACATCATAAGATCTGCCCACTATCCCATGGTTTTAGGCATGCCTTGGCTACAGAAACACAATCCATACATCAATTGGGCAGCAGGCTCCTTGTTTCTTGGTTCAGAACACTGCATGTCCCATTGTTTATCTCTTACCACCTTGCCAAGCCCCTCAGAAAACCTCCAGGAACCACAGCAATCCTCGGTAACTGTCTCCAACATCATCCAGATTCTCCAAGCTTACCAAACATACTCAGATGTGTTTTCAACAGCCATTGTTCAATCTCTCCCACCTCACAGAACTGAGGATTGTGCCATTGATACTGAACCTTCAGTGGTGATCCCCTTTGGAAGAATGTTCATTCTATCCGAGCCAGAAAAGAGGGCCCTCCGAGAATATTTGTACACCAACTTAACAAATGGAACTATTCGACCTTCCAAGTCCCCAGCGGGAGCCTCTCTCTTCTTCGTTCCTAAGAATGATTCCAAGGAGCTTAGACCATGTTTGGATTACCGTGGCCTCTATCAATGCACCCTCAAGGACCGTTACCCATTACCTCTTATTTCGGACATCCTGGAGGCAGTGAGGGGTGCAGTCATCTTCACTAAACTCGATCTCAGGGGTGCCTACCATCTCATTTGCATAAAAGAAGGCGATGAGTGGAAAACAGACTTCAGAACTCCCTTTGGCCACTTTGAGTATCTGGTTGTGCCCTTTGGACTTTCTAATGCCCCGCTGTATTCCAACGTTTCATGGATCGGGTTTTTTCTGACATGTTGTTCCTTTTGGTCATTGTATACCTACACGACATATTGATTTACTCCAAGGAACCTCGGAAACACCAAGAACACGTTAAGGCAGTTCTACAGCGTTTACGTGAACATAAGCTCCTGGCCAAACCTGAAACATTTCTTTTCCATGTATCAACCGTTCACTACATTGGATTTCTTCTTAGCCCTAAAGGTATCGGAATGGATTCTTCCAAGGTTGATTCCATCCTATCTTGGCCTGTTCCTACCACTGTGAAGCACATTCAATCCTTCCTGGGGCTTGCTAACTTTTACAGGAAATTCATACCTGCGTTTTCTGACATTGTACACCCTATTGTCACACTTTTAAAGAAAGACACTCCTTTTCAGTGGTCCTCACCTCAGGAGTCAGCATTTCAACTATTGAAATCGAAGTTCACTCGAGCCCCCATCCTAGCTCAACCTGATACAGACCGACCCTTCCTAGTTGAAACTAATGCATCCGACTACGCCATCGGAGCAGTTTTGAAACAAGAACTTGATGACAAGATGGAACATCCCATTGCCTATCTATCCCGTACTTCGACTCCCAGTGAAACTCATTATTCCGTCCTGGAGAAGGAGTTGCTAGCCATCCGACAAGCCTTCACTGACTGGCGTCATCTCCTTCTGGGAGCCTAACACCCAGTATAAATCCGTACAGACCATCGGAACTTACAAGTCTTACAATCCCTGGAGTGCAGAAACAGCCGTCAGGCCCGTTGGGCCTTCTGTTTTGCCCAATATCAATGTCAAATCCACCACTTTCCTGGAGCACATAACCTCATAGCTGATGCATTGTCCAGGTGTCCTGATTATGAACCCCTTAAGGAACGGACCTTTCCCAAGATGTTTCCTAACACAGTGTTCGTTGCTCAAGCCATTACTCTACTGGAGGATATTCGAGCCAAGACACCGGGCCTCATTACACGGATTGTGCTAAGGGATTACCGGCACCGGTAAGGGCATCGGTGCCGGTAATCCCTTAGCGCCATATTATGAGGTCCCTCAGCGGGTCCTGTCCTTAACGTGTGGCCAGACCACACGTTAAGGAAGGGACCCGCTGAGAGACTTCAGGGCAAATAACGGTACCGCTAATAGCGGTACCGTTATTTGCTCCTTCCCCATTCCCATTGAGCCCTATGGGAGCTCAAATGGAAATGGGGAAGGGCCTTGGTGAATGAGGAATTACCACCCCGCCAACCTTGGAATGGGGCGGTAATTCCGCCATTCACCAAGGCGGACTCGGTAAAATACCGGCGGCAACCATGGCGCTAATAGCGCCATGGTTACCGCCGTCCGTGTAATGAGGCCCACCGTCTTCCGAACTTTGGTAGGAGTTTAAAGGAGGCAATCTAAGGAATCTCAAGATGAAGGACGGATATCTATTCAAGGAAACACGGCTGGCTATTCCCACATAAGATCACAAATCTATGCCATGATACCCTCCATTCAGGACACCGTGGAATCACCAACACCCTCTGTCTTATACAGAGACAGTTCTGGTGGCCAAGGATGAAAGACAACGTAAAAACCTATGTCCAATCCTGTGCAGTGTGCAATCAGAATAAATACAATATCAGAAGACCAGCGGGTCTCTTACACCAACCAGCAATACCAACAAGACCTTGGGAAATCATCGCCACAGATTTTATGGTGGAATTACCCCCATCCCGAGGATACACGACCATAATGGTTACCATCGATTTGTTTACACATATGGCTCATTTTACACCTTTGTACAAGCTACCATCCTCATCTGAATTGGCTGGGATTTTTCTGGAACATATATTCGGCTTCATGGACTACCTTCCAAAATCATTTCCGACAGAGGGCCCCAGTACATATCCCAGTTTTGGAAACAACTATGTCGGATATTGGGGATCCAGCACGCATTGTCCTTGGGGTATCATCCACAGATAAATGGAGCAACTGAACGAGTCAACCAGACCCTGGAACAGTACCTTCGCTGCTTCGCCACCAAAGTCCAGGATGATTGGTCACTCTTGATTCCTGTAGCCGAATTCGCTTACAACAATTCGGATCATTCAGCTTTCAAGATCAGTCCGTTCTTTTGCAGCCAAGGATTTCACCCTTCAGTTCTACCATCCGTTCTTCCACATCCTACCCCAGTTTCTGCCGTCGATTCCTGGATTGAAACACTGATCAATGTGCACAAGGAAGCCAAAGAACACCTGGAAAAGGCCCAAAAAGATGTTAAACACTATGCAGACACTAAAAGAAGGCCTAGTCCTTCTTATGCAGTAGGAGATAAGGTTTTGCTGTCTTCGAAACTCCTTCCTCGACATCTACGACCAAATAAATTGGCTCCCAGGTATTACGGACCTTTCTCCATAAAGGAAATTATTAATCCAGTGGCCTTTCGACTCCGACTTCCAGAGTCGTGGAAAAGGAGTCATCCAGTCTTCCACACTTCTCTGTTAAAACCATTTGTACAATCCACTCGAACTGCTCCAAGATTGTCAATAACCAACTTGAATTCGAGGTCTCCAGGATATGTGGCTCCAGGTACAGAAGAGGTCAACTCACGGTATCTGGTCGAATGGAAAGGATATCCTCCCAGTGAGCGCACCTGGGAACCCGTCTCTAACATGAATGCCCCCCGATTGATACAAAGATATCATCATATCCACCCAGGCAAACCCGGAGGTGCAGGGATTCGGAGGAGGCATACTGTCATGAACTGCCGATTACGTCCATTCTGGACTTCGTGGTCCATGATGCACCAAGGTCTGAACTCTGTAATCCTTCCAACATGGCCGTCAATTTCTAAACGCTGCTTACCAGCCCTTGCGCGTTACGTACACCTTCCTACTAAACAGCCACGCCCCCGCGGCTCTGCGTGTCTCAACGCTACTGCTTGGAGTAGTCAGACGTGTGTTGCCAGAGTCCGCTCGGCGCTTCCTTTCGAGTCCTTGATCCAAATTTCCTGATTATATTTTCCCATTCATTCCCTTTCCTTGCCCTACCTACTTCCGCGCTTCATTTCCTGGATCCTTTCTGTACTCGGTCCAACAACGCTTCCGTACCTCTGAGTCAGGACACTGTTCCCTTCCTGGTTCCCGGTCCTGGATGTCTGAACGCTACCCAGCGAACCTCACGCTGCAATCTGAAGACCCGCACACGGGCCTGTATAAATCCCAGACCGTACAAAAGAAGGAAGTCAGTTCCAAGAAGGTCGCAAGTAAAGAGAAACAGGTGAGAAGGGGAGAGACTTGTGACACAACCTTTCATGGCCCCTGGGCGGGTGAAAACACCCGATTTTGTATTTGGCGGGTCAACGCCCATTGGTTCCTAAGGGCGTGTAGGGAGCTTGGCGATGAGAGAGCTGTCAAAGTGGCGGGTAACACCCGCCAAACGGGTGTGAGTTGAGAGGTATGCGTATGGGTTCCCCCAGGTTCCACCGGCAAGTTACGTTGCTAATATTCCTTTATAATGACGTCTAAGTGATGTTCGAATTCTTCCGTCTGCTTCTGCATCCGCATCCCATTGCGAGAAAAACATAATCCACAGCACTAACCTCTCAAGCACATTGAAGACTCAACTTTCCATGATGTTTTCTCTGTGTTTCCATTGTTTCTGGTTTGTGTTCATTATTAGGTTTCACTCTGTGCTGAATTAAAGGGTACTTGGATAAATTTGAATCAAGAACGGCTAATAAAATATATTTCTGTTATGTTTTCTACACAGCTACATCCTCCCTTTCTGTGAATGTCATCGTTTCCAGATACCTAGTGACGGGTTCTTCAACAGGCAGTGGCAGAGACACCTAAAAGGCTGGATCGCAATGACTCTTTTGTGGGACGATCACCCAGGACCGATATGCCCTTTGGCGATCCCAGCAACTAGGAGCAACCTGACATCGTTTACGGTGGTATAGCAAGAAGCTGTTGCAGAAGTCTTGTGATTCAAGGCGCGTCCAATGCGCTTCTTCTACCTAAAGGAACACTGTGGGCCTCATGATAAAGGTTTGATGTTCGAACAGAACGAAATAAAAAATGTGGTTGAAAATGGAAATTGGCGGATGTTCTCGGAGCGTTTAATGTGAAATAAAAGCACATTATAAATTGCACAGTATTGGTGTTTCCTTTAAAATAGTGTTCTCTGTTCCAATTGTTCTGTGAGAGGATGTGTGTGTTGATATTCCGGGTTCTGCGTCAACTAACGTAAAGACAAAGGTGATCACTGGGCCCGTTTGGCTACGCTACACATTAACGTCATGAAAATAGGTGGAGAATATCGCTAGCTTCAGGGGTGGGTGATATGATATGATATGATATGATATGGTATTTGTAACGCGCCTATACACAAGTGTTTCAAGGCGCGACGAGGCAGGGAGGGAGGGAAACAAGGGGAAAACAGACAAACGATCCTACTAGGCCAGGTGTCATTCAGATCGCGCAAGTGCAGAGGTAAGGGGAAAAGGAGGAAGTGCAGGGGGGAGGAGGTGGGGGGGGAAGTGCAGTACAAGGTAAGTAGCGTAGAAAATAATAAAAAATAATAAATAGAAAGGGCCAGCTGGTGGCAAGTGCGAGGTAAGTGCAGAGCAAGTGCTGGGAAAGGGGCTGTAGGGATACAGTGACAGTCCCACAGTGCAGGGGGAGCCGGGGAGGCAGTGCAAGTGGAGAGTGGCTGGGCCCTGGACCGAGGTTGCTGAGAGTGGCCCAGATGCAGGTTTAGTGCTGAATTCAGTGGGGAGTTAAGCAGGATTAGCAGGGGAGAGGGAGAGAGAAGGCAGAAGCGAAGAGGAAGGTTTTGAGGTGCTTCCGGAACCGGAGATGGTTCTCCTCAAGTTTCAGGGAGGCAGGAAGGCTGTTCCAGAGGGAGGCCCCAGCTGCGGAGAGAGATCTACCCCCAGCTCGTTGCTTCGAGAAGCGGCTGACCATGAGGGAGTTGGAGACGGATGAGCGAAGGGCTCGTGAAGGAAGATATTTAGGAAGAGAGAGTTGGAGGTATTTAGGTCCCAGGCCCCAGAAGGCCTTGTGGACAATGCAGAGGGTTTTGAACTTAATCCTCGCAGCCACTGGGAGCCAGTGAAGAGATTTCAGTCCTGGAGAGATACGGTCCCTGGGCTTGAGGCCAAGGACAAGTCTCGCAGTTCTGTTCTGGATAAGTTGCAGAGGGCGGAGAGTGGAGGCAGGCAGATTAAGATAGAGGCTGTTACAGTAGTCCAGCCTTGAGAGAACCAGGGCTCGAGAGACAGTGAGCTTCTGGGGGAAGGAGAGGAAGGGAAGAATACCTCTGAGGAGGTGCAGCTGGTAGTGTGACTTCTTAGAGACGTCAGATATATGAGGAGAGAAGGAGAGTGTGGAGTCGAAGATGACCCCGAGGTTTTTAGCCTTGCAGGTAGGGGCAGGAAGGGGGCCAAGGGAGGCCGGCCAGAGAGCTGCAGGGAAGGAGGGAGTGGGTGTGCCGATGAGTAGAATCTCAGTCTTACTGGCGTTGAGGCAGAGGTCATTGGCGGCGCACCATTCATGGATAGCAGACAGACAGTCGGAGATGAGGGAAGGGTGATATGATTTAGTGCTGCAAGGGCAGTTCATCTTAGGCTGATGCGCAACGGATTAGATTAACACAAGATGACCACGCCTGCTGCCTGATTCCGCATGTGTAAAAGTGAGGAAAACTAAGGTAACGTGCATAGGATTTTTTTATATATAAATCAACGTATGCTTATAACGACTTGCCCGATCGATTGGGACAATAACATTTTTGAGCGCACTATTCCTTTAAGAACTCAGGTAATAGAGGATCTTCCTCACAGGAAAGGCGGGAATACTGTGATATATCCAATGAAGTCATAACATCTCCCCGGTAGTTGTCTGCTCCCATGTGATCCTCCCTCTTATAACCACCCCCAGGGTCAGGATCAGGTAGCGACTGCTGCCCCTTGGCCACATGGGGAGAGGTCACCGGGGAATCCGTGATGACTGCATTGGATTCATTACAGTAGGAAGTAGATCCAGGCAACAAGCAGATGTGCCTTTCCTCTTGAATTCTCCAAATTAAATTCCTTTTAGTGAATAAGTAGAAACACAAGAGTGATGAGTATAGACCACCACCAAGGACCACCAAGGACAGTAATCACCTCTACCGGAAATGTTCAAACTAACATCTGGAACTCTAAGACCAAATACGCCACAGACCATGCATAAGGCTGGAGACAGCAAAACTCCCCTCTCACATTTAAATGTGTGAGGGGAATTAGTTCACGATATGGGCATATGAGTTTTTAGTTCATAAAGCAATGTTAGGTAGTCCAGAGCGGGGCAGTAAATATGCTGTGCTCCCTTCCCTCGCACCCTCCTGTGCATCCACTTCCTTATTCCCGATCCCTCCCGCCTCCCAGGCCTCCCCGTCCCCTGATTGGTGGAAGCTCGTAGTGCTTCCAGGCCTACCAACCTTCTGATCTCCTGCTCGCTTCTTTGTTGGTGCGAGGCAGGTGAGTGCTGTCCTCTGGAAGAGACCCTCCTGGGCCTTTAAATTGTTGCTACCAATTCTGCGTGTACAGCTTCACTGTGCTTCCTTCCCTCCCACCCTCCCATGCATCAAATTTCTTATTCCTGATCCCTCCTGCCTCCCAGCCCACCCCCTCCCCATATTGGTCAGATCATTGGTCTTCACTGACCTTCCCAGGGCAGCCATCTGCCTGTGCAGCCCCTGTGGGTAAGTGCCTCAAGGCAAAGGGTGGCTCCTACAGAGGTGGCTCTATACTGTTTCTGCAGGTGTCAGCAGGGAAAGCCAGTGGCCAGCTGTCAACCAGCAGCTACTACCAAGTTAGGTGTGGCTAGGGTGGAGGAAGAGCAATCACTCTACCCTGAAAGCCCTACCACGTTGCAAACTATCCTAGCACTGCAAATGTTAGCCAACGTCGCACCTTAGGGAGCTGTTCAGATTGACTTGAACCACTTCTGTTCTAGGTACAATAATTCGCCTCCATAAAGTCCCCACGAGACAGTACTGTAATTATTTGCATGTCCCACACTCTTAGAAACCGTTCTTGTTCGCTTGATTCACATCTAGCAGGTACCTACTGAGATAGGGCTATGATCTTGCCTGTCCCACAAACTTAGAATTGTGCCTCTTAGCCTGACTTACATCTAGAAAGCACCCACTGAGCTAGTACTGTAATTTATTTGAGGTCACCCTCTAGCCTGGCTACAATAACCAAGAGTTTTCTCATTCATTGCTTTTGTCTTGGTTGTTATGTATGGACTACATGCTTATCACTTATCACTATAGGTGGTGGTTTCACAGTGTTTCTTTCAAAACACTTTCTTATTTTGCAATTTATTTTGCTATAAACAGTTGCTTGAGGAAAAGTTAAGAATAATAATTAACCTCCTTACAAACTCTGTTCTTGTGAATGAACTTTTTGTATTTTCCGATTGTGTTTTTTTCAACAAAGACTTATTTCACCCAAAAAAACTATTGATGCATGATTATTAAATGCATCCAGCAGCAAAAATAAATTTAAAAAGCTGATTGTTTAAAATCCATTTGTGTCTGAAACTTGTTTTGATGCATTTTCACATTCAAAGTGTTTCTGTATCTATATTGACATAATAGAAATGACCTAGGCTTACTCAAGTCAAACAGTAGTCCCCAGAAAACGTTATACGTCAGAACAGCCCCCATTGTTGATCTAGAATTTCCAGCCCAATGTTCTGCCGTAGTCGGGTACATCCCTCCAGTTACCACTGTAATTTATTTGTGTTGCACACTTAGAAACTGTTCTTGTTAGCTTGATTTGCATCTAGAAAGTGCCCACTGAGATAGTGCTGTGTTTTATTTGTGTTTTATGTGTGCCACAGACTTGGAAACTGTTCTTGTTGGCTTGATTCACATCTGGAGAGTGCCCACTGAGACAGTGCTGTAATTATTTGCCCATCCCACACACTTGGAAACTGTTCTTGTTAGCTTGATTGGCATCTAGAAGGTACCTACTGAGACAGTGCTGTGATTTTGCCTGTCCCACACACTTAGAATTGTAGAAAAAGAACTAATGAACCCAGTAGTTCTTGCACTCACTTAACAGCCCTTACATAAATATAGATCAATCAAAATCTGTTCTCATTGTTATCCAGCACTCTTTATTTGTTACTCATTGTGGTACTTGGATAGTTGTTGAATTACAGTCATTCGAAAACAGTTTCCAAAACTTAGTGCATATGTGTGTGCATCAAACATAAAACGAAGAAATTCAATATAAATAAACAACTTAGAATTTTCTCAATTTTAGTCTTGAGTATCCAAAAAGTGTTTGCTGTACCTATCCCCTTATCCCGACAAGTGTTTCCCCGTCTTAAGTGAGAAGGTTAATCAGGTTTTTTTTTAGGTGGCTAGTTTGGTTGACTAGTTACTAATTAGATGTGGTGCATTTCCAACTGATATATTGTTATCAGGGATTTCTACAAATATCTTTAATTATTCCTGATTTAATTTTGGTAAGACCTGTCATACGGACTGTTAGAACCATTCATCTGTAGAGGTCATTTGTCTTATTTGTGAAGTTCAATTGCGAGCTTTCTTGCAGAGCGGTACAATTGCCGACATTACTGCCCTTAGAATTGTGCCTGTTAGCCTGACTCACATTTAGAAAGCGCCCACTGAGCTAGTACTGTAATTTACTTGTGCCGCAGACTTAGAAAATTGTTCTTGTTGCATTGACTCACATTTAGAAAGTGCTGACTTAGATAGTACTGTAATTTAATTGTGCCACACACTTAGAATTTGTTCTTCTTAGCTTGATTCACATCTAGAAGGTGCCCATTGAGATAGTACTGTGATTTGTTTACCTGTCTGCACACTTGAAATTGTTCCTGTTAGCTTGACTCACATCTAGAAAGTTCCCACTGAGATAGTACTGTAAATTACTTGTGCCGCACACTTAGAAACATGGCTTGTTGCATTGATTCACATCTGGAGGGTGCCCACTGAGATAGTGCTGTTATTTACCTGCCTATGCCGCTCACTTAGCATTTGTCTTCCTACATTGATTCAAATCTAGAAGGTGCATGCTGTGATGGTAATGTGACTTATCTGCCCGTCCCACATTCTTGGGAATTGTTTCTGTTGGATTGACTCACATCTAGAAAGCTACACTGATCCACATCTTGAAAGTGCCCCCTGAAACAGCACTGTGATTCACTTGCCTGCGTTGCACATTTGGAATTGCTCTTGTTGATTCGTTTCACAACTAGAAAGTGCCATCAGAGATAGTACTGTGATCTACTTGCCTATGTTTCAGGTGCCACTATTGCTTCGAAACTTCCATCCTACTGTTGCCCCCTTTGGCCCTCTCCCACTGCCCTGGTACCCAAAATCTAGACGTAGGTTGTACATCTAGGGCCTCTACATCTACTACTACTAGTACATCAATCTCTAGGTGCTGCCCTTGACCTTGTCATAAACTAGACACAATAACATGCAGATAGCCACTAACCTGTGCAAATGGCAATTCCTTGATGACAGGAAAACCCCCCTGAGAACCTTATTACCCTCTGCCTGGCTGTGACAGGAAACAGAGAGGAGCAAAATCCCCAGGAAAACCTCTGGGGCAGAAAACCCTGTGCAGGATTTGAGAGCGAAGGTAAGTGACGAGTCTCTGATCTTTGAAATCTTGGACTGGAAGGCACTGGACTGGGTACTGGGCTGCACCCCTTCAATAGCAGATATCTTGATACAGTCTACCAAAGATAAGAGAAAAGGTAAGTAGAGATTCAGGGATAGATGTAATAGAGACAGACTAAAGGCAGTGGTTGGCACCTGTAACTGTATGTCTGCATGTCCTTATTCAGTTTCTGGAAGAAGCGCGTGTGAATTGGTTTTGTTTCCTATGGAAGCAGGAGAGTGTGAGGAAGTAAATGCTTCCCTGATAACTGTCAAGTGTCTCTCCCTTTCCTTTTAGAACCTACTTGGCTACAAATGTTGCCAAAGGACAATGTTCCTGTTGTGAACGAGCGGATGGCTCCGGAAGGAGCGGAACTCCTCGCGATCAGACTGCGGGAAAAGATAGGCAACTTCTTCCATACCGTTACAGATGGTATGGATTAAGATTTAAAAGAAGTCGTTCCTACTGTGATTCTGTGTTCCCAAGAATCAATAGAAAGGGTAAGACGAGTGTTGACTTCTGGGTCTGGGGCAGGGAGATTGTAAGCAGGAGCGAACGGTGTGAGAATTCGAAGGCAGGGAGCGGATGTAACCGCAGATGAAACGGGTCTGTAACAGAGAGAGAAAGTGAGCAAGGAAACATGTAAGGGTATCAGACCAAGATTTCTCCTAGTTGGCGTACTTACGAAGCGGCTGGCAAAAGAGTAGCGACGCACTGGGACACCGAAACAGGTTGCATATAAGCGGCCACATGACTGCACTTAGACGTGGCCAAAACATCAGCAGGAGCAGGCAGACCAGCTCTCCCAGAACGGAGTTTCCCGGTGGCCATCTTGGAATATGCCAAAGCCCCAACATAACGACGTGCCACCATGACCAGTGACCATAATGAGATGTGACAGACCTCGCCCTGGGGATGCAGATCCCTGCTCTTCATATACTACCTCTCCGACCCATACTGATCCCTAGCCTCCCTGCACCTTACCCTCCCCCCAATGGCTCACTCCTCGTGGCACATGGCCTGCGCTCTAGCACCCAACTTCATGACTTCTCCCTTTATTCACCCGATCGCAAACCACGACCCCTCCCCATACATCAAAACACCCTGATGCCGCCTGCCCTCTCTCCTACCATCAACCCTCGTCCAACTCTAAGATCAGAGGAGCACTCTGGCGTGCAATACACCTACCTCCTCAAGCCCTCATCTCCCCTTCACCATCCCACCCTAACACATTGACTTCCACCCTCCCTCTGACATCTATTGAGAACACCCTGATTTCCCCCTCCCATAGACCATGCCCATTACTGAACCCCCAAGCCAGGGGAGCCCTCTGGCGCTCCAAACAGAGCGATTCCATCTCCAATTTCACACCATCCTTGTGCCCTCCGAGGAACTCGCCTCCCTCTCATCCGACCTCCCATTCCACCCTCTCCCTCCCCCTGGGGAACTCATCACTCTCTCAACCAACTTCCCATGCCACCCTCTCCCCCCTTAACCCCTACTCGACCCCCACCAACAAACCGCCCCTTCATATCCCTTCCCTTCTCTAAAAATATCTTGTCTCGCCCTTGCTAGTACTGTAGCCTCATCTCCCTCCCCCTCTGACCCCCACCCACTCTCACACACCTATGGCACCAAAACTCCCAAAATACAGACAACATGACTGGTCCTCTCCCTCAACCCTCCACTGCTCACCACCTCTGCTTCAACCCAACATCACAGCCTCTCCCTCCCCTAGCTCTTCACACTCCCCTCTCCCAGTTTCCATCCCCTTTCTCTTGACTTCTCACCCTGCACACCTAATCTCCCAGCACCCTCCAGACTCATTCCAAAATCAACCCGCCTCAACCCCCACCCCCAAATGACCCATTCACCACCCTCCCAGCCCCCCTTGACCCGCCTCTCGTCTTTCACATACCTACCTCTGCCCACCTACTATTCCCTACCCCCATAGACGTAACCCTCTCACCTGACACTCAAAGTCCACAGGCACCCAGCCACTCCCGTACCCCACCTCAACCGGTCTCAACCACCCCGAATGTTCCTATAACACCCAGCACCCCACCAGGCACTCATGTCTGCCAACCTCCCACTACGATGAGCCAATATCCCTACGTTCGACTTCTTCAAACCCATCTTCAAAGATGAGTTCCTTGACCTACTATCAGCCAGCAAACCCTGCGGGTCACCCCTCGACCCCTGCTCCGCCTCTCTCCTGAAAAGAGATATTCTCGTCTACCTGCCCAGGAGAACAGGCAAGAGCAATACTAAATGACTCCCTCACCTCTGGCATCTTCCCTGATGCCTTCAAAATAGCGCATGTCAAGCTTCTTCTTAAAAAAGCATCCCTCGACCCGCTTGACCCCAAAAACTAGAGACCGATCTCCAACACCAGATTTCTAGCGAAACTCATCGACCGGACAGCATAATCCCAGCTCAATGCCTTTGTAGAATCCAACGATCTCCTCGACCCCGCACAATCAGGCTTCAGACTGTGACATGATCTGGGATGATTTCAAGGTCACTGCAGACTCTGAAGGATGCACTGAACTGATTCTCCTTGATGTCTCTGCAGCCTTTGACACGGTTAACCACTCAATCCTCCTTGACCGTCTTCACTCCCTAGGAATCCGTGGCACTGCTCTCAAGTGGATCGCCTCCTTCCTCAGCAACAGGAAACAAATAACTCTCCTCTCCCCTTTTGCCTTAACTGCTCGCTTGGTGAACACGGGAGTACCCAAAGGCGCATGCCTATCTGCTCTCCTGTTCAACCTCTATATGACTACTCTACCAGGAATCATCTGCATGCCCAACATCTCCTGCTACAACTACGTTGACGATACCCAAATCATCCTAAGAATTCCCAATTCAGGCACCATCCCCATCCCAACCTTGAATGCATGTCTTCGCGATATTGATCAATGGATGATAATAAACCACCTCCTCTTGGTACGACGTGTTTTCATCGCCTGCCTGTTCATCCCCAGGCTTTTTAACGTGCACATTCCATCGAATGTGCTCATCGAATTTTTTAGGTGGGGTGGGAAAGGGCAGTTAAGGGTTTGGGGGGTGAGCAATAGCAAAAAATAAGTGTGGGAGGGGGCTTGGGGTGGTACCCCCCAAAAAAAATGTGCACATTAGAAATCCTGGGGATGAACAGGCAGGCGATGAAATGAAATGGAACCCTCCTCTTGAACCCTGCTAAAACCAAAATCATGGTGTGCAGCAATACTGCCCTTCCACCACATCTGCTCCCATGCCCCCCCCCCCTCGGTTGCATTCCCCCCCTCTGACACCTGACACAGTGAGAAACCTAGGCTGCACTATGGACTGAGGCCTAACCCTCTCCCGTCAGATCAACAACGTGTCAAAATGCTGTCACTACCACCCCAAACTTCTCAGACACATTTTTCCCTACCTTGCCTACCCGAACAGACTTTCTGCAGTTATATCTATTGTGATGTCGAGACTGGACTATGCCAACTCCCTACACCTAGGAGCCCTAGCATACCAACTCAACAAACTCCAAAGAGCCCAAAACGTTGCCACAAAACTGCTCCTTGGCCGGGGTCAAAGAGACCACATCTCACCAGCACTCCAAACCCTCCACTGGCTCCCAGTCGGATGATGGGCCACCTTCAACACCCTGTGCATCATTCACCGAACAGTGCACAACACTGGCCCATTATACCTACAAGAAAAGATAACACCATACCTCCCATCTTGCACCCTAAGATTAAGCACTGCCCTCCTTCTAGTGATTCCAACCACTAACTCTTTCAGGATCGGAGGATCCACCTTCTCAACCTTGGCCCAAACTCTGTGGAACTCGCTTGCCCCACATATTCGACACACCCAAGACTATATGACGCTCCGAAAAGCTCTAAAAACGTGGCTCTTTCCGTAATACCAACCACGACCATCTGAAGCGATTAAACCCTAGCAACCCGATGACGAATTGCTCCATGAGATCCCGAGCAATGTCACCAATGAAAACGCGTATTAATTTGCTATTAAGCAACCATACGCCTGAATTTCAGAATATCGATCTCCTTATATCATAACTCCACCCAAACACTCACCTCCCATACCACTATGCTTACTCTCTACTCTACCACCATCATACAATTAGAGTGCAGCTACACCCCTCGATCAATTTGGCCTAGCTGCTCACATACGAACATTACCCCATGAAAACCTCATCATTCTAATAAATCTCAGCTCTACCCCATGACAAACTGGCCTAGCTGCACACATAAGTGTCCTACAGGCCTGACGTAACCAGAACCCAGTCTGGGTGTCCACCTGCCAGACTGCACACATTCAACTGATATCAATACCACCAGACCTAATGCTAGGCTGCAGCTCCCATCAGGCAATTACATCAGCTGCACAAATAACTGGTGCACCCTACTACACTTACTCTCTCAACTGACCTGGACTGCGGTCCCCGAAGGCGTTCAACCTACCAGCGCTTTGCGGTCATACCAATTATATATAGACTAACGGAGTCACAGATTACAGAACTGACCCCTTTGCACCGCAGTCTATGTCTATTCTTGTTTCAGTGCAGCAATGCATAAGTGCATAAACCCCAAAGAGTCAGCACACGTTCTGCCTCCCTCCCAAACACCACTTACGGGCTGCATCCTTCCACTTTTTCAATGACTCTCGCCCTGGTGTATCACTACCAGCCTCTGATGCTGTCGCCTCCTCTCCCTTGGGTCTGGCCACCTACTCCTGCACCTGGGATCCTTGCATTTCCTCTTGACTTCTTCTGTCTTAGTCTGATGTTATCTCCTCTTTCTGCCAGTGTCTTCTTGATGCTTCATCTCCTCTTCCCCTTCCTAAATTCACAACACCGCCTCCTTCTCTCTTTCTCCTTCCATTGTTCTCTCCACCCTGGATATATTCTCTTCCTGTCCACTCTCATCCTCAGATGTTATCACGTCCCCCTTGACCCTCTTAACTCTCACCATTGCTGCCACTTATCCATTCTCCGTCCCGCCAGCCTCTGCCACCGTTCTCCCGTCTCCAGCCTCCTCCAAACATAAGCCCCCCACTGATCCTACAACCCACCCTGCCTGACTGCAGTTGGGTGTTTTGATAGTGTCTACCTTTCTGTGCTTAGGCCTTCAAGTGAGGATCTTCATCTGTGACTGCTAATATGGTAAGGGTTGTCATTGGCTGTCCTGCGTTTCTGCCCCAAGACTCTTTTTGGCCTCAAGCAACTGGGCTAAGGCTATTTTTGGCCTGTCTGCCATCTTGGATTTTTATCTTTATCCCCTAACCCTTCAGGATGCTGCTGCCGGTGTTCAGTTTTGTGATATCTTCAGCATGGGATTGACAGATTTATCTGGCATCTGGGCCTGCGATGCTGTCGCACACAGTGTGAGGCCATAGATAGGCCAAGGAGCAAGCGTGTGTACATTGAAATGCACTCATTCTGGTTGCGTGGGCTTGCCGCTCTATTGTGCCTATCACCTCTGTTCCTCTGTTGCTGCTCTGTGTCCTTGCCGCCACTCCTGTCATATGTGGCGGCTACCCTGAGCCCGCCAACCCTACAGCCAGTCCATTCCTCCTCCTCATAGCTCCTGTGTCCTGGTGGCACATGCGACTGTTGTCTTTAGACGGCCACAGCCCCAGAGCCAGTCTGATCCCTGGGATCCTACTTCTACCACTCTGCCTTTTCTATCCTCCTTGTCCAGATGTCCTCTATTATCAAGCGCGGCCGCCATTAACAGTGCTCCTTGACCCACTTCTGCTTTCTCTCCTGCCCGCGGCTGCTCCGGGCATATGCTGCCACTGCTTTGCCCCATCTTCCACTTTTGCTCTCCCTATGATACTCAAGAGATCTGGTGGTTCCTGTACCCACCTTGGGGCTGCTCCTACATACCTAGCAGCGAATCGCGCTTAGGCCTCTTATGAGAATAGTTATACAAAAGTATTATAAAGACACTTCAGTCTTGTCAAATCTTCATCTGTTAGTGATTTATGTTCCAAAGATCAGCCTACACATGTTTCGACCTAAGCCGTCCTCAAGGCCTGTGTCCCGAATGCTATTTATGTGTATCCAGTGTATGGCGCGCTGGTTACAGTCATCGTATTTTTCTCTGCAAACTTCGTATGGAAATAAATCATTAACAGATGAAGATTTGGCAAGACTGAAGTATCTTTATAGTACTTTTGTATGACGATTCTCATAAGAGGCAAAAGCGCGATTCGCTAGTACCAATGTATTTCTTGTTTCACTTGTCTGCGGTCTTTATGGGTAGACCTTGTGGAATTAGGGACGCAGCTTGCCACTTCCTTGACTCGAAGTGGACATAGCGCACACACGAGGGGTCGGACCCATACACTCTTTTTTATTTTTACATACCTACCAGGCCTAGCTCATATGTGTATGTATGCATCAGTGTGCAAGTGTACTGACCTGAGATACTCCGTAACCTGCTCCCCAGCTGTCTGGAGGCTTTTCGGTGTCTCTTCTTTGCTCCATTCCCACTTTCCCTTGTTTTCCCTGGGCTCAGCCCTTGAAGATTCCTCACTCAAGACTTGTGAGCCTGGAAACGCGCTCCCTTTTCCCAGTCAGCGGCGCTTCCCACCAGAAGTCCACACCTAAGTAGGAGTTGGGTGTTTTCATAGCGTGTACCCTCCTTCGCCGCCTAGGTATTTTAGCAAAGGGTATGCACATTCGGCGAGTGTTCATAGTGCTTTTATAGTGTTTACCCCCCTATGTCTAGTTCTGCTATTGAGCCTCCTCTCTAGGCCCAAGGAAGGATGGGTTGTTCAATTCTTTTTATAATGTGTACCCTCCCCTAGGACTGCAACTGTGTCTGTTAAATTGGTGAGTTTCTGCAGTGTTTTTATAGTGTGTACCATCCTATGACTGGCTCTTACAATGAGGGTCTTCTCTAGGCACAAGGAAGGTGTGACTGTCCCATTCCAAAGGACCAAGACCTAAAGGTCTCCCATTTCCTCCATAGCCCCACTAACCTGCTGACATTAGTTCCACTTTCCTAGGTCTTCCCTCTAGTTGCTGCCCCCCCCTGCCTCCAATTCCAGGACATTCCTGAATGTCAACATTTCTGCAGCATTCACCACAGGTCCGGCAACTCTCAGAGAATAGTTCTAGGATGTTCGGATGGAGGTTTGTAACAATATCTGAACTCTGGCTGCCATTGGTGAGCGCAGAGAAACCCAATTCCTTAAAGGGAAAGCTTAATTTTCAAATGTTATAAGTTTGGGTCTCCTAAGTGGGAGCTTTAGGCTCTGCTAGATCCCCTCGGGGTTTGGGTGGGGAAAGCCTCCTTATTGGGCCAGTGGAGAGGGAGAGGTCTAGACTCAATGCTGGCTTGAGGCTCCAATGCTGGCTTGAGGTGCTGCACTTTGATTGTTCTGCGTCTTATGGTGGTGACCAAAGTTGGGTGACTCGGGGACCCTGCCCATACGACCCCTGGGTCCAGTATCCACTGGCTAGAGTAGCACCCAGCCCCCCTGGGTGCCCAACTTGCTTTTCCACAGAACCAGTCAGGCAACTTTTATCACAGCATAAAGAATGATTTAGAAGCATCCAAATGCAAGGTAGGGGTTTAGCAAAGATCCCAGCGTCCACCATATTACAGATATTACGTATTAATAGAACTACTTAATATGGTGACATGGTAGAGGAAGCTAGGTAGGCAGCCTGAACATGCTCCTCTGGCGAGAAGCTGGAGCAGCATACTGGTCTGTGTGCACCAGGACTGAAAGTATCCGCAAAAGATATCTTGTGACCAGAGCTCAAGTCGCGGGACACGGGGGTGGACGTCGTCCACCAGGTATTTTAGAGGCCGTGTATAAAACAACACACTGTTTTTTTCAAAATTTATTATTTTAAGTGCGACATAGGGATTCGAACCGTGACCGGCAGAATCACAGGTCGGAGCTTTCACCACTGAAATGAACAAAAGGTGAAATATCACATTTTGGGACTGTGTTTTGGGACTGCGCTCTCCAAGGAAAACTCGCATTGATTATTGCGTTTCAAAATGCGACACTTTTGTGAGGATATTTTCTTGGCATAGTAGACATAGCAAATTACATTACATTGCACTCAGCTCTGCAGATGCACCACAACTGGACCTGCAGCACCCTCACTATCCCATAACGGTCTCTTGCCTAGACACGGCTCTATGAATGCGTCACAGTCCAGACCTGCAGCATGCAGTTTGTATCTCAACCCAGACCTGGGGCCTACACACTGCTGACACCGCACCTGAACCCTGCAGCACTTTCCTGTGGGTGAGCACTATACAAAGCTCTGTCAATGCACCTCAACCCTCACTTGCAATACTTTCCTTTTGGGGCACAGCTCTGTGCGCCTCAACCCTTACCTGCCGTGCTTTCCTGTTGGTGACTATATACAGCTCTGTCAATGCAGCTTAACCCTCATCTGCAGTGCTTTCCTGTTGGGGCCAATACACAGCTCTTTCAATGCACCTCATCCCTCACCTGCAGGGCATCCTGTTTTCCCAACACTGGGAAATCCAACACATCACTGACATTGCATCTCATCTCATACCCGACCTGCAGTACCCACTGCTCTTCCAGTAGGGAGATCCACACACAGATCCACCAATGCACCTCAACCCTGCCCGCAAGATCTCCTTCTATTGCAGTTCTGGGGTTGTGTCCATGCCTCTGAATCCACCGGCTCGGCCTGACAGACCAGAGATGGCAACTAATTGGGCTGGGGGGTTTAACAGACTTTGGATTTCCACACAAGGAGGAGGGGGAGGGAGGAGAAAGGGTCAGATAAGCAAAAGGCGGGTGGGGGACTGCTGAGGAGAGAAAGAGGGAGTGCCAGCCAGGGCAATGTGCAGATAATGGGGATCCCTAAGAGGAGGAAGGGAGGGAAACAGGGAGAGAAGGGCCCACCAAGGGGAGGAAGGAGAGAGAGGCAAAAAAGATCCCAGCCATTTAACCTCTGCATGAGGTGGCCCAGCCAGGAGAGGGTCAAACACCCTCCAGGCCCAATCAAGCCTGGGCAGCTCCAAGTGCAGTTAAGGATATGGTTCCTGCGGCAGCTAGCCCCTAGGAGGACCCCTAGATTCAGCCAAAAAACGCTATAATGTACACAATCCAGAAATAACCGACAATCCACCCGCTTCCCCTCTCAACCACCATCTAGCACTCAATGGCAGACCTCCCAGCTGGCATTCCTCATCCCCTACAAGCACATGCCTCTCCGTGGGAAGGGGTTGTGTGCAGCACCACTGGGCATCTATTTGCAGTGAGATGACTGGCAGATGGAATGAATATGAACTGGTTCACAGGGGGCAGGCGGTGTATTGGGAGCCGCCATGCTGCAGAGTAGATGAAGATACAGTGTTTTGTTACTGGGTTTCCAAAAAAACCCAAAGTATCACCTCATTAGCTTTGGCTATTAGGTGGCAGGCCGGAACTATTACAAGAAGTAACTGATTCCATTGAAAAATGTCCCTTTAAAGGGGTGACTATCAACCGAGAGGAGTCAAGAGGACAGGTAGGTATAAATCTGCCCCAATTTTACCAAAATTTGGCATATCATATACGTTCACAATTATATGCCACTACCACAAGTAATAGGTTATGTGGTGTTATTTTGCATTTATATAGCGCTCTATATATCATTGGTTTGACCTCAAAGCGCTGGTAGGTTGAACGCCCTCGGGGACTGTAGGTCAGTTGAGAGAATGAGGTGTCGTAGGGTGCTTGAGTGCACCAGTTATGTGTGCAGCTTGTGCAATTGCCTGATGTTAGCTGGATCCTAACATTTAGGTGTGGTGTTATTGATATCATTTTAATGTGTGCAGTCTGGCGGGTGGACACCAGGACTGGGTTCTGGCTGTATTAGGCCTGTAGGACGCTTATGTGTGCAACAAGGCCGGTTTGTCAAGGGATAAAGCTGCGTTTTATTAGAATGATGCAGTGTTTATAGGGTAATGTTCGTATGTGAGCAGCAAAGCCGAATTTGATCGAGGGGTATAGCTGTACTCTAAATGAGTGATTGTGTAAAGTAGAGAGTAAGCATAGTGATATGGGGGTGAGAGTTTGGGTTGAGTTATGATCTAAGACATAGGTAAGTAACATTTACAATTCTATCTAGTGTGGCACTTGCTAACATTCACAATCCTATCTAGATGCGGCTAATGTTCACAATTCCATCTAAGTTTGGCTATCATTGACAATTCCATCTAAGTGCGGCACCTGCCACCATTGACAATTACATCCAAGTGTGGCACTTGCTGACATTCATAACCTATGTAGATGAGCCTCAGGCTAATGTTCACTATTCCATCCAAGTGTGGGACATGCCAACATTCACACCTCTATCCAGATGCGACGCAGGCCAACGTTCACAATTCCATCCAAGCGTGGGACATGCTAACATTCAGATCACTATATAGATGCGATGCAGGGTAACGTCACGATTCTATCTAAGTGTAGCACATGCCATCATTCAGAATTCCATCCAAGTGTGGGACATGCTAACATTCATATTTCTATCTAGATGTGACAAAGGCTAATGTTCACATTTCCATCCAAGTGTGGCACATGCTATCATGCACAATTCCATCCAAGTGTGGCACTTGCTGACATTCATAACCTACGTAGATGCGACTCAGGCTAATGTTCGCGATTCCATCTAGGTTTGGCACATGCTATTGTTCACAATTTCATCTAAGTGTGACGCATGCTAACATTCACATCTCTATCCATATGCAACACAGGCTAATGTTCACATTTCTATCTAAGTGTGGCACATGCTATCATTCACAATTCCATGCAAGTGTGGCACTTGCTAACATTCACATCTCTATCTAGATGCGGCTCAGGCCAATGTTCACAACTCCGTCCAAGTCATGCTATCATTCACAATTCCATCTAAGCTTGGTACATGCCAACATTCATATATCTATCTAGATATGATGCAGGCTAATGTTCACGACTCCATCCAAGAGTGGGACATGCTAACATTCACATCTCTATCTAGATGCAACACATGGTAATGTTCACGATTCCATCTAAGTGTGGCACATGCCATCATTCACAATTCCATCTAAGTGTGGCACATGCTGTCATGCACAATTCCATCTACGTGTGGGACATGCTAAAATGCACAATTCCAACTAAGTGTGGCACATGCTAATATTCACAACTCTGTCTAACATGGTACTTACTAACCCTCAAATTCTATGTAAGTGTGGAACATGCTTACATTCACAAATATGTCTAGATGTGATGCAAGCCAAAAATTAAAATTCTGTCTCGATAGACGTAGGCTGATGGTCACAATTCTATCTAAGTAAGAGTGATATAAGTGATGTTCACCTGGTAGTCTATGTTTTGGTAAGGTAATGTAGAGTGGCAGGGATTTCTGGAGTATAGTGATTATACAGTAAAGGGAAGGGTCAATCAGGGATGGTGGGCGGGATGGGAAGTGCAAGGACGAAATGGATGCCGGGGTGGGTGGCTCGCGGGAAGCAGTGCATGGAGGGGCTGGGGGCTGAAGTGGAAGCCACATTTCAAAACTAAAAGTCAGGAGGGCCTCAGCAAGAATTAAACGCTCACCTCAATTCCGAAAAGTCCAATGTCCAGTGGACCAATAGTCCTTGGACTGATGAATTTGAGGCACTTGTTGCCCAGATAGATGTTCTTAATTCTCAGACGTGGTCCAGCAACATTGACAGTTTGTGGCTTGAGGGAGAGAATAAGCTGGAACTCCTGTGTAGTAAATGGTTTCTGAATTACAAACCTATAGGTGAAGGTTTTCAGGACTACGTTGACAACGGTGGGGTTGAAATTCCTGAACAGCTGCAACCCATCCTGAGGGCAGTAAACACCCTGCCAGTAAGATCTAGTCACTGTGAAAGGGGTTTCAGCACAATGAATTTGATCCTATCACCTGTAAAGAATACTTTCATCATTAGTCGTCTCTCCTCAATGTTTATAAACCTCATGTACCCTCCTCTACTACTTTGGGATCCTCTGCCATATGTGAATAGGTGGCTGTCTTCACATCGCAATGCAGATGATAACCAGTCACAGAAAGTAGATCCTGCAACCCACTATAACAAAAGGTATGCAGATGTGTGGGAGTTTCTCTGATGCCAACATTTGTCAGCATGCAAAAATCCCCGATGAGGAGAAATGAGTGCACAGAGACACCTGGCAAGCAGGCTTTGTGAAAGGCATTGGGATGGGACTAAACCTGTTCCTAATCAATTTCCTGAAGATGAGGGCAAAGGCAGAGAAAAATAGTAAAATCTATGTGGCATCGATCGATCTTGCCCAAGCCTTTCACTCAGTGGACAGAGGTATCCTGTGGTCCAAGTTGGAGCGCTGGCAATGCCCTACGAACATACTGGCACTGATAAAGGCATTGCACACTGGCACATCTATTTCAGTTAGACTGGACAACTTAGGAAATCTGTCCGAACCTATTGATACAGAAAATGGACTCAAGCAGGGGTGCAGGTTGGCACCTGCAATTTTCAATCTGTTCATTTCGGACATTAGTTTGGCGTTCTTAAATATAAGATGCTTTCCACCAACCCTGGCAGGTGAACCAGTGAATAGACTGTTCTATGCGGACAATTTGATCATGATGGACCAGATCCAGTTTGGTTTGCAGCGCCATCTTAACACGCTAGAATTATACATTGAAGCGAATGGTCTAAAGATCAACGTGAATAAATCGAGAATACGGAGCCTGGATGGCAGGTCAGGAAGGAAAATCAACCGCAACTCCTGGTCTTTGAGAGGCGAACATTTTTTAGAGGTCGCTTCTATGACATATCTAGGTGTGTGCCTCAGTAACAGCGAATCTGATGTCTTCCAAGAGAAAAACCTGTACAGAAAGACGATGACCCTTGCGGCATAGGCCAGATCGATTTTATCTCGTTACTGCAAATTCACAATGTAACCACTGATTGACTTTTACTACAAAAAAGTAAATCCAATTTTGACCTACGGATCGGAAGCATCATTGGCATTGTCTTACGATCTTTGGCCTCACTTTGAAGGGCTATTTTGGAGGCATGTCCTCTCTCTACCTTAATCTACGCCGGTAGAGGTGATCACAGTAGAGCTCGGCCTAAATTCACTCTTTATAGTTGTAGTGTGGAAGTCCTTGGCATTTTTCAGTAAGTGCCTTAGGGCTGATGGAGATGGGGGCTTCGTCAGGATAAAAAAAGCCCTAGCTGAGAAAACGGAGCCCCTACTAGATCATTGCAGTACGATTTGCCAGCCAAGATGATTTGCAAACAAACCCTACTTTGATGAGGCGCAAGTTGCTCGACCTCGCTTGGATTGCCTCTTTGGAAGTAAAGAACAAATGTGAGACTTATGGTAAGCCTATTCCAGAAGCAAGGGCGAGGGGTAGTCTTCCAGCCTACCTGATCAAATTTCCAAGTGCAAAGCTTTGCTGCGAATTCAGGCACTTCCGACTAAACCTATTACCAATAAAGGAAATTACGGAGGTCAGGAAGCTCCAAACAGACCGGAATTTCTAGTGCAGGCTGTGTGGCAGAAATAAAGAAACTCTTCGTCATCTAGTTCTAGATTGCAAAGCCTTAAGAGATGATCGTAACCGTATATTGGGAACATTCTTTTTGGAGTTTAGAACACTTGATGCTGTGGCTTGGTGGAGCCTGCTGACTTCCGGGGAAAAATGATCTTTGACATTGGCACTTCTAGACTTTTCCAAAAATTCCTCTGAAAAACTTGGAGGGTCAAAAAGACTGATTTGGCCTTCAAGGGATTATAAATTAATGTCGGATAGAAGGAGCGGCCCGTTGGAGGGAGGGGTAGTTTGTAAGTATCCAGGATATGGGCAGGGGCATTAACTGAGGTTAAATGAAATGGGATATTGCCCAGCCATGGCCAGGGATAAAATTGTTATGTTAAATGTTTTCTTTTTTTACTCTCCTGTGCTGAGTGACATAACTTGTTCTGTGATCAATGCTGTTATTAGGGTAAAAAGGTTTGATTGTTAAACCGATAACCTAAATAAAAAGAAAAAAAGAAAAAAGAAAATGTGTGCATTTTGACACTGTTCAACTTTCATTTTGTGTACATTCAATAAATTGACAGGATGTAATGCCAAACTGCAGTTTCATTATTAACTATCAAACTAATTTAATAGTTAATAATGAAATTGATATTTTTTCCCTTGACAGTTTTTGTCTACGGAAGTGTATTAAATGTCATAGGCCCTCATTACGACCCTGGCGGAGTGGGATACCGCCAGCGGTAATCGCGGCGGACCCGTCCGCCGTACTACGAGTTCCCTTAGCGCCATGGAGGTTTTCTCCGCCTGGTTTTACCGGGCGGAGAAAACCATGGCGCTAAGGGACCTCGTTGTTAATTACGCCGCCGTACTTTACGGCGGCGTAATTAACTCCTTCCCCACTCCCATTATACCCTATGGGGCAAGAATGGGAATGGGGAAGGGTAAAATGGGGATTGGGGATTTACCGCTCCGCCAAGGTCGGCATGGGGTGGTAAATCCGCCAACCCCCATGGCGCAATCGGTGGCTTTCCGCCATGCTCCGCGGTGCATTTTGCACCGCGAAATCCGCCAGGGTCGTAATGAGGGCCATAGTGTCAACTCCTGCATGAAGCCTTTTTTTTGGTGGGGGAGGAGTGAGAGGTTGGGTGAACCAGAACAGAGTCTGTGTCAGATGATGTTTTCTCTGGGCTTGGATGCACCACAGGAAATGTGGTTTACCGTGGCCAGATCGGTGTAGTACCCCTTAACAAGCACACCAATGAATGGCAAGCACAGAGTAACTGATGCCATTTCCGGTGATGTCACTTCCTGCCATGCAACTTGTGGTGACATCACTTCCTGGAACTCAACTTCCACTGACACCACTTCCTGTCACGCAACTTCCTATGATGTCACCACTTCATGTGACATCACTTCCTGTTGGCTATGCTAATGAGTCCCTCCACTTTTTTTTACAACTTGATCCCTGGCTAGCACCTTTAGGGAACATCTATGCCGGTACCACAACACTACGCTGAAGGGGTTCTGAGATGTGCTACTCATTTGATGGGATTGCTGCATGAAAAAAGCGTATAGAAAAAAAATGCCTGATAGATTTTAGAAAAACACACTCTTCGAAATGGTCCCCTCTCTGGGTTTATCCTACAATGTCCACTAGACGTCAGCAGATCCATGTTGTTTTCATCGAATCTGCATTTCTTTCAAACCCACTTCTTCGGATTTCACCCCTATCCTTAAAGGGTGGTGTCCTGACTCAGCCCATGTCTACAACTATTCTGCCCCAAACCTATTTACACTTTTCCCCTCTCGCACTACCTGTTTTTAGGCCCTTTCCCAAATTCTAAATGTGGGCATATGCTGTTCATCAACGTACTAGACTCGATGAAACAACATCTTGCGGATGGCAGCGTTGACCTCGCTGCACAGGGGTTCTATTTCCGGCGTCGCGCTGGAGAACAGCTTTACCAATGCATTGCTTCACTGCGTTAATGGCTTCATTTGGCTACCTGTCAGAGCATGTGGAGAGTATATTATTACATGCTAATTTCTGGATTCGTGATTAACAACTTGGTTTCATTGGCACTATTAAATGTAAATACATGTTTTTGAGCCTGCTGAAGAAACAGTAGAAAGACTAGAGACAGCTTGTCATGTGTTCCCCTCTTGAGCTTCCTTTGCAATCACATGTTAAGTGACGTGAAATCTTTGTGGACTGCCATGACTTGCCCGCTCGAGACCTGTCCGCTTGCAGATCAGTTCCCAGCATCGATCCCTTTTTTCCCAAAAGTGCTCCCCTCTGCTTGTGCTGCAAGCTGCCTTTAATGACCAAGTAGAGCTTCAAGTACTTCCTGCCTTCTTCGCTGCATGTAACCTGGAGATTACGCGTGAGGCCCATTTCTAGTTTCTATTGGTGGACTACTGTTCAATTGGGTTCCTCTTTAGCCCCCAATCCACCTCTCCTCGTACACACGTGGTTTGGCGGTTAGGGAAAATGGAAAATGTTAACAAGGGCTGCTGCCCTTGAAACGTCACTGGCTCTAGAACAGTCTCACCCTTGTCTTCTAGCCTAACCAATGCCTTGTGAATTACTTTTCTAGCCAGGTTCTGTCAACTAAGTGCCTAAAGGGGGACCAACCAAGTTATTGAACCCAAGATTTCAGATTGTGAGCAAGTCAAGTTGGTTCAGCTGTCAGCAAATACTGCTCCACTCGTGGCTGCAACTACGAGTATGCCGGTGCAGTAATAACATGCCGATATTACCGCATACCGGCACATTACCGCACCGGTGCACTCCAAGTTTGCCAGTAGGGCAGAGGATTTAGCTCCAGCTCCGAGCTGGAAGAATATTCGCCATCCAACTGCAAAAAAACTGCTGGTATTACCGGCCCGGCAATACTGGTGCCGGTCACACGGCAACTCCCCCTATGTAGTCCCGTGGAATGGGGATTTACTGGCGTTTCCACCACTTGGAATCTGACGGTAGTTCTAGTAGACCAAGTGACGGAATCAGTATTACAGTTTCCCCATGGTAATACCAGCAGGATACCGGCAAACTTGTAATGCGGCCCATGTGGGCCTCTTTACAGTTTCCCCGGTATGGTAAAAATGATTGTAAAATTGCTGGTAATTCTGGCACCAGCATTTTTACCATACTGGGGAAACACAAGTTTGCCGGTGGCAGCCACGGGTCTACCTCTAGGTTTGACCTGCCAGTAAATCAGGCCCCCACCAGCAAATAATGCCATAATTACCGGCACCGGTGTGACTGATGCCGTTAATTGCGGCAATCCCCTCCATGGAGTCCGATGGAATGGGGATTTTTCCGCAGTTGCTGCCACCTGGAATATCCTGGCAATACCAGATATCAGGCTCCAGTAACGGTAGGGGCAGTTTGCTGGTATCCCGCTGGAATTTCTGGCAGGATACCGGCAAACTCAGAGTGAAACTGCATGAATAATCTTTGTGGCCATCCAGAATGGTGTCCCAAAAATGGCAGCATAACCAAACAACATGTGTGAGACATTGCCTCCATTTTAGGTGCAGTTTCGATACCTAAGTGATACTGCGATACTCAGATTCTCTACCCGGCGCGCTGGAGAACAGCTCTACATTTGCGCTATGCCCTGTGATCATGGCTTCATTTATTTCTCTCTGCCTTCACCCCTCTTGGGAAAGATTAAGTAAATGCATAATTTGACCTTTGATGAAGGGCGGCAGGCCCCTCAAGACTGTCTGCGGTCGGCACACTGCTGCTCTCAGCACCATAAAACAGGGGAGCAATACATTTCTTTCTTAGCAGTGCCTTGTCATATGCATGAATGTTTAGGCAATTGGAACTGTGATGGATAAAATGGAAGCCCACATACAGCACTGGTTACCTACCATGCTTGTGTCTCGTTCCAAAAATTAAAGTGAGTAAAAAGAAAACTAAATTTTTAAAACTCAATTAATATCCATGATGTCTGCTAGTTTGACAGGCAAAACAAAAGGTTTGTTTTTATGGGTCTACTCACATTTTCAGAACATCATGCAAAGCAAAAAGCTGGATGTTGGTGTCAAATGATTATTATAGGCAGGTGAACTTATCACACAATGTTTTCATTGTGTGGCTTTGAGTGCTGAAAGTATAGTGGTATAAAGCAGAGGGGGATTTTCAAGCTCGACTTACTGTGCATTCTGGGATTTATTATCTTCAGGGTGTGGAAAATGAAGCTACAGTGATACTCTTGGATTCAGATGTTTCTGTAAGGCTTTATTTTGCCAGGGTGCTTTACTGTGTGATTTGTGCGCCTTGCATGTAATAGCTATAAATAAGGTACTATTTTTGTAGATCTTGAAAGCAACAACATAAATAGAGCTTTGGACATATGTGGTCATTGGCGTAAACTGCTGATTGGGTTAAAATCTCAGCTCTGCTGCTTAACCAATGTGTAAGATCCTAGATAAGTATAATCTTATTGTGCCTTATCTGCAATAAATGGGACTCCCTATAAATGATTCAGTTGATGCTATTTGAAAAAGAAATCCCTTGGAATATGTCAGGTTTTAACAATCAAAATAGTTCCCCTTCATTCTGCTTGGCTGGTGGCCCCTGGGGCCCTTGTTTAGTATTTCCTTATTCCAGCACTGGACTGCCCTGAGTCACAAATCACTTGGTTTGATAGAGGAATAAAGCTTCCCACCAGCCAGTCAGGGCACCAGGGATTCCAGCGCAATGGACTGACTGTGGCAGAACTCAAATGCATGTGCTCCCCTGCGGCTGCCAGTCACCGGGGGTGCTTGGGTACGGCAGAACTCTCAGGTGAGTAGTGTGAGATTCTGACTTAGTTTGTTGGGTCTCATGTTGCATTTACTTGCTATATTCACACAGACATGTACACCTTTTCTGGTGCACTGTATATTTCATTCACATCATCTGTAGCAATAAGTTGCAAGACTGTGTCAAAAAATGGCTTAAAAGCACTGGCGTAGTGGGGGCCCCATCACCACATGTTCTGGGAGGGGGAGCCATCAGACAAAAAAATAATACATGTTTTTTCAAAAAAACACAAAAAAAGAAAGCTTCTTTTTGAAGTCACACTGGCTTCATAAAGAAATTATTTCTGTTACAGTGTTACAGAAATAATTTCTTTATGAAGGCATAGTGAATAACTTTCTTTTTGAAGTTTGAGTGCTCCCCCCACCCTATGACATGGAAGCCTCCAGGCTGGGCCTCCATCTCATTGGGTGTGGGGAGCCCATTCACTTCAAAAAGAAATACTTTCTTTTTGAAGTCACTCTGCCTTCATAAAGAAATTATTTCACTTACGGTTCAGCCCTCTTACGGAAATCATTTCTTTATGAAATTTAGAGGGACTTCAAAAAGAAACCATTTCTATTTGAAGTAATAGGGCTCCCTGCCACCCCATGACATGGAGGCATCCAGATCCTCTGCACATGACGAAAACACGTGTTCCTGGCTACTGCAGGGAGCTTAAGGCCTCGTTCCCTGGACCAACGGATTAAAGGTAAGAAAATATATTTCCTTTAAATGTGTGTGCCTGCATGTAAAGTGTGTGTAAAATGGGAGTAACATGGACCGTGAAATAAACAATAAACAAGTCCAAGTCAGTCTAGTCAAAATAGAACAGCGTATACTAAGAAAACGTAACCTTGCCCCCCTTCTCAAATGACAAATGTGTAAAGGGAATACAAAAAGGAAAAAGAGTGCCTTAAATGAAATGTAAGAATGGCTTACGTAACAACTCCCTTCCCCACGTTCAGAAGCACAGGGTCTCGAGAGTTTCTTAATGAGGATAGCTGGGTGGCATAGCTCTATCAGTCTTGCACACTCTGGCTTTCTGGTACAATTAACAGTTCAGGCTTGGGCTTAGGTGTTCTCCGCCTTATCACAAATACACAGTTCTCTTGGCTTTCACTTTGCCAATAATCAACACAGCCTTCCCTCCGCCGGGTTCGAGCCTGCCTCTCTTTTCACATTCAACTCTTCACTTCATCACAAGTCATCACAGGCCTCCCTCCGCCGTGCGCGAGCCTTTCTTTCACTTTGTGGGGGTTCCCTTCCCCACATTCTGTCCTTCACACTTAACTTTCACTCTACCACAGTTCAACACAGCCTTCCCTCCGCGGGGTTCGAGCCTGCCTCTCTTTTCACATTCAACTTTTCACTTCATCACAAGTCATCAAAGGCTTCCCTCCGCCGTGCGCGAGCCTTTCTTTCACTTTGTGGGGGTTCCCTTCCCCACATTCTGTCCTTCACACTTAACTTTCACTCTACCACAGTTCAGCACAGACTTCCCTCCGCAGGGCTCATGCCTGTCTTTCTCTTTCAGTGTCAAAGACTTTAAAAACTGCAAGGATTTTACTTAGACCTCTGCATGACTATTTCAACCTCCTTTGAAACAATTTGACAATCAACAATCTTCACAACACCAATGCTCCTTGGTACTTGTAGTTTTACTTTTGCCCTCTTGGCATCTTTCACAGTTCATGTCCTCTTTACATTTGCCCTCTTGGCGGTTTTTAAAGCTCATACAGATTTCTTTTCACTCAATCAACTCCTGTGCGGGACTGCGGTTACTTTCTTGCCTTCATTTTGCGCTTTCCACAATTCAGAACATTTCACAGAGACTTTCGAAAGTGCGATTCCACTTCGCAGGTAAACTCTTTTACTTTGTATACTTTTCACAGCATTCAATCATTATTCTCCTCATTATGCATTTTATAGGCACACAAGCAACCTTCAACTCGTGTTTCATGCCTCGTTTGATCTTGACACAAACCAGGCTTTTGTTTGCCTTCGATAATTCACTGGTTGTGTTAATTGGGCTTCTATCTTCAATGCTTTTCCCGTAGCAGTCAAGGCAGTTACCAATGCCTCCTCTGCTCCTCCCCAACTCCGTTGTTCACCTGGGAGGGTAGCGTGCTGCCTGGAAGCACTTTGAAGGTTTCTTTTTTCCGCTCACACGTTTTCGGTTGTGGAACACTTATGGCTTTCCGAAAGGATGGCATTCTCGCCTGGCTCTCTCTCGTTCTCTGCAGCAGCCAATGAGCCCCTTGGCCTTCCAACCACTATAGCCTGGTTCGCATCAGCCACAAAAGAGCTGTTCCTTCTTGCACAAAGCCTCGCTCAGAGTGTGCCTGTGTGTGCCACCTTTTATCCTGACGGGGAGTATTAACAAGTGGCAGGTGTATGTAATTTGTATTACCTGCCTGACTCTGTCTGGTGTCATTAGAGGGACAGAGCCATTGCATGTCATTAGGGTAATCCTCTCATATTCCTCTGCTGAGTAGTGTTGTCAATGTGAAGTGGGGAGGAATTATGGGAGTTGTTGTTTCCCATATAATAAGCAGGGATAGGGGTTAGATGGGTTAAGGAAAAAGGGGTATACCATGTCTCACCATCAGGTGCTTCACCCCTACTCCCTGAGGATCCCCTACCCAGATGATCCTCCAGAGGGTCGGGATCCAAAGGTGATGGCCTTTCCCCGGCCACCTGAGTATGGGATACCCGGGGACTAGGCAGTGAAACACCCTCTGGTTTTTCACAGTATATATTTGAATATAATGTAATGTGCATGAATGAGTGAGTGCATGATGTACGGGTGGCTACCTGCGTGTGCCTGTGCGAGTGTAGTGTTAAAGAGGGCCCCCTGAAATGTATGGGTGGCTGGGTGTGCATGTGTGAGTGTATGGTGAAAGGGTGCACACTTAAATATATGGGTGGCCACCTGGGTGTACCTGTATGGTGAAACGGTGCACACTTACATGTGTGGGTGGCTGCCTGGGCTTGCCATGTATGGTGAAAGGGTACACACTTAAATGTTTGGGTGGCTAGGTGTGTGTGTGTGTGTGTGTATATAGTGAATGGTGTGTTTGTGCTAGTGTTCAGAGGTGCAATGAAAGCTACATTTCGGAGGGGGGCTAACCCTTCAAATCTTGGGTGGGGTGCTAACTTCACGGGTGGTCGGGGAGGGGCAAATGTATTTGTGTGGGGGCATCGAACTTCTTTACACATTCTAATGAGACTATTCTAGTGCAGCTTCACTTCAATGTTACAAGCAGTTATCTCTCTCCTTTAAGTCTGAAAGCACCAATTTATGGACTCCTGTGACAATGAGCGACCTTCTGTCCCCTCTTTACCCTTCCAATCAATCCCCTGGCATGCGTTTACTAAACCTGCATCATGATTTCAATTGCCTAAAATATTATGCATTTGACTGCAGGTACTAACAGTGAAATGCTTTACGTTAGTAATTGCGTGGCCTTTTCTAACGGTGAAACCTGGGTGCCGTTTAACATCAGTGTCCTATTCTGTCCGGCAACGGCTCTGTAGGTCAGTCAGGTCGAGTGAACATAGCCCAAAATGTTGGGGAGGGGCTGAAGTCCAGTCGGCTCAATGGTGTTGCGCCAATGCTTGTGTTTAATGCCTTGATTACTTATTGGTAATCTTCATTACTCCAAGCCCTATTCGTCCCTCATCCCAGTATTTACCTATGGGGCAAGGTACCTCATACCTAAGCAATGGTACAAGGAAGAGGGACGTGGAGGTAATTCTTGGCTGAGGAGCTGAATTTGGGGTTGAGGCAAGGGGTGGGAGGGACAGGGGATGTTGGGGGTGGGGCGGGGATTGTGCAATAAATCGTAATGGTCATCCATGTCCAGGCTAAGCAGGCAAGATATGTGGTATTAGTGGCTTGAGAGGCATTTTGATGCAGCCAGTCCAGTCATTTCTTAGTTTGGCTTTAATTTTTTTTTTAACTGGGCCTCTCTGATAAAGCAGCCCTGCTAAGTGTAATTACCTGGCTAGAATGGCATTTGGGCGCTGCCCGTCCAGCTGTTTCTTACTGTGACATTGGATATTTTTCTGGGCATCTGTGATAAAACAATCATGATAAGTGTTATTGCTTTGACTGGTTTTGGTGCAACCAGTCTAGGTGTGTCTAAATTTGGCCTGGCATGCTTTACTGTAATATGTTATTATGTGTCTAGACTGGTCTACATTGTGCAGCTAGTTGGACATGTTTTCATTGTGGCATGGCATTTTTTAATAGCAAATCATTACATTAAAGTATTAATGTTCCTGTGCACTGTTGATGACTTGCATGTCTTGGATTTTTGGATTGGTGTTACCCTACAAAACAATTACAAAAACTCTCTCTTTTTAGCCAATTGTTCTCAGAAAATGTGCTGTATAACACATATGTATATCTTTCTCCCAGTGCAGTGTGCGATGTAGCACTGCAGCAGCACATTCGTGCATATTGCGCAATTGTGGTAATCCAAGCCGGCCCACAGTGTGGCACAACCCGTGATTTGTTGCCGGTTTGGGGGTGCCCTCAGAATGGCTTGCAGGGGGGCCCCCAAATGTTGTGCTATGACACTTGCTCAAAACAGGTGGCTTTAGGTGATAAAAGTGGGCAGAGGATTGAAAGGATTGCAAGCTTCTGAGGGTCTTTGAGTTGTGCATGCAACAATAAAAGCAACATTGTTTTAATATACTGGAAAAACAGTAGTCGGCCATTTTTTTTGTAGTAAAATGGGAAAACACTGATGAACACAGAATCTGATTTTTTTAACACTGAAAAAATACCCCGGAATTAAAAAAAACAAACACAGAAAACCGGAAACCCTAAAATAAAAAAGATGCCAGGGACTGTTCCTGAAAACCTTGCAACTTTTCTTCTTGGCTGACGGGAATGAGGACGTGATCTACACTTCTCCCTCTGTCATGAGCAATCTGATAAGACACATTCTAGGAACAATAGGAGCTGTAATCAATACAAACAAGAGGAAGCCAGGGCTGGACCTTGAAACCTCTGAGGACCGTGGACCTGGCGTGTGGTGACCATGGACAAGCTGGCGAGGCCAGTGTTGGTCAGACCAGTAAAGTGGAAGCGGCTGGCTGGGCATGGCCTGCATTCTTGGGGTGCATTGCATTGGTCCTGGCGGGGGTGGCATGCCTCCTCCTGACCCTGTGCTCTTCTTTTTTTGTTGCGTGAACTGCTTGAGATGGTTCTTGAGTGCCCATGGGTCTGGGTGAGAACGGGAACTGTCCTGAAGTGCAGCCATCATCGGACATGGCCTCCACCGTGGAATGGCAGCCTGGCTCCAGCCAGGGACGTCATTTGGGGGTCGCCAGAGGTCGCAAGAGCGACCGCTGGCGATTGGCCAGCGACCCCTGTCAATCTCTTGCGACCTCTGGCTGTTGACCAATCAGAGGAGGAGGGGGCGTGGCCACAGCATGCTGCGACGCTAAGTTGTGTTGCCAACTTGTCCTCCATTTTGCACGTGTGGAACGCGTGCTTCGGTCTGCTGCTCCTGTGCTCCAGACCAGTTTGTGTGTCCAGGGCAGGCATCCACGATCCACCACGCACTGAAGAAGAAGGCCACACTAGGCCAGGCCAGTGACTTCGAGGAGTACTCGAGGTAAGTGACCGAGGCTCGAGCCGTGTCAGCTCAGAGTGGTCTTGGACCGGTGGTCGCCGCGCAGCCGACGGCCGCAGCATAAAATTAATTTTACTAACGTTGTGTGCCGGCGACCGCGACGGCTTGCAATGTTGTTAGGCCTGCCGCCGGCAGCCGGCACATAATGTAGTAAAATTAATTTGGTGAAAGCAACAAGCCGCCGCCGACGGCAGCACCATTCATTTTACTAACGTTGCAATTTATGTGCCGGCGGCTTGCAATGTTAAGCTGCCGCCGGCACATAAATTGCAACGTTAGTAAAATGAATTCGGTGCCACCATGCCGGCGGCGGCTTGCTTTCCAAAGCCGCCGCCGACGGTAGCACCAAATTCATTTTACTAACGTTGCAATTTATGTGCCGCCGGCAGCTTGCAATGTTAAGCTGCCGCCAACACATAAATTGCAACGTTAGTAAAATGAATTCGGTGCTGCCGTGCCGGCGGTGGCTTGCTTTCCAAAGCCGCCGCCGACGGCAGCACCATTCATTTTACTACTGTTGCAATTTATGTGCCGGCAGCTTGCAATGTTAAGCTGCCGCCGGCACATAAATTGCAATGTTAGTAAAATGAATTTGGTGCCGCCGTGCCGGCGGCGGCTTGCTTTCCAAAGCTGCCGCCGACGGCAGCACCAAATTCATTTTACTAACGTTGCAATTTATGTGCCGCCGGCGGCTTGCAGTGTTAAGCTGCCGCCGGCACATAAATTGCAACGTTAGTAAAATGAATTTGGTGCCGATGGCAGCACCATTCATTTTACTAACGGGGGTATGGTGAACTGTCACAGGGGAGGTGGTGGGGCAGAGACAGCTTTATGGGAGAGCAAAATGGGCTCCTGGCCCACACCTTGGGGAGGCACATGCGGGGCAGATGAAAATATTTCTTTGCCCATTTCTTTTAAAAGCATAAAAGGCACGTCTGCAAATGTTATAGTACTGCTGCTGAGGCTTGACATCTTCTGCCTGGCTATTATTGACAAGTACATTCCATTCAGACCAATTTATCAAGTAATGCTTCCTGTGCTCATTCCAGGTTAAGGGATCATATTGTGGTTGGCCAACTCTGCCTGTTCTGTAAATTTATTTTTGAATGTTGGTGAGTTTGTGAATGGTGTATCCGGTATACAAAACAGGATATGTATTAGCTCATGAACGTCAACATACACAAATATGAGCACCTTGCTATAGGACAAGAACTGGAAAACAGTTTGGTCAAGTGCAGAAATGACATGCTGTGCTCAAGTCCAAGCTTCACCTCTTAACTTAAGTGTGTGATCCTGGGCATCTCATTTAACCTGTCACAATTGCAAGTCCAAAAATATTTCTACATTGTCAATCCCTAAGAGTGATGTAGTTCAAGGAGTACAATCATGGTTTGATTGGCTATTGTGTTGCTTCACGTATAATAATAGTAACCATTGATATACTGGACACGATAAAGTAATGCGTTGCATAGCTCAGTAACAGCAACACCACTTGAAAACCATGACGCTCTTCTAATCTTTGTCCAAGTCCCAAAGTGTGCACCTGCCTGGCAGCTTGTAACCTGTATTCACTATCAATTCTAAGGTCTCTGCGCCTTTCTCGTTGCTTCTGATTTGTCTCCTGTATCCATGCTTGAGGACCTGCACATTCTTTGAGGCTGCTAATCCGAGTTCTGCATATATGCTGGGTTATAGGTATGATATATGATATGATATGATGTGACATTTATAACGCGCTTGTACACAAGTGTTTCTAGGCGTGACAAGACGAGGAGGGGGGGACAAAAAAATGATCTTACTAGGCCTTGTGTCATTCAGATTGCGCAAGTGCAGGGAAGAGGAGAAGTGCCATGGGTCCGGTCCTCTGGTTTCCGGTCACCTAAGCAATAACCTGCCTTGGAGTAAGAATCTTCACCTCACATGCCATTGAAACAGCAGCACCGGTACGTCTATCAAGCCACTGTTCTGCTCAATATGGTAAGAAACTACATTTTAAGTCTTATGATCAGAGTGAAGGAAGAGCAACTGTTGGGCATTATCTCAAAATCTGTATAATAGTACTAATTGTTGGAATGTGTACCATTGTGGAGAGGTGCGGGGTGTGGAGGACAATGAACATGTAGGAACAGAAACCTAGGCATATAAAGAGTGTTGGTGAGTGTGGGAGGAATGCAAAATGCAGCCAGGATTTTTTCCCCCATAAAATATGGGGACAGGACTGATGAGGCTTTGGGTACTGAAGTTTGTATCACTCAGTAATGCACTGTATGCCTTGAACACATTTTGAACGAATCTTTTGGCAGCCAAAATAACACAAGAAGAAGAATCATTAAAAACTGAGGATTCCATACATGTTTGCTGTTGAAATATTCTCCCTCTCCCCTTTTATCCTGGCTTTCCCCTATCCCTGTCCCCCCAGAATGTGATTTCGCTCTGTAGTCCTGTTGAAATAACAGGGCAGATCCACATCAAGAGGGGATTGGGGTTCATACACTTCACGTGGCAACATGGACCTTGACACTGCTACATATGATGATCCATTCTTGTATGAAATGTCACAATACACTGATATGGTAACCATTGTTTTCTTAGTGCACTGAGGGATAATGCTTTATGAGGCCATGTCATGGTGGGGGCGTGGTCAAATGACATCACTTCCTGTGGGGGTGTGGTCTAATGACATCACTCCCTGTGAGGTGTGGTCTAATGACATCACTTCCTGTGGGGTGGGGGTGTGGCCAAATGACATCACTTCCTGTGATGTCACTCTTGGGGGTGTGGCACTGTGATGTCACTTCCGCTACCCCTGGCATTTTGGTGAAATGACGTCCCTGGCTCCAGCACAGCCTTGAAGGAATCAGCAAAGCTCTTGGCTTTAAGCAGTGCATATGCCGGCCGCCGAGCCTTGGGGGTCAGAAGGTGAGCCTGCTGCCTAGCAGGGCGGCCACACGGAAGCTGAATGAGATCCAGGGGACCCACGTGGGTGGGGGACAAAGAGGGTTGAGGGGCAGAGCAGTAGACCTGCCAGGCAGAAGGTTACCGCACCTGAGCGCGGATAAACGGAGGCGGGAGGCGTAGCGCCAGAGAGTACATGCGCCAGGCACGTCTCAGTCTGCTATTCTTACTTGCTGGTATCCTTGGGAAGACCAGGTCAAGGGTGTCCATAGCCTAAGATGGCCGACAGGGAGGGCAGGGATTACAACTCAACATAACATAACAGATGACCAGCCTGTATCCAGTCTGGGGGACTCATTAACATACGACTTGAGCCCTGCAAGTTGTATCTCCTCCACTGTGTGACGAAATATATGCCGCCAATGTGTTCATGTGAAGTCAAAGCTGTGGCGGGAGAGGTCGCCCTCCAAGCAGGAAATATATCATCCTCTGTGCCTCCTATGGTCGACCAGAGGCCAGTGCTGAATACCCCAACGAGTCCCTTCTACCTAAGCCTTCTGTTACTAGAGCCCATCCCAGGCTGGGTGTCATTTTAGGGGGGACAGGGGTGTTTGCCCCCCTCAACTTTCATGGCACACCATTTTGTCCCCATTCATTTGGCTGGGTCACCTTTTCTTCAGATGTCATGTCCCCCCCAACATTTTCAGCAAAGTTACTCCACTAATCCCAGGCGCAAATAATCATAGACTTGCCCCGCCACTGGGTACCTCGTAGCCACCGGGGCCACCAGAGGCAGCTCGGCAGCAGCAGCCGGGCACAGACATCGCTAAGCAATCCACAACAGCGGGAAGAGCAGATGAACAATATTGAAAGAGGGAAGGGAACAACAAGGTGCGCCATTTTAGAAACTCGTCAGAGCCCCGATTGAAATCCATGCCGGTCACGACACGGATCCAGGGGCGTTGCTAGGGGGGGTGCTAAGGGGATGTAGCCCCTGATCTTTTGGTTGTAGCCCTGGGTAGAATCTCAGGAGCTACAGCCAAAAGGCTAGCTAGCCCCCAGCCCCAACAGTACCGACATCAGCTTAGCCCCGGGTCTTTTCCACACCTAGCAACTCCCCTGCGGATCGCGATCCCAGTCATGGAAGTGGGTAAAATTGCCCATGCTCAGGGTTACACCAGAGAAAGAGAAATCCCAGAACAGTCCCCTTGTGAATGCAAACGCCATTGTCCATGTGTTGATGATCAATATTGATGTTAGGGCAATGCGACTGAGCGATACTATCCCCCCCACACCGCACATTTTGCCCCAGTACTGTTATCTCCTAATGCTAATGTGCTCCTCAAACGCACAGCTGTTGATATGGGCAAATATTTGACTAGTGTCAGTGCAGCCGCTTTACCACCTACAAAACTCACAAATTGCTGTGTCATGTATAAGAACTGGTCTGACCGTCAGTAGGTTGTTTATTGGTAAGTAACCAAGGCAGCATAAATATAGTAAACAGTACAGGTGCATTCACTGTAGGTAATGTCCAAGTCTCTGGGCTTTATCTTAGTCTGTGGTGCTGTAATGGGTTTCTCACTCCTCATGCAGGCGGAGCGCCGGGAGCTGCTGCTGCTCGGTGGCTCTCCAGCCCCCTCAATGCGGATGCCACTCGCTGCGGTGTTTTGCACCTCTCACTCCCAAATATGGATAATCACAAAGTTAGACTCTAGCACAGGCCTCAGCTTGTAACAAAGAGGCCTTGTAGTGCTTTGAAGCCAATAATACATAAGCACCAAAGGACTTCATCCTACACCAAGCTACTCTGGCACTCATCCAGCACATTCAAAACTCTTGCACTCCTTTTTTAGCAACATTGCACATAGTGCTGGCTTTAGCGGCAGCAGCGCCCCGGGCAGTGAAACAAAAAGTGGGCATGCCCCTGGTCATTGCCGGTGGGGCTGAGTGGCACTTTTTTTAAAAACTCACCTTTCCCTATTGTTCTTGAATTCACCCGCTCCTGCACTGGAAAGCCTGGCTGCGCCTTCTCCCACCACGCCAGCTTGTGGGAGTCCTTGAAAGACTCCCCGAGCTGACGTGGCAGGGGGCTACGGGACACCCTGTTTCCGCGCTGGCCGGTATGGCGCGACCGCTTCGCCGCAGCGGCCATTTCAGCCTGGTCATTTTGGTACAGAAGCCTTTCTGGCGCTGCTGAATTGGCGCGGGGGACGTTTGGACGTGGCTGACATTGCAGCCACGTCTAAACTCCCTCAGGCCGAATTCAAAAGCATCGTTGACAGGTACTGTGCCTGTTAACGTGTTGCATTTGCAAAGAATGATCCACTGCTCCTGGGGCGTTTATCCCAATGGGCGGCAGGGCCAGCTGCTAAATGCTGACATTTAGCAGCTGGCCAGAAAAGCCAAGCGCCAAATGAGCGCAAGGGGAATGCAATGACAGGTAAAGGTAGACTATATCTCAGAGGTTGTTTACAGGGCTTGGAAGCTGCAAACCTGTGGGTGTCAACACTGTTGCATACATGAGGTTTCTCACTTGCTTTAGTAGCAGGTCTTAAGTGTGTCAGGGACAGGCTGGGCAGAGCCCCGGCAGTCTCCAAACAACACCCAACTGAACTGTTCTTAAGTGCACAGAGAAACACACACACAGAAGACTGACACTAGATCCAGGGATTAACAAGCTGTGAAGGGAAAACGTGACGGTAAAAGAAGCCATTTTCACTCAAGCAGGGCAGGCAGTGCCTCATGACCTACGACTGTGAAAATTAATACATATGATGCGGGGGTTTCAGGCATTTTTCTATTAGGCTATCAGAAATTAAATGAGCAGCGTGGCCAGTGTGCATTATGTGCTCAGAAGGGTTCCAGGCATGAATCCCTGTCAGGGGCATACTTGTAAAATATTAAAATGTGTGGTCCTTCTTATGTTCCCAAAATGCTCTTTGGTTTTATGCAAAGCAGCCTGTAGACTATATTTGTGCTGTTCGCCCTCCTCCCCCTTTCTCTTATGGGATTTTAGGGTCGGCTGAAGATTGAAGAAAGCTCTTGGGAGCACATTTCAAAATGTCTTCTGAGGGTTCTTAACCAACCCCCTCTCCAACCCACCCAAGACTGCTGACATAGATGGGTGGTGCATGGATTTAAATGAAGATGCTCTTCATACAAATTCCAATTCATTATTTGCATGGATTTATCATTAAGGGTGCACAATATGAGCCCCACCTTGAATTTCATTGATCCTTAAGCATATTCTCTGCCCCACACACAGGAGAAACATGACAGAGAAAAGTAAACAACTTTAGAAGAGGTCTGTCTTTGGCCAGCAAAAGCATGTTTTAACCAACACAGTCTTTAGTTTGTGTAAAAATGAGTAGGTTTAAGATGTGCCCAATTGCGCTGGGACGTGTCGTTCAATCTGTGTGGGTTAGCAGCGTGGCTAATAGTCTATGGGGAACCTAAACCATAGAGTGAAAATAGTGCATGCGCGCTATCAGCTCAACACACTTTTGCCCTCAGTATCACAATCAATTATACTTCAACACTTGATTTGGTGTCCTTATTCAATTTTTTAATTCTTTGTTGAAACAGCCAACACGTGTTTTGACTAGACGTCTTCTTCAAGGCTAAACCTTCTGTTTCTTATAGACTGTTGCTTCATTGTTGGACAATCTCCTTTCAGTCTCTTTTCTATGGAATATACTCTGTTGCCCCAATCATCGGCGTTGCAAATATTGACAATGCCGTAAATCTGCTGGTGTCCTGTTCGGATTCGAATGCAGGACATGTTAATGCGTTTACGGTTAGGAGGGCTGCATTCCTTCTGCTGGACCTGTGAGCCATATTGAATAATCTCCCGCCAAGAAGGGCTTGCCTTGAGCTCACACCACCGAGAGCAAACGACGAGAGAGCTAACCATTTCGCTAGACGCCCCCACCCCAACATTTCTTTGAAGCGGCAACCAATTTAAAATGACATTTGGGGGTGTGGGCCCACACACACTGGTAGTGGTACCTGGTTGATTATTCACGAGCAACGTGGGCGCCGTCCCAAGCTCTCTTACCGAGCCAAGCAGGTAAACAAAACCTTTGACCCTTGGCTTATGACAACAGCTGTCTGTACCGACACCCCGGGTATGTTATTTGTTCCCTTGTCACTCCCATATGTCATTTCTGTACCTTAACCATGTTGTAACTAAGCTTGATGTATTCTTGTAAACTGCTGTGCCCAGCTACCAAAGGGTTCAGGGCGCATTACCAAACAAACAAACAGACAAACAAACAGTGCTTCAACTGGCAACCGGAATCGACGGGTGCTCTCTTTGGGGTGTGGCCTCAAAGGGGTCTTAGGCAAGTGCTGCCATCACCCGCCAGGCATCCCTTTGCAGCGATCATCACCCTCGCACATGGGGTGCAAGGGAGATGATCTCTGCTGCATTTCCAAGCTAAAAGGATCCCTGGTGAAGTTTGGCACCACCATTAAGGAAGAAAAGGTGTGGTGTCGCCACCGACAGCCGCCAGGCATCCCTTTAACTAAGAGATGCAGGGATCATCACTCTTGCACCCCAACATGCCCAAGAAACAGCGGGGAGAAAAAGAAGGCAAGCTGGATCACGCACCACACTGAATATAATGAGTGGGGCCCTGCCAGACCAGGGTGTCCCCTTGGTTGTTATCATGACGTAGAACATAATCCAGGCCCGGCACATCCCACGTCATAACACCATCTATCATGTCATTAAAACTATTGAAGCTATGCTTCTACCTTGAATCCATTATTTGGACAATTCAAGCCCCCTTTCCCTCTTCGAGGTTTCGCGGTCCCCTCTTCCCCCCATCCACTGTTCCGCTTCAGGCCGGACCAGTGGTGGCATAAGGTGGGTAAAGGCTGGATGGGGGCGCATGGCAGAAATCCATGGCACCACACACAGATCGAGACAGTCTTCATAACTCTACCCTCTCATAGCTAGGAGGAGGGTTGAAGGTGGAGCTCAGATGTGCACACCAGGACGAAGGACCTGCAATCATTCCCTTGCTGCTTGTCCTTGACAAAGGCTGCTTGAGCACAGTGCTGGAACCCAGTGCATTTTCAGGCAGCGTCGCCACGTCACATTGTTGACGAGATGCGCCATGAATCACAATAAAACAGGCAACATCTGTGCAAGCTAGGGGTGCAGAGAAAAACATTTCTTTCCCACGTGGCAGCGGAATCACAGGGCACCAGTGGTCAAAGTGTACGAAAAGAAGTAGTGGAACTATGTTCCGTACTGGCCTGTGCCGTTCCCCACAAACCCCATCGCCATGCACACGCCCACTGACAATACAAACCCCAAAACGCATGCTCCTGCTGTTTAGGGGAACGCTCAGTGCAGTGCACTTAAAGTGAAAGTTTCAATTTCTTCTTACACTTTTATTTTCAAACGAAACCCTTCCGGAACGGTTTCTTTTTCAAATGAAAGTATGGGAACTGTAAAACTTAATTAAAAGAAGTAGAAGAGCACTGCGCCCGACCGCTCCCGGCCACTTTGACCACTGCAGGGCACACTTAAACAATGTTTGTTAGGAGGCTGTGCATTTATGTGAATGGTACAAACATCTGCCGGGAAGACCGGCTGAGCCAAATAATGGCCGAGTGAGGATCTGTAGCACGCGGTGCACCCCGTCTCATCACTCAGTCACGACTGCTCATTTTTTACTCCGTCCTCATGACAGTCTTAGTCCATGAAACATCCATCAATGACCTCAAAGCCAAACAAGCATTGGCAAATCCCACATTTTGCGCTTGTGTGTGGGCATGGAAAAGCCATTTGCCAAGCACTGCCATAGTGGTATTAAATGACAATTGATGGTAGCAGGTGCAAAATGGTGCGAGTACCCGGGCATCAAATACCAGCGCCTGTTGAATGCTCACTAATTATCGACAAGGTTGGCTTTGCCAATGCTTGTTTTTAACAGGACTTTTATCAGTGAAGGACACATATAGTGCTTATAAATCAAGTGGCTGAAGGCAGACACGTTTAAGACATTTTTATTAGACCAGTAGCGCGTTAACAGCTCCAGTTAAGTCATTAACTCTCAGAAGACTGCTTTGTAAAATCACTGGCAGGCACTTTGCAAAGTTTGATGTTAAGACTTGTTTAAAGTGAGCTCAAAGATTTATCATGATAAGGTGGTATGGGCGGGGAGGGGCAGCAATTAGCATGGCCATGGGCAGTCAATGGATGGGCAAAAAGCCAACCAACACCTGCAAGCTTTGAGGCCCTTTCATATGCCATTTCTCCCTATATGTACTCTCATGCAATAGTTTCAGCATAATAGCTCGAAACTAAAAAGGAGGGTTTCCTCATGGCGGCAAGGACATTTAAAGGCCACCCGGCCGAAAACCAACTCTACCTCTTACTACCTGTCTCCACTCTTCGAGGAGTAAGGCTGGTTCGTGGCCAGAGGTGGGACGGATGCAGCCTCTAAATCACACTTTACCCAAGAAGGTAACACGTACCCTTATCTCGCTCTGTGTTTTACTGAAATGCCCACTGCCCGCTGACAGTTCTTGACTGTCAAAAATAACAAGCGGCATGTAATCCGTAAATGCGCCACTTGATGGCAGTCCTGCTCCACCAGTAACAGTTGGAGTGGCCACTGTGTTCTCAGTAGAGTTTTGGGTCGATCTATGCATGCCCGCTGAACAAAGATTCAGCCTTCAGCTTGCCTGATCTGTGCAGCCATGATGTGCATTATGGCAACACAAGGCACATCTTCCTTGCTGGCAAGTGTGCCATGCCCATGACAGGAGAGCTGCGTAGAGCATGCGTGTAATGTGAAATGTAATGCAACGTAAAATGGTCTTATCTGTTCTCCCATGTTTGATGAACACCTGTGTGTGTGTGGCTCTGTAGGAAAATATGGAAGGGGTTGTTAGTGGGATAGCGGGAGAGGCAGATGCAAAACCTGTGGTGCTGATTTAGGAAGGTCAGAATGGAAATGCCTGAGACCTGAATGCTGTTCTGCTTCTATTGGATTAGCCGAGACACTCCCTGATACCCTAGGATGCTCACAAGCCCACCCAGAACCTAACTGTTCTTGCCCTCTTGGACCACCCCTCCTAACCTGACTGTGCTAGTAGCGTACCGCAGCTTAAAATCATGCTCCTAGCCGCTTGCAAGTTTGCCACTACCACCTTAGTACTGAGCCTCTTTACTATCATGACTCCTGTACCCACTGCATCTTGCCCACCTAAAGACAGAAACATGAGACTAAGGGCTAGACTGTCCCAACTACATGAACCATCATCCTACCACACTTTTAGGGGCTACACCAACCTAACTAACCCAACCAACAAACGGTCTCAGCACCCTAAGCCCGCTCCACTGCCTCTAGGCGCCTCACCCACCAAACAGCTACTATCACAAGCTACGACCTCAACTAAAAAAATACAACCCTCTATCACCTTACCATCTAGCACCCTCCCGCTAACTGCCGCTCTCATTAATGCTAGATCAATGGTTGCCCACGCTACTGAGATCTCAGACACCCTAACGAACAAGAACCTAGATGTACTATGCATTACTGAAACTTGGCTTCATGAGGCTGCTGGCCCTGCTATTATGCTAGCAATACCAGACGGCTACCAATTGCTAAGAGCTGACAGACCCAACACCAAAGGAGGTGGCATAGCCATTATCCACAAAGCCAACCTGCCTATCCGCCTAGCTACTACCACGCCACTCCAGTCCTGTGAACTCCTCACTGCCAAACTCCAACTCTCATGCAACCGCACTCTCACCATCCATGTGATCTACAGACCACCTGGACCATTAGGTACCTTCGAGGACGACCTAACCAGCACCCTAACTAACAATACAAAAGACCATGTGCAAATCCTACTATTAAGAGACTTCAACCTTGGTTTCAATGACGGCAACGACAAACATGCCACATCTGTCGCAGCACTACTGCACGACTATGGACTAACGCAAAAAGTCACAACCCCCACCCACTCCAAAGGCAGAACTCTTGACTGGGTTGCGGACCTGAACTGCAACACCAGCATCACTAATATAACCCCGCAAATATGGACAGCCCACCATCTAATTTCATTCTCCGCCCTACTTGACCTTACCCATCCTAAACCCATAGTAATGGCCCCGCCACTTCCCACCAGAAGTAAAAAAGACATTTCAGCAGAACAACTCCTCCCACTCCTCCTCCCCACCCTCAACAACGTAGACAACATTACAGACCCGACATTTCTTGTGGAAACCTATAATAATAGCATGACCATGGCACTAGATCTGATCGCCCCCACCAAAATCTGTAAAGGCAAACAACTCTCCCACCTGAATAACTGGTTCACACCTCAACTGAAAGACCTCAGAACTCAAAAAAGAAAACTGCAATCTATATGGCGACACTCGCCCACTGAGGAGAACAAAATCAAGTTAGCCACCCTTGCCAAACAATATAAAAAGGAAATCATTAGCACAAAAAAGAATACCTACAACGACAGAATAACTAAAGCCAAATCTGACACTAAGGAACTATTCTCTATCCTGCGGGAAATGGAATCGCCCATACCGCAAACAGATAATATCCCCAAAAATAAACTCTGGTGCACTAACATACAAAACGCCCTAGCAGGAAAAATCAGCTCTCTTCAAACTAAAATTGCAATTAAAAAAGCCGCCTTGCTAGTGCCACTGGAGCCCACCCCCAAGGCACAGCTGCCCCAAACCAGGCCGCTAACACTCCACACCCCTTCAGCTTCAAACAAATAACCCTACTAGAGACAGAAAAAATCATACTCTCCCTAAAGCCATCCAATTGTAAAGGCGACAACTGCCCTCCTCAAATTATAAAAGATGCAGCGAGAGACCTAGCTCCCTTCATCTCAAAACTGATCAACGCCTCCTTTAAGACTAACCTAGTGCCCAATAACCTTAAACAGTCTTGGGTCCTACCCCTACTAAAAAAACAAACACTCGACCCTTCCATCCCGACAAACTATAGACCCATCACTACCGTTCCATTTCTACTTAAAATCATCGACAGGGTTGCCTACCTGCAAATCCAGGATTACCTTGAATCCAATAACCTACTTGGCTCACGACAATCTGGCTTCCGCCCCCTTCACGGCACTGAAACAGCCCTGATTGACCTAAAGACTCAAATTGACGAGTTGAAGGATAATGGAGAATCAGCTATGCTACTCCTCCTTGACCTATCGGCAGCCTTCGACCTGGTAGATCACGCAGTATTATGCAATCACCTCGGCTCCGCTGCCCATTTTTCAAGCGATTCCATAACCTGGGTTTAATCCTTCCTGGCTAACCGGACTATGAGAGTCTTCTCCCCCCTAGCAGCCGCTGACCCCATACAAGTCTCCTGCGGTGTCCCCCAGGGATCATGTGTGTCTCCCACTATGTATAACATCTTTACCAAACCCTTGTTTGACAAATTGTACAGACTGGGTGCCATCTACACTAACTATGCAGATGACACTCAGATCCTTATCCCCCTTTCGGGTAACTTCCTGGAAGACTCAGCTTTGGTAAACAAGATATATCTCCTCATTCAGGCATGGATGGCATCCCACGGCCTCTGTCTGAATGACGACAAAACAGAGATTCTGATCCTCAGCACAGAGACAGCGATTAAAAAACTCGACCCCAACTATGCCTCATTTAACATTGACAACAATGTCATCAAAGTGATGCCTGCAGTCAAAACCCTTGGGGTCTATCTGGACTCAGCACTCACTTTCAAGAAACAAATTAACTCCCTAGCTTCCTCCACAACCTATACTTGTAAACTGATCCGAGCATGTAGACCATTCCTAACGGAGATCAGCTGTATCACCCTAACTAATGCACTTATCATATCCAGATTGGACTATTGTAATGCCCTATATGCGGGATCTAACAAGTATATCCTTAACAAACTCCAAACACTCCAAAATAACGCTCTTAGAGTAGCCTTAAACATTCCTAACAGAGCCCATGTCTCTACCGCCAGAAGGAATATCCACTGGCTTAAAATCAATGACAGGATCACCCTCAAAACTCTCTCACTCACGTCCAAATGCCTCAACAATATAGCTCCTCCCTATCTAGCAAACAGAATCAACAAAAGAACCTCTAATCGCCCCACAAGAAGGTCTAACGCCTTCACCCTGCTGGTGCCCAGATATAAAAAAAGCACAGCTGGTGGCGCCAGCTTTCCTGTCACAGCGGCCCAAACTTGGAACAAACTCCCCTTAGAACTCAGAAAGGACCAACCTTACCCAAGTTTCAGACGCAGGGCACTCTCATGGATACGTTCCAACGACATCTAAGGTGATCCCCCTCCTTAATCAGAACCTCTCGTCCTGAGAGACACCCTCCTGACTATGCCCTGCTAACTTGTCCCTAGGTACCCCGACCACCACTGCCAGTATCCAGCTACAAACTGTGGCTGACTACCACTCAGCTCCCTCTTGCTTCCGACACCTGACAATCAACCGCACAAGTTATTCCAAACTTTAAACTTCATTAAACTGTACCACCCTCCATTTCTTTCTGTTTCCAACACTTGGCATTAACTGTTTAGCACATGTAATCTATAATGTTTCTGAATCTGCTCCTACCGCTTACTTCTGTGTGTGTCACTGTAACAAAATTCTCAAGTAATCTTGTAATGCTTGCGCCCGGCTACCTGCGGGTTTGGTTTTGCGCTATATCAAATAAATAAACAAACAAACAAACAAACTTGGGAATATGTTATCTAAAGGGTGGAGCCCAAGATCTGATAGGCTACAGTGCTTTGGATCTAGTAAGCGCTGATGTGGGAATTGTAATAGCGCTAGAGAGGGGAGCTTATTCACAGCTCGATTAACGTTCATATGGTAATAGCTAGGCCTGCGGTTGCGGTACCTGGGTGGCGCGTTCAGTGTAGCATAAGGTAAAATGTGATTTTAGCAGTGAGTCTCTTGGATACAAGAGGGTAGTAGGAAAGCGAGGGGTATTAGAATTTTGCAGTAGCATTTGTTTAGTTCCACATTGGTTGGGTGGGCGCAGCCCAGGCGAGTCAGTTATATATTGGTCTTGGCCGGTGAGTTGTGCATGGGTTCCTGGTATTTCGTAAGGGCAATTGAGGGGGATAGCTCTACTTTCTTCTGAAAACCGTCCACGTACGAAGCACTATGTGCGATTCAGCGGGATAGCTCTTCTCTCTAAAGCCTGATAATGTAAGGTGCAGTATATGAAACGTAGGGGATAGCCCTTCTTCAAAAGCCTTATAGTGTAGTATGCAGTGTGTGTGATTTAGAGGGATAGGATGCCTGTCGAAAGCCTGACCATGTAAGGTGCAGTATATGAAACTTGGGGGATAGCCCTCCTTTCTAAAGCCTTATAGTGTAGTGTAGGATGCAGTGTATGTAATTTAGAGGGATAGGATGCCTGTCTAAAGCCTGACCATGTAAGGTGCAGTATATGAAACTTAGGGGATAGCCCTCCTTTCTAAAGCCTTATAGTGTAGGATGCAGTGTGTGTAATTTAGAGGGATAGGATGCCTGTCTAAAGTCTGACCATGTATGGTACAGTTGCTTTGATTTAGGGGGATAGCTCTACTGTCTAAAGCGGGACCATGGGCCTCATCACGAGTCTGGCGGTAACCCTTAAATGTGGCGGTAGCGCTATTACCGCTGCATTTAAGGGTCCGCCAGATCATGGCTTCGGCCGATTTCCCCCCAGCGTTAAGCTGGGGGGAAATCTGCCAAAATTTCACGCTCGTACCGCCGGCGGGAAATCCGCTGGCGGCAAGAGCGTGAAATTTCCCCATTGAGCCCAATGGGGAATGGGGCATTCCCGAATGGGCTCAATGGGGAATGGGGATTTCCAGTTCCGCCAAACCCATGATCCGGCGCTAATAGCGCCGGTTGGTTTGGTGGTAGGGCAGATAGCGCCAGCGCTATTAGCGCCGGCATTACCGCCCAACTCGTGATGAGGCCCCATGCACGGTGCTGTATGCTATGCTATATGGATCTATACTGCGATCCAATGCCATATGTAGGATCTCCAGGCCTTATGGCAAATCTGAAACTGGAGAACGGTGGGTGAGGTTAGTGGAGAGTGTGAGAATCTGCAAGTTTGCTTTGCTGTTTTGTAAATGCGTGCAGACCGGAATTACTCGGAGCTCCATATGCGGGTCACTTTCTAAGTGTTCTGTGTCACGAGCACAGAGGTATTTGTGTCTGCAGGGAGCGTTGCCTGACTGTGGGGCTACTGGCAGGGCTGTGTTGTGTAAGTTAGCTGCAGAGGTCTAGTGTTCTGATGTTTTATGTCCATTAGGAGGGATGTTCAGTTGCCATGTGTGGTTGGGCTAGTCCATATGTATATTGTGTGCTTGAAAATAGTTTCAAAGTGTTAGTGGGGGGAGCAGTCAGAGACCTTAGACGTGAGGATGGTCCTGAAACCACTTATAGCACGAGAGGCCCATGGGCTTTGCCCAGTGGCCGGCTGGGACTTTTGCTCATCGTGGCAGCGAACAGCGTTTCTCAGGTAATTGGGCCGGGGCCAAAATCCTTGGTTGTTTCGCCTAGCAGTCTACCCTAGTGTATCCTACAAACCTCTCACTCAGTGTTCACAGCCACAGGTCAAAATGAAATAGCCTCCCACCCACAGGCTGCCACCACTCAAGTGGTGTTAAAGGGGAGATGGTTGTGGAGGAGGAGCACGACTGGATGCTGGAGCAAGCACGGGGCATCCTGAGGCCGGTCAAGCTCGAAAGGCTTTTCCCGGGCAGAGGGGTCGGAGGAGTGACTACATCGCGGGCACCCCAGGGCCAACAGCCCCAGGTGACGTGAGCATTGCGGACCAGGTTTAGAGAATGGCCAGGCACCTCAGAAGAGGATCCAGAGCTGCGCTGTGCCCAGTAGGTGGAGGCCTGGGTGGGAAGCTGAAGGACGGTGCCCCCAAGTGAGCGGTGTGTGAATGTAAAAGAGCGTCCCTAGTGGCCGACGTGTGCAACCACTGTATAGCAATGAGCGGTCCAAATGGACTGATCCGGCCGCAGCTTAGTCAGGGGTGTGAGTGCCAGGTACTTTCGACATAAAAGAGCAACTGGCACACCAATGGGCCGGCACATCATTTGAGGAGCAGTGCTGGGGAGGGTGGCTCAGTGTGGTGTTCCAGGCACTCCTACTCAATTACCAGAAATACGGCCCACACAGAAATGCGGTGACCCATGCAGACTGGACCATAAAGACGATAGGGGGCACTCATGTGAATGAGGTACATGCCAAAGAATAGGAAGGGGTGGGTGCGGCAGCCAAAATATATCTGCAACAAGCCAATGAAAATTTGGTCACTCGTTATGTGGTAACCATTGTACACATCTTGTGATCCTTTATTAAGAACTAGCCGTGGGCATGGTGAGTATTTCTGGTCTGTGGGGTCCTTCTAGGTGTCTTCTTCTAGGGTGACCTATGGAGATGTCCCATAGCATGGAGTATTGAAGGGGTACATGCTTGTTTCGTGTGACGGGAGTATTATGCAGCCTTGCGGTCACCAAAAAAAAGGCAAGGGGCAAAGTCTATGAACACCCCAAGTTAGCTATGGTTGAGAGCCTCACGTCCCGTGGAGGGTGCATTGAGGCATGCAATCATTAGACATTAGAGCTGCATTGTTCTCAATGTTCAGCCAAGGTTTTGCAAAATAATTGACCTCTGAGCGGAAAACTCCCTCGGAGGTGATGAGTGCTAGAGTATCACGCTTGAGATGATGGTCTAGAAGTCAACTGGGGCCTCAGGGCAGTAGCCCATCTCCTGTTTACATTATTTTGCAGGTTGCCCTAATATAATGGAAATAATCTCCAGCTGGTCTGGGAAGGGGGAATAGTGCCATTCAGTGACCCCCTTCCCCCGCACTCCCTTGGTGTGTAGATATATGTCCCACCCCCATTTCAGAGTAACCTAGGCAACATCCCATTTTGCTTTATTTAGTCCACCCCATTATCGGAATTGAATGACTCTTTGAGTGATGCTGTCTGAATCCCATCTTTCATACCACTGTCAGCATTATTTACAAGAGGCTTTCATTTCAGAAGGTCCACTTCGAGCTCTGTCAATTGGTTGACCTTGACCGACACACAATTTGTCCAACATAGGGATAAGAATAACACAAACCTTATTGGGGATGTGTACAATTTAAGGTCAAAATAATACAATGAGGGAGGTTTTAACTAAATCAAAGTTATCAGTATGGTGATTCTCCCGGATGTGGGCTTTGCATCAGGACACCATAAAAAGGCTGGGGCTTTCTGGAAAGTTAGAGAGTGTCTGCATACAAAGTTCCTCAGTTCTCCCTTATTCTGGGACTGTTTTTCTCCTGATTGATTAATGCAATAATCTGTAAGATGAAAGTATCAGGTTTAGGGGGTTTCTGTAGCCTTTTTCTTTGGTCTTCTTGGGGTTTCTTCATCTCAGTCCCAGGTTTAAGGGGATCCCTCAGCCTTCTTCTCTGGTCCCCTTGGGGTCTGTGTTCCTTTGTTCTCATTTCCGGATATAAAGTGTTCCTACAGCCTTCTTTTGGCATTCACGAGAGGGCGTCTACTCGCTGAGCGTCAGCTCCGGAACAGAGCCTGTTGATATGATATGATGTGGCCTGTACACAAGTGTTTCTAGGCGTGACAAGACAAGGAGGGGGGAAACAAGGGAGGACAAAATAACAATTTTACTAAGCCTTGTGTCATTCAGATCGCGCAAGTGCAGGGAAGAGGGAAGGGGAGAAGTGCCAGGGGGCATGGGAAGGGGGAAGTGCAGTTAACCCACAAGTGCTGCCAGCGGATGGCTCATAAGTGCAGACAAAAGGGACTGTAGGGTTGCAGATACAAGTGCTGGGGAGCCTGGAAGCAGTGTGAGGGCAACTGGACATGCAGGAGCCTGGGCCCAATTTCAGAGGGTAGCCAGGTGACCAGTGTGCGGAGCAGTCAGGTGCATCAGCAGGGGAGAGGAAGAGAGAAAGCGGAAGCAAAAAGGAAAGTCTTGAGTTGCTTCCGGGAACCAGAGGTGGTTCTGCTCATGTTTGAGAGAGGCAGGGAGGCTGTTCCAGAGGGAGGCCCCAGCCGAGGAGATAGATCTGTCTCCAACTCTCTGCTTGGAGAAGCTTCTGACCCTCAGAGAGTTGGAAGTGGATGAGCAGAGAGCTCGAGAAGGCATATGTTTTGGAACAGAAAGTTGGAGGTAGAGCGGTCCCAGGTCCCAGAAAGCCTTGCAGACAATGCAGAGGGTCTTGAAGTTGATCCTTGCAGCCACTGGGAGCCAGTGAAGAGATTTCAGAGCTGGAGATATACGATCCCAGGGCTTGAGGCCAAGGACAAGTCTTGCAGTCCTGTTCTGGATAATGATGGGCTTGGTAGGTGGTGTTGTCATGTATCTGGCTTCTAGCCAAGGCCAGTGGTCGAAGTGTACAGAAAGAAGTAGTGGAACTATGTTCTCTGCTGGTTTGCCCCGCTCTCCACAACCCCCATCCATGCTCCCCTCCCACACACAATACAAACCCACAAACAAATACACCTGTTATTTATGGGAATGTGCAGTGCAGTGCACTGAAGTGAAAGCTTCAATGTCTTCCTACACTTTCATTTTAAAATGAAACCATCCCGGAACGGTTTCTTTTTAAAATAAAAGTATAGGAACAGAAAAACCTAACATGAAAAAGTATAGGAGCACCGCTCCCGACCGCTCCCACCCACTTCGACCTCTGGCCAAGGCCCAGAGCAACATGGAGACTGGCGGATGCGCTAAGGTCTGGTCAGGGTACCCCTTTGGCCTCTTACTACCTCCCTCACCATGGTGGTCAAGGTTCTCCGGCCGCCTACTCCAGTCTCTCCTTTGTCGTCAGCCTTTCATCGCAAGTCTTGCTCCTACAGGGAAGCACACTGGGCCCTCCTCACATTCTTTTTTCCTTCTGACCTTCCGCTGCCCCTCCTGGATACCTTTTCTTGAACATGTCCCTTCATTTTCCCATGTGTATCTCTTAGTGTCCTATGGTTTATCATCTCCCACTCCTACCCGTCTTCCCAGTCTTTGCTGATGTATTATCTTCCTCCGAATATTTAGCAAAAATTCACTACTTCTCTGCTCTTCTTTCTACCCTTCCTCCTTGATATTCGTCTACTTCTCCGCTTTGCCTCCTTCTACCACCTCCTCCTTCACCTCATTGTTTTTCTACCCCTCTTCCTCTTCACTTCCCTCTGCCACCTCCTGCTCCTGTCAGATGGTTCTGCACTCCTCCACCTCTTTCAACAACTCCTTTACTCTTTTATTTATTGGCTCCTCTTTTCTTGTCCTCCTCTCCTTGCCCGAGACCTCTTGCCAGCCCTCTGGGTCTTTCTCCTCACAGCCATCTGGGTTTTTCTCTTTACAAGACCATCTGGGTCAGTCTATGGCCACCCATTTGCATCACACTCCTTCCAACCTCCAGGACCTTTCTCTCTCCAGTCCCCTGGGTCCTTCTGTTCTAACCCTGTGGGGTGTCTTCATTCCCCACCTTCAGGGTCTCTCATTAAACAGACTCCTCGGCCCCCTTTGTTGTCTGCTCTTCCTAGACTGCCTGCTCTCTCCTTCTGTCTTTTGTCTCCAGCTCCTTCTTGTGCTTCAGCCCCTTCGGTAACTTCTTCTCCAGCTGTAAACCTCCCCAACCAGTTCTAAATGAGCTCTTTCTTCCAAATCTCACTGCTTTCTGCCACAGGCCCTGCCATTTACAGAGCTTTGCCGCCACCTTCCAATCCCACTCAAGTGAAAGGAAATTCAGGTGTGTTTCCTTTGGTATCTGGCATGGGGATTTGCTTAAAGTTCCCATCCTTTGGGTTGGATTACAGTTCTGATGTGAGACCGGTGGTTGCGTTTCCCCTAGCCTTGGGTTGTACTTTCTCTGTCTGCCATGCCCTGGCCCTATCCTCGGTGTGCGCTCCGTTAGCCTAACCAGTATTACATGTATGCGTGTGGAGTATTGGTAGGTGACTGATGGACTGCTTGCATTCTGTTTCCTTGTTCACAAACCTCTCCTTACCCCGAACATCCACTGTTGCAGATAGGAAAGAACTATTAGTCAGGCCTTCTATGTCTACATCCCAAGACTAGAGGTGAGCGAAACCTCCGCCCGCGACGCGAAAAGTGCAGAATTCGCACTGGAATCCATTTCTGCCGGTTCTGCGAAATTAGCACTACGGTTCCGCTGCCACTGAAATTTTGCCTGTTTTTTTGTGGTTTTGCGTGGAGCACAGTGTTTCGTTCCCATGTTGGTTTCATGTAGCGCGCGGAGAAACTTTCTTCGAACTGTGCTAGTTTCCTGCAGCAACACGAGAAACTTTGTGTAGGTTAGGCTCCTCACTAACACCTAGGTCCACATACCCTCCGCTCCCCACCCTGCCTGAGAATGGGTGATCTGCTCCCTGATGATTCCTCCCTTGGTTGCTTGTAGATCCCATGCTGCCTAATTGCCTGCCCTCCAACTCCCCCTCTTAGCTACTACTACTGTTTCTCCACTTTACACTCTGATTGTAAAATGCTCTGTTGCTTCCCTAAGCTTGGTCTGCATTCAATAAATACTCTAATAATAATAATACATTCCTACAGGTAAGGTTGAACAGACAAAGTAGTTTGACGAAAGCATTTGGAACACACAGAGGACTCCGACAGGGTGGTCTCATTGCTCCTTGCTTGTTCAACCTTTATCTATCAGAATTGGGGTATTGCCTAGCCAGTTCAGTTTTTGCATCACCTAGAATTCATAATTGTACTGTTTTCTAGTTGGCATATTCAGACAATGTCATCCTCATAGACCATACACAATTGGGTCTTCAGCGGCTGATTGATGCTACTACAAATTATGCTGTAGATAACGAGTTGGCAATTCATGTTTTGTATTTGACTGAACTTACATTGCGCTTTCACCAAAGCGCTTTTACAAAGAGAAGAGAGTGGTACATTTTAACAAAGCAAGTTTTGGTACAAAAAGAACATGATTAGGAAGAAGAATGTAAAGACAAAAGATGAACCTTCAAATGGGTACGGACGATGCGCTAAGTAGAAGAAGAACGAATAGTAAGAGAGAGAGAGTTCCAATGAAGTGGAGCAAGACGAGAAATGGAGCGAAAACGCAAAGAAGCAAAGGGGGTTTAGGGACAGCGAGGCGACAGATGGACTGGGAGCATAGGGCTTGAGAAGGAGAGTAAAAGGGAACAAGAGAAGCAAGATAAGAAGGAGCAAGACCGTGAAGATCAATCAAGAGAGAAGAACAGTAGTCAATATGGGAGACAAGGCAGAAATAAGAATTTAAGTGGTGTAAAAGGAAAGAAAAGGATGGGCACTATGAAGATTGAAGAGAAGTAAGCAGCAGTTACAAGCAGTATGAGAGATGTGAAAGGAGAAGGAAAGGGAGGAATCAGAAAGAACATCAAGATTCCATGCAAAGAGAGAGCAAAAGGCAGTTTGGAAGGGCCAGAGAGGGCAGAAGAAGAAGGAGGGAAGAAAATAACTTCGGTTTTAGATGGGTTAAGATGGAGAAAGTGAGAAGCCATCTACGTTTGGATGTAAGAAAGATTATAATAAAACAAAGGATATTCGATCCGCTAGAAACGAGAAGAAACCTTAAGGTTGTACTTGGAAAATCGGCAAATCTGTATTGACACCCGCATCTCATGTAACTTATTTGGGGTTTGATTTGGATGCAATGCCTGATAAAGGTATGATATTAACAACACTAAAGAACGAGGCTGCACAGTTTCCCGCCCAAATGAAGAGAATAAACAGCAAATGCTGTAGGTTCTCTATGTTGCCCCTCGTTGAAGTTTAAAGGCTGAAAGTAGTCCTGGCTATTTTGTATGGACATGAGATCTATCACCTGTCGTGTCTGATTAACTGGGAATTTATCAAAGCTAGTATTTGGGAAAAAGCTCTTCATTTACCGGATTGCTTCCTAATTGCATCCTTGAGATACAAATTGGGTTTAGTCTCTTTGAATGGGAGGTATATATGGAAAGTACTTTCTTTCTATAGGAATATACTTGCTTTGTTAAAATGTACCACTCTCTTCTCTTTGTAAAAGCGCTTTGGTGAAAGCGCAATGTAAGTTCAGCCAAATCCAAAACATGAATTGCCAACTCCTTATCTACAGCATAATTTCTAGTAGCATTAATCAGCCGCTGAAGACCCAATTGTGTATGGTCTATGAGGATACACATCCGAGGTCATCCGCGGTCTGCTGTTTCTCTGTGCCTATATTTTCGAACCCGCCACCGGACTCAATGTTTGCAGATCTAAAATACAGTACATGTGCCAAAAACTCAGGGCCTGCGTCTGACTTCAGGATTTTGGGTGAATCTATGTTGGGTAACAGTAATCAAACATCTTATATGCTGACAGTGAACAAAATTCTAACTAAAGTGCTGTTTCAAGAAGACTGGATCTCTTCAAGTGCAAAAATGTGTAGTTATAAACTGTATACAAGTCTCCCCAAAGGGTACAAAGCACTGGGGTCACTCCCATTGTACTTGCAAAAATGTCCCAATTCATATTGGAGAGCTAAGGTTTTGTGCTTTAGACTGAACTTATTACCGACAGGTGAAATCCGGTCTATTAGTCGAAAAAACTTAATTTCTCCTAATTGTTGCGGTTTATGCAACATTGAAGAAGATATCCAATCTTTAGCACATCTGTTGATTCACTGTCCGGCTTTACAAAACTTAAGATTGCTCCACTTAGTAGATTGACGCACAATGACCTCTCGCTAAATACATATGATTTTTGGGAGAGGTTGTCAAGTGGCCATAAAACACCTCTGACAGAAGCATTATTAACATTTTTAAATCAAATTGACATGATCCCGATTAGATGGTAACTCATTTTTAAATGTGTGACAGGTCCACGGAGTCTATAAACTGGCGCTTTTATGGGTGAATTCGCATTGCGCTCTCTATTACTTGAATCACAAGTAGCACTTTATAAGTGATGAAATGTTCTGGGAATTTATTGCGAATGTTTAATACATTTGAAAATGGGAATCAGAACTGATTATCACTTTGTAATTTAGTGGATACTGGTTTTTAATATTTGTATAGTTATGTATAGGCAATTTAGCACTGTTGTAGATGTAACATTGAACAATTTTTGGAATCTTTAGAAAAGAAAAGATTGTGATATGAAATTCTTTGTATCTTCTCTTTTTAATATAACCGTATCTGTACAATCTGTGTTTTGTGTAAGTTTAACTTTGATTAACCAATTCACACTCTAGATAAATAAATAAATAAATAATAATAATAATAAGAAGAAGAATTTCTGTAACTGCGTGAGTGGACTTAAGCAAGCAGGCATTACTGGCTCTGTGGGGTCACCACTCCTCGATTCCCTTTACGGTAGCAGTGTGATGAGCCCCTGCCTGCCATGTGTGGCATGGTTTGGCTTGCCACGGGATAGTCCCCAGACTGCCCACGGGCCCAGCATCGCCTGACTTGTGGCAGCACCCACCTCCCTTCGTGACCCATCTATCAGCAATTCCAGCCAGGGGACTTTGTCACCGCTCTTTATTTCACATCACTTCCGAAATGACATGGTGATTGAAAGCTTTCGGTCAAAGGTTTCTAAAAGTTCACAGACTTTATTTTCAAAGATCTACACCATGCATTCTTCTTCCCATCTGCAATCTCTGTCAAAGGGTTCTCTGGGGACAGAAGGAGCTTCCAATGGTTGTCTTCTGGTGTCCTGGAGAAACCCGATTTTCTGGATTTACATAACAGAGGAAATTGTTCACAATGTTTAGGTGTCTGTCAGTGTGTGTCACGTGACCCCATTCTCCACGTGCACAGGGTCATGGTTCAATGTCAAAACAAAATAGGACGGCTGTGGGAATGCTGGGCCTGAACATCAGGGGGGCACTGTTGGCCGATCTAGGAGTGTTGATAGGTCTGCTAAAGAGCCAGGGCTACGCTAATGTCGGGGCTAACTAGCCTTTTGGTTGTAGACCCTGGGCCTGAGCTTATATCCGGGACTACAACCAAAAGACCAGGGGCTATACCCCCCCCTCCCCCCCAGCTGCCACCCAGCAACACCTCTGGGCAACCTTTCATTCTCAGCTTAGCTGTTTGCGCAAAGGGTGCCTACAGTCTCTAGCTTATGCTTCCTTGGCGGATAGTGTAGTTCACTGTTGTGTGCAAGACATAGAAGGCATTTATTTATTTTATTTACGTGCACTGCAGTTTACATCACACTTTTTACACGCAAATAGAGAAATGACAAGTATAGCAAAATACATGGATCCAAATTCCACAATTCATAGCGTAAGCGAAATCATTTCCATAGAATACAGCAATTAAATTTACACAAACTATAAAATAAAATTGATTAACGAAGGGTACAATTAAAAAGAGACATTTAACAGTGCAAAATATACACAAAATGCATCAGATTCCTCATTTCACAGCCTCTGCTTATTTTAGTTTCATTAGGTTAATGAGATGAAGATACCGTATGACTTCTAATGTCATTGGGACTTCATTTACGGGTATGAGCCGCTGCCAAAGGCTTTGCATAGTTAACCGTTCAATGTCAAGTACGAATTCACTGAACATGTGTTCCCTTAGAATGTCCATAGATGGGCATTCGTGTTACAGGATGTGAAAGCGACTCCGCAGCATTCTGTACTTCACAATGTTTACAAGTGGCTGATGACCATGTGACGTGGGATCTCTGTTCCTGATATTATTGATTTCGCCAGCAGGTGGAACGCTCATCCTGAATCCAAGGCACTGTCTTCGCCGGTAGGCAATTGGTCGATTTCTCCGATATTTTGGGGCTGCGCCATAGCTCCTAGTGTCCCAGAAGAGATGGCCACATAGTTTATACGGTTCAATTGGTTGGAGTTGAAGGGATGGCGGTCCCCTGCGAAACCGCCAAGAGTTTGTCTGTTTGTTTGTTTGTTTATTTATTTATAATGCGCACCAGACCCAGGGGCATCAGGGTGCAGGAAACAAGGTTACGTTCAGCTTGGTTACAAGGGTACATGGAATGCAAAGGCAGCAATAGGTACATGAGATACAGAGGCATAAATGCAATGTAAAATACATGAATAGCTAGATTCAGAAGTGATCACAGTACAACACAGACAGGGTGTCCAGAAGGGACTAACACATAGTGGGCAAATCAATATGCAGAAGGATATACTGTGATGGAGAATATAGATAGTCGAAAGAGTGTTTATCCAGATGGTTATTTATCGTTTTCTTTTAGCCAGTCAGTCAAGTTCTGTCTGGATTTGGAAAAGGATTGGTGTTCTCTGATACCGGGAGGTAGGGAGTTCCAGCAATTGCGCAGTTAGTGGGTGTAATCGTACCTGCTTCCTGGCACATGGTTTGTCGGGGAACCAAAACTCCAATGTTCCCAGTGGGTTAGTTGCTGGCTGATATGACAAACCTTGCTTTGTGATGGTGCTGGCGGTAGGTTGTTAACCAAGGTTGTAGCCTTCGATTTCTTGAGTTGTTGGATATTTGAAATAATGGAGAAGAGACTCCTGACTCGTTGTCATCAGTAAGGGTTTAATGTGGTAACACACATAGTTCACAGGTCTAGCAAGGTGTGCTAGTTAAAGGTGAAACAAGAGCCAACGCGCGTTTCAACAGTAGTATTTATCAAGGCTGTGATAGGTGGTGTGGTGAGGTGATAGTTGTGAAATGCCTATCGGCGCAGTAGTTGGTGGTTATAAAACATATACAGTTAGCATACAGTATTATGGGTCACATATCACATTGAGGTGGCGGTGTGTGAGTTGTGGTGGTGGTGTCAAGTTGATTGGCAATTCATAAAGCAGCACACGTGTGAATACCAGCAATTACATTTTCACATTTATACATTTGGCAAGTGGCAAATAGGTAAGTTGCTTGAGTATCGAGGTACCAGGAGAGAAGAACGGGAAAGGGAAGGTGGGAAAGCAAGGGGAGAGGATTAGAATACCGAGGAGCTGTGTGAGCAGGTTGATGTAGATAGAAAGGGCTGGTGCTTACCAGAAGATGGTAGTTGGTCCTGAGTAGGAATGGAGCGCCTGAAGAGCCTCCCAGTAATTGTGGCCGGTGGGCTGGTTAGCCAATCTGGGGGAGATAAGTCAAGGAAATGAGCATTTGAGAAACAGGAGTTCCCATTAGTCAAGCCAATTAAAGTTTATATGCAGTGAGGAGCAATGGCCCAGAGTAGGATAAGTTAATTGGACCCTGTGGGCGGGTTCCAAAGCATGGGGGTGGCTGGCATTGGCCATCGATAAAAAGAAAGGTGGGGTGGGTGGTTGTGCATGTGCGTGAAGTTGGTGTGGTCGGGGGAAGGCGGTCATCTGCGAGGCTGGGTCAAACACAAAAGGTGGGGGAGTGGGGGAATAGTGCTTGACGATTATCAAGCATCTTGCTGGACACTAATGCGCACTGTGATGTGGCTTGGGTTAGGGTGGCCGTGTGGGGGCCAAGTGCCATCTGGGTTGGGGAGTGGTGCTGCACGTGTCCCCAGGTTGATGCGTGTGATGAGAGAGAAGAGGTTGATTGTCCCTGTTGGGCATGAGTTGCTGTGTCCATTGTGGGGCATGTGGCGAGTGGCACTGGGTGTGCGGCTAGTCCCAGGCTGTGCAGGATCGGCAGGCTGCGAAGAGGCATGCTGGGGGGGTGCTACAGTTGCTGCACATAGAGTGTCCCCAGAGTCAGGCTGGGTGGATGCGGGAGACTAAATAATTAAGTTCGATCAAAGTCCAGCAAGCAGCCCGTGAGGCTATGGGATGTCATAAATGCTGTCAAGGTCAGTTAACATGAGGGCATGTCAAGGTGGACGTGTAGGTGTTGGTGGCCGACCGTGCTTGGACTAAGTGAGGCCGACTGTCATGGGAGTGAATGGGGAGAGTCCTAATGCGGCTGCATGCAGTTGGAGGGGGGTGTTATGCCCGTGCATAGGTCGCTATCAGCATGCCAGGAAGCAGAAGGGATCAGCCAATAGGGGATTGTCAGGTGCAGCTTGTGGCAAAATAGGGCGAGTGGCACCCTGGTAGGTATGCAAAGCGGGATGTGCCCATCAATTGATGTTAGAAGGAAAAGAGAGTAAAAAGGGTTTTATGAATGATAGTGCTGGGCGAGAGGGCTGCATAGAGGGTGCCCATTCCAGCATTGTTAGTTATGTGTGAGTGAGGGAGGTCTCTTTCTTACAAACCGGCCCAGGCATGGCCAGAAACCAGCCCCCACCTCCCAGGGACGATTGCGGCCCGGTCATGGGCCGAAAGGCCGGGGGGCCAATCCGACCCTATCTATATTACTGGAGTAAGCTAGGAGGAGCAATCATTTCCTTCCTTCTTCCCTCCCATCATCCATCACTCCCTTATCCCTCCGTCCCTTCCTTCCTCTTGATTTTCTTCTTTCTTCTTTCTTTTGTTCCTTCCTTTTTTCTTGCTTCCCCTTCCATTCTCTCCCCTTTCTTTCATGGGCATCTTTTCTCTCCTCCTTTCTTTCCTCTTTCACATTGTTTCCTTCCTGCCTCCCTACCATCTTAATGTTCCCCCCATCCTTCTACCCTCCTTGTTTTTTCTCTTCTATCATTCCTCCTTATTTCTTCCTTCGATTGGCACTTTTGAGAAAATGAAGCTCAAAGGGAAGCGCATGGGGGCATCCATTTTGTGAAATGGATGCCCGCCGCTGTGCTTGCTTTGGCTTTTGCGGCACTAATGAAGGAAACGCCAGCCAGCTGTAGTAAACAAAAGCTACCACTGGGTGCGTGGGGAGCCCGAAAACCCCAAATGGGAAAGCAGCTTTAGGCAGAAACACAACGCGGTTGTTTTCTGAAATGCTAAATGCTGCAGTGTTTCTGCCTGAAGGTGTTTTCCCATGTGGGCTTTCAGGCTCCCCATGGGGAGCCCGAGAGCCCCAAATGGGAAAACAGCTTTAGGCAGAAACACTGCGGCATGGAAACACAAGCGCGTTGTGATTAAAACGCTGCGGTTTTTCTTTCCAAGTTTCTCAGGCTCCTCCGAGCCGGAGGAGCCTGAGAAACCTGGAAAGAAAAACCACAGCGTTTTCAAACACAATAATGTTGTATTTATGTTTGCGGTAGCTTCAAAAGCTACCACAAACATAAATACAATGTTTTTAAAGCTGCGGTTTTATTTCTAAGTTTTCCGGGCTCCTCCAGCCTGGAAAACTTAGAAAAAAAACGCAGCTAGTGCTTATTATTTTAAAAATAAATAGCACTTACTGAGATGCAGCTGCAGCTTTTCTGCCTGTAGTCTCTGGTCTGCTTCCTCCGAGTCCCGGCACCAATGAAAGAAAAGCCACCCAGTGGTAGCTTTTGTTTACTACAGCTGGCTGGCTTTTCCTTCATTAGTGCCGCAAAAGCAAGCACAGGCGGGCATCCATTTCACAAAATGGATGCCCCCTTGTGCTTCCTTTTTAAAATTTTGAGCTTCATTTTCTCAAAATTTTACATAGGGACTTAAAAAAAAAAGTGCCAATCGATTTGTTTTATTATTGCAATAAAGATTTTTGGGCGAACCATTCCTTTAAAGATCATTCATTGTGCATGGGTCAACAGGCTGCGGTGCACTCGAGTCGAGTGCAATGACGGGCTCTGGAGCATTCTTGAATCACAGCTGATACCAAAGGGCAACTGCATCAGCAAGCCCTTAGTCGAGACAGCAATCCATGTTCAGACAGAAGCATATCATCTAAGCATGCATGAACCCCACATCTGGGTCTGTCTAGGTATAGATCTCTCATCTCTCATGGGATTAGGGGCCGGGATTTACAATGCTTGTATGTGTTGTCTAGTCCTGCGGGTAAGGTGCCAGGAGAGGGTGATGTCCGCAAGCATGCAGTTTCAGCTACAACTTAACAATGACACAATTCACCACAACCATGGTGCCACCACACACCTCATGCCGCTCAGACAATCCCCAATCTAAAGCAATGCCACACTACGGTTACCACCTCCCCAATTCTACAGTTTGAGAACCATCCCTCGTTCAATCAGGGTAATGCACCTAAACTACTGAGGTGCGATTTCTGGCTGGAAAATTAGGAAAACCTGTCCTCAGCGCACCACGTGATGTTCATTCCAGTATGACACAGCGTGCTGCAGAACTGGCACTAACGATAACCTGGCTTTAGATCGCTGTATTTAGACTTTAGTGAAGTGAGAAGCCCTCACTTTCCACAACTTCCTGTTTTCAGTTTAAAACCCTGTGCAAACATGCCCTACACCAGAAAAAACGTATTCAAAGGAAACATGGTGCAATAAACCTTATGTCCCTCAGGCTACCTCCCAGGCACACAAATGGCCCAAGAAAATAGCCCTTGATGCAACTTCAGAAAGGGTCCTCAATGCAGCCACTGAATCTGAACCATACACAGCCTCTGAGAGGTACCTTACTGAGGGCATGTAACACACCTCCCAATGCACAGGAAAGCACAGGGAAAACATTGTTTCATATCATTTTGTGTATTGGGGTTCAGCTGTGCAAGTCCACAGGCACAATAAAAGGTAGGATCTGTATATTCAACCATACCCCAATATATATTAAAGCAGGCTGTTTGGAATAAGGGCCAGCGTTTAGATGCCAGAGACCGTGACAAATGTTTGAATAAAAAAAACTGTGCATTTAAGAGAGAATAATGATCGTACGCCTCAGATATCAGCAAATGCAACCCTCTGCCAGCACAAATGTTCTTTTTATTTCACCCACCCTTCACCTGCAAAGGTAAGGAGGATGTAGTGTGCAAGGCATTCTGGGAAATGGTTTTAAAAAATTAAATTAGTTTTGCTGATTGCCTTAATCCCCATAGTCTGGCTGTATGGTACATTCTCAAACACAATCCTAGGGTTTACAGAACGTGACAGCCGTATGCTGCAAAGTTTGGAAGCAAGGTCAAACACTAGGCTCCAAATCCAACAGTTTGGACTGAGAGCGAAAGGGCCACATTATGACAAATTATAGTACACACTTGTGCTTGCCACACTTTATACCTAATGCAGAAGTACAATTGACTGTCTTGGTCCTATAATTGTACTCTGGAACTTAGGAAATCAGCTCTTACAAGAAGCACTGTGCATTGAACACTCTAGTCAATGGGCATGCACAAAATACACATACATGCAGCAATATGTACTACAGTTTAAGTTATGAAGCTTTGTCCTGGCTGATAGCGGTTTGTCCATGTTAAATTTCAGACATTTTTAGAAAGTGATAAGAGCTTTCGATCATGGGTTAAAAAGAAACACGTGGCGTGGATGCAGTTCGTTTTCAGTCTTAGAGAGCTTTCAGTGAGGCTCGATCATGACCTGATCAGTGTGACCTACTTACATACAATCTCACTGTATGAAGGAGGCAGGAAGTACGATAACATAGACCCTGGGCAGTCCAGTCTGAAAACATAGTGCAGCACTGAGTGTTTTCATCACAGAACACCATCACATTCACATGCTTTTAACACAAAGCAGAACTGACAGGAGCGTAGCACCTTTGACAGCACCATAAACATCTCTTTCGCCGAGTAGCATCACAGAGCAGCATTAATGTTTTATACATTAGGCTGCACATTTGGTAACTCTGTCCTGACGTTGTCACAGCAGATAACCACTTCACAACCAGTCCCGCCTGATTTGCCTAAACTGTTAAACTGGATAGACAAGCGCAGACTGTCTCGGACTTGCGACCAGAAGCCCAGTGCCCACTAGCAAGCATCAGTGGGGCTGCCTCCAACAAACCAACTGAGCTGCACCATAAACGCCTTATGCACAGACGAGCAACATGGACAGCCAGGTCCCTAACACCCCCTGAGCCCCCATTATGAGAAATCGGATTCAATTGAATACTTGGGTCCAAGCTTGATAGAATATGGAGGGTGGAGACAGGAAGATAAAGGTAGAAGGGGAATGGGAATTTGGAGCAGGTCAACGCTTCAATTAGTAGAATGAAAGACTGCACAATGATACTATTTCCAAAAACATCAGATCAACCAGGATACGTAGGCCCTGCATGCACCACCAGGACAGGACCTTTCACCTTTCCCTGCATCCGGTCTGTCCAGGGAAGCTCTTCCATGTGGGCCGAGTCCACACTACTTTAAGCGTGTGGTTCTGGTATTCATTCAAATTGGCAATCCTGCACGCGCACATTTATGGACGCACAAACGGGTCGTTTAAGGATTCAGTGTTCCCCTCTCCCATGGTGCACTTTTGTAAGGACTAGGAATACTGCAAACGTTGGCCCACCACCGCTGTCTAGCCTACACTGAGTCAGGTGTTACACGTAATGACCCACGCAGACCACAACACGGCTCCCTTCCATACCAGGTCCGGATACAGCGCAAGGAACATCATGCTGACACAAGGATTGCGCAGCTGTGACACACACTGACTGAGTGGCAGTGCTCTGACCCTTTTTCCACTAAAAGAGATAGTAACAATTAATTACAAACACTTCACTTGACTGTTCTCGTTCGGAGTGACTGCCTCTTCTCCGACTCCCGACCCCCGCAGGCCCATTCCATTTTTTGATTTTATTACTTACTTTCTGTCACCCACATGCAGAAATTCTGTCTCCAGAGACTCTCTTGCAATTTACGGCTGGGCCAGGCCTCTTGTCGTTGTCGGAGTGCTTTGCTTGAGGCCTGCTCCCTCCCCTGTCATCAACACTTCCTTTAGAATATCTGCGCATTGTTCTGGGTGTGGCACCCAGCAACACAACAATGTGCATGATGGCCTATGCGTCTTGGGCATGATTGGCTGCCACTGCCAGCCTGCTACATATCAACAGGCCCCCTGACCCTGCCCTGAGAGGGCAAGTCTCAAGAATCATCCACAGGTCAGCCCCGTCCTGCCCCTCACCCAAGGCAGGCAAAAGCAAACTTGATGTAGAGCCCACCCCCCACTCTGACCACAAAAGTGATGGGTGGAAGGTTTCGAATGAATCTAAACCACTGGCAATTGCTCTGGGCAACCTTCCACACCACCGTTTTTTAGCCCGTCTGCGCCATTGCAAAAGGGGACCAGCCATGTGCAAATCAGTCAGCAGCTGCCACCACCAAAGGTAGCAGCCCAGCCCGAACTGCTAGGCCAGGACCCCTCTGCACAGAAAACCAAGCAACCCCAGACAGGTTTCGGCCTTGTTGGACCTCCTCAGTGAGGTGCAGCCTGGTTCCCTGTGGCGCAGCGAGCAAGGGACCCACGTCTGGGCATACCCTCTCTCATAAGGAGAAACAAACTGACCACAAAAGTGATGGGTGGAAGGTTTCGAATGAATCTAAACCACTGGCAATTGCTCTGGGCAACCTTCCACACCACCGTTTTTTAGCCCGTCTGCGCCATTGCAAAAGGGGACCAGCTATGTGCAAATCAGTCAGCAGCTGCCGCCACCGATGGTAGCAGCCCAGCCCGAACTGCAAGGCCAGGACCCCTCTGCACAGAAAACCAAGCAACCCCAGACATGTTTCGGCCTTGTTGGACCTCCTCAGTGAGGTGCAGCCTGGTTCCCTGTGGCACAGCGAGCAAGGGACCCACGTCTGGGCATACCCTCTCTCATAAGGAGAAACAAATTGACCACAAAAGTGATGGGTGGAAGGTTTCGAATGAATCTAAACCACTGGCAATTGCCCTGGGCAACCTTTCACACCACCGTTTTTTAGCCCGTCTGCGCCATTGCAAAAGGGGACCAGCCATGTGCAAATCAGTCAGCAGCTGCCGCCACCGAAGGTAGCAGCCCAGCCCGAACTGCTAGGCCAGGACCCCTCTGCACAGAAAACCAAGCAACCCCAGACATGTTTCTGCCTTGTTGGACCTCCTCAGTGAGGTGCAGCCTGGTTCCCTGTGGCGCAGCGAGCAAGGGACCCACGTCTGGGCATACCCTCTCTCATAAGGAGAAACAAACTGACCACAAAAGTGATGGGTGGAAGGTTTCAAATGAATCTAAACCACTGGCAATTGCTCTGGGCAACCTTCCACACCACCACCCCCCACGCCAGGAATTGTTGGTGTTCTCGAAGAGAATGTGAAGCTGCCTGACTGGCGCCAAGCCAGTAAATGGCTGGGGCACTGGCAGCCCCACGACTCATGCTATTGGTGCATCATCAAAGCAAAGTTGACACTAAGTGTTAACTTTTCTTTGTTGATGTTCTCCGATTGACACTGTGTGCATTCTAATCATAAATACATCTGTTTGCCGCTGTTGCACGAGCTGGCGGCAGGCTGTGTGAGACAACATAACAAGTACAGCTTCAGTTACAAAAATCCAGCCCAGATCCATGGATATTAATGTGGGTCATAAAACCGGCCCCAGAGTGGCTTATAAAATCGGACCCAGGGCCATTCAAAGTCCATTTTGATTTGGCCGGTGGCAGAATGGCAGATAGGCCAGTCCGCCCCTGCTGGTGGTTAATGTAGGGTGACCAGACGTCCGTGTTTTGCCGGGACTGCCTCATTATTCGGTGCTCTGTCCCCCTTTCTCAAGATTATGTTTCCATTGGAAACTGCAGTGGTCCCGGTTTCTGGTAGTAGGACTTAATAGCTGGCAGGCAGGAATGCACAATCTCGCACAGAAGAAATGCTGCATTTTACAACTTAAAATAGTGTTAGTTTGTGATGAATTAATTATAATATGTGTTTCTTTGTATAGTAATGCTTAAACCTCCTTCTCCTCCAAACGCTACTGAAGTGCAGTGCCTTGACAGTCACTTTCAAGAGTTAGTCCTACATTTCTATTAGTTGCCCTGTCCCGTTTTTTTACTTTTTACATCTGGTCACCTTAGGTTAATGCCTCTGTCGATCGAGCAGAAATAGAGTTCTTTTTTCTACCCATTTGTAAGTTAAGATCTATAAAGAAAGAGTTCTTAAGTGGAATTAAGAAGTTTCTATAAAATTACAGCATTTTCCATTGGCGTCATCCCTTTAATGGGACCAGTCCCAGTTCATGCCTGATGATTGGTGCAGTACGGCAATCGGGTAGTTTTAGCACCTTACTCCATATTTTGCTCTCAAGTCTATGGAGGTCAATACTACCCATGAGATGGTTTATTTTGGAACCGTGATACAGGATGGGACAACTTTGACAAGTGCAAGCTCTTCTGTTGACTGGTGCAACAACTAAGAGCAGCTAAGCGGTATCTCTTCTCAAGGCTGCTTTACCCACATTTAACAGGTCCCCTAGAGGATGCTATACCAGCATGTAAGAGATTGCCTCATTGTAGGGTGACCAGATAAAAAGAAAACGGGACCATAGGCATAGAAGTACGACTAAAGTAAATACAAATAAAACTGTAGTCCTACTTCTATTTTGTTGGCCTGTTGCGGTGGTCGTGGAGGGGGTGTGCTCACAGGCACACTCCGTTAATTGGAGGAGAGAGGCTGGGGAGGGTAAAGGGGGGAAATGGGGGTGTGAACAGTTGCGCCGGGACCCGATTTCAGGATTTCGAAATCGGGTCCCGGCAAAACCCATGACCGTAGCCACCCTCAATTGCAAACCCAGAACAGGGTTTCTAAAATTAAAAAACTCCCGGGACCCTGGGACAGAGGGCGAATTCCCGGGACTGTCCCGGGAAAACTGGGACGTCTGGTCATCCTCCCTCATTGGTGCTATACATTCAGAAGAGGGGGTGCCAAGCGGTGCAATCATCATGGCAGTCAAAGGAATGCGTGGGCGTCACCCGGCAACCGTGTAGTACACAAATTGCGCAGTGTTCGCGGGACGGCTTCACTGCTGCAGGTGAGCGGTGTTGGCAACAGACAGGTGAGCGCTGCCACTTTCTTATGATTAGATTCCTCGAATATGGATGCGGTATGCACCCAACACTTTTGATAACAGTAGCCCCCCGAGCGGGATGTGGCACACACATTTAATCAGCATTTAAACTTCCATTATGGAGCACAAGCTTGTTACTATCATGCAGCCTTTCACTTTCATGGAAAGCCGCGGTTACAGGCGTGTGTTGGGTTCAGGGTTTGGCCACAAATGACTCTGACACTCCAGTGAACTGTTAACTTATTTACTTAGGTTTAGGTACACCAAATACAGTTCTTAGGGTCAGGTAAGTAAAAGGGGACATAGGACACCCACCGGCATCCTCTCTCAGGGCTTACATCCTTGCAACTCTAACAAACCTGGAACTCACTCATAGATAAACATTCTAAGCCCTGCATTCCATCTCAAGATTCTAGTCACTTGCACCAGATGAATGCAAAGTTAATCACAACACAGTACCTCAGCGAAGTGGTCTAGAATCATATTACACTATCTAATACATCCTATTTTACTTACAGGCATTAGGCGGACTGACCACGTTTGCTCCTTTCTTCACCCTGCAGCTACATGCTCTGCAGTGTCACTTTACCCTATACGGGAAACCAACCCTCCATCTTAATCCAGACCAGTGATTTGGGACTAGGACTTCTTGGATTTAAACATATGCGATGGCTAAGACTTCAAGGTCAGTAATGTTTTGCGATACACGTCTAGCAGTACATTAAGACATATATTCAGCAATGTAATATTAAAAGACCCTTCAACATTTATTTTCAGATTTCATATGAGTGAAAACATTGAAAACAGAATCAAATTTGATACGGAACAATAGGCACCAGGCCCTGAAGACAGATTTTATCCAAAACGCGTCGGCATACACATAAAGGAGCCTATTAGAGTCAGACTATAGACTTTGAATGTTTACAGAAACGTGTTTACACCCCTGTGTGATAACAACACAACCATGTACCTTATCACTGCATTTCAAGTGGACTATGTACTCATTTTTGAATTGTGAAATCGTGATGTCAATGGTGTATTAGAATTGAGTTTCCTCTTTATTTATTATTTACTATTGTGTTATATATATGAAAAAATGAAAACTGAAACCAGTGGAGTGTCTGTTCTTTGGCAATAGATACCTTCACATACCTAAAGTTGTTTGCAATTTTTTGCTGGAAATTAAATGATTATTCAACAAACATATTGAATTTGTGTAATATTAACACTGGTCATGTGGATTTCTTGTCCCAGAACACCTTTGTATGAGTTACTACAGGATTTATATTCTCATAAGAGTGCGCAAGTGGGTCTCCTGTTAGCGATTAACAGGTTTTGCTTCATTTTGAGTTCAAGGCATGCTGTCAGCCTGGCAGTGTTTCTTGCAGGGTTCACAGTGTTGGATAGTTGCCTGTGCCGCTGCATCCTGCTTATTGATAGAGGATGCCCTCCTGCACAGACCGACTTCTAGGGGCAGGCAATACAGGCTATGGGCCGGGGGCACAGTTGGGGACTATGGATGCAGCAAGTATCCTGTTAATCTCCCTCCTGGGTGAGCAGGGAGACATCACATTTAATATTGTCGAGCAGTACACAGACAGAGGCAGGGTACACAAGCCTGCCCTGCTCTTATCCATCTACCTCCCATGAAGCAGCCAATGTCTTAGTACCTTGCCGAGAGGCTTTTTACGAAGGCTCCCGCCTCCCAAATCAACATCTCTTAATTAAACTAATCATGCTCAGACAGTATGATCATTTCTGCATAGCACTCCCATGCCAGAATGGAGGGGTTGGAAGTTATGTTGGACTGAAAGGGCTGCTTTTTTTGCTCACTTAATCAAAAGAGCAAGGGATAGCCTACATGAGTAGGTGGTTGTGAGGGCAAGAATATGGGACCATAGTAAATGACCAAGGGAATGCTTAATATGAGGAGGGGAGGAGCTGGTATTCATTTATCGTATTTTAGCAGGTGACTGGGCTAATTTTCCTGTTTGTTGGATGTTGTAGGACAAATGAGTGACTTTGTGTCATCTGAACCCCGACTGAGGTTTCTTTTGAAAAACATTGCTTTCTGTTTTGTTAATCCAGTTGAAACACATGACTACAACTCCCAGAATGCATTGATCTGTTGCACTAAAGCCCAGGACTGGAAACACATGCTCAGGTGACAACGGGTCACCTTTCCCAACTATGCTGTTCACTGGGAGACAAAAAAAGTTTGAGTAGTATGATATGATTTCATCGTTTATTTACATAGCGCCTATACTGTGTTTCAAAGCGCTTCAAGGCAAGGGAGGGAACAAGGGAAATACAAAGACATTCTTACACGCCATGAACACTAAGGATGTGAAATTAACTATCGTACTCAGCCTGACGACATTTCAGATAGTGCTTGAGGGAGGGGGGGGACACTTAAGGGGAGGAGGGAGGAGACAGACGAGGTTGCTATCATACTAGGTCCAGGGACAAATCTGATAGAGTAAGTGCATTGATGAAAGCAAGGGGAGGAGATCGGAAAAGGGAGAAAGTGAGAGGAGGAGAGAACAGAGAGTAAGGAGTCAAAAAGAGTGGAGAAGCAAGAGGGGACAGCGAATACAATTGCAGGATTCAGTAGTAACACATAATGTTGAAAGCCAGGATACAAGATGAAGATGGGAACAGCATGATTCAGGGCCACCATGAGTACAAGATGCAAAGGAAGTCCAGCATGAGAGTTGAGAAAGGGTGCCACACCATGAATTGGTATGGAAAAAAGCAATATTTGGACACACTATATGTGCTGCTGCCCTTTAGGTTTTAGCAAAAGGGTCAGGAGCTGGTAGAATGGAAGGGTTGAACATTGAGGGATTGCATTTCGGTGAATTATTTCCTTTGTTGGTGTGTGTGAGCGTGTGTGTTTTATTTACTGTGAAAAAATGAATGTGCAAAGGTACAAACAAATTATTGTAGCAACTAAAAATGATGAAGTCAACAGTTTCGACATGTGTCTAGTGATAAGATTTTCATTCTTGCTACAGTGCATTCACGATTTGTGTAGCGTTACAATTGCATGTTAAAGTTGCCACCTTTTATTAGGTTTTGCCCAGATATATTACTATAAAACTATTACAGATATTGTCATCATACAGTAAGGAACTTGCATCATTACCAGTTATTCACATAAATGGGCTGCTTTTGTCATCGGACACCAGCAACTAGTGCAATTTACTAGGCATTTCAATATGTTGGCATTGTCCTTGCATCAAATCATTTTAATTTAGTGATTTGTATAGCGTGGAATGTAGATGGACCACGTCTAAGCTCTGTATTAATCAGTGTTATTATTACTCACTGACGGTACTGGGATCATCGTCCTCAGAATGAAGAAGGGCCTGGTCGGTGCCACCAGGGTTTCAAACTTGTCGCATGGCATTGCACACTCCCAAAACCAGCCTGCTGCACGTGACCTATCCATCCGGCATGCAACTATTTGCCAGAAGTTAACATTATGTGTTCGGGAACTCATGCCATTAGGGAGCTGTTGCCATCAAATGCCGAATTACTCATGCCATTTTGTAGATATTAATAATAATACTTTATTGTGATATAGTCAAAAATTTGGACTTTACACAAACGCACAAAAACATAACACATAGGGCCTCATTACGACCCAGGCGGTAAGTTACCGCCTGGGCCGTGACTTTACCACCATGGCGTAAACTATGTTTACGCCATGGTGGTTGGCGGACTTACCGCCCCATTCCGACCTTGGCGGGGCGGTAAGTCCCCAATCCCCATTTACCCTTCCCCATTCCCATTTTTGCCCCATAGGGCATAATGGGAGTGGGGAAGGCGTTAATTACGCCACCGTAAATTACGGTGGCGTAATTAACTCCATGGTCCCTTAGCGCCATGGATTTTAACACCTGCTAAAAGCAGGTGTTAAATCCGCCATGGGGCTAAGGGACCTCGTACTCAGGCGGTAAGGGTCGGCGCTGTTTACGCTGCCGTAAACCCCTTACCGCCTGGGTCGTAATGAGGCCCATAAAGCACATAAAATCACATAAAACATTTAGAGCGTCATAAATAGACATAGTGATAAGAAAACAAACAAAACAATCATAAAACTAAGCATAAAACATAAGGCATAAAACATAGAACCTGAGGCCTAAAAACATGAAACATGAGTCATCAGATCGTAAGACCCTAGTCTGTGGGAATAGTTATAATAGCACCTAGGTGCCAATGTTAGTATATTTAGGAGAGAAGAAGAGTAAACTTTCCATATTGTCACAGTCAAAGCAATCAGGACAGTCTGGGCAATCAGACAGGGCCGTAAATACTTTAGTCTGGTAGCAAAGATTTAACATGTGTCCAGACCCTGTATAGGGCCAACTGTTCTGCCATAGATTTGGTGTTAAGACAGTAGTCCCAGAAAGAATCCCTGGTAACTGCCTCACATCTGTGTACCAACTTGCCATATAGGCACAAATACACTGGTCCCAGTTTAGAACATTGGGTCAGGACATATCTAATGGATTCTTTGGAGGTCATTACAACCCCGGCGTTAAGGGTTAACAACGGCTTTAACCCTTAACGCCGGATTCCCACTTTAACGCCTGCTTTTGGCAGGCGTTAAAGTCCATGGCGCTAACCCGCCATGGTGCTAATTAAGCCGCCGTAATTTACGGCGGCGTAATTAGCGCCTTCCCCACTCCCATTATGCCCTATGGGGCAAAAATGGGAATGGGGAAGGGAAAATGGGAAATGGGGATTTACCGCCCCACTCACCTTGGAATGGGGCGGTAAATCCGCCATCCACCATGGTGTAAACGTAGTTTACACCATGGTGGTAAAGTTGGTGCACTTAGCACCAAGGTTGTAATGACCGCCTTTGAGTCCTGGGCAGTTACAAATTCGACAAATCCTGTTATCTCGAGCCACCCCCATCCAAGGCCCCGTGACAACAAGCACCGGGAGTTGATTTAAACGCAGCATAAGAATGAATTGCCTGACTTCAGGGGCCGGACATAACAGCAAGTAAGGTTGAGTCTTACGAAATATACGTACTACGTGGGATGTTCACTCGTATCCTTTTAACTTAGCTAGATGGTCGTAATTTGCACACCAATTCCAGCTGTTTAATTTTTGCTCAAAGGCTTTTTTCAGATGAATAAATGGCCCTTCTTTCGCTTTTGCATAGGACCAACCGATCTCTTCAAAAAGGGATTTGTTTAGCTGTTTAAATTTAAGCCCTCGGGAGTGCCTTTCAGAGTCAAAATGGCGGCCAGCCAAAGCAAGCAATTTACAAGTGGGAGCAGTGCACGCCTTCAGATAAAATATGCCACGTGCGCGCAATGCCATACCCCTCAGAGACGTGAGGCCCAGTTCTAGTCGAAGACACTGCATAGAGCACGAAGGGCCCGTACCCAAGACTGTGCGCCAATAGTGACCCTCCAGGATATTTAGCCACGCCAAATCCTGTATTGCCCGGGCTTGCAGGCCATAAAGGATAGATGGCACAAAGCATTGCTGGTATAGCTTTATAATGCCGGCCATGCTATAGCCAGCGGTTCCCTTGGCAAATTTACAAGCCTTGAGGGCGAGCAATTTGGATCGCCGCTTTTTGTGGGCAGTTATATGATCATAGTTAGGCGAGGCATCAAAATCCAAGCCTAGGTAAGGGTAAGAATGTGTAACAGCTATCATGCCCATGACAGTGTCAATCCCCTTGCAATGGTAATAATCTTGGTCTTTTCCAGGTTGATTGCCTTTCTCTGCTTTGGCACTCTCACCATATACCAGGTGTATCCATTGAATGCTCATGCCCTCACACCATTTGGCAGGCATTGTTAAACTTTTTCTAGGTACACAGATCATATGGCCACATGCCTGCTTCACCTCACAGCCTACCTACTTATCTGGTCTTCTGTATAGCACATTGAAGTACTTTCAATGCATTCTTTATGGCCTAACCTTATTATAGCTGGGAACTGACTTCCTTTTACCATACCTAATCCTTTCCCTTTATTTCACACCCATCTTCCATTCTTCGTCTAGAGCATGTGGAACGGTCTCCGAGTGCTGTGTTCCCTCCGAGTACTGGGTGCACCAACTAAAGAGGACTATTGGCTCTTCCTAAACTTTCAACGAAGAGCAAACATTTTTTAAATATTTTATGTAGCAGCAATAGATGTTTTTGCGGAAGACATCTAGGAGAGAACCCTTAATTTAGACAACGAGCAAAAAAATGAGATAGCAAATGAATTCCTCTATAAAATAGTGTTGCATAATGGCTGGGAGGATAGATCCGGGGCCACGCGTTTGGAAGCAAGACAACACAGAGCAACACAAGTTTGAATACCGGTTCACGCTTAGAAACTGGTCTCCAGTATTAATGACGTTGTCTACTTATTTATTTCAAGTACAAGTCAATAAAACAGTATTTCAATTCCAATTATTATATTATTTGGGAGAGGGAGTTCTGTGCAGGGTAGCAGTAGAGCGGCCATGTGGGTGGAGGGGCGCACTCTTGTGTTTGCCCTGGGCGCAATATGGTCTAGAAACTGCCCTGTTCCTGCATGTTCTTGTAGGGCACTTTCCATGGAGGCTCGGCCTAGGCGCATGGTGGCTTTCCTATAGCCTGTAATTTGCACTATTTCCTTTGCTGATAGAGGCCTAGGTGATGCCAGCAGTGGCAGACTTCCTTCCTGTCACGTGGCCCCTTGGTAATCTGTAAGGGTTGGATGTGCGCAAGGATGGCATGTCACAACTATTCTGGTCCTATCACTAGGGTCCACGAGTGCTACCATTACAATTGTTTCTTGATCCACACTTGTCACATCACCAAAATCTGGTCCTGAACAGGATGAGCAGGTGTGAGTCTCACCCTGGGCCCCCACCACATACCTCTGGCTATAATGTAGAGGTGTGACGCAGCATCAGGAAATGGCGTCTATTTCCTAATGTGAAGAAGAGGGGCCAAGGAGCATGCGCTGCTTCAATCCCAACAGAGATCTTATTGAGGCGCAGACCACAAAGCTGGAGGTAAGAACTTTATTAACGGCCTACGGAGAAAGAGGAAGATGCTCCCAGCTCAGCAGCCTTCCCCCAGCCGATCGGCTGAAATGAGCCAAACGTTCCTAAGCGTAGGTGGCTCCAGATCGGTACACAAGCTCAGAACACAACGCATCCCTCCTCCCCCCAATTCCCCTAGAATTACAGAGAGAAGATGAGAAAGAAACAACAGGGGAAAAGATAGAGGCAGAGAAAGGAAGAAAAACAGAAGAATAGTGGAACCCCAATGTAACCATAATACATAGGCAGAACCGAGACATGAATTGCAAACAATTTATCTGTTTCTCAATAAGAACCGAAATTCACGAATCAAAACAAAGTAAGTCCTTGAGATAAGCAGGGGTTTTCTTCTCTCTACCACTCCCCCTGAGCTCAGAAACACTTACAATCTCTGACCGTACTTCCCTGAAAAACACACCCTCAAAAAACGTAATAAATTCCACGGTAGTGGCATCTCTCGCTGCACGCCACTCCATCCACTCCACCCACTTGTAATGATAGTCCACCATTACAAAAATGAACCCCTGAATGGGAACCACCACATCCACAGCAACCTTCTGCCAGGGTTGTTCGGGTAACCCGGACAACCTTGTTCCTATCACTAGCCTGGCACACACCACAATCCCTTACCTTGCGCTCCACATTCCTGTCCATCATTGGCCAACAGAAGATTTGTCACAATCTCTTTTTGATGCCATTGACCCTTAGATGTCCCTAATATGCCAAGTCAACTAATTTCTCTTTAACATTCTCTGGTGGAATGAGCTTATCACGCCTCCTAAACTTACTGGCAGCCAAAGTTAACTCACCCTTCCCCTCAAAGAATGGTTCTAACTACTTCTACAAACTGCAACTCTCTGGCCAACCAACTACAGTCCACTGCAACACACTTTTCAACACCTCACCCTCATACTCAGCCACTTTCCATTCCACTTTTCCAATAGTCACTTGCCCAATACTAGCCACAACAACCTCTTCCCCATGTGTTTCCTCACTGGTTCCTGCAGACATCACAGGCAACCTTGACAGGCAATCTGCTACTATGTTCCTCTTGCCAGGCACATAGCACACTTGAAAGTTGTAACCTTGTAGACCAAGGAGCCATCTCGACACCGTAGGTGAACCACTTCCCCACCCTGTTCCTGACAACATCTGCATCAATGGTTTATGGCCCATACTGACTACAAAACGTCTGCCCCATAGATAAATCTTGAAATGAAGAATGACCCAGAACACGGCCAATGCCTCTCTCTCCACCACAAAGTAATTTCCTTCCACACCTCTTAGAGGCCTCCTAGAAAAAGCCACCACATGCTCTCTCTCCCCTGTTAGAACCATACTGTGTCAACAATGCACTTAGCCCCAACAGACTTGCATCCATGATGAGGCATGTGCTATTCTTGTCACAAAATTTCCCAAGCGTAGGTGCGCTTGCTAGATCCTTCTTGATTCTCTCAAAAGCCTCGCCACATTCACTTCACCAGTCATATCTCACACCCTTTTTGAGCAAGAATCTGAGGGGCACAGAGATTCCTGCCAAATTGCGAACACATTTGTGGTAATACTCTGCTAACCCCAGAAATGACCTTAACTTGTCCTTGTCCTTGGGTTGAGGCAACCTCCTCATCCTCTCCACCAAATCACTCTTGGGTTTAATTCCCTGAGCAGTAATCTGATGCCCAAGGTATTCAACGCTGTGCAATCCAATCCTGCACTTATTGCCTTGGACAGTCAACCCCGCCTCAGCCTTCCCAACACAGATCTTAACACAGTATCATGCTCCCTATCGGAGTACGCAAAAATCGGGACATCACTTTGGAACAACACGACATTCCACATATTCTCCAACATCTTCTCTTCATACGCTGGAACACTGCCACCGCCGATGCTAGGCCAAAAGGCATTCTGCATTTCTTAAAAGTTCCTTTGGTGGTGATGTATGCTGTGACATCCTGACACACAGGTGTCAACGGAACATGATGATAGGCTGACGAAAGGTCTATAACTGAGAAGAACTTTCCCTCCCCCAGCCTGGCCAACACATCCGAAATAATGAGTAATGGATGGCGCTAAACCAAAATGCTCTTGTTCAATTCCCTGAGGTCAACACACAACCTCAACTTGCCATTGCTCTTGGTCACAAGAACTACCGGGGATAACCAATCTGGCCCCTCTGCTCTCTCGATGATGCAACACATCCAGTTCGCTATTGAGCTTGTCTCTAAGATGATGAAGCACTGATTTCACCTTGTGGACCACAGGAGCCGCACCCACCCTAACTCTGATGTGGTGCGCGAAGTCCTTCAGCTACCCCAACTCATCCATGAACACCTCTGGAAAGTCTGTGGCCCACTTAACAGCCACCTCTGCAACTGGCACATGCTCCCTAGCATTTGCTTGTATTCGAATCCCCAACACTGCCTGCTCATCCCAGCCCAACAGGGCTGACACTTTCACAACAACATAAATCTCTGCAACACACTTCCTTCCTTTGTATCTCACTGATGCTGAAAACTTCCCCAAGAGTTCGATTTCCACTGCTTCACACAGTTGGATGTTGTGTGCCTTGAGATCTTCAATAGACCCCCTCAAAGATCCTACAAAACTGTCCCTGAAAAGAATGGTCCGTGGTGAGGTGATGTCCACATTTATCAACAAGACTTTTCCGTTTAGAGTGAACTCGTCCACCGGCCCCTTCTTATTGCCAGAGATTTCAAAGACATGTCTTACATTCCTTTTGGTGGCCTGTGACTGGTACATATCATTCACCTCTTATTCAGGTCATGGTGACATAGTTCAACCATTTTCACTAACCTCCTCCTTACACACAGAAGCAAAATTGCCTTTTCTCTTGCATTTTATGCAGTTGCCGTTTCTTGCCGGACAAAACAAACTAGTGGAGATATGACTCCCACTACCACACTTGAAACACTTAACGTCCTTGGTGCCATCTCCCCATTTTTCTGGATTGACTGCACACACCTCCTGACCCTGACTCTCAGACTTCATGTTTTTCACATAGTGCATTGTCTGTTCCATGCTTCTCGTCATCTCTACAGCTTGATCAAGAGACAGATCTTTGGCTAAAAGCTTTTCCTGCGCTCTGTGATTGTTGGTGCCCCGTACCAACTGATCGCTAATGAAAGAGTTAGTTAGATTCCCAAAATCACAGGTGTGACAGAAAGTTTGCAGCACAGTGACATAGGTCTCCACTGGCTCCTCGGACTCCTGATGTCTCTGAAAAAACATATGCCTCTCAAAAGTTACATTCTTCTTCAGCTTGAAATGGTCCTGAAGCATCCTGACTGCTTTCATAAAATCATCCATATCCCTCGAGCCATCAACCGACAACTCAGGCAACCCACCATGTACATTGCTCCCCCCCCGCACGGAAGTTATGCAACAAGATTGCTTGTTTCCTTGCAGGAGAGAACTTATCCCCACCCATCACTATCAGGTAGGTGTCAAACATCTTCCTCCACCTTTCCCACCTGATAGGGGGATTTTCAGGCTCAGCGGGAAATGAAGGTGGCAGAGGAATTCCTGCAACTGCCATGGCCACCAGGAAAGGCTTGTGCTGAGCAATTACAGTTATTGCGGCTGGCTGCCACTCCAAATGCACCTCCAAATATTGCTCTCTGGGCTTTGGCAACCTGAATGTATATGTCTTCTTGCCAAACCCCTTGGCTTTGCCAATGTTCGTGGGCTGCAGTTGTGGATAAAGAGCTGGCTGCTTCCCCAATGACACGTCCAAATGGGGTGCTCTGGGATTTGGCAATGCTTGCTCTCCTTGCCAAGATCCTCTTGGCTTTGTCTATGCTTGCGGGGTCAGCAGCCCAATCTGAAAGTGAAAGAGAGATAGAATGTGCGCATGCATGTGGGTCCATTACTCCAGTAGTAGCAGCAGAGTAATGGCAGCCACACCAGCCAGGCTGCCCCAATGTACCTCCTGCCACCCCGCCAAACAGAAAAGCAGCAGGCAGCACTCCAGTGCTGTGGAATGAAGCCAACTGCAAAGGGACCAAAGAGCAACAGGAGTTGGATTACCCGTCACAGGGAAATGGAGCCCCTTCCATGATCCGCTCTGCTGCTGCTCCATCGCGGGGCCCCGCAAGCCCTGGCTGTACCCGAAACAGCTGCCACCACGAAGCTGGAGGTAAGAACTTTATTAATGGCCTGCAGAGATAGAGGAAGATGCTCCTAGCTCAGGAGCCTTCCCCTAACATACCTGCTGACATTAACCAAATGTCCCTAAGTGAACGTGACTCCAGCTCAGTACACGAGTGCAGAACACAATAGTTTTCATGCAGACAGGAGTGTCTCCTGTCTATAGGGACACAGATCTCCACTGTGTCTCTATATACACATTGGAGGATCACAATTCTTATATATACAGTCACAGATATACAGTCATATGCAATCGTAGTATTACTCAACACTTATGTGATGACCTAACCCAAGTGTTCTGGTTGACTTACAGATCTATATGTTGCGATATACACATTCTGGCAGATCTGAAACAGAAAGAGGGTGGGGTGGGTTTGTAGGACTGAGCTGGAGAAGAGCAAGAGAGCTGTGATGTGCTGTTGGCAGCATCAGTTTGGTTAACACCATTCATTGAGTTTAAGTGGGCTTTTCATTTGGTTGCCATCATGTGCTGTTGTGGGAGACTATGTGTGGTTTGTTTTGTTGTTGTGGTGTAGTGAAGTGCATGCAGTTTGTTGTATTTGGAGGAATAGTTGTGTTTGGTTTGAGTATGAGAGTTGTATGCAGAGGGGTGAGATTTTTAGTAGGGTTGGTTAATGGCATCATTATCTAGATGTGGTGCATGCTAACATTCCCAATTCTATCTAGATGCGACCCATGCTAATCTTCACAGTTCTATCTAGATGTGACCATGCTAATCTCCAAAATTGTATCTAGATGCGAGTCATGCTAATGTCCACAATTCTATCTAGATGTGATGCATGCTAATCACCAAAATTCTACCTAGATGTGACGCATGCTAATCTCCAAAATTCTATCTAGATGTGACAGATGCTAATCTCCACAATTCTATCTAGATATGACACATGCTAATCTCCACAATTCTATCTAGATGTGACGCAAGCTAATCTTCACAGTTCTATCGAGATGTGACACAAAGTTATCTTCCCTATTCTATCTAGATGTGATGCAAGATTATATAGACAGTTCTATCTAGATGTGATGCATACTAATCTCCAAAATTCTATCTAGATGCGAGTCATGCTAATCTTCACAAGTCTATATAGATATGATGCATAGATGTGACCCAAGGTTATCTTCACAGTTCGATCTAGGTGTGATGCATGCTAATTTCCAAAATTCTATCTAGATGCGAGTCATGCTAATCACCACAATTCTATCTAGATGTGACGCAAGGTTATCTTTGCAATTCTATCTAGATGTGATGCAAGACTATGTCCACAGTTCTATCTAGCTGTGACGCATGCTAATCTCCAAAATTCTATCTGGATGAGACACATGCTAATCTCCAAAAATCTGCCTAGATGTGACTCATGCTAATCTCAACAATTCTATCTAGATGTGATGCAAGACTATGTCCACAGTTCTATCTAGCTGTGACGCATGCTAATCTCCAAAATTCTATCTGGATGAGACACATGCTAATCTCCAAAATTTTGTGTAGATGTGACTCATGCTAATCTCCACAATTCTATCTAGATGTGACACAAGGTTATCTTCACAGTTCTCTGTAGGTGTGACACATGCTAATTTCCAAAATTCTATGTAGATGCGAGTCATGCTAATCTGCACAGTTCTATCTAGATGTTCTTAAACGGGAGATCATATTGTGCCTCCTTCTAATATATATAGGCCTAAACCCAGTCGCTCTGTGAAGAAAATCACGTTGCAAAGTTCCGATTTTAGATCGACTTCGCCACCATTTTAGGATCATCCGCCATTTTGATTTCTGTTCATATGTAATTCTGTGTTCTAAAATGGTGGACTGTGTTTTCAACTTGTAACTGAGCCTTCCCGACCTTTGAGCCTAGTTAATGGTTAGACTGTCCGAAGGCCGAATGTTTGGACTAGGTAATGAGACCTTGTCCCAGGCATGACTTGTGGTCTAAGGATTGTCTGCACTAACAAGCCTCATCCACGAACACACATCAAGGACAATGTAATGTAAATATCGAGCGTGGACACTGGAAGAACTGCATTGTAAAGGGATATGTGCTAAGGCTTACTGCTAAATCCAGGAATACACGTTGCCGTTGTAACTTGTCGGAAATGTAGACCAAAGTAATCCATGTGCATATTGGTGTATGAGCCATGAGTGAACTCGGCACAAACTCTAGACCACAGATTATTAACTTGTAGAGGGGCTGGACATTATTACTGAATTGTATAAAAATGTGAATGTCCAGATTTCCAGTACCCCTCACTCCTCACTCTGAAGGGCTGGTACTCATTGTGATGTATTGAGGGCCAGATAGCTATCTGAATTTCTGTTTCTTTGTAACTGTGCAGTAGAATAAAGATCTGTGAATCTTTATAGCCCGTGTTTGGTGTATTTCCTTTTGAGGTACTCAGCCTCAATATTTCCTTTGTTTTTACAGATGGCGCATGAATAGGGACCCTCAAGATTGATGCCATCTCGTTGAAGGTTATGTGGCTATCGGACCGGGATCGGACGGTGAAAAAGGGGGCCCCTTTCTTGGATGAGAAGCAATGCCTCAACAGTACTGCACAACCCGATCCCTGGACGGTGAGCCCGCGGTACGAAACGGCATCTTGACGAGGGTCCATATATCGAGGCGGGCAGTTTTGCCGAAATCACCAACCACGTGGGTCCTTCGTTGTCCTTTGTAATCCGATCAGACTTCCTTTGTCCTTTGATCAGGTGAGTCATGACCCGATTCTTAAGTATCCTGATAATTTGTTTTGGCGCATTGTTCTTGCAAGTACAATTATTGACCAGGTAACACCAGGAATCTGATATGCCTGAGAAATTGCCTGCCTCCTTCAGGGCGTTATTCTGCAGTGACAGACAATCTTTGGAATTTAGCCATCCGGCGCCACAGGAGGGTCTCCGGCATGTACTATGTACTGTAAGCATGGCATTGGTAGTATAGTGTTTAATGATATTTGGCACAGACAAACTATACATGCTTCCGAACTTCAGTGGCCAACCAATGGTAGTTTTGAAATTCCTTGTATAGAATATTTAGAGTTTATATTGTTAAAGAAAAAGGCTAGACCTGCAGCATTCGATGTATTACAAAATTGGAAAAGAGAAGCTATGCAGCAACTTAAAAGTAGAGAGAAACATGTGCACCGTCACATGTCCAAAGCCGAAAAAGCGTTGTTGTATGATCAAAATAAACAGTCTGAGTCAGTTAGGAATATGGATAGGGCTTTTCAACTTGGTATTCAGAAAATGTATCCGTCTAAAGACTTTCATGCATCTGATGAATTAATTGACAAACTTCTGAATGAACGAAGGCCTGGTGCCACTGCGCCACCTCCGTGTGTGCCTATTCCTGCTGCTTTACCTCTTCCTGCTGTTGTTCTTCCTCCCGTAGTAATTCCTGCTCCTCTTATCGTTCCTCCTATTGTTCCTCTTCCTCCGGCTATTGTTCCTCCTCCTCTCGTTGCTCCTCCACCTGCACCTCCGCCTTTGCCTACTGTTACGGGTCTGGTAGATTTGTCTTCTGCCCCAGTGTTAGTACCTTTGTTACTGATTGTACAAGATTTGTCTACTCTTCCTCTTCCGAGTGGTTCTGTTCTGCTTGTAGTTGATAAGGGAGCGGAATCAAAGATTGTAACTCACAATACTGTGTCTAAAGAGAGAAAGGGCGATTTGAGTACATGGGCCAAACAGTACATGGAGAGGGGTGAACAATCTGATGTTTTTGCCACACTCTCTAATCTAGAAAGTTTTCTTGAAAAAAAGGTTTTTATTGAAGGGTTGGGAATTCATTTATGTGTAATGTGGAACAGACTATAGGTCTCCCACAAGGGTTGAGGGATCTGAATGTTTTAGCATATTCAAGAGATACTGCGGAGAAAGTATATGAGCATGTCGAGAGGGTTTTTGAGTATAGAAGGGAGTTGGAAAGGTTACAGAATGAAGAAATTGCTGGCGATAGTTTGAACGCTATTTTTGTACAGAAACGGTTCCTTTCTCTTTGTAAGTTGATGAGTGAGGAAACAAGAATTTGCACAAAAGATGCGATTAGGTAGATTTCAGACATGTCGATATCTCCCATAGAAGTATATGACCCGTATAGTCAGTATACGCCAGAAATGCAGAGGAAAGTGATACAGGTTATGGTAGAATACCTGCAGGATGAATGTATAAAAAGAAAGAATTATTGAATATCTATAAGAGAGCTTTTTCATCTGACACTCCTTCAGCTGCTTTAGCGCTCGATTTAGCTCTGTTGCTCAGTAAGCTTTCGGAGTTTCCTATCTCTCAGTTGCCTATGAGAGAGGTTCCTCCGACATTTGTCCCAAAAGTCGAGGTCCCAGCTGATGCTGGAACAGGCGCAGCTGCCTATGACATTGCTGCACATTATGTGTCGCAGTTTGTTCATGTCCCGTTCTCAAGACAGGAAGTGAACACCATTAAACAATCCATTCCTGATATTAGGAAGAATCTGACAGGGTTCTATAAAGAGATAGAATCTGTCTTGCAGTCGTCAGTATTTACTCTGAGTGATATAGATTTGTATTTCCCGTGCTCCTACCTATTGATTTGTGGAGACAGATTAGGACTGTAGATGGTGTACTAGGGTTAGGGGACACATGGGACAATATGGTTAGACAAGAAAGAGATAGACCAGCTGGCGAGAGACCGCCACAGGTAATACTGACTTTGCCTGATAGAATAGTCATGAAACTAAAAGCTATAATTCCTGAAAGAAGGATTATTTGGGACAAACTTAATGCTTGTGTCCAAAGGAAGTCTGAGGGTGCTACCGAATTCTTTAATCGGTTTGAACCACTGTTTTTAGATTTCAGTGGACAAGATTTGAGCACAGAGTCTGGAAAAAGACTATTTGTAGACAAATTTGTGCGTGGATTGTTGCCTGACATCCAGTCGCAAATTATGACTTCTGAGAGCGCCTGGCAGGCTAAGTCTCAGTCCGAAGTGTTGCATATGGCTCAGTACTATGAAAAGCGAGTCAATAATGAGAAAGAGAGAATCGAAAACAGAAAGGGAGACTTAAAAACTAAAGTTCTATTACAACAAATTGTTAGAGGCCCTAGAGGGGGTAATTCACAATTTAGGGGACAGTATGTTCCACAGGGTAATGTGCCATTGGGTCCTGTACACGCGAACCAATGTGCTTATTGCAGACAAGAGGGTCATTGGCGTGCACGATGCTCGATCCTCCAGCAGAGGTCGAATAACACATTTGGTCCCATGGGTAGACGATCCAGAGGCCGCCCTGGGGCTGGGGGTCCTGGTAGAAGCCAGTTTTCTCAAAATTCACAACCTTTTTTGCAGGACAATCAGTCTCTGAGTGTGGATAATAGAAACATTTTTGATCATCCCTCTACTGCATATCTCTCTGAAGACCTTCCTTTTGATGACATTTTGTTTCGCTAGGATTGCCCAAAGCAGGGTTTGGAACCGACGCCTATTCCCGTTAATCAGAAAGGTCCCTACATTGAAATGATAGTGTGAAATAGGAAACATCTATTCTTGATAGATACAGGAGCACAGAAGTGTTCCATTGACCATTCACGGGTTCCAAACGTTCGACTGTCAGGGCAAACCAATGTTTCTGTAGGGTTTTCTGGTACACCAGTAGTTTGTCCGGTTTCTTCGCCGGTACCGATTACACTCGGTCCATTCACAGACCACTGTCCATTTCTTTTGACAACGAACTGTGGAGAAAATTTGTTGGGGTTGAATCTGTTGAAAGAATTAAATGCGGTAATTCATTGTTCTTTGGATGGAGTGCATTTGACGATTTCACCACAGCAACTTTCTGTCTCTCAGTTCTTGACTAGACCTTTGCCGCCGGAATTTAGTGATGTTCCGGAGTGTTTATGGGCGATTGATGATAATGATGTCGGTGTTCTACAAATTGAGCCTGTTAAAATCATTTTGAAACATGGAGTAAAGTTGCCACGTATTCCTCAGTATAAGATTTTGGTTGATGGTGAGCAAGCTTTGAAGTGTATAGTCTCCGATTTTGTACATCGTGGGGTAATTGAGGAAATTGCGGTTAGTTTGTGCAATAGTCCGATTTTGCCTGTGTATAAGAAAGGTGATAATGCAATTCCTTTTCGTTTTATCATTGACTTACGCGCTATCAATAAGATTGTTGCTCCACAATTTCCTGTTGTGCCTGATGTGACGAGGATATTAACCATGATCCCGGCTTCTGGTACTCACTTTAGTGTTGCAGATCTTAAGAATGCTTTCTTTAGCATTCCTATACACAAGGATAGCAGATACTTGTTCACGTTCACCTTAGGGGGACGCTCGTTTACATTCACCCGTGCGCCACAAGGGTACACGGAAAGTCAGAGCATCTATAGTAGGGCTCTGAAAGAGCAGCTTGATACACTCGATTTGCCTACCACTTGTACATTGCTCCAGTATGTTGATTATCTTCTTTTAGCTGCTGACTCAGAAAGTGCCGGTAAGGAGGGCACCGTGTTGTTGCTTATTCACCTAGCAAAACATGGACACAAAGCTTCACTTAAAAAGTTTCAATATTGTCGACAGGAGGTCGCCTATTTAGGCTATCTCCTCTCAAAGGCGGGAAGAAGGTTGAAGCCTGAACGGATTAAAATCATTTCTAGCATGTCTGTCCCAAATACACAGAAGGAAGTCAGAGCCTTGATAGGAATGGCTTCTTACTGTAGGTAGTGGATCCCGAACTTTTCCTTAGTGATTAAACCAATGTTGGCTTTCACAAACCGTGGAACTTGGAACACCAGAAAGCGTTTGATCTGCTCAAGGCTGCACTGTGTTCAGCACCAGTTTTGAGCACACCAAATTATGAAAAGGCCTTCGAGTTGTATGTGCATGAACGTGATGGATGTGCTTTGGCTGTATTAACGCAGGAACATGGCGGGAAGAATAGGCTGTGCAGCTACTTTTCTTCCGCCCTTGATCCTGTTGCATGCACTTTGCCAAGATTTTTAAGAGCTGTCGCTGCTGCTGCTGCATCTGTAAAACAGAGCGAGGGTATGGTCCTAGGCCATGCTTTAACCCTGATGGTACCTCACTCTGTAGATGTTCTATTAAACAGAACACAAACGCAACAGCTCACCCCCACACGATTAACGAGATACAAATTGATCTTGTTCACACCGCACATCAAAATTCAGAGGTGTTGTGTATTGAATCCAGCTGAACTTTTACCTTTCCCGCAAGATACTGCTTGCAGTGACGAAATGTCACATGACTGCCTCTACACCACAGAGCAAGAGACTAAAGGCAGAATCAACCTGAAAGATACTCCTTTGAACAACGCACAAGGGGAGCTGTTTTGTGATGGCTCCTGTTTCAAACTTCCGGATGGTACATCCACGGTTGTTTATGCCATCACCACATTAAGCACGATTGTGGAAACCAAGAGAATCACGCATAATTCCGCGCAGACCGCAGAAATGATTGCATTGACTCGAGCTTGTGATCTTTCCGAAGGGCTTAGAGTAAACATATATACTGATAGTCAGTATGCTTTTGGGGTAGTTCACAACTTCGGTAGACTTTGGGCAGAACAAGGTTTCTTGACCTTACATGGAACAAAGATCCAATATGGCTCCTTGATAGTACGGTTACTTTCAGTGCTTGCACTCCCCACTCAGTTTCGCTGACCAGATCGACAAACAAACCGCCACTGATCTGATCTCTATTCAGAAATGTATACTGCAAGGGAAGCCACTAATGTTTGTACCATAGATGAGGGTATTGAATCTGTAAAGAATATCCAAGCTGATGCCACATTAGAAGAATCTATGAAATGGGCTGAGGGTTTGGCGAGGTTGGATGATGACGGGTGTTGGGTGGCTAAGTTAGAGGGAAAATGGTTGCTGCCAGATGTGTACATTACAATGATGGTCGTAATGGCTCATGGCCCCACCCACATCTGTGCAAAGAAGGTTTCCAGAATCTTACAAAATGTCTGGGTGAATGATAAAATCTCGAAAACTGCTGATCGTTTTGTTCAGAGTTGTATGATCTGTCTACAGCATAATATGGGAAAGGGCACAACGACACCTAAGGGTCGTTCTAGTCCACCTTCTGTCCCCTTCGAGGTCATGCACTTTGATTTCATTGAAATGGAGCGTTGCAATAACTCCAAGTACGTACTAGTTGTTATCTGCGCCTTTAGTAAATGGGTTGAAGCCTTTCCTGTGAAAGATGCTACAGCAATGACAACAGCGAAAACTATGCTTAAGGAATATTTTCCTAGGTTTGGTTTGCAAAGGGTCATCTGGTCGGACAATGGTCCACATTTTATCATTGCTGTAATTCTGCAGATATGTGCGGGATTACAGACCGATAAACGGTTCCATTCGGCTAGACATGCTCAAAGTGCTGGATTGGTAGAGAGATACAACAGAATCTTGAAGAACAAGCTCGCTAAGACGTGTGCCGGCACCAAATTGAAATGGCCGGACGCCTTACCGATCGTGTTACTATCAATGAGAACAACTCCCCAGACTAGGACTGGGCTCGTCCCTTTTGAGGTGGTTATGGGTAGGCCAGCTAACATTTGGAATTTGCCTAAGCCAAATGCCTTGAGGGCAATTGAACATGTACTTCTTTCTGATAACTGTGACCGGTTAACTAAAAATCTGTTTTTGATTCATCAACAAGTGCGAGAAGCCCTCCCAGTTAAATACGAGTGGCCAGGTCACAGTATCCGACCTGTTAGCTGGGTGCTTGTAAAAGCATTTGAAAGAGCATCCTGTCTCGCACCGCGTTGGAGGGGCACTCATCAGGTCCTACGGGCCAAACAGACCACTGTACGAGTGACTGGACAAAAGCACTGGATCCACGCGTCGCATGTCAAGAGGATTCCCTTCCCTTTGCCACACGATACAGAAGATACAGCAAATCTTACCTGTGCTGCTCCCAACGATCACTTAGCATTGAGCAGCATCAAGAGTGCTTCGGAGACTCTCCCTGAGTCCATGGGGCCTGGGGAAACAGCTGCTTCATCTCCACACTCTCCCACAGATCCTTTTTCACCATTGTTAGGTTCTGTTGTGAATCCACCACTTCCATCAGGAATCAACGACACGTTGTTCGCAGATCACAACGTACCAGGAGTCACAAGGTACAATCTGCGTCCACGGAGCTAGACTTACTACACGGTTCGGCTGTGCCAACGGGATATCCATCATAGGACTCATCTTTTGGCCCTGTCTTTGGCATACAACAAGGAGCTGTTGGCTAGGGATAGGGAAAGACTAAGAAAACGCCCGATCAGGAGATCGCCAGCAAATAAAATCTGGAGTATTTCGATTTGAAGAAACAATACCAACAATCGCTCTCACTTGTACGCAACAAATAAGTGACTGTGTGGCCAATCGAAACAATGGACAATCGAATGTATGGTCTCTTAAAATGTTTTTTTTCTTGTAATTATGTTAACCTGCTTCACAATAGTAATTGCTTTGTGATTTTGGTATTTAGAAGAAGTACATCCTCTTGAAACTCTTTTGCCTACTAAAAATGTACCCACTGTTTCTACACCTTTTGTGGATCTGCACACTCTATCTCCTAGAGACTCTCAACACAGAGTTACCACAACAACACACTACTACTCATAATGAAACCACACATGCCATTTTTAACAGGTCTAATTGTTGTGTCTGCTCTCATTGACCGCAACATGGAGACAAGGGGTTGGGCTGGTATATTCATCCTTTGCCTTTGACTACCGCATGTTATGCTTCTTTAAGGGCACTATTCTTTGGCCGATGGAATGATAACATCTCAGGGAACTTTGATGAACGAATTTGATTGAATTTGAGAAACGAGTTCTAACGCCCCTGGGATGCTCACTTTTTGCAAATAGGAGCAAGCTTAATGTTGCTTCTATTAGGCCTTCTGATAGAGTGTCCCGACCTTTTGAATCTCTGATCTTTTTCAAGATGGCTCCTATGGGCAAAAGGAATGCCACACCACCTTCCTACACTGTTAACCACAGCCCAATTCAGTTTCTTTCTGCATACAGAGGAATGGTACTCAGTCAATGAGTGATTTCAAGGGATGCACCAACGTTGTGAACTTGACCAGTGAGGACAGACCTTTGTATGTAGGCGAACCTGTCTATTTCGTTTGCGGTAATGAAGCTTTCCCATGGCTACCTACTGATTGTTATTTAGGAATTCTGTTACCAGGGGTATTCGGTTGCCAGACATTTGGTTGAAAAAAATTGGTCGACCAGACAAATGGTCGAACCAATTTGGTCGAAAACCAAATGGTCGAATTTTTTTTTTTTTATTTTAACCCTTTTTTTTTTTTTTGGGGGGGTCCCCCCCTAACCCCCTTTTTTTCTCTAAACACCCCTTTTTTAACTAAACGAAAAACCGAAAAATAAATATATAAATAAAAATAAAAAAAAAAATTCGACCATTTGGTTTTCGACCAAATTGCGTCGACCAAATTGCAGTCGACCAGTTTTTTTTCGACGAGTTGACTGGACACCGGGGTATTCATAGCAAGTACCATAGAAATCTCTAAAACTCGTCCAAGGCGGGATGAGAATGGTGATACTTCATCACAAGTTCTGGGTGACGTAGCAAAATCCTTTGTACCTTTTTGGGGACAAATATTAAACTCTGAGGATATCAGAAGACTAGTGAGAGTACTGGAGAGGACCGTCAACCGGATCACTGACATACTCTATAACATGACTTTAGAACAGAAAGCGATAAGGTTAGTGGCCCTACAGAACCGGATGGCATTAGACGTCATCCTGGCTGAGCGTGGTGGAGTATGTAAATTAGTGGGGTCCGCTTGTTGCGTTTTCTACCGGATTCCTCCCCAACTATCTTTAGGGCTATACAAAATCTGCACGGCTTTAGTTCAGAGGTGCACGTTCCCGAAGGAAATTGGGATCTTAGCGCTTGGTTCTGGGGCTTCTTACGATCTTGGGGATGGAAGCTACTTTCAGTTTTATTGATTATTTTGGGTATTCTGTTGTTCTGCTGTTGCTGTATGCAATGTCTTCCTATCTTATGTTCAGTGTTACGAGGATGTTGTGCACAGACGATGGGAACATTAGGACAAAAGGTATGTGCACCAGAAAGAATGACCAATGAATTTGTGTTGAAAGTAATTTCTGTTGCAGACCTTATGGCGATCGATATCTCCGATGATAGTGATTCAGAATGTATGGACATTGAGATGTGGAGTTACTCGTAAAGTGACTAAAAGTAGTTTAGCGCTTGTCTTAGGCAAAAAGGAGAGTTTGTTAAATGGGAGATCATATTGTGCCTCCTTCTAATATATATTGGCCTAAGCCCAGTCGCTCTGCTAAGAAAACCGCATTGCAAAGTTCTGATTTTAGATCGACTTCGCCGCCATTTTAAGATCATCCGCCATTTTGATTTCTGCTCATATGTAATTCTGTGTTCTAAAATGGTGGACTGTGTTTCCAACTTGTAACCGAGCCTTCCCGACCTTTGAGCCTAGTTAATGGTTAGACTGTCCGAAGGCCGAATGTTTGGACTAGGTAATGAGACCTTGTCCCAGGCATGACTTGTGGTCTAAGGATTGTCTGCACTAACAAGCCTCATCCACGAACACACATTGAGGACAATGTAATGTAAATTGCGAGCGTGGACACTGGCAGAACTGCATTGTAAAGGGATATGTGCTAATGCTTACTGCTAAATCCAGAAATACACGTTGCCGTTGTAACTTGTCAGAAATGTAAACCGAAGTAATCCATGTGCATATTGGTGTATGAGCCATAAGTGAACTCGGCACGAACTCTAGACCACAGATTATTAACTTGTAGAGGGGCTGGACATTATTACTGAATTGTGTAAAAATGTGAATGTCCAGATGTCCAGTACCTCTCACTCCTCACTCTGAAGGATTGGTACTCATTGTGATGTATTGAGGGCCAGATAGCTATCTGATTTTTTTTTTTGCTTTGTAACTGCGCAGTAGAATAAAGATCTGTGAATCTTTATAGCCTGTGTTTGGTGTATTTCCTTTTGTGGTACTCAGCCTCGATATTTCCTTTGCTTTTACAATGTGACACAAGGTTATCTTCACAATTCTATCTAGATGTGACTCAAGATTATCTACACAGTTCTATGTAGATGTGACGGATGCTAATCTCCAAAATTCGACCTAATTGAGACACATGCTAATCTCCAGAATTCTGTCTAGATGTGACACAAGGTTATCTTCACAATTCTATCTAAATGTGACGCATGCTAATCTCCACAAGTCTATCTCGATGTGAGGCAAGATTATCTTCACAGTTCTATCTAGGTGTGACACATGATAATTTCCAAAATTCTATCTAGATGCGAGTGATGCTAATCTCCACAATTCTATCTAGATGTAACGCAAGATTATCTACACAGTTCTATGTAGATGTAACGGATGCTAATCTCCAAAATTCTACCTAGATGAGACAATGCTAATCTCCAAAATTCTGTCTAGATCTGACATAAGGTAATCTTCACAATCATTTTAAATGTGATGCATGCTAATCTCCACAATTCTATCTAGATGTGATGCATGCTAATCTTCAAAAGTCTATCTTGATGTGACACAAGATTATCTTCACAGTTCTATCTAGGTGTGACACATGCTAATTTCCAAAATTCTATCTAGATGCGAGTCATGCTAATCTCCACAATTCTATCTAGATGTGACGCAAGTTATCTTCACAATTCTGACTAGGTGTGACACAAGGTAATTTCCAAAATTCTATCTAGATGCGAGTCATGCTAATTCCACATTTCTATCTAGATGTGACGCAAGTTATCTTCACAATTTTATCTAGATGTGACGCAAGATTATCTCCACAGTTCTATCTAGATGTGCCACATGCTAATCCCCAAAATTCTGTCTACATATGACTCATGCTTATGTCCACAATTCTATCTAGATGTGACGGAAGATTATCTTCACAGTTCTGTCTAGATGTGATGCAAGATTATCTTCACAGTTCTATCTAGATGTGATGTAAGATTATCTTCACAGTTCTATCTAGACGTGATGCAAGATTATCTTCACAGTTCTATCTAGATGTGATGTAAGATTATCTTCACAGTTCTATCTAGATGTGACGCAAGGTTATCTTCACAATTCTATCTAGATGAGGTGAGTGATTATCTTTGCAATTCTGTGTTGCTGTGGTGCATGTTAGTCAATTCACAATACTGTCCCATGCCTACATGCTCGAATGCAAACTGTGGGTGGCCAACATCATTGACATGATGCAAAGTGTGGTTAATATACACAGTGCGGCTGGTTGTAGTAAAGCGGCTACCTTGTACACGAGTGTGGTAAATGCTGACTATGGCTGATAGACCTAGGGAGGCAGAGTGCCCAGGGGAGTAGGATAATTGGTGATGCTGCAGGTGGGTATATAGTGGGTTACCCAGAATGGCTAGCTAGCATAATGGTTTTAGTGCAGGATATGATCACCAACCCATTGCAGGCCCTATGCATCATACTAAAGCCGCTAGACACCAAGAGCGGCATTGCAGCCCAAACAGGAGCAGTAATGGTTGTTTTCCCTACCTGAACCAGATGCAAGATATTGCTAACTGGCACAGTTAGAACAAAGTTCATCTAGATTAGAGAGGTGGCTAAACTACAAAGTCTGCTTAGTTGTGGTGGGCTAACATAACACAGTATGTCTGTATTTAAGTTTTAGGATGAAGTAGGAGTAATAAGAGAGGCGGCGCAGTATTGTGGGGAGCAGTGATTGATGTGCCCCCTGTCCACACCACACTAACCGTGTCAGTCACTGCTGGTTGATGGCTGCTGGCTTCTTGCTTCCCTGGATGACACTGGCAGACTCGATCTGGAGCTGCTTCTGTAGGAGCTGCCCTTTGCCTTGGGGCCCTTAGCCAATGGCTACCTGGGCAAGGCTGTCCTGAGTGGGGTTCAGAAATGGCCTTCCGTGGTGGCAGAGGAGGGGAGGCGGAGAAAGGGAGAGCTAGCAAGCTGGATTCTTTGTAAGTGGGGGAGGGCAGAGTTGCAATTTAACCAATCCGAAGGGTGGGGGTCGCATTATGTGTTGCTGCTCTCATACGGCACGAAGTAGGCAAAATAGTAAGAGAGTGAAAAGAGAGAAATCAAAGGCAGAGATGGAGACAAGATGGAGGAGGGGGGTCAGTGAGCAGAGGATCAGAGCAAGAAAGCTGGCGAAAATAGTGAGAAAGAGTGAAAGGGACAAAGTAAAGACAGAGATGGAAACAAGTTGGAGGAGGGGGCAGGAGCGGACAGAGGGGCACTCACCTTGCCAAAGGCCAGGACAGGATGCTGCGGACCCACTCACATGGGCCTGCTGCTGGAAGTACCGTCCTGGTTGCAGGTGAAACCGGTGGAGCATCCAATCACGGGCAATGGAAGCGGGACGGGTGCTGGGAGACGCAGGGCAAGGGTCACAGAGCAGAGGATTGGAGCGAGAAAGCTGGTAAAAATAGTGAGAGAGTGAGAGAAAACAAAGGCACAGGTGGAGACAAGTCGTAGGAGGGATGTCAGTGAGCAGAGGATCAGAGCCGGAAAGTAGGGAACAAAAGTGAGAGAGAGAAAGGGAGAAAGCAAAGACAGAGATGGAAACAAGATGGAGGAAGGGGCATGAGGGAACAGATGGACACTCGCCTTACCAAAGGCCAGGACGGAATGCACAGGACCAACACACACAGGCCTGCTGCTGGAAATACTGTCCTGGTCGCAGATGAAGCAGTTGGAGCATCCAATCATGGGCGATGGAGGCGGGAGGGGGGCTGGTAGAGTGAGGGCAAGGGTCACAGAGCAGAGGATCAGAGAGAGAAAGCTAGCGAAAATAGGGAGAGTTAAAAGAGAGAAAACAAAGGCAGGGGGGTCAGTGGTCGCAGAGGATCAGAGGGAGAAAGCTGGCGAAAATAGTGAGAGAGTGAAAAGAGAGAAAACAAAGGCAGAGATAGAGACAAGATGGAGGAGGGGGGTCAGTGAGCAGAGGATCGGAGCGAGAAAGAAGGGGACAAAAGTGAGAAAGAGTGAAAGGGGGAAAGCAAGGACAGAGATGGCAACAAGATGGAGGAGGGGACAGGCAGGGACAGAGGGTCGCTCACCTTGCCAAAGGCCAGGACGGAATGCACAGGACACGCTCAGACAGGCCTGCTCTAGAAATACCATCCTGGTCGCAGGTGAAACAGGTGGAGCATCCAATCAAGGGCATGGGTGGCTGGTTTGAGGGAGGGCAATGGTCACAGAGCAGAGGATCGGAGCGAGAAAGCTCGCGAAAATAGAGAGTGAAAAGAGAGAAAACAAAGGCAGAGCCGGGCGCTCCTGGATACTCCTATACGCATATACAAGAGGCATTATTTATGCAGTACACCTATATGGCGTCACTTTGTGCATCCTATACATATATTTTGGATATCACATTCGTTTTTATTAAACATAGGAGTCGGTGTATAATTTTTGGAGGCACTTTCGCAAACCTAATCGCATGTATATTTGTCGGATCGATTTAGTGCCTCAGAAAATATATGCGTACTCATTATAGAGCTTCATACTTAGAAAACACGCGCCTATTTCAGACAGTGAGCATTAGTTTTCCACTTTGTTTTTGTGTGCTCCTATACACAGTTCTCTGTCTCCTTATGGCCTAGTCGCATATGGAGAAGGGTACCTAAGCCCTCCTTTATACATAAACAGGAAACCGCTGTCGCGTTTAGGCTTATGTGTGAACTGAAAACATTCTGTAAGAGCACACGTGCAGCAGAACCACCAATCAACGCAAGTGCTTAAGGTGAACTTGATTCTACTGTTCAGAGAGCCCATTTGGAGGCGTGAAAACGCTAAAGTGTGCAATGCGTTTGCCAACATTGTAAATGGCGCCATCAATGACGTCACGCAAACATAAGTGCACAGGGGAGTTGCTAGGTCTGGAAAAGACCCGGGGCTAAGCTGATGTCGGAACTGTCGGGACTGGGGGCTAGCTAGTCTTTTGGCTGTAGCTCCTGAGATTCTATCCGGGGCTACAACCAAAAGATCAGGGGCTATAGCCCCCTTAGCCCCCCCCTAGCAACGCCCCTGAGTGCAGATAACCTAGATAACCAAGAAGGAAGGAATGCAGTTTCCACATGGGGAAACTTTAAGACTTTTCTGCTGTCGCAAAGATTTCAGGTCCAAGTCCCGACAGCCTTTCATCCAAGGTTCATAATGAGTACCGTTTAATACTCTTTATTTAAGGTAACAAGAACACCTTTTATTCAAGTATCGAGACAATTTAAACTTGTGCTGTAATATATTATAGTTTATTTTCTTTATTTGCATTATTATTACTACATCACTATAAGGTGACCTAAGTCCTTTATTAGACACCTGCTTTTCCACAGAAGGAGCGAGTCCAAGCAGCAGTGTTTGCTCTATGTGACAGCAGTACCTACTGTACACAATTGTAGGGAAGACTCCATTACTGTCCCCTCTGAACTTTTGGGCCAGAGCCGGACGGGAAAAACAACATAGTGGGATGTTCGTGGTTTTATTTATTTCATTATATATTTTTTATAACACACTTAACACCATAACTGAGCTCGATTTCTAAGTGTGGATCTGGGATTCAAACCTCTGTTGTTCTGCATGGACCTCCTTCCCAGGCCAGCGCGTTGCCCCTGTGCTATTCTACATCGAACATTTTATGGAAAAACTAGGCTTGGTGGCTTGAAAACGGAGTAGGTGCGGCACAGATAGATTTCCAGGGGGACAGAGTTCCAGAAGGAAAAGGCCAGCACTGAGAATGCACGGCCACTTCTACAAGCAAAGTCGTGTTGGGGACACGAGCATATGGGAGGGGCCAAGGAGATGGACAGGGCGAATAAGGAGGGATTTTTTTGTCGAGAAAAGACCGGTTGCTGCCGCAGAGACAGCTAAACCCAATGCCCTGAGTTTTAAACTACATGCTTTATTGAATTGCTAGCCAGTGAATTTTGGCAAGATGGGCGAGATGTGGGAGAAATGACGCAGTACAAACATGAGACAGACTGCGGTATTCTGCAGGATTTTGAGACACCTCTGATAAGTCGTAGGAAGACCAAAGTAGAGGGAGTTTGAGTAATCAGGGTGGGAGTGAATGGCAGCAGAAGGGGAGCGGCAGGGAACCAGTTCATGCAGAAGACATTGACAATGCCAGCCTGAGGAGGACACCTGATCAATCTATGGACAAGGGGAAAGAGATTCATCTAGTCTGAAGCCCAGGTCATTTTCGTGAACTAGAGGACCAGCTAAGATCCTTCCTCCTCGTTGGGCGGAGTTACTTAGATACAGGTCCACTGCTTGCAGACCTCCCCAAACCCTAGCTGAGATTTGCATAGCGGAGGGTCCATGAGCTTAAGAGGCACCAGAGGTAGAAAGGTGGAGCGACTTGAGTCATGAGAGCTTGACCCTTGCTGCACGTTTATGGTGTCACTGAACAAACAAGTTCAATGTGTTAGACAGAAGGTACTGGAGTCCGCCTAAACATTGTACTTTTAGGAACCCTTTATCATTTCTACCTGGCACTGCAGTGTCTGATGCATCCATGGACTGTGCAAGGATCAGTGAGAGGCCTCTGAGCAACCATGTGCAGAGGTCAACTCAAACATTTTGGACTACGTCTACACTCCACCACCGCGCCCACCCCCTTACCCCCTACACACACAAAAAGTGCCATGGGCAGTACAGAAAGTCTTCCTGAGAAACTGTTCTGAGCCGCCATCTTGTAGGTGGATGTATACGATTTGGCCATGGCACAATTGATCGCAGCTGAATTGACTGTGGACAATTAATCCGCGAAGCCAATTTTGCCGTGGTCAATCCGGTGAAACTGAAATCCCCCATATACTTCCCCACCCACCCCCTACTTACCTTTTCGACGTCCGCTCCTCTTCTTACCCTGTGGCGTCGGATCCATCCCTCCTATGCGGGTCAGATCTGACCCTGCAGGGTCTGCTTTTCTTTTTTTTACTTCTTTTTTTCTTCCCGCCCCCCTGCCTCCAAGTCTCCGGAAGCGGGGGACACCCCTGCTACTCCCAAAGGCCATCACAACCGATGCTTACCATGTTTGGTAGTGATTACCCAAATTGATTGTTTCCAAGCGATCGAACGGTACTGGTTGAATTCGGCCAGATATACCATACGGTCAATTGGAAGCAACCAATTTGGGTACTACCGTATAGGCCCCAGTGGTGTCAGTATACTGAGAAGGCCTTTGGCTGTATTGCCAGGAGTGGCCTCCGTTAACAGAGGCTCCCTCCTGCGGATGTCCTGAGGTCAAATCCACCATAGTGGAACATCTGCACCGCAAGGCACTTTTGTGTTCTTTTGAGAAAGAGACCTTTACTGCAGGGTTGGTGAGCGGCGGTTCTAATCGTGTAGGCTGTCCATCAAGGTTTGGCGGGCCTCCTCGGCTTGAACTATTCCTGGCCAGGAAACAGGATACTGAACAGAGGTTCTCACTGTATCAGATGCCAAACTAAGCTTGGCCCCATGTTCACACTGTAGGCAATGCTACTTTTCCCGGAACTATAACAGTGTTTACCATTTGCATTCTTCCAGTATTCTTATACACCTTCTGTTAGGGAACTTGTAGTTTAATTAAATTCTTCTTCCTTTGTGAAGTTGTACCCAGCTAGCTTGTCGCCATTTATTTTTAGCTTTATGGAGCAGTAAAGCCTTTTGCACATCTTTGGTACCAGAAAGTAATCTGCTTGGTACCTTTTGTTCAATCGAAATCAGTCTGAACATGATGCTGAGCTCTGGTTGAATAAGACCCTCCCAGGACTTGACATTCTTTGAGAAAAGGGATTGAAAAGTTGGTTAATTTATATAATTTGTGCATTTGTGTATTATTTGTTGACCAGATCCATTTAGTAATCAATTGTTTTTACCTCTGCAAAAAATGTATTTGGAGGGTGGAGTGCCAATTTGTAAATTGGTGGCCACTGGCTCTGAAATCCATGCTGGCACGTTGGTTCATGAGATAACGGCGAATTAATGGATTTACCATAACAAAAAAAGGTCTGTGTGACCTGGATATCCACCAATGCCTCCTGACATTCTCCCTTATAAGTCTCCCTGTTCCACCGGTGGGAGAACATAATACATGTTTTAGAATGATCCAATGTGGGAGAGCAGCTGGCCTGAATTATCTGCTGCCAGACTTCTTTGTTGGGGATCCAGAAGGGCGGGCGTGCTTAATGAGATCCTTCACAGATGCTATAGCCAAAGCTGAACGAGTACCACCCTCCTGGGATCATGGTGGAATAGTACCTATATGGAAGAAAGGTGCCACATTGGATCCAAACTGTTCCGGACCCCTTTCATTCTTGGACGTAAAAGAAAAGATCCTCACAAGCTTGACTACCGCCGGATGACAGGAGTGGGCTGAGACCAATGGAATCTTACCAGCAGCACAGACAGGGTACAGCCACCATTGACTAAGTCATTATACTAGACTTGTTGAAAGCTATACAGCAGTTGGAAAAGGTTCCCTCTGTGTCACCTTTTTAGATCTAGCTCAAGATATTGATTCTGTACACCGAAACCTCTTGTTGGCTAAACTCCACAGTGTACAATTGCCATTGACAGTGAACGGCTCAAACTAATTTGCTTGGTGCATACAACCCTCCGCAAAGCAGGCACAGGTGGATGCTCGTCATGACCACTTCACCGTACGAGAGAAATTGGGGCGAGGGGTTGCTCCTTAGCCCCCTTTCCTTCACCTTATTCTGTGACGAGCTGGATGATGACATGCCGAAGTTGGCTATTAATATGCCAAATAAAGTGGGTTCTCCGATAGACCTCCGTGGTATGTTGATGACGCTGTCCTTCTGGATCTTATGCCAAAGGGGTTGCCAAGAGCCTGCTCCAAGCTCAAGGTTACCTCCAGGGCCTCAAGCAGAAGCGGAATAAGACACAGTCATTGCACACTTCGGTGGAGGCAGAGGCTGTGACAAGTGGCTGCTGGACGAGGATTTAGTAGGGCGAGTTTCCTCCCGTGTTCACCCGGGTTATTGCATGCTCGGGTATTGATAGCTGGCAGCTCCATGTTGACTGTGTACTAAAAACAGAACTAGTTTGGTTCAATTGCATTTTTTAGATTCTACTGTAGGTTTGGTTTACATCTTTTCAATATATCTTAACGGGAGGATAGCTTAACGGCAACGTGCGCTCCTTGGAAGGAGGCACGATGACACAAGCAACACAGATTCGATCCCCGAAACCTCTGGGTGTTTAAGCGCATTATAAATACGCAACTAAGACAACAACAAAAAAAAACTATTACGCAACTGAAAAAACAAACAATTCCTGTAACAGCGCCTCGATGCCCGCGGGCTGTGTGAGCGCTTTAAAAATGCAAAATAAAAAAATAAAAACAATCTTATGGTATTCCAGGCTAAAATTGTGAACCTGGTCCTTTATGGCTGGGAAGTCTGGGGGCAACAGTGGTGCTTTGTTGTGGGGGTTTTAACCCCCCCCCCTTGCACAATAAGGTTCGAGTCAGACTAGATGGATTTAAAGATCCAAACACAATCATGCTATTTGTATTATGTTAAGAAACTCCATTGGAAATCTCCTATTAAATATATTGTAAATCCAGTGAAAGAAATGCCGAGGCACCCCTCTGGTCATACCTATTTGTCATACTCTCAAAAAGAGGAGCTGGTATTTAAGAGACTTCTAGAAGGCTACTAGTTCAGAGTCATTCTGTTAAACACATCCTTACAGCAGAGACAATCTTGATGACTGGGATCTTGCATGGAGACAAATCACGGTACGGCTTTTTTACCTGTAAAGGTTGTGTGGAAAAAGTACCCAATCGTCACGATATGAAGTCCTCTTCTGCACGAATATTTATTTTTCTGCGTTCGTCTATTACTCTGTGTAAAAGATCTTTCAAACGAATGAGGTGAAAACCCTGTACTACTAACACTCCAAGACCTTTCAAGCCAGTGTTTTACCCTGGTGAAGGTTGCGCCTGGTCGGTCATATGGCCCTTTGCATTTTGCACCAAAGCGTGAGCTTAGTGAGGTGCTGAGAAGGAGAGTGGCTACTCTTGGTCAGTGCATTTTGGAGCAAAACTCGATAACACAAAAATAGGGGAAGCTTCACTCAGGGCCCTGATAGCCACGTGGTCAAACTGTGATTCTCAAGTCAAGTTCCATGACACAAAGAAAAAAGCTCTAGGAGGCTAGAGATCCGAAGAAGTGAACATCGCCATAGCTATAAGCATGTCCTCACAAGTGTGTAGACATTGAAAAATCCAACGAGACCAAAACACACAATGAGGAGATACTGGCGATAAAGAATTTCTGGTGGTCATTTAAGGAAGTAAAAGGGGATAATGAATAAAACAGCTGTAGAGCTACGTGGGTCAAAACAAACAGGGGAAGGAACAGGGACCAACATCTCTATGTGTGTAATAGGTGGATGGAATGATGGAGAGGAAAGCCCTGCTTCCAGATCCGAACATCTGGACCGAGGTGGCATTTTGCCAGAATGTGCCGAAGAGCGATGAAGTATGCATGACAAAAGTAGAGGGTAATGATGGAGGAGATGGAGACATTATATTGGCTGAGCACGATAGAAAGGGAGCATAGGACCTTGTGCCACCATGAAAATGACATACATATGAGATTAGTGTTGGGTTTTTCCTATTCTGGTTATTTCCTTGTGTGTGTGTCTGAGCCTGGCATGTTGAGCATGGAGTGTTGACTGGGTAGAATGCTATGATGTAAGTTGCTGTGATTCCAGAAAAGTCCGTTGGGAACTTATGCTTGGCACAGGGGAACCGGTCAATGTTTCTCTCCCATGAACATGTCTTATTCCTACCCTGTTGTACTTACCTGTGTATTACGAACCCAGTAAAGACTACTTACGTCACCTAAGGCTCCTGAGTAATTTGTCCAACGCCAAACTCACATTTTAACAATTAGACTCTGGTTCTCTATACACAATTGGCCTTAAAGGCATCTTCTGTGGAATACTTAAGGGTGTTCTAGAATGCTATCATAATGGTGATTGGATATACTGGGAGTTCAATCGAACACAAAGAGACATCTGCTGTTTGCAATTTATACGTTGTATTGGAAGGTTTTTCAGTGGTTGGGTGGGGAGTTCAGCATGCAGTGAAGATAGAAATAGGACCTAGACTAGGACCTGGTGAAGAAATTCAAATTAAGAATGTGCCTGGTCTGAGGACACCAACAAAGAGTCTTTAGAGTAGAAACCCCTGTAGTGTTCAAAGAAGAGGGACGACTGTGGAAAGGTTTCAGTCATAGGGCAGTTCTTGGGAGAACAATACGGCCAAAGTACACAGGGAGAAACCCATCGTTATAGGTGTTATGAAATATGTCAAGGAGAAATTAAACAGGTTGTCCGGAAATAGTGTAATTGAACCACTTTTTCCACTCACGCTTTTGTGTGATTGTGTGTGTAGACATAAAGGGGGTTAAACACTCTCATTTGAGTTCCTAAGCATCCATTACCTAATATCTCCCACATGTTAACTACCATGAAGGCAGTACGTGGTTTTTGAACCGCCGCATGCCCCCAGATAGCTCTGCATGGGTTCTCAAATCAATTAATGTGTATTGTTACCCCGTTATGTGTATGTATTCAGATACTGCTGCATGCCTTTACATTGAATAATTGGCAGCAACAGTATTCCAGCATCTCACGCAAGAGATGTTTGGTGGAAGTGCAGCAGGGTAATGCTTCCCCGATGATATCTGGGTCACTGGAGAAGTTGGGGAATAACATGAGGCACACGTACATAGAATGTTGAGAATTGTCTGAGAACAGGGACTCGCCCTGAAGCTGGATACATGTCAAATGAAGATAGAAGGGAACAGACATCAAGCCTAATAATGATCTTGCAAATGGAAGAAGCAGTACAAAGTAAAACGACAGGCTGCGTTCATTCTTTGGCTTCATTGAACATTATGCAAAGTATATTCCCAACTTTGACTGCAAGAGATCTACTCAAAAAAAGGTTGGGTGGCATGGCTAATATCAAAGTCAATTTGAAGATCGCAACATGGCAATGAAGAAAGCCTCAACCTTGCAGATTTTGGTATTAGAGCCAAACATTTATGACTGCAGATATTAGTGATCATAGACTTGGTGCTGTACTCACACAAAGCCGGGAGAAAATAATGTAATTCTAATAGCATTTGCTCACCGAGCCTTACAAAGACCAGAAAAGAACTAGGCTGCCATACAGAGAGGAGAGGAATTTGGCGACGGTCTGGGTAATAAAACATTTTAAATATCTAGTGTGGGTTTACCAATCATGGTAAAACCGGGCCACAAGCTGTTGATTCACCTGTTTTCCACTAGTGGTTTGATAACAGCATCTGAGAATAAGCAGATAGATGGGGCACTTATGGAGTTTAATTCTGAAATTGAATTCGCCCCAAAAAGAACAAAACACTTGCAGATTGCGCATTGAGTTTAAGCAGAAAGGAAGGAAAGGTTGGAGAAGATGATTTGGGCAATGAGGATGCAGTGGTCATGGTCAACTCAGGAATAAGTGAAGAGGAATGGATGATAAGCAGTTTAAGGAATGGACCACCCAGATTAAGATACTAAGTCTTGAGAAACGGCCATAGGGCAGCGGAGAAACCTCTGATTCGTTTAGTACAAGTAGTTCCAAGGTTGCCCGGCTGTGAAAGGGGCACACTAAGAGGAGAAATAATTACGTGCCTGGTGGAGTTAAGGGAGATCATTTGTGGACTCAGCATATAAAGTTCAACTTTGGTGATTTTTGACTTAAAGAAGGGTCAGAAAATGAGACTAGTAGCCCAATAGTGATGCCGAAATTGAGGACACTGTGAAAAACTGTGTACCATGAACCGTGAGCAACAAAACGAATCAAACCATCAAGCTTTGTATACCAGAAATGATTAGTGAGAAAGTATGGTCAAAAATAGCGATGTACACTCTAGGCCTATCTAGGAAACTAGGCAGCAATTCCATTTATCCTCCTCGTGGTAGTCCTAGGCTACACACCAATGTGGTTAGAATGAGAAAGTATGCTGGCAGCACCTTCTCAAAAGTGATAAGGCTTTGTGTTTTTATAGAAAATAGATAAACCTTAAACTTCCAAGAAGAATATATATATATTTTTTTATTTATTGTTTTGGTTAATTAAATCAACCTTTCATTATTACATTACATTTTAACAACAATTCAATTTCAACGATCATACAAAACCATAAAAACGATTTGAAACGAGAGAAACAGTTCCTAAAATGTCATTAAAATGTCACCAGCGAGAGATAAAGTATTGCATAAAAGTTCAGAGTATTTAAAATTAGTTAAGATGTCTTAATCACCAGCAGAGGTTATTTCAAGGAATAGTTTCCTTTCAAGATTACAGAACATTTTAACCATAAAAAAGAAGTTTGGTGGAAGTTTGGTATTTCTCGTTAAAGGAATGGCTATGTAAGTAAACATTCTTATATGCATAGTACTCTTATGACACCTTCAACACAACAAGTACATTTCAAAGCAGATAATTTACAAAAGTTTGACAAACTTTGATCTATCCTGGTTTAAATGAACGGGATACTAAACCTAGCTCCATCCATAATATCTCTGGGGTCCGAATTTCGAGTTCCTTAAAACATTTATAGAAGTACGTTTTCCGTAAATCTGACAGGGCTGGAGAGTAGATTACGAAGTGTTTTAGAGTTTCTGGTGTGGTAGTATTGGTACAATGCCGACGGGCTCTAGCTAAAGGATTGGCATGTGTTGTAATTCCTGAATGATTCCTAGTTGGCCATATGTTAAATCCAAATCTGAGAAATATTGTCTGATATTTTGACGATGGAAATTTCAGAAGGTATGATTCTAGTTTATTCATAGCTTTCAAATTGAAGTGCCCGTTTTTATAACACTCATATTTTTGCATCATTTGTCAAGTATTCTGCCAGTCGTACGCCCAAAGTTTATGTTTGGGTTTATTGGGGTTGGTCATTAGTAAGTCTGCGGTGCTGTCAGCAACGCTCATATATTTTGTTGCTGTCTGAAGCCATGGCATTAATGAGTTGTCAAAATCAGAGGTATTCATTTTAGCTATTATTGATAACAATGAGTTTGACTTTGGAGCTAGTAAATATTTCTGATAGAAAGATAGTAATTTCCAAATTTCAATTATATTAAGGGATAACAGCCCTACTTCATGTCTTATAATCTCCATGGGCATACAAGGTGGGAGCATTAATATTTTCTTCCGAAACACTCCTTCAAGCTTTTTCCAGTATTGAATGCCCTTATATTGCCTTGATTCAGCTCTGTACGTGACTATGGGCATTACGTTTTGTTTGTAGTAAGTAATTACTGGTTCAAAGGAAAATGTACCAAATACTCTATGTATTAGTCGTGCCTGTGAGATAGCTATTTAAATTTTAGCTCACAAGGTTTATGGTATGGTAGGTCAACTGGATTATTTTTTGTGTTTAGTCCCAAGTAACAATATTCATTAGTTGTGATTAGAGCTGTTCTGTTGGGCATCCATTTAAAACTTTGTCTGTTTTTAGTATTGTTGCATGATAACACTTTAGTTTTTTCCAAGTTTATGGAGAGTTGGTTTACTTCGGCATAGCTTCGAAGGGCATGGAGCAGTTTTTGTAGTCCTATAGTTTTTTTTATATCAACACATGGTTGTCAGCATACAACAACCACGATAATACAGAGGGGCCTATATTTGGGGAATCAGAACATACCGCCCGTAAAGAATTACCAATGTCAGCTATAAAAAAATTAAATAGGGTCGCTGCTAGGATGAACCCCTGCTTAAGTCCTTAGTTTGTTTGGATTGAACTACTTAATTTACCATCTTGTGTTAAGCGAACCTAAATCGAGGTTTCAGAGTAAAATTGTTTTATTAATGTTTGAATATAAGCTGGACATTTTGCTTTTTCTAAATTTTTAAAAGAGAAGTTCTCTAGAGATGGACTCGAAGGCCATTTTAAAGTCAATAAAGGCCATGTATATAGTTTGGCTGATGAGTTACCCTGTGTATTTTATTAACGATAAGGCTAGCAGCTTGATCAAAGTTGCTAGGCCTGGTAAAAATCCTGTTTGGTAGTTGTCCACTAATTGGTTTTCAATAACCCACATAGTGACATCTTTGAGTAATAGCCGGGCAAATATCTTCCCTGGGACATCTAATAAATCTATTGGTCGATAGTTCTGCGGGAGCTCATGATCCTCTTTTTTGAAGAATGTTATAATGATCTTTTTTTTCCAAGAGGGAGGTATTTGATGATTTTGTATCACATTGGAAAATATATCATGTAATATGTCAGCCCAAGCATAGCGCTGGTTAGGCAATCCGGCCCAGGGGCACGGGACAAACTTAATTTAGTTATTTGAATTCAAATGTCATCTCTATCAAAGATCAGTGATTCTCCTGTTGCCCACGCCATGGTTGGTGTGGTGCTCATTTTTACGGTAGATTGATAAAGCTCCTCATAATAGGAGATCCAGGTTATTACATGAAACTGTAAAAAAAATGGACAATGCTCTTCAGAAATGTGTGGGTGCCAGTTTATGGGAAAATCCAAACGTCACACTTCAAGGAAAACCTTTCTCGTGGAACATGTGGACAAGCCAAGACTTCTATGATAGATGTAAGCCAATTATGTCTGTTGTTGGGCAGAACTGGGAGTGCTGTGGTCATGTGACCAGCTTTGCCTCCTGCCTGCCCCACCTACCTCCAACAACTGTTTTCCCGCCTCACAGCGGATACTTGGGGGCCACATGCAGCCAGCATTCCGCAGTGCTGGGAGTGCCTCGATCACGTGGCCAGCTTCACCTTCCACCTGCCTCTGCCACTTCAATCAGAAGTGTTCCTGCATTATACCTGACACTTAAAAGGCAAAGGCAGCCGGGGCTCAGCAGTGCTGGGAGTGCCTTGGTCACATGACTAATGCTACCTCCCACCCACCTCTATTAACAGTTTTTCCCTGTTACAGTGGACACTTAGGTGACAGATGCAGCCGGAGTTTAGCAATACTGGAGTGCGTTGGTGATGTGACCAGCTTTGCCTCACACTTGCCCCACCAACTTCCATCAGCTGTTTTCAGCCTTACAGTGGACACTCGAGAGACATATTGCGCCTGCATTCGGCAGTGCTGAGAGTGCCTTACTCACATGAATAGCTCGTCCAGCCACGTGCCCCATCCACCTCCATCAGATGTTTCCCATCTTACAGGGGACATACGCAACCGGCATTTGACAGTGGTTTGGTCACTTGGACAGCTCTACCCCCCCTCACCAGCTGTTTTTACCAACAAACTGCTGAATGAGCTTTTCCTAAGTGTCCTCACCATTGGCTCGCTCAGCTAAGGAGGAGGACAAAGACATGACCTTATTGTGCCTGTTGGGGCCCAAGCGCAAGAACCCCTGCCCATATTGCCCTGGCAAGACATCATTATGTACCTTCTGCAGCCACAGGACATCCCTTCGCTCACAAGGACACAGGCCTACCAACTCCCACTGCACCAATACTCTGTGAATCCTCATCCCACTCATTTCCACACCACCTCCACTCTCCACTCACCAAATAATTCTTATTACCCTCAATCAGCAGCCTTTGTGCTACAGATTTTGCCACCCTCATTACCCCTTAAAAGCGTGATGCTATCTTTATCACTGATCCACGTTTCTCTTCCTCTTCTTCCCATGAGCTAGGCATCCACGTCCCTCCTGGGTACGGCAACAACATGCCAAATACAGAGAGAGAGAGAATGTTGGAGGAAGCCTCACAGCCATCCACAAATCTGACTGAGTTTGTACCATACAGAACTGTGTGGCAGTGAAAGCCACGGAGCTCCTCTCATGGCACTTCCCACTATCACAAATACAGACTGAAACCTTCCACCTCATCTATCGCCTTCCTCCCTGGTGTAGGAACCTCTGTTGTGAGAGCAACATCTTCATCACATCAGCATTTGCCTCGCACTGAATACACATCTTCTTTGGTGACTTCAACTTACCGGGAATCCGTACCACTAACAGCATTGAGAGCGCTCTCCCTACTCTCATGGACTTAATAGACATAAACCAGCATTCATTGAGCCCTACTAACATTAGGGGCATGATACTGAACCTAGTCTTCTTCACCTCTCCACTAGTCAAATGCTTCAACCCTACACCATTGACTCGACAGGCCACACCTCCATCGTCACTCACCCTCCTCCTCCTTACTAACACACGACTGGGTAAGCCTACTATGACTCTATGATACTATTACAGGCTTGGCCTGCTGCCCATCATACCAGTTTTCATCCAGCCCCACCACGCCACCTCAGGCACAGCAGACACTCGGCACTTGGACACAAATCATACACAGGAGACCAGAAGTAGAGAGAAAATGGCTGCAATGGAAACTCACACCAGTGCATAGGAGGGCTGCATTCTGCTCTGCCCCACCCAGGCCTGGCTCATACGTATGTACAATGGAGTAGCTAAATCTGTTCTCCACCCATAAAACAGTACGTATAATTCACGTATTATAACAAACATGTCATTTCGCCAAACAGGGAACGAAGCCTGCAGTTGCGAAAGGCACGAAGCAGCCTCCGGCAGCCTTGGGATTTGTGCCAGCAGTGTCATCACTGCGTACTTCTCGGGAGGGGCTCGTCATGCCCGGCAGTCTGAGGCCTCACAGTATTCCACAGCTCAGCTGTGCGGTGCTATGCTCTGCGACATCGCTTGGCATGGGTGTTCAGCTGTTAGGCCAGTCTTTTAGGCAAGTCCGTAGGCCAGTCCATTTGCATCCGATGAATCTCAAAGAAACCAAAAGAAAGGGCAGAATCAGAAAGGTAGCAGATACTACTTCAGGAACTTCTCTATGGAAGCTCTGGAACAGTCAGTCTTGCAACAATAGAATCAGTTAGACCAATCAACTATGATGCTCTCTACCTTTAACTGCACAAAAACAGAACTGGTAGTGTCGAAGTGGGAGGCAGACTAAAATGAGGGAGGCCATGAAGGAGACCCCAGGCAGGGCCACAGTTTAAGTCCAGCGAGTGAACAGACCCAGGTGAGGTTGGGTTGTATATGCGGACTGGGCCACCACCTCTGACAATAACAGGCAGGATACACAAGAAAGTGGGAACACAAAAGAAGGCACCAAAGTCTTTGCAGAAATTAGGAACAGATTTATTACAGCCAGCAAAGTAGGCACATTGCCAGCAGAGTAAGTTTGGCACCTTGGACATGGATGATTGCCTGCACTGGGCTGAAGGCACAAGGCGGGTCATTGATGGCAGGCATGCTAGCTAGGCACACCCACTGGCATGGGACACGGACCCCAGGGAGAAGGGTTGAAGAGGGTAAGGGCAGATAGAAGGGGGAGAGACATGGGAACAAGTCGGTGGAAAGATGAGCAATAGCCCAAAGGAGGGGCGGTGAAGAAAAGTAGAGAGAATATGAGGGAGAGAGGAAGAGAAAAAAGAGAAGGAGGAAGCAAGAGCGAGAAAGAGAGAGAGTAAGAGAAGGAAAGAGGGAAGAGAGAGAGGGATAATGAAAGAGAGAGAGAGAATGACAAGAGAGAGAGGGAGCAAGAGATAAGGGAAGAGACAGAGAAGGTGAGAGAGGGAGAGAAAGGGAGACAGGAAGAAGAGAAAAAGAGAGAAAGAGAGAAAGAGAGAAAGGCAGAGAAGGAGAGAAAGAGGGAAACAGAGAGGGAACGAGAGAGAAGGGCAGGGGGCAGAGACAGAGGCCAGCAGGTGAGGTTAAGGGGTACCCAGGGAGGGAAGGGAAGAGGGAGAACAGACCGGGAGAAGTGTACCTGATGAGGGCCTCTGCAAGTTCCCTTCCCTCCACCCATCCAGAACAGTACTGCAACCTAAAAAGAGCGAGCCACAGTCCCCTGTCCACTTATAAGGCTGTGCTCTGCCCCTCCAGAGCCCGACCCCTCCTGCCTCCCCCAATGAACACAATAGTTCACAGGGCCCAAGTGACAGGAAAAGGGCAGGAATTTATAGGGTGTAGGATGACACATGCAGGCACAGGCCCCACCCCTTCCACATCTGTCTCTCCCCCTCCAGGGCCTTCTGTACTTTTCCCATGGCTTGGGGAAGTTTGTACAGGAAAGGGGCAGGGATATGACAGGTGGGAAAACATACCACATGATGGACACAATGGTTCCCACACAGTTGTTCCAGGGTCCATAGGGGCTGGTGACAGGCAGAGGGGTCAGGTGGACAAATATAGGCAGGCCCACTTGATCGGGAGGAAATTGTTCCCAGGAAGGCAATGGTAGATGACATGATGAACACAGTTTGCCACGTGATAGGAAGGGGGAGATGTGATCGCAGGATGAGGACAGGGGGGTACACATGCATGGACTGGGTAGGTCTCCAGAGGGGAGGGGAAGAGTTTCTCAAGCAGAGGTGATTCACTGGCCATAACATGGCAGCTATTAGCTGTGCCTGGGGTGGGAACAACCTTCAAGTAATACATTGAAATGTAACAGGCCCCTGTGTCATACAGTGAAATACATTTGTGGAAATGAAAAGTCATGCAATACATTAAAAGCAAGAAGTGTCATATATGAGAAACACAGGTGAAGGCTGCCAGGGGTCCACATGTGGAGACTGCCATTTCCATAGCCCCCTCTGGTCCAGAATGGGCCATATCTACTGGGCTGGGGACCAGCATCACACCTCAATCTTTGGCAAGTCTGTAAAGTTCTTTCTTTATGGAGTCTGGATCCCAGCATGTGAGGGGGATATGAGCCATGGTGAACTAGGGCCCAAGGGCTGCCAAGACCTTGATATGAGGCACCAGAGCAGTTTGCAGAAGACAATTAGTGCAAGCCAACCCCCCAACAGCAAACAGGACATATAAAAGCATTGTTCCCCTGAAGGAGCTGAACCTGTTTTTAATTCTATCCAGAAAGTCTTTGGATGTATTCCACGGGATGTCCCCAAGGGAGGTGATGTGAGTGGCATGGTCAAAGATGTTATCAAAGGAGTCTGGATCCAAACATTGCACACACTCTGCAATGGACAGCCAATGTCAGGTTGTTTCTGAGCCCATTTTCTCAACTCCCTCTGCTCAGCAGCCAATGTTCCAAGTGAAAGAGCATCCTCATTCGCCATCACTTGCAGAAGTTCCTGCAACTAATATACAGCCCAACCCACTCTCATGACACAAATGTTGGGTACTGCTGTGGTGCCATACAGCTGTGAATTCATCGGAGGAGTGAAGGTGTTCACAGTGTCATGGGCATGTTGTAGGTCACGGGCATTATTTAAATTTTTTCGGGAGGTCTTTCTTTGGTAATCCTGATGGCGGCACTGTCTGGCCCAGAGTGCAGCTGGCACTACATACTTTTGGCAGCTTTTGGTACTTGCTGCAGTGGATCCAGAAGAGATTTTCAGGTGCCAACCAGGTGTCTGTTGGCTGGTACATAGGCAAGGGTAGCTTCCAAAACCGTCAGGAAATGTAAGGTAGGAGGCAGGCTGTATTGTTGGAAAATGTGTTGGGGCATTCTCACAGGGAGAGGATGTACAGTTTGCTGGGTCTTCAGGGCAGTCCACATTAGACCTTGTCATTTTACTCAAAACAGGCAAGCTCGTGCGGCCAGAGCACCATGGACTGGCATCTGGTGCTGGTGCCTACATCTTCTTCTCTTTCCCCGTTCGAAGCACACAGGGAAGGTGGCCTTGTACCACACAGTTAGAGTAACTTTTTAACAGGTATGCACTGGGCTTGGAGGAGACACTGGCAGGTATGGCCTGGAGCAAGAATTGTTCACCCTGTTGGGAAGTCATATGTGCAGAGACCGAGCAGTTGGTTTGATTGAGATTGCAGGCTGCAAAATGGCAGATCTGGAGGAAAGAGTTCTCTGGATAGTCTGTTAATGCAGGAGGGAGCGGCAGCGGGAGCAGAGCAAGCATAAACTGTCTGATGTTGGACATTAAAGGAGTGGCTTTGGGGATTCAGAGTGAGCAAGAAAACTCAGTTGGCGCAGAGCATGTGCAGATGAGTCAGTCTATCTTTCCTTCAAGTCTTTCGGAGACCATAGGAAACGTTCACTAGATCCGGGGGAAAGCAGAGATCTCACAATAAAGCAAACCCGAAAGAAAAACTGGTAGAAAAAGGTGGCACAATGGCCTAGTGCAATAACGAAAGATGAAAGGCAAAGCTGGTATGCTGGAACAGAACATTTTCAATAAAATAAACTTAAAAACAAAGTGAGCTGGGTACACTGTAGCTGTATGATGGTCACACTGAGATACTAGGGGACATTCAAAAGCGGAGATGTTAAACCTCAAACGCAGGTCGAACTCCAAACATACAATATTCCAATTATAGCAGTGGACAAATGCCAAAAATGAAAAAAAGATCTTCTTTTAAGGAGATAAATCTTAAAACAAAATCCAAGAAATAAAAAAAATGTATATTTACGATTAAAATACAAACATTTAAATATAAAAAATAAATAAAAAAGGCCAAAATTCTTATAAAAATGTTTTTTTTAAATTTACTAAATGTTATCCAACAAAATTACTGTTCAAGAGACCAGAATCAAAACTATCTGAGTTCCAAAAACAGCGAATCTAAAACAACAAAAACACATCTAACTTCAAAAAATGTTAAAGAAAAAACATATATATTGATTTTCAAATCTGACAGCTCACTAACCATGGCGAGCAAAAATATACTCTTCCCCTGCTGGCAGGGTCTCTGAGTGGAGATTTTGTTGGAAGAAAATTGTCCATGATCTGGGGTGCAGTGTCTTAGCTCTCCCCCTTCTCCACTAAATGCAATCTTTGCTGGCCTGGTACAGGTTGTGCCTCGATGGCCTGGCTTCAGATCTGTTTTATAACTGAAATATGGTGTTTGGAATATGCCAGAACTGAATCATCAGTCAATGCCAAAGGCAACCTGTTCACAGAAGGAGGAGCCATAGCTAGGCGGGGCATTGATCTTGCCATCATGATCTCAAAGGGAGAGAGTACAGCAAAGCGGCTGGGCATACTTTTCATTTACATGAGGGCAAGAGGCAACGTGCCTGGCCATCTCAGTCCAGTCTGTGCACACACGTCTGACAGCTTGTAGCTCCCCATTCCTCCTTCCTGTTTTCCCCAACATTTCTGTTCTATTTCGTCCCTAGGGTAGCTTGCAGTATGTTTAGCAATGTTGTCAGTTCTGGAATGGCACCTTATACTGGTAAAATGGGGAGAATGGACCTGAGACACAAAATAATAGTGCAGAGACAAGAGAGTAGGGCAGCACCGACAGGGTCAAGCAGAGTGCTGTAGTAGGCCAGAAAATGCAGTGCACCACAATGATGCAGGCACCTTAGATTGGATGCCCCTCTATCCCTACAGCTGTGACAGTCCGGCCAAACACTGGGGCATCCCGGAACTCCCCCAGCCTTGGTGTACTGAAGGTGGATCCTGTGTCCACCAGAATCATGGCATGCTTGTTACCTAACTGTGATGTCATATACGGACTACTGATTGGGAAGGGGATGGTTAGGGCAAGGAGTTGTTGTGCCAGAGATACTGCGTCTGGGGTCAGTTCCTGTCAAGCTTGAGGGAACTGCAAGGAACTCTGGTCTGGCTGCTGGGTCCAGGGTTGCCAGAAGAGGCACCCTGGCTGTTTTTATTACTGGCTGGGAGATGAGAGGCATTGGTCTGGGATCTGGCCTGGGGTTGTCCAGGCTTGGGTGATGGGCAAGAACCAGCATTATGATCTGGGGTTCTAGGCTGAGCGGGAGCTGAAAGTGACCATACAGGCATGGTGCAGGTAGCTGCGATTGGCTCTGTGCAGACAGGGCTGTGCCCTTGTCCTGCTGATACTGAATCCTTTGAGGACAGTTGTACTTTCACTGGCCCCATTCTTAACAATAGACGCACTGATCCTGATGCACGCAGTGATCTTACTGGGATGGGCACCAGACTGGGGTGGATACTGGTTTGGGCATGCTGAAGCATGTACCTAGGGTTCTTTTTTAAAATTCCTTTATTGGTTTCATAACATCACAAACATTGGAAAAAAAGACAAATACAGACAATGGTTAATTCCCCCAACCCATACAATACAACAATGATGACCATAGTAAGGAAAACAGTGACATTGTAGATTATGCATCAGATAAGAGACCTGAGCTATTAGAGGCACCCCCCTGCTCATAGATAGTCTGCATAAGGGCCCCAGATGTTCCTTGGCCTGGTATTCGGGTGCACAGCTGCACAGTATTCAGTCTCCCTATCATAACAGATCAAAATGTCTGCCGTTCACTGGTCATATGCAGGGGGATGTCCCGTCCACCACACCATGGCAACCCTTCTTCTTGCAAGCAACAATAACAGATCCAGGTCGTGCTTAGGCACATTTTGTTGTGTACCCCGACAAAGTAACCATTGGCAAAGGTAACATCTCCTCCTCAGCAATCTCACAAATAGTGTCATATGCCCGTGACCAAAAAGCCTGTATACGTGGACAGCTCCATGCCAAATTTATGAATGTAGTGGGTGAAGCTCCACATCTCCGGCACGAGTCCGGTGTCTCAGGAAAAAACGTATGTAGGTCAACTGGGGTTGGATAAAACTGATGTAGACATTTAAAGCGGATCAGCTTGAATCAACTATTGACGGCGACGCTCCCAAACGCACAACAGAACCTCCAAGCGTCATCTGGAATGGGAATACCCAGAGCACTCTCCCACTTGCTGAAAGAATCATCCACCCATCCCACTGTCATCTTGAATTGCCTGCTAAGGAATAGATCCTGCCAGCATGAGATACCCAACTTGGCCATTCACTGCGTGTAGGCCTTTTCCCCCCGTCACTAGGATCCCTGGGACATGCGTGACAGGAAGGAGTGGGGAATACAGAACCTCCTGATGCGTCACTCCCTCAATCCGCCGCCAGGCACCGCACATGATCTCTACCATGCTGTGAGCTCTAGGCATACACTGCAGTAAAGTGAGAATAACTGCACTCAGGATTGACGGGGCCGCCATCGCTCTCTCAATCTGGACATGCGATCTCTCTGGGACAGGATCATACCAGTAAGCAAGGAATGAAGTCTGTGCTGAAACTCAATAAGCCTAAAGGTCGGGAAGTGCAAGGCCCCCCTTTCCAAGGGAGAAACCAACTTGCTCCAGTGCATTCACACCTGATTTCCCTGCCATATAAAGCATGTAATTGACACTGTCAGTGATTCAAAGGAAAATTTAACATATGGGTGAAATAAGGAGGTGAATCGGAGGTGGCGTACAATGAAACGCTACCTCCGTTCTGCCTTCCTGGTAGAGTGAGTGCTCCCTCAACATGGTGGCGGACCCATAGACAATGTTTCGGAGTGGCGCAGCGGGCAAGGGACTGAACTGCTGCGGACACCGAAATAGTCCGGGAGTGTGGGCTGAGGCAGAAACGTAGGACAGCTCGACTGGGAGCAGCGTACAGCGGTGAGTGGCTGCAGCTTCGGCTGGTGTGGAGGAGACTGTCGGGTGCTTCCACCGGGAGGAGGAACGGGCCGGGCTCATGCTTGCAGAAATCACACATGCTCTGCATACTGAGGGAGGCAAACAGCGGTTAAGAGGACAACCAGGCCGGTGCAGGGGTAATCACCAGGCCTGCCTTGAAACTGGACGCGGGGGGTGCAAACAAGGAGCACAATCGAAGAACAAGCAGAGGCATAGCATGGCCCAGCCCAGTGCAGCGGACGGAGAGAACAACACATAGATAACGGCCATAGGAATCAAAGCGGGCAAACCGAAGAACAGAGAAGCGTGGTTGGACCCCCCCCCCTTTGCGGGAGGCGCAAGGTACCCCCGTGCATGTAAGCATGCAGAAACACACTGGGAAAGCAGTGACATTGCTCACCGTACCCACCAGCTAATTTGCAGTCGCGCACAGCGCACCCCCCCACCCCGGAACGCAAGCACAGCAGGGACAAACAAGGTTGTATACCTTACATCCCCCTGCACAGCACCTGGCATCAGCATGCAGAGGGCCACCAACTCCCCGGTAGTGGAATAAGCATGCTGGGAGCTGAACAGCCATGGGGCACAAGCAAGCAAACAGCTGGAAGCGAGATAGCAGGCAGCGGATAGACGGTACAAGCTGGGACAGTACAGGACAGCCCAATGGGGCAGCCCAACTGGGCCCAGGAACAGGAAAATGACCAGCAGTATCAGCAGCACCCGACTAGGCCACAGCAGCAGGGCATAAGGACTTACCCAAAAGAATAGCAAACACCAAGACCAGGCATCCATACGCCCAGCGCAGGGAAACATAAGGATACGTAAGCTATCAGGAAACAGTGCAGAACAGTCAAGTTAAACACGAAAATGTCGTCCAAAGCATCCAAAAACAAATACAAACAATTAGTCACCAACACTGGTGAGCCCACCATGATAGCACCTCCAACGCAGCAAGAACATCCAGAATAGATGGAGGAAGATCTACAGGTACTAGTAGCAATAGCAGCTCTAAAGATTGCGCTTGAGACAAAGATGGATGCCATCAGCCTAGACGTCAACCTCCGGAGGCAAGATGTGAGAGCATTGGCAGACCAAACAGGGACCATGGAAAAACAAGTCAGAGAAAACGTGATAAGCCGCAAGAGCAAAATGAAAGACATATCGATACTGCAACAACAAATAAGAAACCTGGATGGTAGAGTTGAAGATGCAGAGGGCCAGGGCAGAAGGAACAACGTCAGAATCATTTGGCTTCCCTAGGAGGAGGAAGGAACTAACCCCACAATTTATGTAGCGAACATGCTGCTACAGGAAATAGGCCATGGAAGCTTTATCCAAGGTTTCACAGTAGAAAGAGCATACAGATCGCTGGCCAGAAAGCCACCGCCAGGAGCCCCACCGAGGCCCATCATAGCCCAGATTCTAGAGTATATGAATAGAGAAAAGATCCTGGAACACTTTAGAAAAGGAGGCACGATACGTAGAGCATCAGCGAAAATAACCGCATACCCGGACTACACCCTACAGGTACAAAAACAAGGATTCACTTTGCAGCAGTAAAGAGGAGGCTTCATGACTCTAACCTCAAATATATGCTGCTATACCCAGCTATGCTTAAAATAATAAGTAAGGGACGGGCCATGTTCTTCCATACCCCAGAGGATGCACATGGATGGATGGACACAGAAAACATACCAACGATATCTGAAAACCGAAGTGTACAGAAGAGGGACACATGGAGGGGGGCTTCGAATGTATGGAAGGGAGGGCAGATGCTCTGAAATTGAACCAACAATGAGGAGCCCTACGCCGGCAAGGAAACTACATTTGGCAACACAACAACTTAACAAAGAAAAGGAGTGATCATTGAGGACCCCAGATCACCATGAGCAAAAGACCAAGGAATGTCCTATGCCCGAGATTAGTTTCTTGTTTACGGATACTAGCGGTTACGTATCCACCTGCTGCTCTCCGGACACCAAGAAGCAGGATGTTAGTGTGGGAGTGAAGAAGCAGGAATGCCTGAGCACAAGGTACACAGTGTTGGGGGGGAGACACAGGGGGAAGGTGGGAAAGTTGGGGGACAGCCAATTCGACCATACTGCATGTGCATGACAGGAACAGAGTACCAGAGACATATACAGGATATTATGATTGCAATGGGAGACCTTAAGATAGCCTCCTGGAACGTGAGAGGACTTAATAGCTACATTAAAAGGAATAGGGTAATGACATATTTACGCCGACAAAAGATAGACTTTGCGCTCTTACAGGGGACACACCTTACCGATGAGAAACTAGCTGTGCTTACGAAGAGATGGCAAGGCACCACTGTGGGCTCTCCGTATTCAGCATATGCTAGAGGAGTACTGATATGGATAGCACTGACTGTCCCGGTCCGGATACTTCAGACGGTGAAAGATAAGGCGGGCGGGATGGTCATAATACAGGGCTTCTTGGAGAACAGGGAACTGTACATCATCAACACTTATGTCCCCAACCACGATACAGCAGCTTATTTCCACACATTATACCCCCAAATAAGCTGACACAGAAAAAGTACACTCATTTTGGGAGGGTATTTGAAAGGCATGGTCTAGTAAAATTTTTTATTGTCCCTACGGGTCAGCCATGTTTTTTTAAGCCTAAGTGGCTCGATTTTAGAAAACTTTCATATGGACCTTACCCGAGTTTTCGTCCATTAAACGCACGCGAAAACAAGCACCAGGGAGCCGCCATTTTCTGATAATCCTATCTTTTCCCCCATCGCCCTGGCTGACCTGCTTTTGCGGCACTAAATCAATTCCCCCGCCCCTGAGCCTGTCATCAGCAGACTCGTACCGCCCATTTCCCAACGCCAAAGCACGTCTCGTGTCAACATTCGCTGCGCTTCAGCTAATGACGTGTCGCCATGGAAATGGCAGGACGCCTCTTTCCTCAATAAGTATAAACAGACAGTTTTACAACACACAGCAGCAGATTTTCGATTCCATTCCTCTCTCTGTGTTACTTTGAGTATTCTGTGACTCGTTTCAGTGCTCTGGACAGCTACCTTCGCCGCTTGTAGCCCGTGTGAACAGATACCAGTACCACCGCTATAAATCATTTTAGTTTGTTTAACACACAATGGCTACAATAATGCCCTACATGTACGAGCCCGAGTATACTGAGGAGGAACTACTGGAAAGGGAAGCACGCGAAAACGATGGGGATTCGGACGGCAGTTGGCAGGACGAATCAACAGATGAAGAGCCTGGGCCTAGTCGAATGGACGGCGTCTCCACCTGGTGCACATGCAATCGGTGCGAGCTAATGCCGACCGAGGAGGAGAACTGCTGCTGCCGAGAAAACTCGGGATGCCTGGCCTACATTTCGGAAGGCGAGCCACGACCGCAATGCATCACCGAGCTGCCAGACTTCAGGGCAGCCTGCCTCACTAATAATGATGGTGCTTATGCACGAACTTCGCGCAACTGTTCGTCCTCGTAATCCGAGTAACGAGTAAGTATACTCTGCTTGTCATGCCACTCCTATTTCATGTTCTTCTACTATATCCAAAATTACATCTATATATCATTGTAACGCATGTAAGTCGTTCAATAGTGTGCATTGTCTAGATAGCATTTGGCCGTGCAGAAAGCCATTAGTTAAAAGAATTGTCATTGACAACAAACGTTTATTAAACTTATCTTGGTCATTTAAAAACAGTTTGTTTCATTCCTTTTCACAGGTGGTACATGCTGGTGGCCTATCGTTCCTTTACATGGTGGCTCCACGGGAGGCTTGGGCACCGCGTTCGAAGAGTGATACCCGCCTGTGCCGTTCGTGCCATTAGAGAAACGTTCCCGAGTGACAGCGGTCAGTGCAGGGGATTTTCTCTCGCTGTGCTGCAACCTGAACTGTACAATGTTTAAAGTCTTGTATTTTTGTGTCATCAAAATAAGATACAAAATAAAACACCACATATATTTTAACAACGGTTGTTTCGATTTTTAAATGAATCAAGTGTGTCTCCATTCAAGGATGGACGTCAGACATCTGTGCTCTGAATGGGTGAAGGTCTGGTCGCTGTGAAGCAGGGTGGTCACTATCTATCTAAGCTAACATAACATATTCTCGATAATGCCTGCACTAAATAACACTTGTTCAAATTCTTTCAGTGGGTTATGTCTCTATAAAAGTCACACATATGTCTATACTAACAATTACCATTGGATTATACAGGCCTTGGGTCTTGACCACTATAATACACCGGTTGAAGTGTGGGTCTGTGCTCACAAGAATCTCCGGTATGTGGCATTTGTTATTGATAAGCAACAATATACTATCGTTGATTTAAAGACGATATACTATATATTGATATAAAGGCGGTTCGCGCCGGTGGATGCGCGCTGGCATGGGGGGCTGTCAGGGGCGCGAAAGGCCAAGATGCCAAACTACATGTATACTTCAAAAGGTGTCCCACGCCAAGGAGCCATCGGTCACATGGCCTCCTCAGACCCCGTGTCTCCAGCCAGGCCTCCCCTTGAAGCAGGCCACCCCCCTGCAATCCACATAAGTGTGTCTCCATTCAGCAGTCTTCCTGTGCCTTATCTGCAGGCCCCAGGCCCATCCATCCCACCCCCCTGTATCAAAGGCGGTTTGCGCCGGTGGATGCGCGCTGGCATGGGGGGCTGTCAGGGGCGCGAAAGGCCAAGGTGCCAAACTACATGTACACTTCAAAAGGTGTCCCACGCCAAGGGGCCATCGGTCACATAGCCTCCTCAGACCCCGTGTCTCCAGCCAGGCCTCCCCTTGAAGCAGGCCGCCCCCCTGCAATCCACATAAGTGTGTCTCCATTCAGCAGTCTTCCTGTGCCTTATCTGTGCGCCCCAGGCCCATCCATCCCACCCCCCTGTATCAAAGGCGGTTCGCGCTGGTGGATGCGCGCTGGCATGGGGGGCTGTCAGGGGCGCAAAAGGCCAAGGTGCCAAACTACATGTACACTTCAAAAGGTGTCCCACGCCATCGGTCACATGGCCTCCTCAGACCACGTGTCTCCAGCCAGGCCTCCCCTTGAAGCAGGCCGCCCCTCTGCAATCCACATAAGTGTGTCTCCATTCAGCAGTCTTCCTGTGCCTTATCTGCACGCCCCAGGCCAATCCATCCCACCCCCCTGTATCAAAGGGGGTTTGCGCCAGTGGATGCGCGTTGTCAGGGGCGCGAAAGGCCAAGGTGCCAAACTACATGTACACTTCAAAAGGTGTCCCACGCCAAGGGGCCATCGGTCACATGGCCTCCTCAGACCCCGTGTCTCCAGCCAGGCCTCCCCTTGAAGCAGGCCGCCCCCCTGCAATCCACATAAGTGTGTCACCATTCAGCAGTCTTCCTGTGCTTTATCTGCAGGCCCCAGGCCCATCCATCCCACCCCCCTGTATCAAAGGCGGTTTGCGCCGGTGGATGCGCGCTGGCATGGGGGGCTGTCAGGGGCGCGAAAGGCCAAGGTGCCAAACTACATGCACACTTCAAAAGGTGTCCCACACCAAGGGGCCATCGGTCACATAGCCTCCTCAGACCCCGTGTCTCCAGCAGGCCTCCCCTTGAAGCAGGCCGCCCCCCTGCAATCCACATAAGTGTGTCTCCATTCAGCAGTCTTCCTGTGCCTTATCTGTACGCCCCAGGCCCATCCATCCCACCCCCCTGTATCAAAGGCGGTTCGCGCTGGTGGATGCGCGCTGGCATGGGGGGCTGTCAGGGGCGCAAAAGGCCAAGGTGCCGAACTACATGTACACTTCAAAAGGTGTCCCACGCCATCGGTCACATGGCCTCCTCAGACCCCGTGTCTCCAGCCAGGCCTCCCCTTGAAGCAGGCCGCCCTTCTGCAATCCACATAAGTGTGTCTCCATTCAGCAGTCTTCCTGTGCCTTATCTGCACGCTCCAGGCCCATCCATCCCACCCCCCTGTATCAAAGGGGGTTTGCGCCAGTGGATGCGTGTTGTCAGGGGCGCGAAAGGCCAAGGTGCCAAACTACATGTACACTTCAAAAGGTGTCCCACGCCAAGGGGCCATCGGTCACATGGCCTCCTCAGACCCCGTGTCTCCAGCCAGGCCTCCCCTTGAAGCAGGCCACCCCCCTGCAATCCACATAAGTGTGTCACCATTCAGCAGTCTTCCTGTGCCTTATCTGCAGGCCCCAGGCCCATCCATCCCACCCCCCTGTATCAAAGGCGGTTCGCGCCAGTGGATGCACGCTGTCAGGGGCGCGAAAGGCCAAGGTGCCAAACTACATGTACACTTCAAAAGGTGTCCCACGCCAAGGGGCCATCGGTCACATGGCCTCCTCAGACCCCGTGTCTCCAGCCAGGCCTCCCCTTCAAGCAGGCCGCCCCCCCCTAAGACCACGACATACATACGTCATTCATTCACAAACACACCCCTGTTTCTAATACTTTATAAACCACTTGATATGTCTCATGAGAACATCTTTGTGCTTTGCAAGTCAACTCCTGAACGTGTTACCTGGCAACCACTGAGATCTACGCTAATCTGCACGTCGTCGTGCTATCCGTGAACTTCTGTGACCGCTTAGAGCAAACCCATCAGTGTGCTACCTGTGGCCACCTACCTATTCTCCTGCAACATACTGCTCTGCTTGCTGAATCCAACTGTTTGTTGGTCAAGGTAAGGCCATGTATCCTAGTCATATTTCGCAGAGTTTTACATTTCTATCTATTTGCGAGTTGAGTATACAATAGTGCTAGGTTCATTGGTCTCATTGCTATTGACTTGAGTTTCCATTGCTATGCTATGCTATTTATTTTCATCTGTGTCTATAGTCATCGAATTGCACCCTTCGGTGGTCCAGTCTATAATCTAAGCATGTTTCCTTCTCGTGCAATACAGAACATCCAAGGGATGAGTCACATGTTCAGTTTTTAGTCACATCATTTATACATTTCTGCAACTTATGCAAATACTAAGCCGCACATAATGAACTGGTATAGTTCCTGCGACCAAAACAAACCTTGCATTGATCATTGTATGATTCATTTACTTTTGTATCAAATCTTTATTCTTGAAGATTGTATAATAATGTCGATATTTACTTTTCAGATTTATCAACAATGCCTGCCTGTTCGATTAGCGGTTGCCCTTCGAAGACCCATGCGAAATCTGAAGGCACTAAAATGCATGTATTACCGAAAACTGTTGATCGAATAAGAGAATGGGTCAGACATTGCGGATATCCACTGGATGAGCTGGAAAGTAGAGTCCAACAAGTTTTACAGGACAAAAGGGGTGATCGATACCGCATCTGCAGCCGGCACTTTTCCTTGGACATGTACACAACATCTTGGGTAACAAAGAAGAATAAACGGCGAACGACACGGAAATTGCTCGAAAACGCTATTCCCACTCTATTCGTCCACATTCCGCCACCGGTGAGTCAAGTGTCCGGATTTAGCTTTAGGCCTTGCGGTAGTGTGTAGGTATCCGAACAGATTAATTGATATTGTAGGTGTTCTATCCCTTGTAATAATTTCGATATTGATATGAGTTATAGTTTTTTGAATAATGACATTTACCTATATATTCTTTTTCGATTTCATAACCCACAAACGCAATGTATATATATATGGGAACAGGAAACTGTGCTGTATTGAGCATTTTACAAGTATTCTGTCGCCTTACATGGCTATTTTTAATATTGGCATTTCATTATCAATCATTAATTTACCTTTACAACTTCTTGACTATCCCTTGAATCTGAAGCAAGAACATTCTACATCCTTGACGTGGTCGCAGTTATCAACCACTTCTAGCGCGTATCAGGTAATCTTACTAGGCTAATCCACTACAGACTTGTTTTATGCATGTCAAGTAATATTTTTATTTTTTTCGTGTAGTCATTTTACCGAATGTTTGGTTAGTGCTTCCCAATTGATATACACCTTAGTTATCGTCCACTGGTGTTTGTTTTCAGTTATGATTAGTGTTATCCATACTAATGCAAGTACTGTCTTTCAGGGAGATGCTGAAGCGTCCGCCACATCTACAACATTTCTAGATGTTCTTCAACAGCAGGAGGTATGGATACTGACAGCTCCATCGAGCATCATCATCAGAGCTGGAATTCTTGTCGTTTGATTGTTCTACACAATGTTTCATTCGTGGTTAGCCGTTGATATGTACCTGTGCTGTCGACCCCAGGTGTGTGTTATGTTTTCACTATTGTAATCCTCACTAATGCAAGTACTATGTTTCAGGCAGTTGATGGAGCGTCAACCCCTGCACTTGATGCAGAGCCTGACATTCAAGTAAATCCCGGGGAAGTGGAAGCGGGACCATGCGTATACGAATCGGCGCAACAGCTTTCGGAAGTGCGCACTACATTTGCAACATCCATAGATATTCTTCAGCAGCACGAGGTATGGATAATGACAGCTCCATCATGCATGCTCATATAACGTGATTCCATTTGCTATACTTTCTTCCCTATTAACGCAAGTGCTGTGTTTCAGGGAGACAACAAAGCTTCCACTACAATCACAACATCCAATTTAGATGATGCAGATGTAAATAAATCGGAGAAATAAGTCGATGAAATGTGATCATATTTAGATTTTCCTTGATTCTTTTGGACAATGCATAATTTGTGGTTATCTCTTTATATGTACCTGTGCGTTTGACCCCAAGTGTGTGTTATGTTTCCAATATTGAAAACCATACTAATCCAAGTACTGTGTTTCAGGGAGACGACGGAGCTTCCACCACAATCACAACATCTCATTTAGATGATGCAGATGTAAAGGAATCGTTGAAATAAGTCGATGAAATGTGATCATATTTGGATTTTCCTTGATTCTTTTGGACAATGCATCATTTGTGGTTATCTCTTTATATGTACCTGTGCCGTCGACCCCAAGTGTGTGTTGTGTTTCCAATATTGAAAAGCATACTAATGCAAGTACTGTGTTTCAGGGAGATGCGGATGCCTCCTCTCCAATACAACCATTCATGGCAGTCCATGCAGAGCCAGAGGTATGGATACTGACAGTTCCATCGAAATAGATCATCACTGGTTGAATACTTGTCGTTTGATTGTTGCACACAATGTTTAAATCGTGTTTGGCTATTGAGATGTACCTGTGTGTTCGTCCTCACGTGTGTTTTATGCTAACAATATTTTGATACATAGTAATGAAAGTACTATGTTTCAGGGAGACGATGAAGCCTCATTCCGTGCTGTCTATGCGGATACAGAAAATATAGTCGTTGCAGCGCAAGAGGAAGGGAGGACATGCGGAAACGAATCGGAGCTACAGCGTGCAGATGTTGAAGGTCGAGTCAAAAAAGTTGCAAAGAAAAAAAACCCAAAAAAAAGGTTAGTTACAAACAGTTCATAACTTTAAAAAAATGTTTGTGCTGGGGAATATTTTATGTTTTTTTCCAGTCAATTCTACTACACTCCATCTTGTGTTTAAACTGAACATCCCTTTTCCAATCTCTCCTCCAGTTACCCGTGGGTGTCAGAACTATACACACACAGACAGTGAAGCGAATGAGAGATGTGGCTTGCCAGACCGTGTACACTATGGAGGAACTATTAATTGAGGAGAGGCGTGTTCAGGCTCGAGATGCTCATGTCCAATGGCCAGAACATGAATTAACTGTGTTTGGAGACTACAGCAAAGTTGCATTGGACCATAGCTACAGTGCGACCGCACCACCACAAGAAGATGTTATTGAATGTATTGAAGATAGCTCTGAAGTAGTTGCAGATCAATTTACACAATCTGCACCCGCCAAAAATTTGCCACCAAAAAACCTGTCGACATTGTTGTGTTCTCCCATCAATGTTGAAGTAATAGATGTCGAAATGACAGAGAATGAACCAGCCGCAGCATCCATAGACGCATCAGAACTTGATATCAGCGATATTACTTTCCAATGTGTTAAAATCTCCACAACGTCACAGGCCGAAACAACGTTGACGCAGGATGACAGTCTAATGAAAGAGCAAAACAAAAGATGGGTAAACCTCTACTTCGCTGACAAAGAGGAAGTAACAAATGTAGTGAACAGAGAGTGTGTCAGCGGAAACAAAATTCAAGTTAAAGTGGTGACCGGCAATGGGTTGGGGAGAGAGGGGGCCCCCGAAATTCGGAATCACAGATCAGACCATATAAACCAAACAATAATTGAAAAACATGAATATTTTATTTAAATTCCATTTGTTAAAACATACATATTAAATTTTAAATTTTGTTACGAGCTCATCTCTAAATAGCAGCAGATTGTTGTAGAATAAAGTGCATAGTGAAACAAAGTGCCAATATAAAACCAGACTGAAAATTCAGTCAGTATTAACTTCATGTTGCCAAGCTGTCTGAACCTCAAGTCGGCTGAAGGGGGTCACCCGGCTGGTGGTCAGAGGCTATGGCCGCATTTAACAATATAGAGAAAACCCCAAAAATATGTGGACAAGGCAATGGTAGTTCCTAATTAGAAAAAGGGGTGCCATACGTCGACTACTGTACTGTCATGACCTACTATATACACTAGGTCTGACATATACACAGGAAGTAGTTTCGATGGTGCGGAGCATCTAGGCTGTTTCACGGTTGATGCCCATCTTCTTCAGGACGGCGCACTCCCGTTGGAATATTTGCCACTTGAAGGTTTTAATGTAGCAATAAGGCAATAATACACACAGGAATACAGAATTATGCAAAATGAATCCATAATTTTACCAATATCTCAATTTTGAAACTGGCCACTTGTTCCCGAATGTACATCCTGGGAAATGTGTATGGACCTGTAGGGCAAGTTCTCAGTCAAGTAGAACTAAATTGGGAACGGATCACAAGCATAGGAGTTCAATCGCACAATTATGTCACGGTCGACCAGTCACAATAAGGCATCTGAAAAGATCTGTCCTACTGGAGTCTAGTGTTGTTCACCGCGTTATGATTCGTGCGCAGATAGCGTCAGTCTGTGCGCGAACCATCCCGCCTTCATTGAATCCTCAATAGCTCTAATGAAAGAGAGCAAATACATTGTATTCGACAGTTGTTTGATGGAAATTATAAGTATGCTGAAATGTGTGCATTCCATTAGAGGGAAAGTATGTGGGAAGCCATTGATTAATGTGACTCGTCAAATAAAAGGCAGTAACGTCAAAATTAATGCAGCCTGTAGATTAAATCATAGGTTCTCATGGTCTGCACAACCGATGCTGGGGAAACTGCCAGCAGGCAATCTACTGTGTGCAGCTGCATCACTTTTTAGTGGCTCCAGTTTTAGGAAGTTAGAGGCTTTCTTTCAGTTTGTGGGACTCCATTTCCTTTCTAAAGCGCTGTACTACATATACCAACGTGATTATCTATTTCCGGCCATTAGTGATGCTTGGAAAATTGAACAATTGTCTCTAGCAAGTACATTCGAAGGCAAACGATTCAGGCTAGCCGGCAATGGACAGTGCGACAGCCCTGAATTTTCTGCCAAGTACTGCACCTACCACTTTCAGGACATGGATAGTAAGAAAATTGTGAGTTCGGTGGTCGTGCAGGTAACACAATGTACATCGTCAGTGGCCATGGAGAAACTAGGATTTATAAAATCAGTGGAATATCTACAATCAAGGGGAATGCACATCGACCTCATAGCCACGGATAGACACGTTTCAATTGCCAAGACAATGAGAGAGCAGTTCCCACATATTAAACATCAATTTGACTTATGGCATCTTGCTAAATAATAAGAAAATCTCGGCTGCAGGGAAAAAAAAAGGTTTTGAAAGTATTTTGCATTGGTCACATTCTATCACCAACCATCTTTGGTGGAGCTCAAAAACTTGTGAGGGGTCAGTGGAAATACTACTTGAAAAATGGGGGTCACTGATGCACCACTGTACCAACGTTACCGCTGGACAGCAAGTGAACATTCCCACCAATGTGAACATGGCCCTTTGTCCCCAGAGGAGGCACGGAAGAAGAAGTGGTTGATTCCATCTTCACCGACACACAAAGCCATTGAGAAGATTGTTTTCGACAAAACTCTATCAAGAGATTTGAGAGGACTGACAGAATTCTGTCACACAGGAGATTTGGAGGTGTTCCACAATATGTGCCTAAAGTACAGGCCAAAGCGCTTGCATTTTAGCTTTCGGGGCATGAAACATCGCACTCTACTAGCGGTCTTGGCCCATAACAGCAATGTCGGACGTGAACAATCTAGGACTAGGGGTAAAGTAAGGATGCCTCGCTACACTAAGGTGTTTTCAAAACGAAGTAAGCAATGGGTGATCAAACCAGTCTATGATGAAATGCAGTTTGACTTTGTGAAAGGCCTTACTGTTGCTGTGTTAGAGAAGCACATATATGGAATTTTTGACGTTTCTGTGCAGAGCAGCGATCCATTGCCACCGAACATTGGGACTGTGCCATGCCCACCCGAAGCACAGCTGATTGTGAAGTACAAATCCCGGTTTAAATAATTGCAATACAATTGTCTTTTTGTAAATAAATGTTATTGTACAGTGTACCTGTAAACCTAACCCCTACCTTCACCATCATGGGTGGCGAACAAGCTGGGTGTCATCTTTGAATTCTCTCTATTCACCTCACATATGTGTATGTATATATTTTTCTCATGTCTCATCTCATGTAAATGTAAATGCTGCGCACTGTTAATGGAGGGGAGGCTTGCATATTGCAAATAATAAAACAAAAAAACAAACAATAAATCTCACTTTTAACTCAACTCCTGTGGTACTTTATACTTTCCCTGACCTTCCGCAAAACATTAAATGTCTCAATTTGGGCTGCAAAGCTCGCAGACAACGGGGACAAAATTGGGGCACTTAGAATGCGCCAGCCAAGCGGGCCGTGGCATTTGGGAGAGAAGCCAGTTCGCATTTGCACATTGAGGCGCACTACATAGACGGATTCTAAACTTCAAGTTCTCACAGATGCCTATACTACGTGATGTTGCTTTTAAAGAATGCGAAGGACAGTGCCCAGATGAGGCCCACAAGTCGCACTGGAAGTATAAGGGTCTATTGTTTTTTGACCTTGAGACAGGGACCATGCCGAAAGAACTACATTGGAGGGAGTGCGCAATAACGTAAGAGACGATATGGCAGAAAATTCAGAAACTAGACCGAGTTTCATTTTAGTTCAGTATACGAAAAATCGTTGTCAAGAGCACGGTCCGTTTTACAGACTGCATTAGGAAGAGACACAATGGAAATTTCAAATATAATGTAAGTAAATCTTTACACGCTTTTATACCGCAATGAAGATTTAATGAATGGATGCATGAATAAATGACTGAATGAAGAGCTAGGAAAAGCAAGTAAAACGTGTTTGTAGTGGGCACATGGGCATGCAGGTCCACTGGTCTCACCGATCTCGGTCCTTGGCCCAGCCACTTTTCCCTGCACTGCCTACTTGCACTACGGGACTGTCTCTGTATCCTTCAGCCCCTTCTCCCGGCATTTACCTTGCACTTGCCACCAGCTGGTCCTATTATTGAATTTGTATTCAACTAACCATGTACAGCCCTTCCCCATGCGTGATCAGAAAGACACCTGGCCTAGTAGGATCGTTGTCTGTCTGCCCTTGTTCCCCACCTGCCTCGTCACGCCTAGAAACACTTGAGTATAGGCGCGTTACAAATGCCATATCATATATCATATCATTCCTCACGCATGTAGACTAACTGTCGTTTATCATTGTGTGTTGGCCTCGATTTATCTCGTTCCTTTTCGCATTGATTTTAGAGACGAACATACTCCATTGAACTATCCTTAAATAAATGAAATGAGTAATATTAATGAAGTTCGGCTAGCGAGACTAATTATAATTTTTTTGTTTTCATAACAGGTCTTTGATCCCATTCTGCCACTGCCATCCTAGCCCTACTCAAGCCACCTTCAGTAAAAATGAAGCATGGTGCACAGAGATACAATCCGCCCTATCCAATAAATTGATCAATATCAGAGAAGGTATTGAGGTTAAAAAACTCAGTCTTTCGACTCAGTTGTCAGAGAACAGCCCCCAGACCCCTATTAGTAATCCAGTGGAGCAAGCTGCGTTTTGTTTCCAACCTATTTCAGAGCAAGACTTGTCTAAGATAATTTCCAATCTAAAATCTACAAGTTGTAAAGGGGATCCCTGCTCCTCGATCATAATCAAAGAGTGTTCTCCGGTCCTCATTCCAGCCCTAACTAAGTTCGTCAATGCATCCTTAGCAGCTAATAAAGTCCCGGATAACATTAAAAAAGCTTGGATTACTCCACTGCTAAAAAAAAACAACCTTTGCCCTCTCACCGCCTCCAACTACAGGCCTATTACAAACACCCCATTCCTGTTAAAAATCTTGGATAGGGTGGCCTATAACCAAATTGCTAGCTATCTGGAACAAAATGAAATCTATCACAAATTTCAATCAGGGTTCCGTTTGAATCACGGAACAGAAACAGCTCTATTGGCACTCAAGTCTCATCTTTCACAGAGAATGGACGGGGGTCACATTTCCCTTCTCATGATATTAGATCTGTCGGCTGCCTTTGACCTGGTGGACCATAACATTCTGTCCACCAGGCTAAGACAGAATGCCAATTTCTCGGATGAAGCAGTTAATTGGGTTATATCTTTTCTGAAGAATAGGCTAAACAGAGTGGCCAGCGACATTGCAGATCAGAACCAAACATACTTATGTATGGGGTCCCTCAAGGGGCTTGCATGTCGCCCTGCTTCTACAATATATTTATGATTCCCTTCTTCCAGATGCTCCAGAACGAGGGGATTGTATTTGCAAATTATGCAGATGACACTCAATGTGTCATCCCCATATCTGGTTCCCTTGTTGAAGATGAGGCAAGAATTAACAATATTTATAAGAAAATTCAGGATTGGATGGTACTCAATGGCCTAGCATTGAATAGCGCTAAAACCAAGCTTCTAATCATTGGCTCAGAGGCCAAATTAGACAAACTAGGGCCCAGCTATAAATCGCTCATCATTGATGATTGCCGCATTGAGGTCATGAGCAAGGTGAAAACCTTAGGAATTTACTTGGACAAAAACCTTAGCATGCACACCCAAGTGAATAACCTGGTCTCCTCTGCTTCCTATTTTCTCAAATTGTTTCGATGTTTGAGACCTTTTATATCGAAAGCCAACGCAGAAACATTGGCAAGGGCCATAATCAGCTCTAAGATCGACTACTGCTGCAGCCTTCTCATAGGGCTACCGGTATCTGACATCCACCGGTTGCAAGTCATTCAGAATGGAGCAGTTAGGGTAGTGAAAGGCCTAGCAAGAAGAGACCATGTGTCGGAGGCCCGGCGAAGCCTCCATTGGCTGCCGGTTAAGGCTAGAATTATGTTTAGATTGCTTCTTATCACCCAGAAATGCATACATGGAGTTATGCCATTTTATCTAAAAGAACTAGTTTCAGTAAAAAATAACACCCGTACCCTTCGCTCTGATGAAACAAACATGTTGGCCATCCCACGGGTAAAAACCAAAAAATCCAGAGATTCAGCGTTCTTCTCAGCAGCTCCCCTTAATTGGAATTCACTGTCTGTTACTATGAGGAACACCACCTCGATAGAAATCTTTAAAAAAGGGCTTAAAAATGCTCTTTTCTCATAGGTTAGATTCGCCTCATGATCACTGGCCCTGCTTATGAACCCTATGGTGTCTAACTGGGTTCTTCTCTCCTGTTCGTCTTTTGTGTGTCTGTTTTTCTCTGTGAATTTTTCGTTTTGAAGCGCCCTTAAGCTTTCGGGTACCTGGTGCGCTATATAAATGTTAAACATAAACATAAACATCTGTTTGAGACACCGGCGGATGGATTCTTCAGCAGACACCTGCAGCTTTGTGTCAACCACTGGAGCACGATCACCATATTATGGGACGATCGCCAAGGGCCCACATGCCCTTACGCTGTACTAGTGGCTAGAAGCAACATATCAACCTTTACGTTGGACTAGTGCCTAGTTGATGGAACAGCCTTGCGGTTCACCGTGCTTCCAAAGTGATTCTTTTTACGAAAATGAACACCCTGTGTACCATAAAGGAACAGCGCGTGACTCAAGATGAAACGGAACAGTTATTGCGGATACAGATAAAAGAAAATAAATGGCTTTCGGAGTTCATATGGCAATTGCTGAATATTCTCTAAACATTTAATGTCAAATAAATGTACTTTACCAAATGTACCGTGTTGCTGTTTCATTTTAAAGTACAGTTTCATATTCCGAATTGTGGCGCGCTGTGTTGTGAGTTGATCTGTGTTGGTTTCCGGGTTCTGTGTGGAGTCGCGCAGAAGACGACTGGGCGCGTTTGCCTACGCAGCACAGTAACGTCACGGAGAGAGGCGGGGAATATGAATGTTTTGATAATGTCAGGCTCAGGGGCGGGGGAATTGATTTAGTGCCGCAAAAGCAGGTCAGCCAGGGCGATCGGGGAAAAGATAGGATTATCAGAAAATGGCGGCTCCCTGGTGCTTGTTTTCGTGTGCGTTTAATGGACGAAAACTCGGGTAAGGTCCGTAGGAAAATTTTCTAAAATCGAGCCACTTAGGCTTAAAAAAACATGGCCGACCCGTAGGGACAATAAACATTTTTACTAGACCATGCCTTTAACTGTGTTTTAGATCCCAAATTGGACAGGTCAGACAACAAATTCACACAACCTACACCTGCAGCCAAAACCCTCAGCACCCTGATACAAGCGTTTAAGTTGTCTGACATCTGGAGAGCCCGGCACCCACAAGACCTGGGATACTCACACTACGCAACCCCTACGAACCACCTTACTAGATTATATTATATTTTCACAGGCGAAGAAACCCTAAGTGAATTCTCCACAGCAGAATATAAAGTGCGGGTGCTATCAGACCACTCACCACTATTAGTAACTTGGCACGTTGTCCCACCCAGAGCACGTATTCCAACCTGGAAGCTCAGAAGCGAGGCCCTGAAAGATGAGGTCTTTCACAAACACCATAGGGAGGAAATCAAAGACTATTTCGAACTTAATACCGGTAGTGTGGCGTCTGCAGGGACATTATGGGAGGCCTTTAAAGTGGTAATTAGTGGAACACCAATAGCAAAAGCAGGGGGTAAACAAGCCAAAATAATGAGCGACATAGCAGATGCAGAGGCTAAACTGGAAGAAATAGGCCGCTCAGGGGAAATGACAATGGAGCTAGCTCAGAAGCCTAATCGCCTGAAACACCAATGCTTAATACACTGGGACAGATTGAGCACCCTGAATTATACCAAATACATATAAAGACAATGGAGGGAGACAAGCCAGGACGGTTGCTGGCCTGGTTATACAAAAGTGAATCCAAGCTCAAACTGATAAAGGCAATAATAGACAGCGACGGAACTGACTATGCGTCACAAGAAGGGATAAATAATAGTTTTGTAAACTACTATAAAGAGTTATACACGGACACATCTGTTACACAACCCTCAGATATAGAGGAAGCACTGGCACAAATAGACCTCCCAAAGTTAGACAAAGAGGCTGCGGATCAATTAGACGCACCCATAACGTTAGAGGAATTGGAATTTAACATAAGAGGGCTACCGACAGGTAAGACACCTGGGACAGACGGACTACCCAGCAAATTTTATAAAGAATACATCTCTGCTATCACGCCCCCACTGCTAGCAATGCTGAATCAAGCATTTAACACAGGAACCCTCCCGCTGTCACTGAGAGAATTCCTTATTATACCATTGCTAAAGCCAAATAAACCTGACACAGACTGCGGATCATACAGACCTCTGTCACTGTTAAATAAAGATGGGAGAATACTGATAGCCCTACTGGCCAACAGGCTTAAAAAGGTAATAGCTAAGTTAATACACCCAGACCTAACGGGATACGCACTAGACTGAAACATCACATGGAACCTTAGGAGGATGCATCACGTTACAGGCCACACCAAATACAGCACAGACCACTATGCAATAGCCTCACTAGATGCATTCAAGGCATTTGACTCAGTCAGATGCCATGGCTGCTAGCTACGTTGAATAGTTTTGGCATGGGGCCCATATATACGAAATGGGTACGACTGCTGTACAGCAAGCCAGTGGCTAGAGTCAAGGCAGGCAACCAGATTTCAGAGCAGTGGGTGTTAGAGAAAGGCACAAGGCAAGGTTGCCCATGGCCCCTGATGTTATTTATACCGGCCTTAGATCCATTAGCAGCATATCTCCATAAAGAATACCAGGAGGCGGGCATAGAAACACATGGCAGGTGGAATTACATCTCCTTGTACGCAGGTGACATGCTCATCTACTTGCAAAACTGAGAAATCAACTTGCAATATATATTAGATGTACTTGAACACTACGCAGAGCTTTCAGGCATCACAGTAAGTGAAAAAAAGCTTGTTCCCCTCAGCAGGCTACGCAAAGAAGCCACATAATACAATGCCGGGACTGCCGCAGAAATGGGAGGCGGAAACATTTTAAATATCTAGGAGTCAATATCTACCACGACCCCAAGAAGGAACATACACTAAACACACAGCCGTAGACAGTGTGGTGAAGTCGATGTACTTCTGGATGTAACTACCCCTCTCACTAATGGGCAGAGCAGCGTTACTAAAGATGGTTGTGCTCCCTAGACTCTTGCACTACTTTGCAAACGTCCCGTATGATATACCGAGAAGTTTCTTTAAAAAGTTAGATACAGGATGCCAGGAATTCCTGTGGCACAAAGGTCGATGCAGACTGGCACTCAAGAAACTGCAGAAACCATATGACCAGGGGGCTCATAAAGGTTCCCAACTTTCAGGCATATTTTGTGGAGAGCCAGTTACTGTTCATTACGAAGTGGCTGGCAGACGTAGAGTTGCAAGATACCGACCTGCTCCAATCAGCATGCACCCCATGTTTCCTGAAAGAAATTGTCCAGATCCAGAGGATCCACCTTATTAAAGGCAAACAGTGCCCCTTTAGAATACTCTCTCACACGGTCAGGGGGTGACCACAAATATTTATATATAAAGGAGACAGATACAATGTTTTCAAAATTGCTGTTCTATACATATGGTTTGATGTAACACACCCTCCCTGTACATCTAGTCTTGAAAAAATAGACCCAGTATGTGATGTTTTTCCACAGTATCAAAACAAATTATTTTAATAAAGTTTTTTACAAAGGATTAAAAAAACTCCTAAAAATGTTTTGCATGAAAAATGGCCCAATACAACAAAACATGGTAGATATAAAACCAGTACAAATCACTAATTCACATACATACAACCACATACAATGAATACAACACTGTACAAAAATACACAAATTACTTTAACACTTCTCCCAAAACTGAGTGTTATTGACTCAGGCAAACAATGATCCCGACATGTTTCAGTTCTTGATTGCACTAATTGCATGAACTTTCTTCAGGGGAAGAACTTGATTTTCTTAGTCTCCACCATGCAATCCAGGGCCACACATGGAGATTTCAATAGTACTCCTAAAGTCAAAAGATAAAAAACAATAGGGGGGCTATCACTCTACGTCACCATCATCCATATATGCAAGTCAGTAAAACTCAAACACAGAGCTCAACAACCCAGTAGACATGCTAATTAATTGCAATGTACTGGGGGAGGTCCATAGGTTGCTATCAACCCTGCCTCACAACCACTGTAAACAACTACATACCTCCTAGTAGGATATTAGTAGTGCTGGTGTAGAAATACACATTAGTAGCTGAAGACTTCAATATTCAAGTCTTTGTAATTTTCTTTGTGGTTCTTGGATAACCAAGGGTCCTAACCAGTGCTGCAGAAAAAACAACCCATTGTAGTATGTCAAACAACGGGACCACATCAGAGGACCCATTTGCCGAGGCACCCGCTCTTGCTGACGCTGGGTAAGGCAGTATGGCGCAAAGCTTGCCGCATATTGGGGGGTCAGACGCCCTATTTGCCTCAAATCCCGCTAGTAGCACTTAAATCAGGGGATCTGCAAACCAGAACACATGTTAGGAAGCACTGGGAGCCCTTAGGAATCGCGACAATAGGCGACATACTATGGGAGGGGGAACCAATATAGTTTAGCGCGCTCACATCAGAAACAGGGTTACACAAGGACAACATATACTACACGCCGCATTCCTCAGAAAGCTGAAACAGACATGGCCAGTACAGAGGTGGGAGCGAAATTGACAGCAGCGATAGAAACATTGTATGACATCTCGGTGGGAGGAAATTAAGTATCTAGGATATATGAGCTGTTCATGTTCCCAGACAAGAACGGCCTGGTTAAGACCTAACGCAGCTGGGAAGAGGACCTTCAGGAACCAATGACAGATAAGCTGTGGGAAAAAGCAAAGACATAGCATAAACAGGTATCCAGAAACGCGAAACTGCAGCTTATACAGCAATACGTAACCCACACAGCATACCTAACGCCCCAGAAAATGGTGAGGTTTGGTGAAACTGCAGCACAAAATTGCCCGAAATGCGAGCAGAGCAAGGTTGGCATGGAGCATATGTTCAGGACCTGTGTGAAGATACAACAATACTGGGGCGAGATAGCTCTAAAGTTAGCGAAAGCGGACATAATACTAGGCCCAAAGTCCCCCACGGTCTGCCTGCTGGGCATATTTACGTGCCTGAAAAAAATGAAACATGCTAGCAAACTAAAGGACTTTGCATACATCCTGGCTAAACGCAGGATAGCAATGAACTGCAAAGCACAAAGAAGTCCTGATGCAAACTGGTGGTGGAAAGACCTCCAGAAATGGACACTCGCAGAGACAGCAGTTTGGCAAGAAACAGCCCGACGGAGCCAAGAGGAAAAAAACCCGAACTTAGATTTGTGGAGACTATTATTACAAGATTTGCATACCTCGGACTACTCCACGATACAGGCGACTACTGAAACCTTAGCGAACCCTACGGTGGAAGAACAGTAAATGTATAGCTGGTACAACCCATACAAGGAAATGGCACAAATAGAAACACAGGTGGCGCAGGCTGTTACTGGTGAGGGGGGAGTTAGGAGGCAAAGGAACAATGCGGCAGACAGACAATATTTTCATAGAGATGTAAATACATGTAATGGCTGAACTTTTTTGTGAAAATCAATAAAATAAATTCAGAGTCCCACAATGTTTTATGATAAAATAAAGTGAAATTAATCATTCAAGCATCCACACATGCCAGGTGTACCCTGAGGTCAATGTGGGGCAAAATGAGGGGGCATTGTCTTCCTCTTCCAAGTGGCAATAAGTCTGCAATGCGTCATATACCCCTGCACCCCCTATTGCGACCCTGGTGACAGGGTAGGGCTGCAGCAAAAGGGAGGATTATACCAGGAAATCTCTGTCACTCTTTAGGTATGATATGATATGATATGGCATTTATAACACGTCTATACACAGGTTTTTCAAGGCGCGACGCGGCAAGGGAGGGGCACAGAGGGAGGACAGATAGCGATCCTACTAAGTCAGGTGTCATTCAGATCACGCAAGTGCGTGGGAAGGGGGCAGGGACAGTGCGGTACATGGGAATAGATAAACACTAAGTAAGTAACGGCCAGCATGTGGCAAGTGCATGGGTAAGTGCAGACATCAGGTGTAGGAGGCTGGTAGGGGGGACTGTAGGGATACAGAAACAGTCCTCAAGTGCAGGGGTTGCCGGGAGGGCAGTGCAGTTGTGTGACGCTGGCGGGGGGCAAGGGGCCTAGGCCTGAGATCAGAGGGTGTCCAGGTAGCCAGTGAAGTTCTGGTTACAGCCAGGAGATCAGCAGAGGAGAGGAGGAGAAAAGTCAGAAGCAAAGTGAAAGGTTTTGAAGTGCTTCTGGAACCAGAGATGGTTCTCCTCAAATCTTCAAATTCAAGGGAGGCAGGGAGGCTGTCCCAAAGGGAGGCACCAGCCGAAGAAAGAGATCTACCACCAACTCGCTGCTTGGAGAAGCGACTGGACTTGAGGAAGTTGGAGGCGGATGAGCAGAGAGCTTGAGAAGGAAGATATTTAGGGAGAGAGAGTTGAAGGTATTGAGGCCCCAGAAGGCCTTGTGGACGATGCAGAGGGTTTTGAACTTAATCCTCACAGCCACTGTGAGCCAGTGCAGAGATTTCAGTCCTGGAGAGATACGATCCCTGGACTTGAGGATAAGGACAAGTCTTGCAGTCCTGTTCTGGATAAGTTGCAGAGGGCGGAGAGTAGAAGCAGGCAGATTTAGAAAGAGGCTGTTGCAATAGTCCAGCCTAGAGAGAACCAGAGTTCTGGAGACAGTGAACTTCTGGGAGAAGGAGAGAAAAGGAAGAATACCTCTGAGGAGGTGCAGCTGGTAGTGTGACTTCTTAGAGATTTCAGAGATGTGAGGAGAGAAGGAGAGTGTGGAGTTGAAGATGACCCCTAGGCTCTTTGCCTTGCAGGTGGGAGAAGGGAGAGGGCCAAGAGAGGCCGACCAGAGAGTTGCAGGAAAGGAGGGAGCGAGTGTGCCATTGAGGAGAATCTCAGTCTTACTGGCATTAAGACAGAGGTCATTGGCGGCACACCACTCCTGGATAGCAGACAGTCAGAGATGAGGGAAGGAGAGGAGGAGGCCGAGGGTAGCCTTAAGATGAGCTGGGTGTCATCCGCATAGCACTGAAACTTGGGGCAGAGAACGGCGATGCGGTGGGCAAGGAGTGCCAGGTATTGGTTTAACAGCCAGGGAGAGAGGTTAGACTTCTGGGGGACATCACAGATAGAGAAAAAGATAGCAGAGAGGAAGGACCCAAGTTGGTCCTGGGGGGGTCGGTCAGAAAGGAAAGAAGTCAGCCACTCCAGAGCCTGACCAGTGCTACCCACAGAGAAGGTTGAGCAGGATGGCATGGTTGACAGTGTCAAAGGCAGAAGAGAGATCAAGCAGGATTAGGGTGCAGGGGGTGTTGCCGCCAAGGTTGGAGAGCAGGTCTTCACAGATGTTCAGGAGAGTAGTTTCCGTGCTTCTGGCAGCTCTGAAGCTAGACTGATGATCATGAAGACAACCAACAGATTCAGTGTGGAGATTAAGCTGGGAGAAGGCCAGATTCTCCAGGAGCTTGCCCAGGAAGGGAGTGATGGAGATTGGGCGATAGTTAGCCGGGCAGGAGTGGTAGGCAGAGGGTTTCATAAGAAGAGGGTGCACAATGTAGTGCTTCAGGGGGGATAGGTGTGACATAAATTGGGAAGTGAGCTTTGTCGTGCCACCAAACAACTCACTTCTGAGTTCCTTGAAGCTCCTTTGCGGGGTGGGGTAGCTGGTTGTTTGGAAAGGATCATAGACTCTTATAAAGTAAGTTAGTCTACAAATCTAACCAATCATATATCTGAACTTCTCTTTTTACTTCTGTGCTGGAGAGCAGCTATAATCCACATGAGGAATTGAACGTCAGCAGGCAGCCCTGTGAGGAAACTAAAGTTGGGAACCGGACCAGGCACCGCAGGACATGCCGAAAGCACCAAAAAGGGCGGGGGATCGCATCCGCAAGCAGAGATTCTGCCCCAATGAACTCCAGGCCATGGTGGACTACCTGGCAGAGCATGCCGATGTAGTCTTCAGTAGCGACATGCGCAAGGAATCGACCCTCCGCAAGAAGGCCATCTGGGCGGAACTGGCACAGAGGGTGAGCGCTGTTGGCAACACCCCCCGCACCCCCAGGGACTGCTGCAAGCGGTTGGACGACCTGCGGGTGCGGGGCCTCCTCTCCAGCAACCTCAGCCAGGCCCTGCAGACGGGAGGTGGGCCAAGTACCCCAGTAGAACTCGAGCCGTGGGAGTAGACCTGTGCGGAGCGCATTGGCACTGAATCAATTGAGGGCGTGGGGACCATGGAGTGCGGGGGAACGACTTCTGCAGAAGGAGGTGAGTGTCGACAGTGTACACTGGCAATGTCCATTGCATGATGTAAACTGACCCAGGGGCCATGGAAGGCACCCTCTCGTGTTGCCCTCCCCCCATCCAACAAATGCTGAGGCAAGTGCCGCCTAATGCTGGCCCAAGTGCGAGTTCATAACGCACATCAACTATAGTGCATTGACTTGCACAGCCCATCATGCACACTGTCCAGCGTGGTAGGCATGGTACCGGCCAAAATGTACATGACCAGGGCCCAAAGAATCACTCCCAAACATGTGTATATGTCATCACCATGCACATGTACCACTGCTATAGCTACCCCCCAAACCGAACAAACCGTAAATGACCGAAATGTCCATGCAACCATGTATGCAAATAGGACATTGCACATACACTAATGTTGTCCCTCTCTCCTACCCCCACAGGCACAGACCATGACAGCACAGAGCCCCAAGGAAGCCGCCCAAGCACCTCTGCGGGTACTGGCAGGGTCAGGCCGAAGCCAGCAGGAACGAAAAACATCCCCCAGCCTACGGAAAGGCCACTTGAAGCTGGCAGACCAGCAACCCACACAGCCTCGGCGGCAGCAATTGTGCAAACCCCTAGCTCGGCACAGTCGAGCGTCTCAGGTGAGGCTGCTGCTACCGCGCCGGATGAGTGGGAGCCCAGCCCGCCACCCATCCAAGGGCCCATGTCGGAGGACGAACAAGACAGCATGCACATGCCGGAGCCATGCCTCGTGACCCTGGCGTCATGCAGCGACTCCGGGGATGCACAATCACCCGTGCACAGTCTTGCACTTGACCCGCAGGGGTATGACGTCGTTCCCCAAGTCCACCCATACCACCCCCTGCAGAGCATGCTGGTGCAAGTGAATCCTCAGATGGTCTCCCTTGTCATGACCAGCACCGGGTGCGCCAGTTGAGCGATCTCATTGAGAACTATATTGAGGACAATCGCCAGGCCAGGGCAGAACTACATGAGGAACTAATCCAAATGCGGCAGTCCCTCACCGACTGCACCACCAGATTGTGCGACTCGCTGACGGACAGCACGACCCGGCTATGCCATGTCCTGAATCGAATAGCGAATGCCCTTGAGGCAGGGCAACACAATACGGAGCCACAGCAGGAGGACACGTCCGCGACAAGTGAGGCCACGCAATGCAGCCCGGACAGACGCACTCGGTGTTCCTTGCGTCACCGGGATTTGCCTCCCCCAGACAAGGGGGGCAAGAGACATTAGCAATTCCTGCTACATGTGGGCCCCACACCCTACATGGGACGACTGCTCTGGAGTTGGGGGGAGGGGGTAGGGGGGTGATGGTGTGTTCTGGAGTTGGGGGGGATGGGGGGTGATGGTGTGTTCTGGAGTTGGGGGGAGGGGGGAGTGGGGTGATGGTGTGTTCTGGAGTTGGGGGGAGGGGGGAGTGGGGTGATGGTGTGTTCTGGAGTTGGGGGGAGTGGGAAGGGGGGTGATGGTGTGTTCTGGAGTTGGGGGGAGGGGGGAGTGGGGTGATGGTGTGTTCTGGAGTTGGGGGGGGGGAGGGGGCATGGGCAGTTGCTGATGTAAGCACTATTTTGTTTTTCATTATCACAATACACAATTGGTGTCGCAAAGTTCAACCGTTGTGGCCATTGATCATTGCACATTTCTTTATTGACTACTGCCAGTGCATGGTGTACAAGTATGCACAAGTCCGTTGCCCTGTGTGCCCATGTCATGACACCCTCTACTGACTTGTGTCCTGGAGACCTTGTCCACTGTAAGTACAGAGCATTACATGGCCCTCAAGTGCACTGCCTCAATGGACCTTTGTTGGCACTGCACCCTCCGCCTTCACCGCATCGTCCTGTGGTTGTAGCAGTACCATGTCAGGGGTGATAGCCGCTCACGTAGGGATGCACTTTTTGTCCATCTGCACATATGGCATGGGCCCATTCGACACCAGATATCATTGGAGGGGTCAGCCACCAGTCCTGGTCCGCCGGCACATATGTGCATCACGCAAGCCTGGTGACTGCTTCATCTATACGCATGGACGGGTATGGCCATAGTCTGGTTGCCCCATGGGCCTGTTCAGGGGGTTCATGACAGGGGTCATGTGGCTTGCTGTCAAGGGACAGCCAACAACAGCTGCATGTGTCGCCAAATGAGGTGGGTGTGTGGACTGTCATGGTGGAGAACAGTACTTGGCTGTCATGGCAGGGTTCCAATGATGGCCATCTGGACATGTCCATGGATGTATTGGGCACGATCAGGGACACAAATATGTGTCCGATGCAATGTAATGCAGTGGGGTGTTGTGTATACATGATGGTCCGTGAACGATGGTGTGGACATCTTGAGGTACATATTCCTTTGTTGCATGCTGGTGTCCTGATGTCGGATCATTGTGGTGCTGTGTACTGTGTTCATTCTTATTTGAGTGTGATGGCTGTAGTCTGTGGAGCATGGTATTCATCCTGCTCTGATCCATACTATGGTGATTCCCAACACTCCTATGGGAGTGCCATGCCGGTGACGTGTTTCCGTACCCCTGCTGCCCTCCGTGAATTCCACTCCCAGGGATGGGTCTCCAATGTGTGCAAGGCTGGGGGATGCCACATTGTGCATGTGCAGTGTGTCCTCCGATATGCGCTTGCGGTTGTGGTGTCCGCCAATGAGTGGTGCTGGTGTAGTGTGCTTAGCCCTTTGTCAGTTGGTGGAGATGTAGTGTGATGTGGGTGCCTTATTCGGTCAAAGTGGGAATCTGTTCACATGTGCCGTTGCACTGGTTCTGTGGCAGGTTTGTTTTTGGGGTGAACTCAGTACAGTGGCTTCATCGTTTCAACGCAGTTGGTTCATGCAGGCACCTACCCCGTGGCACCAGTGCACTTGCATGACACAGTCAGACAACTCAACAGCCAGCCAGACTGGTCCTCCTGCATGTTGGGCCATGTGGCGCGGTGGCGTGGTGATCAGCTGGCCATTTGAGTCATGTGTAGTTGTTTGGTGTCGGCCCACCCATGTGCGCGGTTATTGGTAGCGTTGCATTCCATCTGCACGTAGGGGGAGTGGTATTGTTTGCAGTTGCTGTCTGCAACGTGAATGCCAAGCTGGTCCACATACGACCTGTGGGTGCTGTCAGGGGCACCATTGTCATTTGGCATGCCTCCATTTGCATTAGGTCCAGCTTTACTGTTGTGTATCTCATGGGTGGTCCATGTTGGGGATTGGTGGACCCTTGTGTGCTTGGGGAGGTGTAACGGCACTTGTATATGTGGCCGCATAATGGACGGTTGTGACATGCCACTGTGTGCTGGTGGATGCCTTTGGCATGGGTGTGGGGCACAGGCAACACCATCACTTGTGCTGGGTTGGCACTGTACATTTGTATGGTGCTCGCTTTTCTTGTCTCTGTGGCGCAATATGGTGGTGACAGTGTCACGGTCTAGGTGGTCAGGGGTGTCTATCTGGTAGGACTTCTCCTAGAGTGGCCGGACCTGCTGCGTGTGCATGGGGGCTGCTGGGGTGGTAACGGAGGCTGCACTGGTGCTGCATTCAGGGCCTGGCTCCCCCTCCTTCTATTCCCTGTGTCTCCTCAGTGGGGGGGGGGCGTGTTGTTGTTGCAGGGGTTTGTGTGGTTGTGGCCTTGCTTGTTCGATTGGTGTCATCTTGGTGTGGGAGGGGGGTGGTGTGTGGGTGTGTTCCTTTTCTGCTGTGGCAGACTCCTGGCCTCCGTCTGTGTTGCATGTGTGCACCTGTGGCTCTGGGTCCCACTGCTCAGGGTTCTTTACTCCTTCTCTGAGATGCCTGTATGTACTCCATGCCGGTAAGGTACTTTACGGCCTTGAGGAGGCCGTAATTTACATGTGCTCCTTACTTGGAATCAGCTCTGGTTTACGCCATGCCGTTAATTTCGCCATGGTGGGGCGCGCGACCCAAGACCGTAAATTGTAGTTTACGGTGCCGTAATTTACGGTCTGAGGGGTCGGAATGGCATGAAGCGTAAATCATTACCGGCATGGTATAGACCTTACCTCCATGCTCGGAATGACCCCCATTGTTTTCTGTGTTTCTCTTGCTAAGCTGTAGGTTAGTTTGCAAGCCTCCGGAATCCAATCCAGGCTGCCTCAAGAGATACTGAAGTATCCTACCAACCTGGGTGTAGCTGGTGTCTGCCTTGCTTTTGCAACTCAACCTCCAAGAACCCATGGGAAGCACAGCGGCGCATTGTTGCGCCCAATCCCTCAAGCTGACAGAGGAGACAGGAGAATTCTGAAGCACCACTTGGGGGCTCCCTTGGCGCGACCAGCCAGACTGCTTCTGAGGAGCGTGACTTCTGGGTACTCTGTTCAGAACAAAGTAAGGCTTGACAAAGGCAACACATTTTTCGTTATTTATTTTTCACTGAACATGTCGTTCGTTATTTATTGTTCGTTGTTAACACTGTATACCGACTGGGGTTCTGTCACCTGACTGCAGAGTCTTAAGAAATTCCAAATGATGTGCGTTTTCCGCATAGTGCCAAGAAACAGCTGAACACGCGTTAACCTCGAGCTGAGTGCCCTTCTTTTTATCATCTTTAGCCTGAAGTGACTTTTTAATCTCAATCATTTCAAGATCTGAAAGATTGAAGTTAATTGTCTCCTCAGGGTATTAAGCGCGTTATAAATAACCTATCATATCAATCAGGCCGAAAACTTACAGAGCCACCCTCAAAAGATGTCCCATTTCTGCTGACTTGCTTCTGGCCTTTCGTTTGTAAGTAGCTACTGTGCTGTTGTGACAGCTATATGTCAGTATTCTGCCAGGGTAAGAAGATATTTTCATGTTGGCTGTTCTCAATAATGCCACTTTGGCCTCTGTAAGAAGACAAGTTAATGCTGCCTGTGCCAATATATGGCTGTATTCTCATATAACGTATGTTGTCTTTGCCCATTATGCCAGTCTATGCTGCTGCTGGCATTAAATGCCAATGTACCCACATCATAATAACACTCTAGCGTTGACTTTGCTCATAATGCAACTGTAGAAAAACATGCCGTCAGGTTATCTGTCACGTGTTTGCAAAGCAAACCACAACAGATAACACTGTGGCACCAAGTGCCCCGTTTGCGTTGCTCTAGGATCGCCCAAGCAAACCCACCCCTTACCATCAGCAATACGTGACTTACCCGTGGTAGGCAAGAAGAGATTGTAGTCCAAGAAGAAGAAGTAGAAACGGGAAGGATATACCACTGAAAATGACGAAAGGACGCAAAAAGGTAAAAAGAAGCACAAGGGCCTCCCAGGTGGCACAGGGACACACTCTAAGTAGTGTGGCCAACTCCAATTGCTGAAGAGTCTACGTTCATAACAGTCGGGTAAGGAAGTCTACCAAGTGTCCAATAAATTGTCGGGTGACTGTACAGAGTTCCAGGTAGCATAAAGGAGCAGGGTTAGACATGCAAGAAATCAACAGAACAGTATATCAAGCCAGGGAGGGATAGGACAATGCCTGCAGGTCAATAGGTAGGCTCAGAGCACAGGAAGGCTGTGAACTATTCCTCGTGACCAGGGTTAGAGCAAGCAGGGTCAGGCAGAAAATGAGGTATGGTACACATGTAAACAGCAGTGTAGATCGTAGCAACCAACAGAGGAGGAGGAGATGACTGGGTCAGGTAACAAGCAGAGTATAGAACGGCTGCAGGCTGATCTACACCGGCTCAGGGCCAGGATTGAGGCATCTCGGATGTCTTTAAGTGACTGCAGCTTGACAACGGTCAGCATTGTAGTCAGTTGCAGCTTGAGGAACTCGACTGGCTAAAAAATTATTGTGTAAAGCAGACATCAGTAGATGCTTGTTGAGGCATTTCTCCCAGCTTCTTCAATGGGCTTGTGTCATCCTTTAAGGTGTACAGCCCGCAGCTATGGCGTTTGTTGCAGTTAGCTGCCTAGCCCTGTGTTGTAGGTTCAGAGACATTCTGGCACTTCCTTTCCAGGAAACTTGCTGCAGAGCCTAGCAGGGCACGCTGTATGCTGGCTGGGTACCAGTTCTATAGTGGATGGAGGGTCCTCGGATTTCTGTTTCTCCCTCTGTTCCCTGGGAAGAGTTTAGGGGCGGGCCCTTGCTTCCCTCCTTGTTTTTTCTGGCCTTCCTTCCCTGGCAGAAGATGTAAGGTGACTGTACCTTCAGCCAGGGTCCAAGATTGAGTTCTTCTTTCTTCTTGTGAAGCCTTCAGATGATCTTCCAGAAGAGGGTCTCAGCCCTCTTTTAAAGCCAAGTGGGCCACAGTGATGGGTGTAGGCTAAGCCTACATGAGTGCACCAATCCAGGGGTCCCTATCAACAATATCCTGTATGTATGAGGTCATAACCACAATACTTTGAAATAGGAATGATAAGGAGGTGAAAACAGGGTGTGCCCAAGAACTAAAACGGCTGAAACCTTCTTGCAACAGACGGAGCTCTGGCTACACTCCCTTGTGATACTGTGTCCCGCCCATCTTCCTGTCTGTCGTTGATCAAAGAGCCACGCCCCCAAGCATGCCCATGCTTAGGGTCATGGAAACTGACACGCTTACCATCTACACCCTGCTCCTCTCTGATGCGCTCTACGTACTGCACTCATTCCGAAACTCCAGCCGCCTGTGAAGAAGGAGAAGAAAGGATTAAAGCCTGGTCAACAGTAAGAATTGAGACTTTCAACATCTGTTTATAGTCACCTTATGCCATACATACCTTGATTCCTTCTTTGGCCTCCACGCTGAACTCTGCACAACCCAAGAGAAGGGAAAGAAAGACAGTTATACAGTGTATGAAAATACAGTAAAACTTGAGACTCTTGCATTATTGTCAGACTTGATTCATTCCACGCCTCCACATGGAATACTTGATTCCGTAACTCCCACTCCATCTAAGGGGAGTGAAAAAAAAGAGGTCAGTAAGGCAGTAATTCGAGCATAGCTCTTGGCACAAGATACCAGTGCCAAGATGACCTACCTTGCCTGCCCCAATGCCATCGCCGCAGAGAGAGAAAAAGAAAGATGATTACTCAGGAGCAGTATAGGCTCTCCCCTCAATAACCTTTGATGTTCAGTTTGCATGTTACACACCTAGTGAAGCAACTGGGACTGTGGGTACAAGAATGGTAAACCTGTGCAGTAACTGGATAAAGGGACTAGAACAACACAGTGCAGCAACTAGGAAGAAAACCCCAAAGCATGGTCAGAAGGGGAGAAGAGAAGCCTGGTGCACCCGGCCTCTCCAGCCAAGGGGAGAGCTACTAACTACCTTGGACTGCTCTTGCACCCTGCCTCTAGATCTCAAGGTCATTTCCAAAACAGTGGGAATAGGGGTGGAAATTAGGGAGCACACAGAAAGGACAGACACTAATTGCACTCATTACTTTCTGGAACTCAGAGATCACCCAGGTGGCATTGTGCTGCAACCCCCTAAAGACCATGTCCCCACTCCCTCTGCCGGTCTTCCACGCCCTTTTATTACATAGGAGGTCTGTAGTCTGGTGGAGGGGCTGAGGGATCCACGATGCTCCCGCCAACCATCTCAGGTAAGTCATTACCGGGTGTCAGGCATGATGCACCAGGGATTCTGGGGAACATAGTGCCAGGCACCGTAGCAGCCTCCAGTCATCCCCGTACTGGGGTCACTGGAATAGTGGGAGAGTACGGCGGTGATGGCTGGGAATTCTGCCTCATGCCCATTGCAGCTACGCCCCCATATGCCAGTATTCCTAAATAGGAACACACTGATGATAGCTGTGCACATAATAATAGTAATGCACATCATATAAGAGAACATGTCCATGCTAGCTGTGCCGATATATGCATTATTCTCTTTTAGGCAAGTATTCCCACGTAAGACCACATGTTTGCTTTGCCCATAATGCCCGTAATCCATCTGCAAAAAAACACATCCATGCTGGATGATTCCATGTGTGCCATTACTTGCCATGTATGCCAGCATTTCCACGTAAGAACACTCATGCTATATTTGCTTTGGTGTATAGGCTTGTCCTGCCTCCCACCTTGATTTGGTGTTTTTTTTTCTTTTATATTTTTGACTGGTATCTCAGGTTTCAATGCTGTTCTAGCTGTTGATTGACAGTAATAGAATGGAATGATTTCATGTTTGTCCTTGTATCTTCAGCACAACATAAGTCTCTTAACTCTTTGTTTGGTTGAATTGTACTGTTACAACCTCAATAAAGACATAATATTTTTGTAAAAGAAGACTCATGCTGGCTTTGCCTATAATGGCAGTAATAATGCCATGCTAGCTGTGTCCATGTATGCCAGTATTCCCTTGGATGTGTGTTTTTTTTAATTTTTTTTACAAGTATGGGATTGTTTGCTGAGAACTTCTACTTGTGTGAACTATATTCAGAGGAAAGCCATGCTAATACAATTTTAGTGGGGGTTTCTGTCCAAAATCTGAATTAAAAGTAAAACTAGCATTTGAAAAGGGAGCACAACAATTGTGAAAAGTCTGTTGATTATTGACATGTTCAATTATGCCGATAGCTTGCAGAGAAAAAGTAATATGCACATCCATAGTACTCAAGGGGGATCCAACACCCTGGTCGGTGCCATCACACATGACCTCTTCTGCTGCTGATTCCTCTGGCATGCTCTAGCGGGTAGAAGTTACACCACTGTTTAGTGGCGTTGCACATTTGAAACATATTTTCTGTAAATGTATTTCACCAGGAAATCAAAAGAACTATATGTCCTTCTGTCCTGGTCACTTCAGTATTTCACAGTTTTTGCAGCAATGTTTACTGCTGTACACTGGTGTGATGTTATACACTCAGCTGGACTAATTTGTTAACCATTTCTGCAGAGCGAAAGCCATTACTCTAGGTTCTGTTTCCTTTTAATGTGGCCATATGTTAGTGCCAAGTGTCTTGCTATCATCAATTAGCTGATGCACAAAGGCTTGTAAGGAACTCAGTCAGAGATCCTTACCTAGAAAGGGGCCAGAAAGACTGCAAACTCGAGACTGCCATGTTATTGGACTGCCCATCCTATCACCCTACCCCAAACACCATGTCTTTCACTCCCAGCATGCTCGTCTTTACATTCAGCGGTACTTAATTTTGGGCTGTGGCTGTGTGCCCTGTGCAAAAGGAGTTTGGGGTTTATGGAAGAATGCAGGGTAGACCTCTGTGAGAGGGATTATAGCTCCTACCCCGATGGGCAGAAACATGGCTATTGTTGTCCTCGAAAGGCTCTGCCCTGGGAAAAAGATCCAGCAGGCCACTGAGGTTTGAGGCATCTCTTAGCCTGCCAACCAACATGCTTAAGGTAAAATGGGTGCTTGCTGTCCTCAAAGTTCAAGCAGACCTTTCTCTGAACCAAAACCTCTTGCCTCTCATCCCCTTAGCATATGGTTCATGGTAATAAGCAGAGTTTCCAGACGACACCCTTTTCTCTTCTCTGCCACCTCACAGATGAGTGTGCCTCGCGTGGGGTACACTGTATCTATTGAGACAGAGACACAAAGAGTTTGAGACAGAAAGATAGAGAGAGAGAGAGAGAGAGAGAGAGAGAGACAGCGACAATGTGAGCTAGTGAAATGGTACATGTCTGCAAGAGGACAGTGGCAGGGGTGCAGGGTTGCAGGTGTGTTTGCCTTGTAAGGTCTACTGCCTTCTTGCCCCAACTAGATCCCCTCTAAGAATCTCTTACCACCTCATTCTGCACACACAAATCCCCCACAGATGGCCTCCAGAGGCCTAGCTTTAGCGCCTCACTAGTAATCGAGCCATGACTAAGCTTTCCCCTTTAGCCCTAACACACTCTCCCACACCAGTGGCTAATCAGACCCAACGTGCTGTAGTCTAGCACATCTTGGGTTCTTCTTTATCGATAACATATTCCCAGGTCTCTCTGATAAACCCAAAGAAAGCAGGTTAGCACACAGGAACTGGGTACTTCTAACCTACACCCATAAACATCACAGGTTTCGCATGTACCTCTCCCTCTGTCCCACTAATGACCCCCCTTTACCATAGAACCACAGGAGGCAAGGCCAACAAAAGTGGCAGAAGCAGACTATACAAGACCACGCATAAGACAACTTACATTCTGGGTACTGACACATTCCTAAGCAACATGGGTTGTTTCTTTCCAGCTCAGAGCCTGCATACAGCACAGTGCAGTCACACTGTGCAATCCTCTGCACAAGGGATGGTACAATTGATAAGTCTGATGTTACCTGAACAAGTGTGTTTGATACTGATAGAACAGGGAATTCTGGCTGTGTTGATTGCAAAGGATGCATTTATGCTGATATTTTAATTAACAATCCTAAAACAATCACCAGTGCATCATGGAGGAAGTGTAGGCAGCTAGAGATTGTTGATACAGATTGCATTGGAACACTGATCAACCAAAATGTAAAACATGAGTTAATATCAGAGGTGTTGTCATGATTTGGATCGTACCCTGCTTGCCAGAGACTAACACCCACCCCAGAGGCAGTCAAAGTGCCCACCTAGGGCTGTGGTAGGTTTTGTGACAAAGAATATACCGCTACCCGATGCAAGAATCCAGAGAGAGTGTTATCTCTGTGCTTAGTGTAAGAGAAACCACTACCTCGAAGCACCTGACAGGTTTCCTATTGGACAGCAGTAATGTTGTGACCTACCCCAGAACATCTAGACAGCATAACCAATGCAAGAATCCAGAGAAAGTGTTATCTCTGTGCTTAGTGTAAGAGAAACCACTACCTCGGAGCACCTGACAGGTTTCCTATTAGACAGCAGTATTGCTGTGGGCCTACCCCAGAACATCTAGACAGCAACTCATTGTCTCGGGAGGATAGCTGAGCAGCAACATGCTCGCCTTGGAAGGAAGATGACACGGAGTAACACTGGTTCGATCCCTGGGTCCACGCTTAGAAACCTCTGGGTATTAAGTGCGTTATTAATAACCTATCGTATCATAGCATATTACCCTTGTGGAAATTATTAACATTAGATAGCATCAATATATTTCCTTCAGTTTTATCATTAAAACAAAAAACATTTGTTCCCTCGCACGTCCGTGTGTACACTTGCAGGGCCCGAATTTACCAGGACTAGTAAGTTCTGTCTTGTCTCCCCTGTGTCTGACCTCCCTAGTTTGGTTGCGCCTGAAACACTTCATGCACTTGCACTAGGAGAAATGCCATCAGGCCTAGTACGCTAGTTACTTTTTTGTTAGATCATTCGGAAACTTCAAGGCCTAAGAACGACTACTGTATTCCCTTGCTCCCTTCCCGCCTTGAAGCGCTTTGAAGCACTTCACTTGTGTGTAAGCACTCTACAAATAAACAATAAATAAATAAAATAAATAAATGTACACTTGCAATATAGTGCCTCTTTATACTCACAACACATGATCTCACTATTTTATTTAGCACTTATGTATGTTTATTCTGTTTTACAGATAATATAGGAGCATCAAAATAGTGTAGTCAAATAATAAACTGTTGCCAATATGAACAATAATATAGTTTAAAATAGCCCTAGCATCCGAAACCTTCCAATACACTTCTAGGAATCTAAAACCTACAGCCAATCAATATTGTGCAGTCTTTTAAAATAAGACACCCTAAAGCTAAAGCTTTCCTCACAGCAGTGCTGTCAGGATTGGGGAGCCAGTAGCCAGGTGATGTTATTTCAACCGCAGTAAATCCATTAAATGGAAAGGACTTACAACTCTATCAAAAGCCCATGGCTTGTAAGAACAATTACCTAAAAACAATTGGAAGCCATGGATTAAAAATAAAGGTGACACAGTTGAAATCCACCTGCTCTGCCGCCTTTCCCTCCACCGGTGCATATGTGGCTCCACTTATCCTGGGATGGGGGACTGCAAGAAGGAGCACACATTCTGAATGTGCTTTGCCGAGGCATGTATCACACAAAGGCTCAGTGTGTCTCCACACATTGAGGACAGTTAGCAGTGAGCCTAGCAAAAATACATAATGGAAACCCATGGATTTCAAATGTCATGGAACAGAAAACTATGTTTTTATAAAGGATGTATGTTAAAAGAGAAGGGGGGCCTAGAAAAGGCATAATATAGCCCCAAAGTATAGACTAAGGCATTATATAAAGAAAGCAGGGTTACTATTCTTTAGTACATGTATTACAATACATTTTGTTTCTTCTTAGTCAAGCCAATCAGTCCTCGCAGCCCTGCCTGCCTGTCTGCTCTCCAGAAAACACAGGAAGCTCTGTGCCTCCAATCCCCTTTTGAGCGCACTTTTTGGGATGTATTAAGGTTTATCCAAACACCACATGTTTCTTGACAGCCAATCCTGCTCTCGTAATGTCCCTGTGTCATTTTCTTTAGACCAGCCAGCTGTTTATTTCATATGCTTAACATGGAAGTGTTGTGTTGGCAATTCAATTGTTCCCTCTCATAGCCAGCCAGATGTGTATGTTGTAGGCTTACTATGGAGATTTATGTAATTAATGAAATGGTCTTCTTCCATAACCAACTGTAGCCAACCAGATGCCTGTTTCCTAGTCTTAACATTTAGTGTTAAGCAAATAGACAATTAACATTGTGAGCCGTCTGTATTCTTTCTATATGCAAATGGGTTTCAAAATCAATGAAAAGCAACATTAGAAGGGAAAAGCATCTTTGTAATGTAGAAATCCTATTGACTTTCAAAACGCAATCTGTTAATTGTTCAAGGACATGTACTTCTCATGTAATATAAACCATGCTTTTAACTTCATAATGTATTGAAACCGAAGGCCTTTACGCCAACACGGAAATGTTCTATTCACTAGCACTTTGCTTACATGAATCATAACCCTGTCTATTTGATTTGCTTTGTGAGCATGGGAATGCAGAGAAAAGTCACTTTTCAAAGCCAGGCCTGTGCCAATATATACATTTTGAACTAAATGGTAATTGTCAATGCTTGTGACATCTACACACATTTGCAAACATAGTGTGTATGTGTGTGTAACATGTTAAGCCCAATAGTAAACAGCTCACATATGTTCAGGCAAACAAGCCTGTGCACAGGTAAGCTCGAAATTGAGATATGTAATAGTTGCAGGGCAGTAGGCATAGTAAGAACGCTCTTGATAGCCGTGTTTACACTTGCCTGAGAATAAATCCTTTGTCCCTTGGTTGACTGAAGATGCGTACCACCAGGGCTGTGAGAGACCGCCATCTGATGCACTCACAATCCTATCATATTGTCGTTCTATGCAGTGAAAGGCTGAAGCAAAGGCTTCTGTGGAGGGTGCAAGTACAAAGAAGCCGAGCAAGAGAGTCCTGGCAGCAGAGAATTTGAGGATCCTTCAGAAGAGTGAGAGTCCTGACAGCAGAGAATTTGAGGATCCTTCAGAAGAGTACTAAGAGAGCGGCTGGGGGTCATCAGAGATTTGTTACTTGTGGAGAGATTAGAAAGTAACCCCACACCACCTGAAAGCAGCATTCTATGGTGCTTGGCATTCGCCACAGCACTACTGAGGCTGGTTGTCACAGTGTCCTGCCATGCGGTCATATACAAGGGCTCTTGAATAGGATGCCAGGCATGTGTGAGACATGACTGGGAAAGGCCATGTAATAAGTGTCCTCGCCTGAAGCTGCTCTGTTACTGTCCCTTCTAGATGCATCTCAGGCAATCTGCTAGCCAAGCTTGGCTCTGCGAGTGTCCCAGGATAGAGTGCCAGACTGTATGGAGGCAGAAGGAAAGGTGTAGGGGGCAGTGGGCAGGGAACACACATTAGGAAGAAAACTCTTCCACCAGATCACAATCCTGACCTGAAGCACCCCAGCAATCCAAAAATAGCTCTGCCAATGATTCTCAACACACACCCACACAAACGCCCGCAAGCGCACACACACACCTCTGTCAGTGCACCTGAACCATGAATGCGTGTAGTGATGGCATGTGGACACAGGAGGCAGCAATGCATGTCACACATGAGGTGGTGGGCCAACAGGAGCAAAGGGCTGTAAAAAAGTCCTGGAGCTCTCCCTGCCCAGGGAGGCAGAAAGACAAATGGACAGAGGGCAGGTGAGGCAGTGTTGCAGAGCTGCTGTATTGTTTACACACTTTCTTGGTTGGAAAAACAGAGAACAAATAGCGGGAAAACTAAAATGCTGGTGTTGGAAAGAACTCAGAGCAGGAAAAGACGGGGTCCTGTGTAGTGTTGGGTCCAAATCGAATCGAAGAAGTGACATTGTTTAAATACTTGGGTGTCTTGATTAATATGAGTAACATCGAGGCTAGCACAGTTAAATTATTATGGGACAAAGCCAAGTTGCTGGCAAATCAGGCAAGACTCTTATGTAAATAACTCTTCTGCTACTCCGATCCTAGAGTTCTACAAACGCACGGTCACTGCGATATTGATATATGGTGCAAAATCTCTATTTCACAGCCCCGACTCTTTGTGGGTGGCGGTTCGAGGTTTATTCTGGAAGAGGATCTTAAACCTTCCCAAGGCCACTCCTATTCAAATCATTAGGCGAGAACTGGGCCTGGTATCATTGAAGGCAATGGTTGAATGGTCCTCATTGGTACTATTTAGGAAATGTACATTAGAGGCAGTTCCATCGATTTTTGGCATCTTGCAAAACGAAATAAATAGGGGCCAAGGTAGAATCCTCCAACTATGGGTACACAAATGTAAGGTCCTGCTTGATAGAGTTTGCTCCTCTCAGGCATAACTTAGGGGACACCCAGAGAAAGTTAAATTAAAAATATGGCGAGCAGATTGAATTGTTAGCTTAAAGGAAGCTAATAAATTCAAATTATTCTATCACCTGGGCCATGAAGGGCTTTTGTCAAATTGCCAAAATACCTAAGTAAATCCCCTAATAGTTTCTTCAGAACCCAGTTCGTGAGGATTCGCTTAAACCTTATGCCAACAAAAGAGATACTGTCTTTGAGACTGAGGCCTAGGCCAATAATAGCTGAATGTGACTATTGTAAAGTATAGGGGGCGGGCGGTTGGTACTTAAAAACATATATTGCTTTTCTGCACTGCTAGGACGGCATTGAGATCAACTTATTTTAAATCCTTTTTGGACTCCTTAAGCACTTTATCTGCAGAGGAATGGTGGCTGCTTTTACTAAGTAGAGAAAATATCTCTTTAGTGTTGGCTGCAGTACCGTTTTTAGATGTTATTTTTAAACCTTAGATGATTAAGGGATGAAATTGGGATGTGGTTTGTGTTTTTATCTTCTGAAAGCCGTGTTTTATATGATTTGGTTGAAGTTTAACTTGTTCATCTTGATTTGTTTGGATGAATTTTGGGCCTGCAAAAAAGGTTTGTAATAAACCAAATGTTGCCATAAAAAAAGAGAACAAATCGAAAAGTGTTTCTATTACTGTCTTTTCTTTGTTTTGACCCAAAAATTCTGGATATTTTTTTGATAAGAATACCCTATATCCTTAGTCCCCAGCAAGCTGTTTTCCAGCCACTTTATAGTAGTACACAATCTGGGATCTATTATTTTCATGTTTTTGTCAAGAACATTCAATGCTACGGATCATGCTATTCCCCTGAGAAGGTTAAATCAGATCGGTATAGCAGGATCCATATTGAATCGGAAAACATCATTACTCTTGGATAGAAAACAGGCTGTCTCTTGTCCACCTCCTTGCTCCAACTTCAAAAGTGTTGGAGTGGGCGGAGCCTACAATGATTTCTTATGCAATTCAGTGCAAACATACTGGCCCTTAGCACTTAAGGGGTTATTTAACACAGAATGCAGCTGCCTGATTGTTAGAGTGCACTGGCTGCCCACAGGTAGATTAGAGTTATTTTTAAGGCCCTGTGCATAGCACACAGAGCCTTTTATGATATTGTACCAGACTTCCTAAGAATGAAATTCCAACAATACCACCCGGGCCACAATCTGCCCTCCCAATCCGTCTTCTTGAAACAATTTTTTTTTTTTAGTAGGACACAGATGTGAGGTAGAAGATTTGCTGTTCAAGCTACCTCATACTGGAACAATCTTCCTATTACTTCATAAGCTGTACATGTCCCTCGCTCCTTTTCTTGAAAACAGCTGAAAATATAGGCATTTGCTGCTTAATCTTACAGACACATTTCAACGGTGGTGTCACCCATTTTGCAATCAAATCGCCAAATTGCAACCCAGCAGTAATTTGTCTAGAACAAATGCCTTATAACATAAGATAGCATAATACCACTGTGCGGAGAGTCCACATTTCACGTGAAGATTCACTACGGGTAAGTACTAAAGGTCCAGAGGAAAGTTCTACAAGTGGCGACGAATCTGTGATGCAAGTCAACTGGTGGGCACTCAAAACAAGAAGAACTTACAGGTGTCAGGATACAAAACACACATGCCACTGTCCAAGAGACAACAGCACTACCGATGTTCAGACCCCAGGGGCAGCAGCAATGACATGGCCCCAGTGGAAACAGAAGTTAGAAATCAACCTGCAAGTCCTGGGAGCAGACAAAGGTCTGGCAGGCAGGAAAGCATCCCTAGTGATGAATACCTTGCCAGCAGAAGGCCAACATACTACCCCCTCAAAACGAATACCAAAGGGACCCAAATTACAGACCGATATGAGGAAACCATAAAAAAGGGAATCAAAGTGGTCTGAGATAACGTAATGCGCAGGCTCCAGTTTCATAGCTTGAGGCAAGCTGCAAATGAAACCAATGACGAGATCCTGATCAGCCCTATAGAAGTTGGTCATCTCCTGCCAGTTTGGTGCCTATTTAGGCAAACCACATAGAGACATGGTGTTAGGAGGGTGCAAGAACTCTCGCGTTGAGGAGAAAATAATGTAGAGCAAATACCCCATGCTGGAAGAAGTAATGACAATATCAAATAATGTGGTAGAGACATTGAGACAGACATCAGCGGAAAGGCACATAAAACAGGAATCCAATCAATGTGAAATCAATGCTGTGCACCACAGGGGAGAGTAAGGCGGGAGCATCTGGAGACGGCCTGGAAGATAGACCACTAGACAAGAGGGAGAATGCTGAAACATGAATCGCATTGCCAGTGATTCCAGGTCCCCTGTAAAGGAGGCGAGGTGCACCGAGTGTTCCAGGTTTGAACACTTTGCCAAGGTCTGCGAAACCAGAAATGCCAGAGTAATTGCCCAAAGGCATGCCAGCTCCAGCAGATCATTGTCTGTAGAGGAACAAGTCAATGGGGTGATCATCTGCGCCAACAATGGAAAGCTGAAGACAGAAATGCCGACAATCATGTGCGGAGTATGCCTACATGTAATTTCTTTTGTAACTTAATTTGTATTCATATTTGTTAAGGAACAACACATTTAAGTCACCTTTTGCTTAATAACACATCTTGTCATTCAATCTTGACCCCCTCCCCTTTCGTCCCCCTTCATAAACTTGGGAAACTAACAGAATCCCAACAATTATACACCAACAGTGTTAAACTTCAAACAGTCATCCCTTTGTCCTGCTGGTCAAAAGGCCTTTCACTCCCCTTCCCCTTTTCCCCACCTCCTCAACTTAAACCAAGTTCCATCTCTATAAATTGCCTATGTGCTACGGATACACTCTATTCAATGTCTCAGGGGTTCCGTGTTTATCTCACTCCTGTTCCAGTATTTCGGCTCCCTCTAAAGGTTGTTATGACTCAACCATCAACTCACATGTCTGTAGGGCTCAATGAGTCACCCCTTCCAACTCCCACCGCTGTAGGAGCGCACTCCAATCCTCGCTAAATACCCCCAGCCTGTCATTCACAGCCGCTAGTAATTCATCCATCACCATCATTTTATGCACCGTTCGCTCCTCTCCTCCTTCGACAGGAGTTTTTCATTTTTCCATCCCATGGCTATGGCCAGGCACCCAGCCCTAAGCATTGCTTCCAACATCCTGGGAAGCCTATGTTCCTCCCTTTCTTTTGCTAGGACCCCCAAGAGCACCTGCAACGGGTACATCCCTAACTGATCCCCCGTGACAACTTTCATCCAGCTAAGCACTTCCACCCAAAACACACGTACCTTGGGGCACCGCCACCACATATGAGTAAGACATCCCATTTGGCCGCATCCCCTAGGGCAAAGAGACGCCCCTGTAAACATCTTGGATAGACTCAGGGGATCCCTATGCCAACCTATCAACATTTTAAAGTTATGTTCCATCGTGGAGGTGAACAGATAACCATGAAAGGTTACTTTATAAATTCTCGCTCAATCGTCCTCTGAGATATCCTCTCCCACCAGGTCCACCCAATACCTTTGAAATGTTTGTCTCCCCGTCAGACATGATAAGTTCACAGCCTTATATAGTTTAGACAGAATGCCCTTCCTTGTGGATGACGAGTCAATAGCCTTCTAAAAAATGGTAAGCTCTCTTTCCACCAATCCTCCCCACTTCGGGTCGGTCAATATACCCTTAACACGGATATTCTAAAAAACCGAGATCGAGTCCCTCCCCAATACCTCTCAAACTGTCCCCAGATCTAAAAATACCCTATCTTTGAATAGTTGACCCACCCTCTCAAGGCATAAGTCTGACCATTTCTGCGAGAAAGTCAGCCCCTGAAGCGCAGGACTAAATGGGATAGCCCCACACCGAAGACATTGGGGAGGGTCATGACGAAAACATCCGGTTACCCGTTGTCATGCCAGACTGACCAGAACACCCCCAAAGTGAGGTGAATCCGGAGTCACTCAGGAATGGTTTTGAGAGGGGACCAAAGATAGTCCTGCATCTTCAATGGATGGGCCCTCAAATCCTCCAGATAGGTTCGTAAGTCCTTGTGTCATCTCTCATGTGCTCAATCATCATCCGCAATTGGGCAGCCTTATAATATAGTCAGATATTGGGAAACCGAAACCCGCCTCTGTCTCTCGGGAGCATTAACTTCACCATTTTCACCCTCAGTGTCTTGTTTTGCCAAATTAATCTACAAAGTTCTCTCGTTAATTCGGAGAAGAATCTCTCGAGGAGCTGCCTCGGAATAGCAGCGAATAAATACAAAAGACGGGTGAGCACATTCATTTTTATGGAGGTCATTCGTCCATACCAGGATAAAATTAAGGGAGCCCATCTTCTAAGATCTGTTTTCAACTGCTCAAAGAAGGGGTCATGATTAACTTTCACCATCTCTTCGAGTTCTCTGGTCACTCGAATTCTCAGATATTTTATGTTCTTTTGTTCAACTCTCATACCAAGATATCTCTTCCTTGAGTCTAGAAGAGAGCTTTGTTTTTGAATGGGCATGATACATGATTTTTCTACATTAATTTTAAGGCCCGAAAGGTGGCCATATACCGAGATTTGTTCCAATAGTGCCAGGAGTGAATGCTATATTTCTGTAAGATAGCCCAATATATATCGTCTGCAAGGGGTGATAGCTTACATTTGATCTCTCCACCAGATATGCCTCTGATCTGTCTGTTCTCTCGAATTGTAATCGCCAATGTTTCCATTGTTAGAGCATAAAGTAGTGGAGAGAGATGACACCCCTGTCTTGTACCCCTTGTTAGCATAATTAACTCCAAGAGCCCCCATTTATTCAACCTCTAGCCCTAGGTCCAGTAAGAGTTCTGTTACCCATCTCAAACATTCATTCCAAACCCCATTTTCATCAAAACCTTCATCATAAAGGGCCACTTCACCCTATCAAAGGCTTTCTCAGAGTCAAGAGACACCAAACAGGCATCCATATCTCCCATTTGGGCACAGTGAATTAGATCCATTGTCTTCTGTATGTTGTCTGATCCCTGCCTCCCCTGGACAAAGCCTACTTGATCACTGTGTACCAACATTGGGAGCCCTACCTCCATTCTCGTTCCCAGAATCTTCGCCAAAATCTTTACATCATTGTTTAGGAGGGAGATGGGTCTGTACGAGGAACATTTAGTGGGGTCTTTCCCCACCTTGGGAATGGCTACTATTGTATCCAACAACATTGCATCGGGCAGGGCCTCTCCTACCAAACATGCGTTAAATACTCTTACTAAGTAGGGGGCATGCAATGACCGGAATCATTTATAAAACTTAATTGAGAACCTGTCCTCTCCTGGCGCCGTCCCTGACTTAATATTCTTTATAGCCTGCAGTATGTCCTCTTCTGTTATGGGTGATCAAGGTTCTCCACTATGGCATGGGGAGGACCCGGTAGGAGAAGCCCCTCTAAGAGCTTGTCTATCTGTACTTCCTCTCCCTTCCATTACGATGTATAGAGATTGTTGTAGCATTTAGCAAATTCACTCCTGATGCCCTTATGGTCATATATGATAACTCCCTTCTCGGTCTCTATTCCCCCAATCGTACTCTGCTTCCTTTCCTCCCCCAGTCTCCAAGCCAAAATATTATCTGCCTTGTCCCCTTTTTGGTGGTATTTCTGCTTCAGAAACAGGAGTTTTTTTTCAGTATCCTGAACCATAATATTATTTAATTGCATTTTATATTATAAGAGTTTACTTGCCTCCGCAGGAGACAGATACTTGACCTGGACACCCCCCCCCCGCTGTTGTTGCGTTGTCTTTTGATGAAGATTGTTTTCCTGTTCTCCCCTCTCTGTTTTCGTCTGGGACCCTTTCCTTAACAGAACTACCCAAATTGTCACCTTAAAGCCCTCCAGAGGTACTGAACCCCCACCTCGCCGGTGTCATTAAAGAGAAAATAATCCTTGATTTCTGAAAGTAATTCTTGTGTCACCTCCCTATCCCTTAACAGGAATTTGTTGCATCTCCAACTCCCAAAAGGGGCTAGTGTCCATCCTGACCCCAACACCACCTTTACCATATTATGGCCTGACCATGGAATTGGGGTGGCCTGAGAGTCCAAGACCTGCGCCTTCAAGATTGTATCTACCCAAATTAGGTCTATGCGCGAATAGGAATTGTGCACTTCTGAGAAGTAGATGTAAGGCCAATCGCCTTCTGAGGGGGGGGGGGGATCTACCAAGCCCAGGACCTCATTCACACATCTAAAATGGGCTGAATCTCCCCCGCTCCCTCCCGTGCTGCCGAAACCTTCCCCATTCTCTTAAGATCTTTCACGGGGTCCAACACCATATTGAAGTCTCCCCCAAGCACTCATTGACCCTCCACAAACAGGATCAGTCTATCCCTCACACTCTCCCAAAACCTGCACTTACCCGAATTAAGGGCATAGACAGAACCTAGAGTAAACCGGGCGCCCAGCAGCTGTGCCTTAATAAATATACAGCGACCAATCGAATCGGCCAAGACCGCTTCCGCAAGAAATCCTAAGCGGGTTGAGACCAGAACCGCCACCCCCCTTCTTTTCTTCACATCAGAGGCCATGAACACTTCTCCCACCGGTCTGGTGCTTAAACAGGGTTCCCTGCCCCTCTGCCAATGTGTTTCCTGCAGACACAGTCAATCCATTCTTGCCCTCTTAAATTCATGGAGAAACATCAACCTTTTATACAGTGAATTGAGACCTCGTACGTTGAGGGGGCCAATTGACATTTCACTTATAAATGTCATTTCTCAGCTGCCGGAGTACCACACATCTCCCTGCGCCCCTGAGACATCCCCTTCGACATCCCCTTCGAGAAGCCCATTTCATCTGGACCCGCAGTACATATAGGAACCTTTGAAAGAACTTTCCCTGGAACTTACAAAAAATTATAAACATCAACTTTCCCTTCCCCTCACTACTCCCATCCCCTTGGCATCCAACCCTGGCCAGATTCATCACCTAAGATGGGATCAAATCACCAGTGGCCCACTCAATCGTAGGATCAGTTCCATAAAGCTTTGTTCCCTCTCTGATGTACCCCATTGCTCCTCACTCACTGCCCTCCCCTATTCGCCCCCTCTTTGCCTCAATGCCCCCCTTTCAGAATGAAAAAAAACATATCATATACACTCCCCTCAGACCTCTACATTACACTCCCTCAGTGGAGTCATTCTTATGTAAACCTCTCAGAAACATATTCATCGGCTCCTTTTCCCTCCCGGGGGGCTGTTAAGTTTCTTAAACTTTCACCTCCTGAGAATCTTTTACCTTCTCCCTCGGCCGGTCTCAGTTGGTTGTCCCTTCTTTTGCGTCCCCTGGGCTTTGAGGGGAGGGTCTCGGGTCTTCCATATTTTCAGTGGTGACTCTTTGGATGTTGTCTTCTGTAACTAGTTTATATGAATATCCCTCGTGCTCAAAAGAGATTGAAAAAGGCAAGCCCCAACGGTATCTTGCTCCCTTTTCGTTTAGCCATTTCATAAGGGCAACACATTGCTTCCTCATGGCCAATGTGAAGGCGGATAAGTCTTGATATAAAGTTATTTTGGCGGAGCCATAGTCAAGTGGACCCACATTCTTAGCCTCCTCCATTCCCTTCATCTTTTCAGAAAAATAATGAAATCTAGCCAGCACTGGCGCTCCCCTGCTCGGTGTGCTCGATCAATCGTGGGTTCATCAATTACATCAGAGCCGAACAGAAGCCTCAACACCGCCATGATAGATCTCTTGATATCGCTCTCGGATTCCCCCTCCCTCTCAGGAAACCTGAAGAAGCAGAGATTATTTGTTCATTCTCTGTTCACAAAGTCATCCATTTTTAGCTGAACTTCAGTCTCCCTTCTTTACAGTTCTGATAATCGCATATTGATTTGCGTCTCCATTGTGTTCAGCAAAGTTTGATTGCTGTACAGGCCTTGAACCCTTTCATCTATTGAGTCCATCCTTTGATCCATTTTGGATCCTCTTGCCCAGCGATGTGCGCATGCCCCTTATTTCCTCCATTAGTGCAGCTATATCCTTCTTGGTGGATATTGGGTTGTCCTCCATTGTTCCTACCTGGGTGGACTCTGTTGGATCAACACTTGATTTGGGAGCCTGGAACGTGAATTTCTCTAAGGCCGTTCTCCAGTTCATCTGGGTCAGGTCGCCCAGTGATCTCTACGAACCGTACAGTAGTCACCAGAGCTCCTTCCTAATGATTCAATGTCTTTGGGTCATTTGAGTGTGAGCCTGTTGTTGTGTGGAATCATCATATTCGGTCCCCCGATTGTGCAAATCTCTTAGGGTTTGTGGGTCCCTCCAGCCACTTATTGTAGGCGGGGATGTTACCTCCCCAACTAAGTCTGCTGTTCACCCACAGGCGTGAATCTCTCAGTGCCCACCCCGGCAGGGTGGGGGGCTCCTGACGCCGGGATCTGTGAGAGTGTTAACGAGGCATCGACTTCGGAGTGCGCTTGTGGGGACTTCAATTGTAGAACAAAGTTGTGAGGGTCCCCACGTGATCTATTCCATTGCTCACCTCTACTAACGTAATTTCATTTATGTCAACTGGGGGGCTCCCCCTCGCGGCACCCACCGATGAGTCCTCCTTCTTGATCAAGCCCCCACAGGTTCCTGGGGCTCGTGTTCATGACTGTAGTTGTGACTCTGGGGAGACAAGATTGATCACCCCTAGGCTTCCTCTTCCTATGTGTCTGGGGTCATAGTTTATGTCTCCTTTCCAGCTCCCAACAGTCAACGTTCTGGCTGGTCACCCCAATATGCGGCCTCTACCTCTTCCTCAAGCCTTCTTCTTCGGTCTTCCTTTATCTTGCCCCTTCAGGTCTCAATGTTCCAGAACCACTATGTTAGTGGCCTACTTACTGCAGATGCCGACCTTGCAATTTCTCTGGCTATTGTGGTATTTCCCATCAGGGGCAGTGTGTCCCCCTCCTCTATAGTTATTAACATCCAGATACATCCATGGGGAATTACCGGCTTTTGGCAGTTTTACTCACGTTCTCCTAATTTCTGGGTAAGGTTCATCAATGTCACTGCGGAGCCGGCACTGCTGCATTGCTGCTTCGCGGCCTACCTCGCCGCACTTCTCCCATGGTGGAGCTCCCTCTTCACACTTCTCCAGGGACCCACTGCTGTTGCTGGGTTGCTGCCAGGGACTCTGTGTCGTAGGACAGGTGGTCTGCCCGCCTGTTAGCAAGCTCCCTAGGCCCGGGCCCTCAGCACGTGGGGTCTGCACTCACATGGACCTCGTGTAGAATTTCGCTTGGTCTCCGTCACGGGTCCGGTCTTCTACATCTCCCGCTAGGGTCCTTCAAACGGCTAGCTCAGTCATCCAGCCTCGGATTCGCCCCAAACTTGAAGCGTGCCCCTAACTTCTAGTGGGGGCAATCTCCAGATAACCACTGGGGAGGGAGTAAAGTGGGGGCTCAGTGCCCCTTTACGTCCACTCAATCAAGATCTTGAGGAATGACTAAATTTCCTACATGCGCCCCCTGGTGGCCCCCACCTACATGTAATTTAATGTAATGAGGTCTTGTATAGAACTCTTCTGCCATTTTGGTGGCCTCAGTATACATGGCCCTGTAAGAAAAGGGGGAGGTGTGAGTTGTTAGTGGGATAGAGGGAGAAGCAGATGTCAAACCTCTGGTGTTGATGGTTGCAAACCAGAAGTACATGAATCCTGAGGGCTGGTATAGTTTGATGGAATGGCAAGTGTCAACTGGGTATGAGTTTATCTGGATGGGTGAGCCCAAGATATGATAAATTACAGCGCTGTGAATCCGGTTGACCGCTGGTGTGGCTGTGCGTGCTAGAGTTAAAAAGGTGAGTTTTGTGATAGCAAAAGTGATGGGTGATGATGGGAAGGTTTTCAATTAATCTTAACCATTTGCATTACTCTGGTCAACCCTCCGGAGCCTGGTCTTTCAGCATGCCATGTCATTACAGCAGGGGAAAGACCATATGTAAATCAGGTTTGGTCTCACCTCATAACGGGCAGTCCAGCCCACATTGCTAGGTTACATCACTTCTGCATGAGATCAGATGCAAACCCAGACGTGTTCCACCTCATTGCACATTATCAGTGAGGTGCAGCTTGTGCCTCTAGGCGATGCAGGCTCAGGATTTACTTCTCTGCATATCTGTTCCACTCAGGTGACATTAGCAAAATTGATGGCTAATGGGAAGGTTTGAATCAATCATAACCACTGGCATCGAACTGGGAAATACCCCAGGCCATTGTTTTTCAGCCTGCCATGCAATTACAGAAGGAAAATACCATATGCCATTCAAGTGTAATCCCACCCCAAAAGGTGGCAGTCCAACCCAAAGTGATAGCTCACATCCCTTCTGCATTCTAGGGAATGGTGGCGACAATTGGGCCTATCATGAGAGAGTCCAGAATCAGAACAACAACATTGCTGTGAATCTGGTTGGCCTCTGGTTTGAGGGCATGGGATAGAGCTGAAGCGGTGAGTTTGGTCACAGCCTCAGTAATGATGATGTGGTAACTGATAGGCAGAAGCTTGCAGTGTGCTGGGATGTGTGTGTGTTTCCATTAAGGCTGTGTGGAGACACTCCCATATGAGTCTGTTCTACAATAGTCCTTTGCTGATGGCTTACATGTGGGTTTGGGATATGCACGAATGACGCTGGAGGGGCAGTTCCCTCCCTTGTGTTAAACTACGTGGTTTCTTTATTTGATATTTTTCGTGTGGGTTTGTGCGGTTATTAGTCCAATGCCAGCATGGGCGTAATTATAGGGGGAGACAGAGGGTTTTGTCCCACCCCAACTTCTGTGGAATGCCCTTTTGTCCCCCCCATCTTTTGGAGGGAGGGAAAGGGGGTCCTCACGTTGCCCTGTATCAACAGAGCATTAAAATGTGGGCCATAAGGCACTGATGGGATAGAGGGGGGTACTATTAGCCGGGACTTTTGTCCCTTTGGAAATGTGAATGGGAGGGAGTGATCAGAAGGGTGCATAATGTTGCAAGCTTTATGAAATAATGACTATGCCTTTAAAACCCAAGGGGGATTTGTTAGGCTCACATTAATCTACATGATGCTATTATGATTTAAGCCATACTCCCGTTGCTCAACATATTTCTATGACAATGAATATAGTGTATGGTTAGTTTACTATTAAAGGCTAGTTTATTATGTAATGTGGTTTGCTTCCAAGGCATTGCTATAAATAATTATTTAAGCACATGAAATGTAAAGCAAAACCTTAATCAATATCTGTATTAACTAAACCTGGAAGGATGTGCACGGTTGCTTAAATTGTCCACATTCCAGTTTCACCATTTAACCAAGTGTGTGATCCTGAGCAAATCGATGAATTACATTGTGCCTTTTCTGCAGCTCTGCAAGTGATTCTGATTCACTTCAAAGCTTATGTTAATGTGTCATGGTATTATAATGGAAAAGCCTAATGACTATAGAGTTGCTCCACATATAACTATAGTGCAATTTAGGTATTTTGCACCATAAAGTTATTTGTCACTTGGCTTATTTATGGCAACTTATTCTAAAGTCACTTCCATGGTGCCTCCAAGTATCAAAGACTGATGATGCGCCTTTCAATGTCCTTTTCTGTGAAGTCACTTCTGCTGTTGCAATCCATATAATGATTAGGAAGTTTGCATGTATTTTGCCTCAGAGGGCTTGGACAGAACTCTAATAGGTTTCCTGCATCTGGAATGATCCTGCAGTTTTATTTTTGTTGTTGTGTGTTAAAATGCCATCTTCCAATAATGTTACCAAAAATGTTGATTCGGGCAGGGGTGGGCGGTTTGGGAGTGCCAATGAGACCATGTGGAAATCCACACACTGCATTTTGGTGCACACCCCTCTCCCCCCACACACTCTTACAATGCTGCATACTCCCCTGCTTAGTTTGGTAAGTGAAGCAGTTTTTGGTGGCCTGTAACCTGAACCATGACAATAATTTATTCGTTTGCACCAAACCGTCCTTAAAAAGTGACTGCAAAACTCGAAATACTTTTTGCCTGTTTGGTGAAGATTATTTTTGAAGGCAGGGGAAGGGCTCTTAAACGTGTGCTTTTAACACAAAATCCCATACGGTTCCTTCTGCGCACCGAGAGCAAAAACTGCTTAACAAAAGTTCACCATGTTTGGAAGGCGTATAGCACTCAGCTTCATTTCACAGAATTTGCAGAGTACGATAGTTTTGGGTCACAGGTTTTCTCAGCTTGACTCTTTCCACTCTACTTGGGGAGGGCACACCTTTCGCCAACTTCATTTTGAAATTAGGATGTTGGTGCTTTAGTAGCATCCGAAAAGTGGCAAGACTAATTTTAGAGGCGTTGTAGAGCTTTGGCTTGCCACAGAGAATGCACCATTTGTTATTGTTTGTGTGTCTTCATACCTGGGGCCTTAATGTGTACTGTGAGCTCTGCTCCCATTGTTCAAGTGTGACACGCGCCCTCACTAGGGTCAGCCAGCAGCCCAGCCCCCCAACAAACATAAAACAAAATTGAGGTGTGCCGGTGTGGTGAGGTGCTGGGCTAGAACTAAATTTGAAAAGACACACTAAAGTCAATGCGACCCTTACAAACCAAATAAGATTGGGTTGCTGCACGAAAGAGGGACCAGCAGTCACCTCAAAAACTGCTAATAGATACAAACACTTGAAAAATTTCACCTCTAAATGATTGCGCAGCCCTAAGCGAATGGTAAATGTCCTACTCAAATTGAATGTGTAACTGGACAACAAATACAGTGAAACAGAGAGTCCAAAGCAATAGATTCTTCAGTCAAAAAAACGCTGTTGAAACAGATTTTATGAGTTGATGCAAAAACAAGACTGCCGACACGTGTTTCGACCCAAAACAATGGATCCTTTTCAAGGCAAGACTGTGGTGTTGGTATGATTCATATGCATTCCAATACAGCAAAATATTATATAATCATGCTTTCGTGAAGCGTTTGGAATCTGGCCACAGTGGGGAACCAGCCCATGAATTTACAGGTATGGGCTTGACAGTACTTTCAGAGTATCTCACTGTTAGACTGATTCTTACAAATATTTATGTTATTCGACCTACCTGCGGAATTGGGTTTTGATGCATTGTCTTTTTTTGGCAGTTGCAACGTTTGAACAAACTCCCAAGTTCTGGGAATGTACCACAATGTATCAGTAACAGAGACTGCTTCAGGTATCGCTGTCCATTATTTTTACGCATTTGGATATTTTTGACAACCCATTTAAGTCATATGTCGATCTCTTGTCAAGACAACTCATGTCTTGGGTTTCTTTGTTGATGTATTTTTCAGTTATTTGCCGTTTATATTCTTGAGGAGAATCAACTACTTTAGAATTGGTCCATATATCTGCCCCTAAGGAGGGCTTGGATTTGCCAACTCAGTTTGAATAACATACGGTAAAACATGTATTCATTTTAACATTTATATCACACACGGCTGGCAATGTAATAATACATTTTACCACCATGAAGCACTTGAGGGATGAGCATTTTGATCATTGGCACAATAGTCTGTTACCTTTGCACTATGCATGTACATGGGATTAATAAATTGTTAAAATGTAACAATTCACATGTGGACACTTCGACCGCGATTTTTGGCTCCACAACATATGGTAACAAATCAAATGTTTTTTATTTACTCCTTATTTACTTGGAATATGTTTCACATTGAAATGGTTGCTTTGCTCTTTGACATGATGTAATGTCCATATGGGCTTTTTTCTTTCTTGGTTGCATTTCTCTTCTTTAACTCTGGCCCCTCTTCTTCCTCTGCTGGTTAATTTTGTTTATATTTCAAATGTTCTTATCCTTATGGCATGATTATATAATATTTTGCTGTATTGGAATGCATATGAATCATACCAACACCACAGTCTTGCCTTGAAAAGGACCCGTTGTTTTGGGTCGAAACACGTGTCGGCAGTCTTGTTTTTGCATCAACTCATAAAATCTGTTTCAACAGCGTTTTTTTGACTGAAGAATCTATTGCTTTGGACTCTCTGTTTCACTGTATTTGTTGTCCAGTTACACATTCAATTTGAATAGTACATTTACCATTCGCTTAGGGTTGCGCAATCATTTAAAGGTGACATTTTTCAAGCGTTTGCCCCAACAAACATACACAAACACAATTAAAAATTATAAAAAAACTAAAAAAGTACCCCTGCTTTGCTTTCAAATGCCACCCGGGACACGTCTCATGTTACACCGACCTAATATTGCACTCACGCACCTCCAGACGCAGGGCATCCCACTGCCCTAAATGTGATGATTGTGGCTCCCCTGCACCTCCAGATAGAAACCAGCAAGCTGAATGAGCTTACTGGTTCCTGTCTGTGTGCCGCACGAACACAAAGCCGGAAACCGATTCTCTGCACTGCGGTCCCTGGAAGTGCTGATGCTAGTGTGGCAGCACAGGCGCAAGGCCCTGCAACACCCAGTTCAGCACCCTGGCTGATGACTTTGAGTCAGGCCAGACAGGGTGAGGGAGCTGACATACGTAGATGGTAGTTTTGGAGGTGATCCCTTACAGGACACTTCAAGTATCAAATCTGGTAATGCATCAAGAATTTAATAGCCTTGAAAAAGACATCATGTCGAAACACATGTTGGCTGGTCTTTTGCACAAGAAAATAAACTGGACTTAACAAGCCCACTTAAGACTATATGACTTCTTTTCTCAAGCGTTACTAAAACTGAATAATCTTTTGTAAAACATGTAGTAGAGATGCATCTACCAAGCGAGAAGTGTGAGGGGTTTTCTTCTTTCCATTGGAATTAATTTTGGGAATGTTATGTTGTGTCCCTGGGTGCATGGCAGGCCGGCTGAAGATGTGTGGGGGCCCAATTGAATTTTAAAAATATGCCACCAGTCTTATGAAAGTTATAAAAGAGCGTCAGCAATGGACTCATGTGGTGTAATAGTTTAGTTTTATCCCTCAAGGATTTCGGTTGTTTGACCGAGGTACAAAATCACGGCAGAATTGACCTTAGTTATTTTAGCTGCAAATACGTATTACCTCAGTACAAAAAAACAAACCCATGTCCCCCACAAACCGCAAGTACACCCATAACCCCCCCTACTTACCTTTTCTCCATCCGCCACCTCTCCTGTACCCTGCAGCGTCAGATCCATCCTTCTAACGTGGGTCGGATCTGACGCTGCAGGTCCCTTTTTCTTCTTTTTTTTGTTGGGTCCCCTGCCACCAATGCTGAGGAAGTGGGGGACACCCCTGCAACTGCCAAAGCCAAAAATACCGAACATGGGGAGCGGCGGACACCCCCGCAACCCCAGCTCTTCATGTTCGGTATCTTTGGCTTCAAACTAATGGTGGTGACCGAATTCAGTCAAATCTACCATTCGACCAAATTCTTTCAAACAATTTGGCCGAACGATCCCTAAGAGCCACAATCCACCCTCCCTCCACCCCACCCCTGTCCCCCCCAACATTTTCAGCAAAGTTACTCAACTGAATGCCGGGTTTACCCGTTTTATGATAGATAGGTGGTCTTCTTGCATGCAAAGTTGTTTTGGCCTGTTGACGAAGTGTGGGCGTGCTGCCCAGTTTGGGCATGGATTATACCATCATTTGGCAGGAGGTCTCCCAAAACGTACAAAAGATGAGAATGCACCCAATCAAGATAAAGAGGTCATCACACTCCCATGGGCTACCTGGAGTGCAACACCGGATAGATTCAAAGATAGGTCGACGATGGGAAGTGTCTGCATCGGTAAGCGAGGCAGCCGAGCCATAAAATTAGATCTCAAAGCAGCTGAACTAATCATCGTCATCAAGGCTTCCAAAATAGGTTATGTCTTAGGAAAACACAAATCTGGGCTCAGTCCGGCGATGGGAACACTCAAAGATTACTCTCACGAAGTGTGCTTAGAGAAGAATGCTGTTTCGATGAAACTAAGTCAGAATGCTTAATACAGTGCCAGTAACAGTGAAGGCAGAGCTCAAAGTGGCCCCTCAAGACTTTCTTAAAGAAGGTGTCATACCACCAGATGAAGACACCAAATGGCTGAGCCTCACTGTGATCATGAGGAATACTGAGTCACTGAAGCACGGCTTATGTGTCTCAACTATGAGGCCATCTGTGATAACTTTTCATTGTCTAACATTTCCAAACTGGTGTTTTCCTTAAATAGCACAACCCTTTTTGGAATCTAGATATGAGGAGACCTTATCTTGAAATCAAGCTGAATGACAACTCCACCACCTCACTGGGTTCATCGCTGTGCTTGGGGTTTTGCAGTACATCTGCATGCCATTGGGGTTGCGTTCTACTGCACCAGTGTTTCGAGACTGATAACAGTTACATTGAAAGAGATCACAGGTGTCAAATATTTGTAAGAGGATATTTCTAAGACCTCTTGACGAAGTCCTAGCAAGATTGTAAAAATGTGGATTGTGATTCATCGGACACAAATGCGTGTTCCTCAAGAAGCAAATGGATTATCTTGGCTACTCGATCTTAAGTGATGGAGTATAGGACAGCTAGGTACTAGGTGTCCCAGAAACTCCACAATCAATCAGCCATGACCAGCTAAAGCTGTTCAATGGGAATGGCCAAGTATTATGCAAAATTTGTGAGGAATTTCTCCATGACCTAAAGCACATGAAGACATCACCGACCAAGGACAGGAAGAAGAGCGCCCACACAAAGATGGCAAGCTCTGAATATGGGAACAAGATTATAAGGAAGTTGGAAAGAAGCAGACCTCCAGCAAACTGTTGTAGACTTACGAACTGTATGAGAACTAGCCATCACTACTGCACCACTTTCATTCCTAGAAAGGGTTGTGATGCAACCATAATGCGTGCATGCAGGAGGTAGCGGTGCACATCACAAGTGATGGGGCGTGCCAACAGGAGCAAAGGGCAGCAAAGAGACATGCAGAGCTTTCCCACGCACAGGTAGGCACAAGGAGAATCTGATTGCGGGTGAAAGTGCTGGGGAGTACTTACTCTGTTGGACAAATTAAGCACAATAAAAGAGAACAAATAATTGTGTGGTGCAGCATCATTCATGTGCTGGTTCAGCAGAGGCAACTGCTGCAACTTTGCTTGCAGCTCACAGTTGTGACCCCTGTGGGTGCCGTAGACGAGATGCTGGTGCTTCTGCACACAATGCCCTTCCCACAGGATCCAGCGAGGGACTGATGGCCAGGCACTCTCTGCTCTGGCTCACTGATGGAATAAGTGTCACCTAAGGGTCCACTAAGCCGCTATGTGCTTGACTTATCTTGTGTTTCCCGCCTTTGCCTTTTGTATGCTGCTAGAATATTGTGTAGTTATTTATTAGTTCACAATTACTGCATGACTCTGTTTATCTGCTTCATGCCATATCATCAGTTGCATATACTTCACGGGTTGACATCAGCTGCATCAAAGCACGCATGGTAACACCTGTGATGTAGTCACGTGGCGTGACGGCAACGTTCTGCCGTTGCGCATTGAAACTAATAAAGGGGAGGGAGTCCCGTAACGTGCCAGTGCGCGCCGGTAGCCTGATAAGTGAGGATCTGTGTCCGTGTACTCCTTCCAGGTACAGGGGGGAAAGCCTACACTCGTGGTTCCCGGAGCAATACTGGCAACGAGGATGCAGCTGGGCAGGGGGAAGGTGCTCTGATGCTAATTACATCTCCGGCAACCTAATCCGACACGTGTCAGAGGCATCGTTCAATGTAGTAATCACTGCCATTTTGAAGTACCAACGGCAGCGGCTTCACAAGTGGAGTGCTTGTGCACCGTGTGGGCATTTTTTGGAACCCACAAGGGCCACACACAACAAGCAGGGCCAGAAGGGCCCTTTAAAAAAAAACGAAAAAAAAGAATGGTGAGTCCTTTTCTTTTTCTTCTATATACCTGTTTATCTACAATTGACAATACTTTCTGGAAGGGCTAACGTACTTTGCATTAGGGTATGGTCTCCTGGAAGAGGCAGAGGGTGATCACGACAGCACCAGAAGTCCCAGAAGTGTTCCAGTGGGTGCGAATTGTGGTCCCCTTTCACAAAGAGGGTTCCTGTGCAGTTTGCAACCATAGGAGTGCGCCTGTAGGTGCGAATTGCGGCTTTCTTTCACGAACAGTGTGCCTATGCAGTTTGCAACCATGAGTGATGAGGAAGACCTCCCGGGCCGGTAAAAATGTACTAAGACCCCCTCGGATGAGAAGGATACCACGCCAACCAGGGACATTGGCCCTGATGCCAGAATTTGACACTTCAGGCATTCCTTCAAAGTTAGGACCGAAATGGTTGCTATGGATTGAGAAGTTGGACATGTATTTCAGAGCGATGGGCGAAACGGATGATGAGGCCAAAATAGCAACCCTCATACACTTCCTGCCACTAGCTAATCAAGACTATGAAAGGTTTGTTATGTGTAGCGAGAAACAGAAGGAGAAGGAATCCCTGGACCAGTTGTATGGCAGGCTCCCTCACCTAGCAAGTACATGTGCATGGGAGAATGAAGACGGCATGGTGAGAAACCAATTGATACAAGGGTGCGCTTCAGGGAAGCTGTGCCGACAAGTGCTGCGTGAGCCTGATTTGTTGCTGGCCCGCATTTTAGAAATGGGCAGATCATAAGAACTAGCAGAGAGCCGTGCAACTAAGATGGACGCTGCCATTCGCTCTCTGAAAGTGGAGGACGCATGTGCAATAGGGCGCCTGTAAAGTACTGGTCCGTCAAAGGCCAAAATGGCCTCCAAGGAGAACTGAAACACCACTGCCCTGCCCCAAATGTGCCTATGACCTTGCTCATGCAGGGGAATGCCCGGTGAAAGGGAGAATGTGGGGACGCTGTGGACCAGCGGGTCATTTTGCATGGACGTGCAAAGCACCCACACCAGTGACTATTGCCAGAGGGTCCTGCAAGACACCAAATGACACTGCACGATGACAGAGGCAGGTCGTGGTTGTTGAGCAGGTAGCACCGAGTCAGGACCTGGCGGAAGAGGGAGTGGAAGAAAAGGAGATATTTTTTCATCTCTAGTATAGACTCCACAAAGAAAAAGAGGAGACAGCCCATGTGCACGGTATCCGTGGATGGAACAAAGACACCAGTACTCGTGGACACTGGGGCGACGGTGTGTGTGTTGGCGACCCGCCACTACGAAGCACTCCCGGGGCCTCCAGTGCTCTTGAAAGCCCGGGATTCACATTCGGCGGTACCCAACCGATACGTCTCAGAGGCATGTTCTTTACCAAAGTAGCCCATGAAGGAAAGGAGATTCCGGACAAGTTTTTCATCACAGACATAAGCACTCACTCTCTGCTGAGCTGCGCGGCGGCAGATACCCTTGGAATTGTACATTTTGTTCTCAGCGTTTATGCTGAAGACATAAACGAAGTCCTTGAAAGATTTAGGGTGGTGTTCAAGGGCGTTGTTAAACTGCTGGGATAGCCCATCAAGCTGCACATAGATGAGACGGTATACCTGACTGCATTGAAACACCGTTGGATCCCTTTTCATCTCCGACAGCAGGTGGAGTGGGAATTGCAGAACTGGGAGGAATTGGACATTATAGAAAAGGTGGAGGGTCCCACCCCATGGGTGGCCCCCATCGTTGTGGCGATCAAGTTGAACCAGCCAGGGTCGGTATTAATCTGTGTCGACATGAGACTCCCCAATCTGGCCATTAAGCGTGAATGACACATCACCCCGACTCTTGACAACGTGGTGGGAGAACTGCATTTTGCAAGGATGTTTTTGAAGCTAGATCTGCGTTCCGGGTACCATCAGCTGGAGCTCCAACCTGACTCACATTATATTACCACCTTAACAACCCACCAGGGACTTTACCAATACAAACGTTTAAGCTTTCGGGTCTCCTCCGCAGTTGAAGTATTTCAGAATGTCATACGGGGAGCCCTGGCTGATCTTGAAGGGGTCATCAACCTCAACAATGACATTCTGGTCTATGCCACGTCAGAGGCTGAGCACATGGCTCGCCTCGAGAAGACTCTGGAAAGAATCCAAACCCTTGGACTCACTTTACATCACCAAGTGCATGTTCCTGAAGGATAGCATAGAATTCTTCAGATTTGTCTTCCATGAGATGGGAATCTCCCCCGACCCGCAGAAGATTCTTGACATTCAGGATGCAAAACCACTGGGGAATGTGTCTGAAGTCAGAAGCTTCCAGTGGATGGTGACGTATTGCAGTCATTTTATACCAAACCTGGCGAGCCTCTCCGAGCCCCTCAGGATGCTGACGATAAAGGACAAGGTTTGGGATGGACCACCAAAGAGCAGGATGCCTTTGAAACAATCAAAAGGGCAATCACGAGGAAGGAATCAATGGCGCTTTACAACCCGAGGAAGGAGTCCGAGATCATTGTCGACGCCAGCCCGGTCAGACTGGGAGCAGTTCTGTCACAACAGGATGCGAAAGGACAGATGAGACCAATTGCGTACTCCAACAAGGCGCTCACCAACACAGAGCAATGCTACTCTCAGATCGAGAGAGAAGCCCTGGCCGTCCTATGTGGATGCCAATATTTTCGAATCTACATTTTGGGCAAACCTGTTACGGTAGTGATGGACCACAAACCGCTACTTCCCATCATGACGGGGTCCTCATCTAAGCCACCTGCAAGGATTGAACGATGGATGCTGGCCCTGATGGAGTTTGGGGTGGTACTAACATACAGACCTGGAGCCCACAACAGAGCTGACTACCTCTCACGACATCCGAGGAGCAGAGGGGAGCAAGAGGACACGGCACTAGTAGCGGTCGATGAACATGTTCACCTGGTGGTGGAGGTCACCAAGCCGGTTGTGCTCACCGTGCAGGAGCCGGGAGACGCCTCGAAGGTGGACGAAAGATTTCAGGTGGTCTGTGCGGTCATGATCTGTGGCGAGTAGCAGAATGTCCTGTCTAATCCCAACCACAGGACTAGAGATGCAGATCCGGATCAGCTGTGGGGGGTGAGACATGAACTGTCGGCAATGGATGAAGGATTAATCTTGAGAGGACACCAGGTAGTGATCCCGCAAGCACTGGTGGGAAGTCTGATGGAGTTGGCACACTCTGGCCATCAGGGAACGGCCAAGACAAAATCAAGGCTATGACTAAAGGTCTGGTTTCCAGGCCTAGAGGCGAAAGTGGATGAACATGTCTCCAACTGCATCTGGTGCCAAGCGACTGCCCCAGTCAACAAAGGGCCGAGGATAGAGTCCATGCCCCGTAGTGACCAGCCGTGGGATATTGTCCATGCAGACTTTGGGTCCACAGGTATGATTCCCCCCCTCCTGCTTTCCCTGATCTCTTCTCCCGCCTATCCCTCCCCCTCCCCTTATCCTTTCTTCCATTCCCCCCTCCCATTTATTGCAGGAGTTGTCTTGATTCACTAAGGGTTCACCATCAATGACTTGCTGCCAACGCTTGGATTTGACTTTTGGACACATTGACTCTTGCTGCTTCACCCCCTCAACTCCCATGCTGGACCTCCCCTGGATCTCGTACTCAAGTTGGCTCTGAATCATGCTGTGCCCATCGTCACCGTGAATCCTTGCCTACATTTTCTATTCCCTTGCAACATTATGTGTTTACTGACCTCTGCAACTGTATTCGCTCTCCCCTCTGCTTCTCTGCTCTTTTTCACAGTTTTTATTCTCTGTTTTCTTCTCCTCTTCCTTCTCCCTCTCTCCTCCTCCTCCCTTATGTTTTCTATGCACTTACTCTATCAGAATTGCCCCTGGACCTAGTATGATAGTAACAAATGTTTGTCTCCCCCATCCCCTACTTGTTTTCCCCCCTCCTCCACCAGCATTATCTGAAATGTCGTCAGGCCTAGTACAATAGTCCCTTGTTTTGTTCCTCTCCCTCCTTTCTCCTCCCCTCTTGTATTTCTCGGGCTCTACCAGAAATGTCGTCAGGCCTAGTACGGTAATGTCGCCAGGTCGAGTACGATAGTTAATTTTACATTCTTGTTGTTCATGGCCTGTAAGAATGTTTTTGTATTTTCCCTTGTTCCCTCCCTTGCCGTGAAGTGCTTTGAAACACATTGGGCCTCATTACACGGAAGGCGGTGGTCCAGGGTGCTATTAGCACCCTGGACCATGCCGGTAAATTACCGGCACCGCCTTGGCGGAAAGGGGATTTACCGCCCCATTCCAAGGTTGGTGGGGCGGTAAATCCCCCTTCCGCCATTGCCCTTCCCCATTCCCATTTCTGCCCCATAGGGCTCTATGGGAATGGGGAAGGCGCTAATTACGGCACCGCAATTTTGCGGTGCCGTAATTAGCTCCGAGGTCCCTTAGCGGGTTGGTTTTTAACGCCTGCAAAAAGCAGGCGTTAAAACACCAACACGCTAAGGGACCTCGTAGTAAGGCGGTAATGGTTAACGGCCACCGTTACCATTAACGGTGGCCGTTAACCATTACCGCCTTCCGTGTAATGAGGCCCATTGTGTATAGGCGCTATATAAATAAACTATCATATCATATCTTAGTTTATGATATGACATGCCATGGCAAGCCACCAGACATAGTTGTAGGGGACACCGTATTGGTGCAAAATGGCCAACCTGAAGGGAAGTTATCCCTAACCTACGAGCCCTGCCCCATGGGAGTAGTCCAGGTCAAAGGCTCGATGGTGACTGCTGCCAATCAAAGGGGGAAAGTGAATCGCAATTCAATTTTTTTCAAAAGGTTGGCGGAAAAGAGGGGCTAATAGAACGAGAGGGAGAAGGTCCCCTGACAGAAGCAGCAGGTGTGGAGCAAACACCAGAAGGTAGTGCGGAGGATGGGGGGGCCTAAACCAGGCGGGGCATAAGGAGATGCTATGGAAGAGCCAACCGGTGTAAGATACCCCCGTTGAGTGAGCAGACGATGACCTGCACGGTTCTGAGACAATATAATGGGTGACTAAGTGTGAAAGGACCCATGCCACAGCAGGTCACCTAATGTTGGCCACGTTGGGCCTACACAGTTTGGTATGTTACCATGTTTAAGCAGGTCCTGTTTACACTAACTTCATTATGAAAAGTTGTATTTTCATTGTTATGAAAAAGGAGGAATGTCATGTAGTCACGTGGCGCGACGGCAACGTTCTGCCATTGCGCGTTGGAATTAATAAAGGGGGCAGTCCCGAGCCTGATAAGTTAGGATCTGTGTCTGTCTGTTCCTTCCAGTGGCAGGGGGGGCAAGGCCTACACATGGGGGTCCTGGGGCAACACAGATCACAGTAACACCCCGCCTACTCTTCAGGTATTTAGTGAAATAACATAATTGACCTCAACTCTGACCTTCAGCACTCCCGACTGCTTCAGTACTCGGAGCCATACACAGAGGCGTCAAAACCGTGCCGTTGTGGTCTGCAGCATCCCTGCACCAAACAGTGTCAAACAAAGAACAGAACTGAACAAGTTGTCCTTTTTCAGAGTTTAGAATTCCACAGTCGTCCACTCCATCAAAGACACATGACTCACTTTTACACAAAACCGGCAAACTTTAAGTGTTACTGTCATGGAAGAAGCGCCTGTCTGAGAGAGACGGCCTGTCTTGGATCCCCCCCATATTGTGTTAACCTTCCTTCCCAGCACCGGGACTGCATGCATAATTATCCCTGCCGAGATGTAATAGATCGCCTTAAAAGCTCTGGATCATAATTAATCTTTATAGAGCCAGTTTTAAGCTTTTCTCTCGGATTCCCATTAAAAATCAGCCACCAGGAAGTGTCAGCTGGCGCAGATTTATGAGCGCTAAAGTGGGTGCCTGTGTCGGCGCCGCCGTGACGGGGAATGGGTCCCATCTCATTGCACGTTTCACAACAAAATATGAAAGGATTAATAAAAAAAAGCCTATTAAAATCAGTTCCTGTTTCCAGAAACAGCAACGCTTCCAGAATGTTACATCGCCATTAGCTCGATAGCCGCACAGCATGACTTCTTTGACCTTCTGGTCTACTCCAAGACCTGCAGACCAAGACCTGCAGTCAGTGAGAACAGAAATATTTTAACACCAGGGTCAAGTCCTAAGAATAAAAGTGGGGGGACTCCAACAAACGCAATGGGATGTGTAGTTGCCAGTAATTAGCATATCAAGGCGAAATATGCACATTTCATTACATCCGAGTTGGGCACAAAGGGATACCGGGCACCGTTAAGGACATCGGTGCCGGTAATCCCTTTGCGCCCTATTCCGAGGTCCCCTAGCGTGTCCCTTCCTTCACACCTGATTTTACCAGGCGTTATGGACTGGGCTGTTAAGGGACTTCAGAGCTAATAACGGTACCGCAATTTGCGGTACCGTTATTAGCGACTTCCCATTGAGCCCTATGGGGGCTGAAATGGGAATGGGGAATGCTTTTTCAATGGGGACTTACCGGTCCCGCAAAGGTCAGAATAGACCGGTAAATCCCCGTTGAACCAGGGTGGACTCGGTACCGGTATTGGAGGTAATCATGGCGTAGCGCCATGATTACCTCCAAACTCAGAATGAGGGCCATTGGCTTTGCATAACCACCCAAATTGCAGATGATGAATGTCAGTTGCTTTTCATAAAATCAACACACACACACAAAAAACAAGGAGAGGATATTTTCTTCTCATAGCATAGTGTTTTTGAAAATGTTAAAAGGTGTGCATGTTTTAAATTCCAAGAACCAATACAAATGCTTTCTGTGGAACATGCAGTACTGAAAAGGGACATTTCCCCTTTAGTCGCATGTTATTTTCCATCAGGTTATATAGTGCAGTGGTGAAGTGTCCCGCTGGCAAACTTGACGACTGCATTTTGATCCCCGAGGTTGGCTTTAATTCATAAATTCAAGGGAGAGTTCCATGTTTTCCATTTTAGCTGGGGGGACTGAGTCCACCCTCTGAAAATAGTGGGGGAACGCCGTTCGCCGGCGTGTACCCTCGACTTTAGCTCTGTAAACACCAAACACTAAGGGCTATCCCACGGCTTGGAGTCTGGGGGTAACCCCAGAAGACGTGGGTGTAGTGCTATTTTTGTGTTCCTGGCCAGCTGTGTGTGGCATGCCTGGGTATGCTAGCTGCATATGGCATGTCTGGTGGCATGTGCGTGTCTGTAGATTATGCTAGAGATCAGGCCGGATTGGCTCATTTACATTGTGGCTGTCTTGGCTTGGTCTCCTACCCAACTACCCACTTGTGACCAGTCACCTAATAGAAGCTCACCTTTTCTACAATCCTGGGTTCTGCCTTTTTGCTGCTTGTGACCTTCTGCACCTTGCAGCCCAGGATACAACACTATTTCATTGCATTGGGTGCAGGAGATGCCCTGACAGTAAAGAGGCGTTTCACCATTTTACACTGAACTTTTGGACTAAGTCCAGGAACTGGGGGCTGGGGCCAGCAGGTGGCAGACCACTGCAGACAGGGCTTTTGGATGCTTTCCATGTGTAGGGGTTTGGTGGAACCCTTCCAGGGTGGGCACAGCACCCTGTCAGACTTTGGCGTTAGAAATGGCCCCGGTCCGGGGGTCCACATGTGCCTGGGAGAAGGAGTTACAGGTTGTGAGAGCATCACAGTTTCAAACAGGGCCTTCAAAGCGGTTCTGTGAGTAGGAGGAACATGGTATGTTAATGTTTATTTATAAAGCGCCTATACACAGGCAAGTGTTTCATAGCGCTCAAGGAGGGAAGGAACACGAGGAAAAAGAACAGTCGCTCAGAGCCCTTGAATTTCTGAGACGATAACGGTCTGCACAGGCAGATTAAGTGAATAATATACATTTAACAGTGTAGATACAGCAAATAGGCCTGCCAGTGATTCTGTGGTTTTTTCAAGTGCACATTAAGGGGTGAAGACAAGGGAGAACAGAGAGAACGATCTTCAGGCAGGGCTGTATACAGATTGTGCAAGTGCGGGAGGGAAAGAGAGGGGTGGGGGACCAGGTGCGCCCAGTCAGTAGAGACTGGTGAAGTGCGGAGAGAGAAGCTCTCAAGGTTCTATTACAAGTGTAGTGGGGTGTAGGGCCTTGCAGCAATTGCAGAAGGACTGGCAGGGGTGCCTAGGACCTGTGAGACTCTGAGGTACACCAGGTGGCCAGTCAATACGCTGTGCCGAAAGAGGGAGCGAAGGAAGAGCAGAGAGCTAGGTTAGCAGGGTAGGGTAAGAAAGAAGGAAGAGGAGAAGAGGAAGGTCTTGAGGAGTTTCCGGAACGTGAGAATTTCGAGCTCACGACAGAGGGTAGCAGGGAGGCTGTTCCAGCGGGAGGCACCTGCTGAGGAAAGAGAACCAGTTCACTTGCAGAAGGTTTGAGGTAGAATAGCGGAAGGCTAGAGAGGGACAGTATTTAGGAAGGCAACATTGAAGGTAAGTAGGTCCCAGGCCCCAGAAGCCTTGTGGACAATACAGAGGGTCTTGAATTTGACCCTTGCAGCCACGGGGAGCCAGTGAAGGGATTTGTGAATGGTGTGGTCCGAGAGGCAGTGGGTGCAGTAATAATCTAGGTGGACTTTACACAGATATTCCAGGCCCTGGACAGCAAGGATAACAGGAAGATCCATAGTAATGTATAGGATGCTACTATTTGGGAAATAAATGGTGGGTCAAGGAGTGTACAGAAAAGGGCAATACTGTATTTTTCTATGGATACAACACTTACGAATGTGGCCGCCCGTCGGGATGGTGTAGTGCTGACCATTGTAGAGCTGTGCCAGGTTTGGAGAAGTTATAGCGTTCCCGGGTGACATCACTTTGCAAGTGTGGGCATACACTGCTTTGAAACACAGGCTGAGAAGCCGCATCATACCTCCACCTTGGGACATGACTGAGTTGTGCATGGTACAGCAAGACTCGGCACATGTGACATTTCGAGGTCACGAAAGAGGGGAGTAGAGATAAATCGTCCCACTGGCGTCTCAGAGCATCTTATGCCGAGAGGCGACACAGTGCACCGAGCCAATGTAGAGCCAAATGCACTGTGCATTTTCTGTAGAGAGTGCCGGTCTGTTTGAAAACATTTATGTATTTTCATGGTTTAGGATAAAACTAAAGAGGGTGAGTTTACTAGGAGAAATAGTGCCCGTTGGTGGCAATGAGTATGTTGTGGTGATTGGATAATTGCACTCCTTTAGTCCTCATCCTCCTTGACCCGTTGGTGGCTTTTGACACTGTGAAAAATGCCACTCTAATCAACCACTTGAGGTAGACTTTGGGTAGCAAAGGTCTCACCATGGAATGGATGGCCTCCTGCCTACCATGGCAGGAGAGACCCTTCTTTTCCAGTCTGTGTACCCTGCGCTGTGGCCGCCCAAGGTTGAGTCCTCTCGCCTTGGCTTTTTAACACATCTATGCCGAGCGGCTGGCTGATTTCAATCCGCCCTACACTGAATGTATATGTTTAAATGGACGAGGCTAAATGAAGAACATGGCCGCTCACACTTTGAGGTCCAGTGATGTTTTTGCGTCAATGTTTATGGTCTGTTAGCTCTATTTGCCCTATAGCAAATAAATCAGGATGCAGGTGGATGGAGCGTGATTTATGTTATACATAGAAAAGCATATTCTGAAGTGAGTTGGTACGGGGGCCTTGAAGAAGAGAAAAGAATAATCAGGTTGGTTGGTTGTGTATTGCACCTGTGGTGAGAAAAGCAGTTTTGTGCCATTTTGCGATAGACTTAGGCAGTGATTTGAGTTTGTCCCGCCTGAGAGAGTAATGCATTGCCCATGTAGGATCCTTACCCCAAGTAACATGTTGCATGGATGGTGGCGCGACTCGAAAGGGCCAGAGAACCAGGGCTGAGGTGAGGGGGTCTATATAATGGAGTGATGACGGGTAGGCTGTTGAGCTCAGCCACTTCTAAAAGAAGGGAGAACTATGCCTTATAGGGGGGGCAGAGTGGCCAGGTGCAGCTCCCCAAAGGAGAAAGACAGACGGACACTGCAGGCATCCTAACAAGTAAAGTCTATCCCTTGCCATAAAAATGACTTGGAGGGATAGCGAAAGAAGTTTCTTTTTTGTTAAAGGCAAATTAACAAAGGAGAGGCTACCATTGGCAGGAGCGTGTTGCCCAAATCATAGTCAAAAACGTTTTTTGAGAACATACGTGGGAGATATTGGGTAGCATAGATTTTTGGGAGGGTGAGCAGTTCCTGGTGAGGAATGTCACCTCACATGGACCCGAGTAAGGCAAGGCAGCGTGAAGAGAGGGCCAAACAAAGGAATGAGAGCAGTTGGAGCCCACCAACGCTAGGATGCAATAGACGGACGTCTGAATGGAGCTTCACTCCACCACCAGCGGTTCACCTGCTACTTGCATTTACAAAGGGATTATCTGTTTTTTCTACCAAGAACAATGTTTATATTTGTGGTGGGCAGCAGTGAGGTTATTGCGTTGGTTAATCTTGATTTGATGAGTTTCTCATTGGAGGACTGGCCTCCAAAAAGCAGTGCAAGTATATTGGGAGGCAATAATCAATTGCACAGGGATAAAGGTTTATTGAAGAATGTAGCTTAAAATAAATAAAGGGGGCAAGGAGTTTTTGGTTTTGATTCAAGGGGCGGAGATTGAGGGGATTACTAGGATGAAAGGGAGGGGGCATTACTGGGGCCATTACGAATGAAGGGTGTAACGGAACCTGAACATAGGGCAAAACTAATGCAATTCCCTTTGTCCTTTGTTACTATATGTATTGCGGATGACCGCAATACATATTATAGTAACAAATGGACAAAGATAATTTGAGATATAAGTTCCTCTCGTTAACATCAGGGGCAAGAAAATGGATTTATGAGCTAGAAAGAATGACAGCAGGAATGACGTTAGCAGTGGGCAACAGAAAAAGATTGCTTGCTGCCATTATTGGGGAGAGAGCTGTAGACATTTGGAGACAGGTGAGATACCATGGGGTGACTGCATAGAACACGGCTCATGACAGAGCACCATTTAATAATTGCAGGGCAGCCGTATAGAGGGCGCTCAGAGTACAATATCTTGATAGGGCAGACATGATTGCAATCATGATGTGCAAAATTCGTGAGGATGAAGACTCCGTTGAATACATTCAGGAGTTTCAAGAACGCTGGCGCCTTGACACTCATGAACTATGGGAGAAAATAACTGCTATTTTTTACCACATATCATGCCAGGGATTACTCGAGCCAGTGCAGAGTCCGCTGAAGAAACTAGTGGGAATGGAAGCGAAGCCATGGCTAGAGATTCAGTTGACTATAGTTCACGATAGTCAATTGTTAGTTCAGAAAGAAATGTGCAAAGTTTTCAATGGAAGGGCCCATTTTGACAAGCAGAGGGAGTGGTTATGTAAGAAGCACAACATGATCAGCCAATGCCTGGGGGTAGCATTGCAGGAATTGGAGAATACAATTATTCTGTGAGATGGCTGCATACGCTGATGACATTGGCCCTCATTACAACTCAGGCGTTAAGGGTTTAACGGCGCCATCGGCGCTGTTAACCCTTAACGCCTGATTACAAGTGTCCCTTTGCGGGTTGGTGTTTAACGCCTGCTTTAAGCAGGCGTTAAAAATCCAACCCGCAAAGGGACTTTGGAGCTAATTACGGCACCGTCATTTACGGTGCCAGAATTAGCGCCTTCCCCATTCCCATTATGCCCTATGGGGGCAAAAATGGGAATGGGGAAGGGCAAATGGTGAATTACCGCCCCACTCACCTTGGAATGGGGCGGTAATTCCGCCATCCACCATGGCAGAATTGTAACCTTAGCGGCATGGACCATGGTGATAATGGCACCATGGTCCTCTGCCAAGGTTGTAATGAGGGCCATTGTCCTCCTCCATCATACTGCAGTTGGCCTGCAACGGTTCTTGATCTCTTTGGGCAATTATGCCACAGAGAACGATCTGATAATCAACCCAAACAAATTTTAAATCTTCATTTTCAAAAGGCTGCATAGGCATGTACCCCATTTTAGGTGGTCTCTGTGTGAGGATGCAATCTCGATAGCGAGGGAAGTGGTGTACCTGGGTTTCAAAATATACTCCTTCCACACTATGAGTCAATTAGACTTAGACGTGAATGGACAAGCGTCCCAGTTGGCATGCCATATGAAAAAACTCCTAACAACCTATTGTACATTTTCACTTTTGCTGTTAATAAAATTCTATACTGGGAAAGTGATTTCTGTTCTTTTGTACGGGATTGAAATAAATTCACTGGCGTGGAAGACAAACTGGTTGAGATTGGAAGGCCGATTATGGAAAAGGGTAGTAGGTCTCCACCAGAGTTTGCCTGTAGCCAGTTTGAGGTATGAGCTAGGACTCGGGTCCCTCTGGATGCAGGTTGAATAGAGGCTCATATCAATGTATAGGTTGATATTGGTCCCACAGGCAAATACCTTTATGCTAAGATATAGGCACACTCATGGAACAGGCATCCTATCCTCACTGCTTCTGCAGGATCTAAAGCTGTGTGTGTTGGAGATCCTGGTGGAGTGTGAATGTGATGTAGAGACCCCAATAAATAACCCTATGAAAGTGAAGGGTGCTCTGCTGCGTATGGACTGGATTCAAACAAATGATAATATGTGCAGACTCACCCTGGCAAATTCCCTCTCACCTTTTGATAAAAAGATAGGCTTCCTACCTAGATACTTAAGACAATTCCCTAGCTCAAAGGTAAGACAGGACTTCTTAAGAGTCCGCCTTAACCTAGTTCATACAGGTGAAGTCCTCTCTTGCCGCAACAAGAGCACGCAAGTAGTACATTTTTGCAAGTTTTGTGAGGTAGCCAGAGTGCAATCACTGAGACATATTCTATTGGAATGCAGAGGTACGTGGGTTGCAAGGGTGACGTATCTCTTGCGCTTTGTAGAGAAGGAGGAAAGCCTAGTGACAGAGATGTTTTGGAATAGGCGGATCGCTGGTCATGAAACCTCACTCACTGTGCATGTTGTACAAGTTCTCCGTGTGTGTGATTTAATTCATAGCCATTAAATTAAAGTAGACCCTCTTGAGGGACCTTTTAACTCCCACAGTCTGTAGAAACAGTCGCATGGTCCTGACAACAATGCATGGAAGCAGGCCTTATCCTGTTTTTGGTTTTTATGTATGTCTCAATATTGTGATTGGATGTACATGAATTGTATGCTTTTATATATATTTGTTCTACTTTATCTTTCTTTTTCTTCTTAATGCTTGATTAATTTTGTACTGTGAAAAGTTGAATGTTCGGCTAAAACACAATGAAAGGGGGTGTGGCCAGGAGCCGACTCGACTGGTATGCTTGCCTGAGAGCTCCCACCTGGCCCAATGCGCCTTTTCAAATAAATACTGTTTTCCGCTCCCGTTCGAGCCCGGGATTGCTTCCACCGGTGTGGGAAACACCTCTGCACCCACCGACCGAGTGGGCCCCGGTTTCATCCCGGAACTGATCGATGCGGCCTCTCAGCAGCCCCGGGATCCACTCGGTGGAGAAATGGCCGCCGCTGCTCCGAGGCCCAGAGGCTGCCCATGAGGGGGCGGAGCAGTCATAGCGTCCCTGCCGAACTGCCGCCGCAGATACTGAACCTGCATGAGCCCGCTCGCCGTACGCTAATGTGACCCACTGCCTCCGGACCCAATATCCAGCGCCGACCGAAGCAGCACTACGCCTTAAGGCAGGAGGACCGCCGGCTTCCTGCCATCCCCCACCTAACGGGACATGGTCGCTAGCCCGTCTTCTCCCCCGCGGGCTCCGGGATTAGGCGACAATGCGGTGTGCACACTCAAGCTGCCGACTTGCACACAGCCCACGCAGGTGCCCATCAGCTCCTCTTCCGTTCCACCCGAGCCCGGGCGCCTCAGCGCTAGCCAAGCCCACCAGGAGTGCGCGCTCTCCTCCTCCACGCAGCAGGGCAACGCAACCACTACCTCCGCTGGGGATCACAAGCTTCACCCCATCTGCTCTGGGCACTGGACAATTTGAAAGGCGTGCCTCACACGCCGTCTCAATCAGCCCGGGTGTTTCTGTCATACCCACATCCAGGAGCGCCCGCTACTTTTCCTGCACCCACAGATCCCCCAGGCCCGACGGCCATCTTGCTTCTCCCATTCGGATCCCAGATCACCTGACGCTGTAACAGGGCCTCCTGCCCGCTTCGCAATAGCATCAGTGGAAGATCTTTCCCCCTGCCAAACCTGCCGCTGCTCCCAGCACGGCCCTAGCCGAGGGCCCGAACTCGCACCTCAATTCCTGGGACAGCCCTCTGATCCTGATCTCCTCTCCCTCCTCTGCCTGCCACACCCCACCTTGCAGCATCTCTGGCCCTCGGTCCCCCCTGGACCCACGCTCCACAACCCCCACCATCCACACAGGCTGCCCCGGGCCGCGGACCCCCCCTCATCTGACTTGGACTGAACAGTTCCCTGCACCCGCAGAGGGGCCTCCGAGGGGCGTTCTGCGGATCCCGGCAGGAGAAAGCTTTGCTCTGGGGCATTCCCACCCCCCTCCCTCCCTGGGGACGCGGAGGGACCCCAGAGCCATAATATCATACAGCAGTGCAGCAACACACCAGAGCCACCATCAAGAGGTGAGGAGTCGGGGGGGGAGGAGGGCATCTTGCCTGACCCAGGGGGGCAACTGGAGTGATCTCCCGCCTCCTGGGCCTCTGATCATCAGGCCACATCGGATCTATCCTGCAAGCCAACATATCCCCTTCCACAACCAACTAGAATCCCGGCACCTCCTGAATTTCTTCAAACCTCAGATATATACTCTTCAGCGCAGACGGTTGCCATCCTGGGACTCGGAGATCCATCACCAAAGCTTCCCTTATCTCACAAAATCCTCATTGTCTCACCCACACTGTGGTGTTTCCAGTCACACCCTCCCACCCACAAAAATGTCTAGAAGCGGGAAGGTAGCTAAACAATCTGACATCGTTGCCCTCATGGCTACCTCGGCAGCTGAAAGGGCCAAGAAAGCCGACCTACCGGAGGACACTAGCAAGAATAGCGCTCCCTCATCCGCACGATCAGACCCCATTCCACCACAAGTTGCAACCAAAACCGATCTGCAAGACCTACTAGCGGCCCTAACCAGGGAAATCCAAAAAAGTACAGAGGAAGTCACTAAGAAAATTAACTCACTGGACAAAAGAGTGGGGGAAGTGGAGCACCGGACTACCGAAATAGAATCTGAGGTCAGTGACCAAAGATTTGAAATTGAACTTGACAAGGACAGAATAGCCGCCCTTGAGGGGAGATGCATCACCCTCGAAGCAAAACAGGCGGATTTGGAAAATCGATCAAGGAGAAACAACATCAGAGTCCGAGGTATCCCAGCCACTGTTCCAGAGTCAGAACTGAAAGCTTACATATTGGATCTATTCCGATTCATCATCACCCTTCCAGAAAACTCCCCCCTCGAATTAGACCAGGTACACAGAACAGTTCCAAGGAAATCTTCCACGCTTCCCCCAGATGTGTTGGCCAGGATACACTTCTTTCAAATAAAAGAGGACATGATGCGGGAAGCAAGGCAAATGCGACAGATCACCTTCCGAGGGTCCACGATCTCACTTTACCAAGACTTAGCGAACTCAACACTCCAGAAACGGAGAGCACTGTGACCCCTGACGGTCTGGCTGCAAGATAAGAAAATTCCATATCACTGGGGATTCCCCACTTCAGTGAAATTCAAATGGGATGGATCACAGAGACAAATACAGTCGTTGAAAGAGGCAGAGAAACTCATGGGCATAAACAACGCGGATGCCAACTCTGATCCCGACGAATCAGTACGTCCTCAGCGGGACGGCTCCCTGGAGGGAACGTGGTCCAAATCCAACAGACGGTGCAGACTCAGGGGCCCTCCGAAGAAAGACGGCGACAGGGGATGAGAGTATGGCAATGGCCCCCTGGTCCAGGAGTCCGAAGACCCCTAGCATATGGTCCATTTCAGGCTATCCAAGGCCTTTCCGGAGCTATAAAAAGCAGAGCACAATCACTTGCACAGAGGCGCGACCTCCAACGAGTTTCTCCATGGTTCAGCGCGGCATTGGTGCCACTAGTTCCCCAGTGGCAGTAGGAAAACGTTTCTCCTACCAGTTCAACGTCGGGAAGGGGGGGAGGGACAGGGGGGATGCATGGGACTTACACAAACAGCCCCACCGCTGCGGATATCACCTGTCCCTGACCTCACCCGAGGACTCTATAATACAACATGCAACAACAACCGAAATCAGATTCATAACTCAATACAACCGCTACATCCAATCCAAGACTCACAGTATGGGCTGGGGGAAAGATTCATGAGACACATTCTACACTACATCGCAAGAAATGGCTAACTCGTACGAATTAAGAATCCTCTCCTAGAATATCCAGGGGATGAACTCACCAAGAAAACGCAGATCTGTCGAACACCACCTTGGTCACCTATCCGGAGACATTGTCCTACTGCAAGAAACACATCTGCTAGCGGAAGATGAACATCACATAAAATTCAAGAGATTCAAGCAATGTTTCTTCGCCTCCTCTGGCTCAAAGAAAAGGGGAGTGGCAATTCTACTCAGCGACAAAATCCCACTGTCTAATATCACAATAAGGAGCGACCCAGAGGGCCGGTACCTTCTACTCAAAGGCTTCTTCGAGGAACTTCCCGTCACGATTGTGTCAATCTACAACCCCAACACCTCCCAAAGCAGCTTCCTCAGTGAAATCCTCCCAATCATTTTAGCCTTCCGTGAAGGCCACTTGTTCATAGGTGGAGATTTCAATGCCACACCGAACCCACAGCTAGATAAAACGCTTCCCCCTACGAGGGCAGACTACACGCAGGCCCTGGCCTTAACCAAGCTATTCAGAGAAACAGAGACAGTAGACGTCTGGAGAATACAAAATGATACCCCAAGAGACTACACGCACTACTCAAATGTCCACAAGCGAATTACCGCCGTCAAAATGAACTTGATCCCCAGATGGCTATACCAATGTGCAGCACTACCGTTACAGATCCCTACCCCTGCCATGCGGGCTCTACAAAAGAAAATACTGGAATTCATCTGGGGGGGGGAACCCCGGATCAACAAATGAATTATGCTGAAAGGGAAATCACAGGGGGGGGCTGGGAGTCCCTGATTTAGCCAGATACTGACTTGCCAATCAACTATCTCACACATTTTCCTGGGTGCAAGAAGTAGACCCCCCGAAATGGCGACAAATCGAAGAGACCTGGTGCCCGGTCCCACTATACGATCTCCCACACATGCCATTGATAAAACCACAAGCAAATGCGGGCCCCTATCGGCCACGATGGTCATGACCCAATGCTGGAAAGCCGCAGCGCAGAAATGGGGAGTACGAGGCGCCCTGGGTCCCATGTCCCCCATATGGAACAACCCTGAATTCACACCAGTAAACCCTCCACAGGCTTTCCAGGCCTGGATAGCAGGGGGACTGGCGAAAACTGGTGACTTCCTGGAAGAAGGCTCACCCATCACATTCGATAGGTGCAAAATAAAATTCGGAGTGGGTGAGCGGGAAAGATTCCGTCACTCTAAAATCAGGCATTGGATGTCACACAGGAGAACTCGAGACAAATGTTCTAGAGAACCAACAGCACTGGAACTCACATTATCATCACCGACCAGCAGAGGCAGAATTTCCACTATATACCAGCTCCTAGACAGATCTGATCTGACAAAGAAAGAAAGATATATGACAGAATGGGAAAAGGATATTGGACGGGAAATAGCAGTAGAAGACTGGGGGAAAATTTGGGCCAGATTGCACAAAAGCTTGCAATGCGTCACGAACAAGGAAGGGGGTTATAAACTGTGTTATAGATACTATATCACCCCTACTCAAATCCATAAAGCCAACCCTGAAATTCCTGACACATGCTGGCGCGGCTGCCCAGTCCCCGGATCTCTACTCCACCTAGTGTGGGCCTGCCTAAAGGCAGAGGCATATTGGAGGGAAGTGCTGAAGCACATCAAAGAAATATCCGGGCTCTCCATCCCTTGGGACCCAGGAATAGTCCTTCTAGGCGAAACCGGAGAAGGCGCATTACCGATCTCAGGCCAAATCCCTCGCCTATGCAATCACCTACTACTAGCCACGAAAATTACAATGGCCCGACTATGGAAAGACAAAAATGGCCCCTCGATCGCCCTATGGTGGGCCAAATGTTGGGACATAGCAGTTGCGGAAAAAATCACAGCAATACGTTCAGACTCCCTGAATAGAACTCTGAATATATGGGACCCATTCTTGGATTATGCAGCCAAATACCCAGCCCTCACCAGGAGACCCCCACTCACAAGGTGGCTCCAACGTAGCCCACTCTACTGAGCCCCGAATGACCCCAAACATGCCGGAATCAAGTCGGACAACCATCCGGGACAAAGATGACTCAACTGCTACAGCCAGGATCCCGCCGTCTCCCTCACCCCCAGCCTATAAAGGCATCTAAAGACTTCAAATGATGTTTTATCTGATAATTATTGCATTGTTGTACTGAATATACTATTTTGCAAAAATCAATAAAATGTTGTTATGAAAAAAAAACACAATGAAACAAAAAAAAATACAATCATTGGCCACAAGGAAGAGGGGGCGTACCTAGAGGAACAGGGGTTGGATTTCAAGCACCACAGGGAGGAGGGTTCAATGGGGGGCAGCCTAGACCTATGGGACCACCTCAGCAATGTTGGACATGTGGGAAAATGGGACACATAGATTGGGTATCTAGAAGCAGGGGAGGGATGCAACAGAATTGGCAAGACCCAAGAACGGGGACAATCAATCCTCCACCATAGAGTACAGAGCCAACCGACTATTATGCCCAAGATCACATACAGTACCAGGCACATGTGCCTCAAATGCATCAAGCACAAGTACCAATGCAAGCACTACAGCCTACAATGCAACCACAGACACAGAAAACTCAGACACAACCACAAGCACCAGTAAACAGAGTACCATGGCCACATGGAATGCAGGTACCGGAGTGCAGGCACTCCCTCCCAGAATAGGGAGCCTGGCTGTAGTGGGCGTAAATCCTTTCACTGGGACAATGATGAATCTATACCCACAATAAGACAGCCCACAGACTGACTTAATATGTTCAATCCTATCCGTTACACCTAATCCGCAAGAGGAGCCACGAGTTGGCGTGACCACAGGTGACAAGACATTTTCCTTCCGTGTCGATACAGGGGCGACCAGATCCTGTGTTAAGGAGGGGAGATACCCAATGTCAGGCATTGCCATGAATGCACAAGGCTTTTCTGGGGCTACAAATTTGATTCCATTTACTGATGAATTGCCCATCACTATCGGAGAACATGATCTCACCATGCTATTGCTATTCCTGCCAAACACCAGTCAACATAATGGGAAGGGACATGATGAGTAAACTCAACATGACCATCTCATTGACCAGGGGATAGTGTGCTTCACTCCAGTGATTCATTACATTAATGCACAAGAATTTGTATTAGCCTTTTGTGGCCAGACAGCACAGAGGGGCATGCCCATGGATCGAGAAGTATTTCAATATGGGGTGAATCTTTTACTAGCATGACTTTCTGGGATACAGAGCAAAGTATTGTGGCTACCAGCAGAGTTTCTATTCAGGCCATAAATTCCCCTGGACAAGGAAGAAGGACATGTGTTCCCACTAGAATTAGAAGCAGTTATAGTAATCGAAGAGAGAGTTATTCTTCACAGGACTGATGATGAGGGGAAAGCATGGCAGGCAGTGATCATCCTAGATGAGGGGCACAGACTGACTTACTTGACAGATGAAGAGTTGTTCTGAGATGATGAATCAGATGATGAAGTGGTGTTTTTCATAAGTTCCACACATTGAGTGAAAATTGAGAACAGGGAAGTACCACAGAGGCATTGTTAAAAAAGACACTGGGCCTCATTATGAGTTTGGAGGCAGCCATGGAGCCATTAGCTCCATGCCTGCCTCCAAACAGGGCTCCATTACTGGGTTCCTGCAACGAGGAATGACTGGGTCATTCCGACATAGGAGGACCCGGTAATTCCTCCTTGCAGGAACCATTCCCCATTCCCATTTGAGCCCCCATATGGCTCAATGGGAATGGGGATGGAGGTAACAATGGGCACATTACAAGTGTCCCGTTGTTACCTCCCTCTTCTCCTCGCGGGACCCAGAAAAGATGTCTGGTTTTACCAGACGTCTGATCCGGGTCCCGCAACGGGAACCTCGTAATCGGCCCTGACAGAATGAAGGGGGCCGTCCCACACCAGCCCCCTTCATTCCGTCAGTGCCAGGGTCGTAATGAGGCCCACTGTCATTTCTCCAAGATGATTTGGCACAAGTGCCGAGTGCACTGTGGACCAGCAGTTCCTATGATGTTGGCTTACTGAAAGGAGTAGAGGCAATAAGGATTAAACTAAAACCAGGGACAATCTTGCCAACAGTAAAACAATATCCCATGTCCAAAGAAGCAGATGAGGTTATTTTTGAGATAATGTATGCATTAGTGCAACAAGGGATTTTAGTACCATCAGTGTCCCTGTGTAATACAGCAGTGTACCCAGTGAAAAAAGTGACAGGGGGTCGTGGAGATTTATTCAGGATTTTCACCCCATAAACAATATTGTTGGAGCAGTATTTCCATTAGTTCCAAAGCCAGGTACGATATTATGCAACATCCCATCCAAAGCTAAACATTTTACAGTGATCGATTTAAAGAATGTATTCTTCTCAATCCCCCTTCATGAAGAGTCACAAGATTTGACCTTGTTCTCATATAGAAATAAAAAGTGGAAACATACAGGGTTACCCCAGGGGTATTGTGAATTCCCTTCGATATTTAACAGGCCCTCCAGATGCACATAGGGAATGTTTAACTTGACAGCACAGTAATTCAATATGTGGATGACATTTTGGTGTCCAGTGAGACAGAAGAGCAGTGCAGAAAAGACTCAATACAAGTGATGACAGTCTTGGCAGACAAAGGATACAAAGTAGACAAGGCAAAATTGCAGAATTGCCAGGATGAGGTCTTGTACATTGGGCAATTAATCTGCCAGGATGGCCGGAAAGTGACCCCCGAAAGAGCTGAAGCAATCATGAAAACCCAGCAGTTAAAGAGAGTGAGGGAAATGCAACAATTGTGGGGTCTTTGCAACTACTTTGATTATAGCACATATGTCAGGCCACTTTTAAAGGGACTTAAGGAAGCTCAGAGAGATGACAGTAAAGTTGCCTGGACAGTTGAAATGATAGAGGCATTTGATGAATCAAAGAGAGCAATATGCATGTACCCGTTCTAGGGATCCCCGATTACAGTACAGAGTTCTACCTGTTCTCACACTCAAATGGGGTGTTAATGACAGCAGTGCTCACACAGAAGACAACTTTGGGGCACAAGCCATTAGCATATTACAGTGGTATTCAAGATCCAGTGATGAGAGGCCATTATCCCTGCAAACAATCATTGGCTGCAGCAGCCTTTTCAATTGAGAAGTCAGCTATTATCAAGTTGGGATGTGGAATAACATTGTATGTGGAGCATGCCCTGTTCACCATTCTTGAGATGCCCAAAATCGCACTGACCACACAGCGATCATCAGGGTATGAAGGGATCATGTCAAACCTAGCAATCAAAATAGTTTGATGCAGAATAGTGAATCCAGCAACGTTCATAGCAGAACCAGCAGAGGAAGGAGATTACGTGCCATGCACCAAATACACAGAGTATCATGATGATATACCCCATGTAAGAGACAATGGCCCTCATTACGACCCTGGCGGAGAGGGGTTTACGCCAGGGTAATGCATGGCGTACCTCTCCGCCAGACTACGACATTCCGTAGCGCCATGGTGATTTTTACGCCTGCTTTTTGCAGGCGGAAAAATCCATGGCGCTACGGGACTTGTTGTTAATTACGCCACCGTAATTTACGGTGGCGTAATTGACGCCTTCCCCACTCCCATTATACCCTATGGGGCAAAAATGGGAATGGGGAAGGGTAAATGGGGATTGGGGACTTACCGCCCCGCCAACCTCGGAATGGGGCGGTAAGTCCGCCAACCCCCATGGCGGTGTTGGCAGCTCTGCGCCATGGTCCATGGTGCAAATTGCACCATGGACCTCCGCCAGGGTCGTAATGAGGGCCAATGCCTTTGGGGTAGGGGAAATACTCTTCTTTGATGGTTCCTTGTCGATTGATCAGAATTCGATGAGGAGGCACACCAGGAGAGCAGTGGTAAAATTGAAATTGAATGTCAACTTTGAAGTAGTGTCGAGAGCGAGATTGCCTTTACACTTTTCAGCACAAACAGCAGAATTGGTAGCACTTATTGTAGCCCTATAAATACATGAGGATGAGGAAATCACAGTGTATTCTGACTCCACCTATGTGAAGTCAACAGTACGCGCAGGACTGTCATATTGGAAAAGGCAGGGCTTCTTACGCGCTGACGGCACACCAGTGCCGCACGCACCCTTATTGGACAGGCTCATTGACACACTAAAAATCCCACCGGCCATTGCCGTGGTGAAGTGCGCAGCTCACACTAGAGGGGAAGACTTAATTTCTTGCTGTAACAAAGCCGCTGACACAGAGGCCAGGAAAGCAGCATTTTTTCAGAAATAGGTGAATTTGATACACCACCTAATAAGTACACACAAGTGTGCAGCATGGTAATTAAAGACACCTTTAACACCTTGCCCATCACACAAATACTTCAGCTACAGGGACGTGCACCACCAGAAGAGCAGGAATTGTGGAAAAGGAGGGAATGCTCAGTATCAAACACCAATGCGCTATGGTAGCATTACTCAAAGTAGCATTAGAACAGCTTCAATATCCTGTTGATACAACACAAGAGAGTCTTGCAGATCATATTGCGGAAGATTGGTTTACCCCCAACTTTGCAGAACATGTTGCTGCTTTTGTTGTTAATTGTGCTGTATGTCAAAAGTACACGCAGGGCACACGCAGGACACACGCTGCAAGTAGTGAAATCAGCAATATCGTGTCCCACTGGACCCATCCAACATTTGCACATAGATTATGAAGATGTGCTCCAAAGTTGGAATGGCTACAGATACATGCTGGTAGTCGTCTGCCCTTTCTCTCACTGGATTGAAGCCAGTTCGTGCACACACCCCGATGCCACATGTGCTGCAAAATTCCTTGAACGCAAAGTATTCCCACAATGGGGTGTGCGAAGTCCTTTGCTCCGATAATGGACTGCATTTTGTGAATGACTTGTTTGAGCACATCATGATCCTGCTGGGGATTAAGCATATATTCTCTTACCCTTATCACCCACAAGCAAATGGAATTAGTGAATGCCTCAATGGCTTGCTCAAAGAGAGAATAGCCAAACTAAAAATTACCCTGAAGAAAGGATGGCTCCATTGCCTACCATTAGCCCTGTTTGTTTTACGCAATCAGCCCGGCTTGGACCATCACTTGCCTCCTCATGAGCTGGTGACGGGATGCTGTACGCACATACTTCTTGCTCGTCACACTAGAGTGCTAACTCATGCCCACAATGCCGCTGCTATTCTAGGGTCTGAGATGCATGAGTACTTGTACTTGGCAGGGATGACGGCTAGTCTCTCTTTTATGTCTCAACAGCTTTGAGCCCAGCAGGGGAGGTCGAAAAAGAGAGATGAAGATAATCAACAGTTAGACATACAAACTCTACTCCAACCTCTTGCCCTCTACCCTGGGGACTCTGTGTTCATAAAGAATTTCACCCGGTCCTGGCACAAGCCCAGGTTTGACAGTCCCTTTGTGGTGGAAGACTTTACTCCCACTGCTGTCAAAGTTCAAGGCAGGAAAGCCTGGATCCACCTCAGCGACTTGAAACCCTGCAAAGGCGAGAGCCCCTGCCTCTAGTCCTACATGCTGAAGCGGAAGAAAACGAAGTAACAAGACCCCAGACTCGTTCCATTACAAGAAGCAGACAACAACCCGCAGAAAATTAAGAGAAAGACATTGTCCTTTTTTACATAAACAAGCAGTCTGCTCCAAAGAACGTTTGCTTCCAATAATGTTTTACCTGCAGAATAAGAAGGAAAAACCCTTTAGAAAAAGCGAAAACAGTGACTAAATGCTACCTCTCAATATATTACTATATACAATTCTTTAGTTCATAGTGGATAGTTACCGTGCTCTCAAGACACACAGAGTACAGCATATTGCTTTATTAGTAAACCCCAAGATTAGGTTTATATTGTAAATGGAGAAAATTACAAAAATGTTCCTGTAGGTATTCCACGTTTGGACAATGATGTGAAATTATCAAGAAACAAAATGGATCTTTTTAATTTTGCTAAATACAGGGTTCTAGCACGCGGATCAAGTAATGTGCGTGCATGTTTACAGCATATGGACTCATCATCGATAATGATTGTAGTAACATTCTCTGCCTTCTAGTGTCTCTCACTCTTCACACTCCTGGTGTTACAAAATATGGATTCTCTTATCATGTACCCGAACCAGCATATGCAAATGCGACCCCTATTCCCCTCTTGAGCGAAGTAATGACTCTTCTCTATTCCTACGAAACACACAAAAAGACTTCAGAGAAATGCTGATAATATTTCTGAACTTATAAATGCCTAAATGTCTGATTCGGCCAATGTACCAATAATCTGTGGTATCAGCACATGACACGGGTGGGGAGAGAGAAATCTATGGAGAGCTGCTATTTGTGCTTTCTGATTCCCTATGACATGAGCGCTTTTAGGACATTTGTAGCCACTGAAATACCTGCAAATATAGCACAGTGTCCAATGCACCGGGCGCTCTGCGCAACTAGGGGCCAATTCCAAGGGAAATGGGCTACTTCGCGAAGGATGTCCAAAAAGACGTTCCCTTATGAGGATAGCTATGTAAAGACAAAGGCCATGATGGATGACTATTGGAGCAAAAATAAAATGATACAATACATATTGGACAGGCCAAATAGAGGATAAAAAAGAACGATAGATCAAAAGGAATTACAATGCCCACCCTGTGGGAGGAGAGAAAAAGGAGGAATGCCCGGGTGCTAGGAAAGGCCCCGACTACTGATATATGGACATGTGTTTTTCGCCAAAGAATGGGTTGAAGGAGCGATGAGGTGCAAAGCACAAGCACTCCTCACAGTGCCAGTACAGGTGGTACAGACAGAGAATGTGGTGTGTCTTAAAGAATGGGCGGAGTACTCTATGTTGCTCACTTGGATTGAAAATGAAGCAGGCCCTGTACCCATAAAACCCCTTAAAAATGCCTCACTGTGCTTTCGAAATGATGGTGCGGTAAAGGTTGGGATAAATGTTGGATGCAAATGCATATCGAAAGTACCTGGGATGAGAGTTGGCACTGCATTACTCATGGACCACTACTGGGTGTGCAGTTCAAAAGCTTATATGCAACTGCCTCCAAATTGGGGAGGAATATGTTCCCTGGTCTTACTAACTTCACCTACCCTGGTAGTAGCTCAGAAGGAGATACAACTTTGTGAGTTTCCCAAAATGGAAGCACACCAAAGAAAGAAAAGGTCCCTGAAAATCAAATGAGTAAAAATGAAGTGGGAACTGTATCTCAGAAAAGAGGGAAACAGCACTTGATGAAATACCAGACGAACATAGACTACAGCAGAACAGAAATGTTCTTTGCTTCTGTCATTCCTGGGATACAAGCATCCACAAATGCCAAGTGGTTGCAAATAACATGCTGCGATTAGTTACAAACAATTAACTCGACAGTGAAAGGCTTCATTGCCTTAATGAAAGAACTAAGAGCAGTGAGGCTCATGACTCTTCAAAATAGGTATGGCCTTGACCTCATCACAACCATGGAGGGTGGCATGTGCACAAAATTGGTCGTCTTACTGTTCTTACGCACCTGCCTACGATGAAGAAAATGGAACCCTCACAGATGCTAAAATGCTACTAACAGACCTCCAGACGAAATTGATAGAGGAGGTTAATGAGGTGGAGCAAGATGATGACCGGCTCTCTTATCTATTCTCCTGGATCCCCTCCTGGCAGGTCAGTGGATTTAAAGTGATAATAGCTGTATTAGTATTAGTGTCATTTGGGTAACTTATGCGTCCTGAGAATAGCCATAGCTTGGCGTAAGAAGACTGCCAAAAAGACAATAGGGATGAAGATAGTTATAAATACAGAGGCAAAGATGGACAAGCTCACACAAACTGAGGATCCATCTCTGGTGAACCTAAAACTCAGCTGTATTGTCCCTCCAGGCATAAAATTCTGTTATCCCCAAGACACTTGTAATTGCATGGGATATTGGGTGTTCTGCAAACCAGATGGGAAGTGCTGCTATATGACCTGGAGTGTTGACGAGCATATAAAGAACTTGGGTGACCTGAGGGCGGTGACAAAGATATGGATCCCCAAGTTACCTTATGGGGGTAGGGTCCTCCGAGGAATGTATTCAACGACTCGACCAGTGGGGGGGGGATGTTAAGAGGCAAATGAATGTGTCATTCATTACGTCAGCCCCTCCCCTGTCTCAATACTATAGAAAAAGAAGGTGTGTGTGGCTTCTGGCACCCACCTCCTCGCTACTGCCTTATCGCAGGTGTGAAAGATGTTACTCACTGAGCCAACCCTACCGACCCTACCCTTGAGGGATCGCAAAGGAGCTGAACTTGCAAGTTATGAAGGATATGATCATGTTGTAACAAAGATACAAATGGCGGCACCACTGAGACTGACACACGTAGGTGCATTAGACACAAAGCAAATATGCATCCACCATGAAACTACACGAACAATAGGTCTAATTGCACTTAGACATGAAGAATATGCTTGCATTCAATAGGCTAGAAAAACATATACCCCATGTACACGCTGAAACGTAAGATACATAAGGATACATATAAACCTTGCTTAATACAGAAACGCCACAAGAATGAGTGGCCATTTTAAACAAGATGGACGGTGCAGCCACATTGAGTGAATGAATGAGTGGCCATTTTAAACAAGATGGACAGTGCAGCCACATTCGAGTGAATGGGAGACATCGAGAAAACTCGAAGCTGCAGTGCGACCCGATTCGCTAAGCCAGCAGAAAAGTCAGACCTGAACAGCCTAGACAATAATTGCACAGCCCCTGCCAAGGTTATCGTGAGCAGGAAAGGTTTGGACTGGCACCCAAGAGGACAAACGATAACAGTTCCCAGACGTGAGACACATTTCTCTTAAATGAAGGAATTAAACTAATAATGCTGGAAGGTCAGGTTCACATTGACGAAGGCTTAATATTGGGAAGAAGAAAGTAGCTAAACAAGTCTCTAGTGGTCATGAAGGGTAAAGACACCTGCACAAATAAGGGCTAAAATTCTAGTAAATGCTGAGCAGAATAATCCAAACTATGGTCTCCACACATATGACTTGCAGTTGGAGAGTAGTGACTATTCATTAGCTTCAGGGACGGACTGGCCAAGGCATTCGTTCCCATTGAGTTTTTAGGACAAAAGATACAAAACTATGCCCAGTCCTGGCTTGTGGCCAAGATAATCAGAGATGGTATCCAACTTCGGAAAAGTAGCACTTTGGTGTCGTTCTCACCAGCCCCTATTATTGCTCATGTGATGATAAGCTTCCAAATTGCCAAGGCTGGGAAAGCTAATGCTGACCAATCTCTACCTACCAACAATGCTGTCCTATAATTGTTGCACCGGACAGTAATATTGTATTATAATAACATGTATGAACCAGTTTCAAGTTAGTTGGTGGTCTCAGGCGGAGCCATCAGAGTATAACAAATAGAAACACTAACTCGTAGGGACCCTATACATAGTTGATTCCTGTAACCAATCCCAACACACCTTACGTTTTTGTAATCATCAATACGATGTGTCAGTTGTGACGTAATTGTTTTTAAGCTGCTGCCAAGCCTAGGAAGACAGAGAGCTCAGAGATTGTTTTGATATCCACTGCTGTCCCTGTTTTATATGGATTGTGAATAAAAGAGGTCTTTGTCAAATTCTTTGGACTCTTCCGTTATTGGGCATGGGATTTCCCTGGCCTGTCCTTTCTGTTTTATCCAAGGGTTTTGGACCCCTCCTTAACACTGTGAGAAAAGAGAAAATAGTTGACAGGTTAGTAGAGCATCCTTTTAGGGTCTAATACAGGAAAGGAAAATATATAGTGAGATAGTAGAGCATATCCCTAACTGGGAGAAAATTGTGTGTTGCTTCCAAGGAATTGACAAAATCTGGGGTGAAATTTTGAGACAAGGTTAGCGATGAATACATGAAATGCATATCAATACTGTAACCTCCTAGGCAGGGGAGCAACTTGATTGACAAGAATACAATGGCCCTCATTACAACACCGGCGCTAAACCATGGCGCTATTAGCACCATGGTTGGTGCCAGTGTTGTAACAAGTCCGCCATGGTGAGATGGGGAAATACCGCCCCATTCCAAGGTTGGCGGGGCGGTATTTCCCCATGGCCCTTCCCCATTCCCATTTTTGCCCCATAGGACTCAATGGGAATGGGGAAGGCGGCAATTACGGTACCGAAAATTGTGGTACCGTAATTGCCTGCGAGGTCCCTTTGCGGGTCCAGACCAGCCGTTCAGGTCGGGTCCCGCAAAGGGACCTCGTAGTAAGGCGCTAAGTGGTTAACGGCGCTGCAGCCTTTTACGGCGCCGTTAACCACTTAGCACCTGGGTCGTAATGAGGCCCAATGACTCATAATTATACGTTTGTGATGTGTTGTGCTAAACCCTTGAAGGAATACGTTTTACATATACTCAACCATTGTGTAGTCAAAATTATTTCAAAATAAACCTCGAATAAATACTATTAATAAATACTATTACTCTGGTCTGAAAGAAATATAATCTCAAAAGAAAAGATTCTTTGTTTAATTTGTATTCTTGAGCAACACATTTTAAAGGAATATATCTAGATAAGTGTATCCCATGGCTTTATGGCCCTGGCCAGGATGAGCACCCTTTAAACATACCACCGGCCAGTAATGGGCCACACTGCAACCACCCCGCCATCACAGTCCAGCTGTTCAGGTGAGGCGCTGACCAACCTGCGAGTTCAAGGTGTTAGGACAGGAGATGGGCCACAATCCTGGGTACCTGATGTTCAATAAGGCACAGAACACCAGCGGGGTGTTATTGTACACTTGAAGGCTTTTATTTGAAAAACAAAGAAAACCTATTAGAGTAGAAGACACCCTGTGCAAGAAATCCCCCTCTCTGTCAACTTTGAGTAGGTTCCTAATGTCACATCTCACTGGGCTCCATCCCTCCATTCCAACCTTCCACATTCTCCCAATACAGGTTGTGTTGCCTTCCTTTAAATACTCTTGGCAGCTGTGGACTGCCCTTCATTTTTAGTCCTTTGTCTCCCTTTTTGTCAGCCACTTTATACATATATTTACCCCCAAGAGTGCAGTACGTTTTAGGGCTGTCCTTTCCCCACCTGTCTGGTCCAATCATTCTTCAATTTTCAATGTTGCACATTCCAGCACTGCCGCGGGTGGCTGGTACAGGAGGAAAGCACTGCCCCCTGGGGGAAAGACCATGCCATTAGGATGACTGCTGTTTCCTCTATGGCAGTATGATGCTCTGTCACCTTTTCTAATGGTTAGGCAGCCTTGATCTCCTCCATGGCTCAGCACATAAGGCTTAGGGCTTATGAAACCCACCTTCTCCTGTGACATTGCTCTTAAGAAGTCCCAGGGCTGTCAGAGCCTTCAGTTCCACAATGGCAATGCTTGTATTAACTCCACAGGGCTGTCAAGACCTTATTAATTCTGTGGCAGTTCTTTCAATATCGTCCAGGGTTTATGAAGCCCAGAGTTTCAACTGTGGCGGTGCCTAATTGCTTTTTTACGCTATCATGGCCTACTTTCCTCAATGGCTGAGCCTTTTTCAGGCAGGTAACAGATGTTGACGTTGTTGAGCTCAGCGCTTGTTGCGAAGTGCTGCACTTCGCGCTGAGCCCCGGCCACTGCATCTGACGCCAGGTAAGTTCTGCTTCATGCTGCACTACCTGTGTGGCCCTCAGGGAGGGCGCCAACCTCACGGCCCCCCTAGTGGTGCTGGCGGCCCAGTGCCACTAGTGTCATTAGGGTTCTACTTCTTCACCACCTATCAGGTGGCCCCAGATTGGGTGGGCTTCCCTCACAGGCCACTGGAACTATCTTCAAGCGGCACAGGACTTTTTTGATCTTCTCTGGTCCACCCGGTCTGGCCCCTGGATGGGCTTCTCCCTCGCAGGCCGTACCCTGGTTTGGGACACTCGCTCACTTGACCCTGGTTTGGGGTGCTTCTTCACCAGGCCGCACTTATTATGCTGCTCTGGCATTCTCTCATTCCCGGCCTGTCTGGATTGACCCTCGGCCAGGACATTGCCTCCTAGGCCACACCGCTGGACTCGGGGCTAGCTAGCCTTTCGGTTGTAGCTCCTGAGCTTCTATCCACAGCTACAACCAAAAGATCTGGGGCTATATCCTCCTCAGCCCTCCCAGCAACGCCCCTGAATAAAATCATTTTAAATCTCCTATGTCTGACTCTTTTTATTTTATTGTATTGAACTCTTTATTACCTCCTCACCCCCACTAATCAGCCCCTAGCCGACAGGGACCATTTGGTCCCATGGTTGCATAAGATTTGACAAATGAATAGATTAATAAAACTAAGGCCAGCACGTTTCGCTAAAGTCCTAGCTGCCTCATGGACTTCTCAACCTTTCGACCAAGCACATTTAATGAACATCCTCAAAAATCAACTGCTTCTTATGGCTATTCCAGAGAAACAATTAAAACATACAACCAAAATTCCATCACTAACGATTGAAAAAAATGTATTCGCACCCAGGTGTGGTGTGGGGGTCTAGTTGTTTGGGGCAACGTGAGCGCCGTGACTGTGTCATGACGCTCACATGCTCCTTTAATAAAAGGGGCTCTGCTGGCACTGCGAGGGCAGAGCAGCAGAGCCCCAGGAAGTGGCAACTCGTGTCTGTGTTTTCTTTGTGCGGTGTGGGCCTGACACGTGGTCGTGGCCTTGTGTGTGCGGTGCGGTCCGAGTGCCCTCGGAGCCGCGACCGCTGGAGTCAGGGGGGTGACACCCCCTCACAGTGGATCCTGCGACCGGTGACACCGGGCGCCGTAGGGTGCTGCCCTACGCAAGGTTCGCCGGCTGATACCCGGCTCGCCTCTCGTGTCGGGTGATCCCGACACCATCGGTGGGCTGCCCCGGAGACCGGAGGCAGCCCACAACACTGGCGACGAGGTCGCGCCTGCCGCTTGGCATTGTGCAGCAGGCAGGAGGAAGGACCCGCGCACGCGGCCGCAGTCGGCGGCCGTGTGGTGGAGTAGGTGTGACCTGCCAGGGGTGGTCCGGCGGTGCCCGTGTTGCGGCGTGGGCAGCAGGTGAGGGGAACTGGTGCCCGTGCCGAGGTCCCTTGCCCATACCCCCAAAAGAAGGGGAAGTGACATTGGCGGCACGGACCGCCGGGCAAAACATTGCCCGCGAGTCAGGGCCTGGACCCAGAACAATGGAAGGGGGCGGGGCTTGAAGCTCCGCCCCGCTGCAGCGTTCTCCTTTGGACCGGAGAGCGCGATTCACTGAGCCCGGGCTGCCGAGGGGTGAAAGTTGCAAAACAAAAGAGGAAGGGGGCGTGGCCTACTAATCCGGGCCGTGGTGGTGGTGAAGAGAGGGTGATCAAGCTCCCCGCTCCCCCAGATGAACGGGAATCTGAGCCCGGCAACAGCTCCCCGCTCCCCATATGAACGGGAATCTGAGCCCGGCAACAACGGGTGAGCTGCCACCAAGATAGCAGTGGTGGCAGAGGGGTGTCTTAAACATTCCGTTCTGGTGCCTGCATCAGCATTCAGCCCCAGGGGTAGCGGCTCCATTTGGAGTGCTCGTGCGCCCGCTGGGAGGGGCAGGCTGGTTGGCACCACGGAGGTCCATGCCCGGTGAGTGCAAGGAGAGGGGCCTACAGCAGCAAGAACGTGAAGGCATCAACGGGCTTCCCACATCTGGACACCCCTGCCATCATCCACACCCCAGAAGGTACTGTCCACCCACGGTCTACAACGGTCAACTGCTATTGACATAACAAGTATCCGGCCCCGCAGTTATCATGGCGGACGAGGACAGTGAAGGCATATGTCGAGGCCAGCTTGCCCCAATACCCCACTTCGATATCCTGGGTGCGCCTGCCAGTCTGGGGTCCCGGTCGGCGGCCTGGGTGGAGAACCTGGAATTGTACTTCGATGCAGTCGAGATCAAGGATGCAGAGAAACGCCCGACACTCCTGTACTCTGCTGGACTGGCCGTTCAGAGGCTGTTTAAGACACTAAGGCCAGCGAATCAGTCCTACGGCGCGGCCATCGCGGTCCTGAACGGGTACTTCCGACCCATGGTTAATCGGGACTACGAACGGTTCCGAATGAGGTGTGCCAGGCAGGAAGAAGGAGAGAGTCTTGATGCATTCCACGGCAAGTTGCGTGGCATTGCACTGTCCTGCGATCTGGGAAATTTCGAGGAAGACGAGGTCAGAGCGCAGATCATCTACGGCTGCAGCTCCACCAAACTGCGCAAGCAGGTCCTGAGGGACGCCGCGCTGACCCTCGATCGAATACTGGAGCTTGGCCGGGCCCAGGAACTGGCAGAGGTGCGGGCCTTGGCCATGGATTCCTCTAGACACCATTTAAAGATGGAGGTCCCCACGCAGCGAGTGAAGGTTGAGGAGGTGGCGGCTGTCGGCAGGTGGTCAGGAGGAAGAGTGATGAGATGGGGAGACTGGCCGAGGAGAGACCCCAATGCCATAATATGTCCTCAGTGTGGGTGGGATCTGCCTCACCCGCAGGACTGCCCGGCGATGGGACAAATCTGTGGAAGGTGCGGGAAAGGAGACCATTTTGCACAAGTCTGTCTCGCTCCAGCCCCAGCCGGTCTGGCGGGGGCATCAGTGGGGAGTGAGGTGAAGGGGAGAAGGACCCCCAAGGTGGCGGCAGTTCAGGTGGCTGAGAGTCCCCGAGAAGCACCGTATGACATAGGGGAGGAGTACGAAGAGAATGTATTCTTCTTGTCCTGCAGCGGCGCCGGGGGACAGTTTGATCCCGGGATGTTCTGAGGGGGAGGACCCCGTCATAGGGCCCCATGGTGGGGGGGGGACTGGAACACACCTGTTTTGTTTTGCGGTGTCACAAAATGTTTGGGTTTGAGTAGTGGTTAGGTGGTGCGCGGACTGGAATGCACCAAAAGCGTGTGGTGGGTTTTGGTTGATTTTTGTTTGGTTATAATAAAGGAGGGATGTGGTGTGGGGGTCTAGTTGTTTGGGGCAACGTGATCGCCGTGACTGTGTCATGACGCTCACGTGCTCCTTTAATAAAAGGGGCTCTGCTGGCACTGCGAGGGCAGAGCAGCAGAGCCCCAGGAAGTGGCAACTCGTGTCTGTGTTGTCTTTGTGCGGTGTGGGCCTGCCACGTGGTCGTGGCCTTGTGTGTGCGGTGCGGTCCGAGTGCCCTCGGAGCCGCGACCGCTGGAGTCAGGGGGGTGACACCCCCCTCACAGTGGATCCTGCGCCCGGTGACAACGGGCGCCGTAGGGTGCTGCCCTACGCGAGGTTCGCCGGCTGATACCCGGCTCGCCTCTCGTGTCGGGTGATCCCGACACCATCGGTGGGCTGCCCCGGAGACCGGAGGCAGCCCACACCACCAGGGAAGGCAGATTGACTAGTCACAATCTGCCTTTCCTGTGCGCAAATGTGTATTCACCGCCTGCAGTGAAAAATGAAAAATGTTGAAAAAATTGCTGCCACCTATAACAGTGAAAACGGTATAGGTAGGATGACGGAGGCCATTTTGAACCATGTTTTCCATGGCTGCTGTCATCCGAAAAGGGACCGAGTCCCTTTTCTATTTTTATGGTGGCAGCCATGTGCTTTGTCATTTTTTTTCTCTTACGGGAGATGGGCTCGCGGTCAGCTCATTTCCCATCGGAAAGAAAAAAAAAAGAAAACTATTCGCACCCTCAAAAAATCCCAGAGCGGACATGGGATTTAACACTTTGCTCGGGCCTACAAAGCTCAGCCTGGCTACAAGAAAGAAAAAATGAAAAGGGAACACAAAGAGAAAAAAACAATTTGAGTTATTAAATAGTTATCAAGCAAATGTTCAACATTTCAAATGCTGGGTCTAATACAACTACAAGCAATTCATTATGTGACATATTGACCATTGATATGATGATGCATACTGTTTGGCAATAAATGTACATTTCCTCACAAGATTACACATTGCAGAAGGTAGTTCAACATTATCAGTCCATCGTGCCCCTTGTCACAATATCTGGTTTGAATAAATGGTAGCAACATTCCATTCTCCGACAATATCAGTAAAATCAATAATGAACCTCAATGCCAACATTTCGAGGTGGTATTAAATCCGGTGACAGCAACATGGCATCCAAGAAGGCATCCCATATGAAATATAGTGTTATCTTCTTTAAACTCCTTCTTACGGCTTCTTATGTCTCCTTTGGCTGCCACACACTTTATCATATTCTTATACCATGTACTGATTAATAAGGGAGTGGGTTTCTTCCATTGCTATGCAATATGACGCTTCACCAAAACCAATCCTAACATGACAAATTTGATTAACTGCTTACTCTTTTTCCTCAGAGGTGATAACCCCTCCACAACAACCTCGCTCCAAATTGTTTGTGCCTTTGATCAAACCCACTACATGTCGTATGTAGCTAAACAATATTTACCTCCCGCCCCCGGCCGCTGCCCTTCCTTGTCTGGATGGGTTTTATGGAACAGGGCTGGAGTTAGATAGGTATTCAAATTCAGCCAGTACCATTCGATCGATTAAAATCGATCAAATTGGGTAATCACTGCCAAACATGGGGAGCGGAGGTTGCCGGGGTGTCACCCGCTCCCCATGTTCAGTACTGATGGCCTTCGGGGTTAGCGGGGGTGTCCCCCGATTCCTGAGGACTGAAGGCGGGGACGGGGAAAAGAAAAAAGCGAAAAGGGGACCCTGCATTGTCGGATCTGACCCGCGCAAGAGGACGGAACTGATGCTGCAGGCTCAGAAGGAAGGGGACGTGCAAAAGGTAAGTGGGGGGTTTATTGAGGTGGTGGGGACAGATTTGTGGTGTTTGGCCGTGGAAAAATCGGTTTTGCAGTGAAATTGACTACGGTCAGTTCCGCCACGAACAATTCTGCCACGGCCAAATCACACATATCCCTTAGATATGCACATTGCAAACATTCATAGTAAAGCAACTTATAGCACATACTTTGGGGAACTATTTTTGTATTGACACATGCCCTCTGCTATTCTGTGGGTGTTTTACATTTTTTCTTTAGTGTATATAGTATTTCCTCAATCCAATTGGATTTTTTACTTGGGTTTTAACTTGCTCTAAACATTGGCTTCTTCACATTCACAGTGCTCTAACTCTCCCTTGGGGTCCTAAAGAAGGCAGAAACTCTATCCCTACGCAGAAACGTCCAGTCTGAATAGTGTACACGCCCTGTACACACAGGGCCTGAGCTGCTCTACGTTGGGACGTAGACCTGGGATGTGTCTATAGGCCAGACAACAACCCGCCTTTCCACGGCCTGCCAAGCCATGGCCTCCTTATACCTCCCCTCTCAGTTAGATTGATCTCGATATGGGGGTAGGATGTATGACTCACTGAATTTCCCTGCCTCGGTTTCGCTTTTTTTCTAAACAGAAGGCTGGCCAGGAGACGAATTCTTGTATATATTATGTATTAGTACAAGCCCGTTTTGTGGAAATTGTTTTCTTTCTCTCTGTGATGTGTGTCCTGTATGTTTAATTTATTGTGCAACTGGTTGCATATTACAGAACATAGTTTGTGTATACAGTTACATTCATTGTTTGTCTTTTGAGAACAAATGTTGCTTATATTGTCTTGCAATTCGTGCTTTTGGTTTTACTTTGGCAGAAATGAAATACCCCAAATCGATGTAGGACCTATAAGTCTACAAATAAAAGGTTACAATTGGTTTATGCCTGTTTATCCTACGTCAGATTAATTTGCCTTCATTTGATACAGTCCACTAAAGCCACACTTTCGATTCAATGTGTGGTCTGCAAAATCAGATCCTTAAATAGTTCGTTTGAGGACTAGCCCTTTTTTGTTTAGCTCTGCCATTCTGTATCATTCAGGAGAGTTCCCAAGTCGGCTTCTCACTTAGCTCCGACCCTGATTATTGCTTTTTGTGTTTAAAGAATACGTCATTCTATTCGCAAAATATAGCAGCACTGTTCACCTTAGGCACTGTGGGTTCTTTGGCCAGTTCTTCCTGCATCGGGACACCAAACTAGCACGGGTCAAAGAGAACATCCTGTTCGCACCCAACTCTACACAGAACCTATTGAATCACACAAATCTGCCACCTCTAAACAGAAGTCCCTGAATGTTAACATTTCATCCTAGCCTGATAGACCCACCCAGCTTGCTAGGCACTTTAGAGCAAATAGTATTAGCCCAAAGGGCAACATAGGCATGCCCACGAATGTATGCCCCTCTTTCTCTATACTTGCTCCATACTTGGTGTATTGCTTGTACATGTTTGGGCCTCATGAGAACCTGTGTTTTCATTAACAAGGAAATATTTACCAACTTGGTAGGTGTTCAATACCTCAATAGGTTTTGTGAAAAAATCTCTACGATTATCATCCCCAGACCAGGGGACCACGTACTGCAGAAGGGAGGTGATATAATAAACCCCAAATTCCTGAGAAACTCCCTATCCCAGCTCATATCCCATTGTTAATGTGTCCAGTCCTATTCTGGTCACTTTATTCTACCAGACAAACACACACAAGAGAAGTCTCTTGAGGTGTTTGAACAGATCCTGTGGGGGTAGGCGTTGGCATTCCCAGTACTAGATAGAGGTCTCTGGGCAGCATTATCATTTTTGACAGCGAGATTTCACCCATCAGTGGCATTGGGAACGTGGGCCAATATTCCTCTGATTTATCCAATCTTGTCAATAACCTAAGAAAGTTATCATTACATCTCTTTTTCCATTGCCCACTAAGGTATATATATACAAAAATGTCAAAAGGTCTTGGTAGTAAGAGGGCTAAATACTCTTTTCAAAGGGAAGAACAAATTGGCAGAAAAAGTCACGATCCACAGCGCTTGTAAATATAAATTTGCCAAAGAGCGTCAAGGCTGCAAGTATCTGGGTAGTGTGGAGATACTGCCAGTAGGATTCCACTGAGGGAAGTACAAATGCAACACAAACAAGTCCCAGTCTCACTGCGCCAAAATAAAAACCGGGAGTCCAAGTGATTTGTATGAAAGAACAGCCCTTAAAGCCAAAGGTTTAGTACACGCATAAGATGTGATATCCAACTCCTTCCCATTCCAATACTGAGACCCTTCCTATAGCATTGATTTTTTCAGTCTGCCTAAACAACTGACCAGCTTTAACCGCAATTGCGAAGCCTTCAGAGTACTTTTTGGGCATTGTCCCTTCAGTTAAATTTCAGGCTATATCCCTATTAAGCCTCAGATGAAGAGCCGTGGAAGGCTCGAAACACGTGTTAGGCTGTTGCTTGTACTAAACCTTGGACTTTAAAGGCTGTTCTTTGATACAAATCACTTGGACTCCCGATTTTTATTTTGCTATACTTGGCGCAGTGAAACTGGGACTTGTTTGTGTTGCTAATTTCAAAGGGGCAATTGCTGTGTCAGGGAGCAGATGCCAGCCTTGTCTCAGTTAATTTACAGTCCTGACACCAGCCCAAATGCAGCAATTTGCTTTAACATATGAAGGAAGTTGAATCCGGTATACACATTTATAATAAAATATGATCAGCTTACAGGGAAATTATATGTGTTTGCCCAGAAATACCAAAACCCAATGCCACAAATTGTTTCCTCATCAGTCAGGCCAGGGGTTCCACCACTGAAGCAAAAAGTAACAGCGGGTGTCCCTGACAACTAGGGGAGACCGAATCCTTCTTCTTAACTCTAGAAAACAGAGTATTATAAAGCAGAATAACCCATATAATAGCACAAACCCCTCTAACAGATTTCCAAAGCAGCTTGAACATTAGGAACCAGTTTGCACATGCAAATACTTCATGGGAGTCCAAGCTAGCAAATGGCCACTGCTGTGGATCCTTTTGCAAGCATTCCATAAATAAAATTATAATCTAATATTAGAGGTTGTACTACTTTAGGGCACATATCCTGCTTGGTCCTCATGCATACGCTTAGAAATTCCATGGGAAGGTCTCCCCGCCAAGATCTGAAGTGGATCTTTCCCTATGTTGGGTAATAGTGGGATCAAGACTTTGCGCGTAGTTCTTGGAAGAATACCGTTCAATAACGCATCTTTATATAGTGTCAGTAGCTTAGGAGTCAGAACATCTAAGTATGCATCATAAAATTCAATAAGGAGGCTCTCCCCCAACTGTAGCTCTACCCCTCCCCATATTCTTCATTGCCCCATTAATCTCAGCTAATTGGAGAGGAAAGGTCAATGTCTTCATCAGTTAGTAAATGTATCTCTGCTTTTTTCACTATATCAGAGGCCTGGTTCAGGCCTACATGTATCTGCTGTAAGAACAGTTGTTTAGAAATATCCAGACAAAACTGTATTGATAGCCTTGTGATCTCTAACAATATTTATATCTTCATCTTTGATGGCATTCATTGTTTTTTCCCTCTTTCTCTACTGACAAGCCAGCTAGTGTTTTCCCAGCTTTATCAACTTCAGCATGTTGTTTCAAGATGTAAATGATGTGGTAGTTCATGCCCACTCTTTCATACAATGTAAATCAATACATCTTTCTGGGTCACAATCCCTCTCCTCAATCCAGTATTGTGTCTTGCCCTTCTTTCTAGTGCCTTCCTCTTACCCCCAGCTGTTGAATCTGCTTTACAATTGTCATCATAAAACCATAGAACATAGCAATATAATGCCCCCTAGTTGTAACCTTAAAGGTCTCCCATATTTTCTTTACATCATCTATAGATTCTTAATGAAATGCAAAGCACACTTTTATCTGTTCAATACAGACCTGTTCAAACACATGTGTTTGTGGGTCAACCTGAATCCTCCAGGTTGGGATTGGCACACTTTCTACCATCCAATTAAATGTCATTAGTAATAGAGTATGATCCGATACATGCTATCAAGGGTTCAGCTGCATGAATTGTGTAGCCCCATTTAGTTTGGATGAACCCACAATCTATGTGCAATAGAATAGAACATGTAACGCTTATCAGTTGGCTGTACATATCACCATATCTCAATTACGTCTTACTCTTGCATTATTTGAAACTGTGTGCTGCACACCTGCCGCAGCTCCTTGGCCATTTCACAAGAGGCATTGAGTGCCCTGTATAGAATACAATTTAAATCAACTGGACATAGTACCCAGTAATCTACATACCTTCTCAATACCTCAGCTAGTCCTGCAAAGAAGCAAGAGTCATCAATGTGTGAAGCATACAAGTAGAGGAGCAATGTTGTTACACAGGACAACAAACCCACTCCCCCTGCATATTCACCATTCTCCTCATGCAGCAGTTCCCTTATAGCCAGAGACACTCTGTGTCTAATGTTCCAAGGGCCCGAGCATAATAAAAGGTGCTGGATGCAGCATAAAGGTGTTACGCTTGCGTTAACAACTTTTTTAATGCTCCATGCATGGAAGGGGAGGAAAGGTTGAGTCCCCCTTTTCCTCTCTGCCACCAAAAGCCACTTGATTTGATACCAGCCTGCTGTTTTAACACCAATAGATTCCGATGGATCCATCGCACAACACCGTGGCAGGACAAGGCCACATTGCTGTGCAATGCGGTTGTTTGGTGATGAAGGGGTTGGAACGCAGATTGCGAGCATGCAGCGCAGCCATCAGTCAGTGGCAACTGCAAGGTAAGACAGGTGCAGGCAGGGGACGCAGCCTTTACTGCAGCCTACTAAACTGCCCTACCTCGCACTTCCCTCCATTTCAATGCGTAGCTCACCTTGCATTGTTTCCCCTCACTCATCAGGCTAACTTGCTTCTGGGTAGTCTTACTTTTGTTTCTGTTGTTCTTGCAAGCTGTTTCACATTTTTTCTGTTGCCTCTGCTGCATTCTCTCCCCCTCTAGGTGTTTGCTTAGACATCATTCATTGTTTTCTCTGCATTCCTCTGCTCTCATGATTTTTAGGGATGAGACACAACCAAAACCTGTGAAGAGAGGGTTAAGTTAACACACAAATAGCATTAGGTAATTCTTCGGAGTTTGTTCCCTAACTTTTGAATTCAACCCTAAAAAGTGGGGAGCCGTGTGCTCAACAGTACAGTTGTGCGTCAAAACGCACGATCGCGCAGATGAACAAAAAGCGGGTCTTCTTATAGGGGCTGTATCAAGTCAGGAAGGGGCTTAAGGCGATGAAGAATTGGTTCCCACTATTCGAGTAGGCCCTGCTTTTGCCGGCAAAGCAGCATTCAAATGGGGAGAATAGCTAGGGAGCGAAGGCTAACCCAGCCAAGTTTGAATACCTTTAGGGAATACTCCTGCGTAGGGGGCCTACCGGTAAGTTATGCAAGTACTCACCGACCCTTGGTACAGACTGGACCAAACTTTGCCAGTTTAGTTGAGGTCGCTAGTAGGTTCGATTCCTGCAGTTCGTGGTGCTACGGTTCTCAGCGGCTGCAGTGGAGAACGATCATCCATGGCAGGACAGTTGCCTTTTCTCAGCTTCCGATGGACGTATGAAGACAATTCTGGTGCAGCTGGCTTCAGGGCACCGGAGAGCAGAACAGCAGGGGAACTGTAGTGACTGTCACTACCAGGTAGTGATGTGGGAATCATGGATGCGGGCCGCGTTACACACTATCATAATTCGGGACCCAGAGGTGCTAGGCCTGCGAAATTTGGCGGGAGAATGCACAGGATCACAAGCAAGCAATTTCTTAAGTCTCAGGTCTGCACTCGAGATGCCAGCGGTGCTGTGGGTGACCCTAAGGTAGAGCTGGACAGTTCACTGGATGGCCCAGGAGCTTTACCGAAGGGGCTCGCTCGGTGGGTAAGCAGGGGGTGCCGAGTGTTGTTGTTCCCACTACTCCAATGGGACGTAGCACCTGGGCAGGCCTTCTTGATTGAAGAAGAAAGCGGGGGTCCAACGGGACAGCAGAGGGCGAAGGGTGCCAAAATCTTCCAAAGCATCTCCGGCAGTTTCACAGGTCTGTTCCTTCATGTAGGAGACTTGCTTCCTTCTGTATTTCGGTGAGAACACAGGTGATCGAACTGGAATGGCTGCAAAGCCCCTTCTCTTATCCAAGATTAGCTTTGCGCCAAAATCGAGGACTTCCATTAGAATATCTGCTCTCTTGCAGGCATCCCAGATGTGGACCAATCATGGGCCATGGTGTTCTCAGTCATTCAGACACTCCAGACATCCTGGCACCAGTAGTGTGATTTGGAACTAGACGGTCCCAGCCCTCTTCCTCGGCACACATACGTGACAGGCAGAAGCCTGCGAAAGAGACAGGTTTTCACGGGAGGCTGCATGCCCAAACAAGGAAAACCTGGGTTACTCAACCTGGGTGAAGGCAAGGGAAAAAATGGCCATGGGACAGAACAATAAACTTTGTGGCTCAGCCATTTTCGGACCTGGCCACAGGCTTGAGCCAAACACAGTAAACACAGTTTAACTCAGTTAAAAGAAGAAAAACATTCTGAAAATAACTGCTGCCACCAGTTCATCCCAGGCACACTTGTACAATCACCAAAAAATCCTTTGAGGGTGTCTAGGGCCTTAAAGAAAAAGGGAACCCAGCGCACGTTACTGTAAGGTACATTGTGCACTGTTAAAAAGTTACCAAGAAATGGCAACATAGTCAAGGACTAAGGGAAACATAGCCCCCAGTACTGACAGTCTGAAGGACGTGTCAGTTTCCCCATAACCAGTGAGCAAAAGCCCAGCTGAGTTCAGCTGCAGGCTGCACTCCACTGGAAAAAAGTCAGGTTAGGATAACCAAACAAAAGCAAAAGGTTTGTGGGGTCCATAAATGTAGGGGAAATTGCACATAAATTAAATCTTTCCTAACACTCTGCTGTTGCGTGCTTCTCCCTCTGTTATCCCCCCCCCCCTTGTCCTCGACTCTCTTTTGCACCCTGTGGGGCATAGCTCTGTGCAGTGTTTCCCTTCTCTTCTGCTCCTCTCGCCTCTCCTTCACCTCCCTCTATCAAACCCACTATGGTTCTCTCAATTTCCCCCATTTCTATAACTGCTTTTCTATCTCCTATACTTCTTTTCTCACTCATTCTGGAAGGAAGAAGCTCAAGAAGGATACCCTGGCCTCCAATCCAGGCCTTCCCATCACTGGTACCTATGTCAGTTCCTCTTCCAGACAAACTGTAGAGGAGGGTCCCATCACCCTCTCTCCTGGGCATTGGCATCTCTGGGTAAGGAAGACACTCAGAAGCAAATCAGGAAACTGCGGCATAATTTCCAAAGACAGCAAGTTTATTTCTTCCAGCAGGCAGGACACGGGATACACAGGATACAGCATCAACGACATCTCTGGGACTCTGCTAAAAGTTATAAAATGTACCTCCTTATATACCCTTCTTGGTTGGCTCAGTTCCCTGTCTATAATGCAGAACAGTCTCACTGGTTCAGGCACTCCAAGACAAGCGCCTTCCTCCTTTAGGGTTGGCTGACTGAGCCACCAATTCACAAAAGCTCCCATGTCATACCTACTTCTGTAACTGATTAGGATTGTGTGTGCTGTTCCTGACCGTTAAAATGAAAACACCAATGACATCAATCCTGAGACAATTTTAGCAACTGCATCATGGTTTCCTGTCCCAGAGGCCCAAATATTGGCATCAGCTGTATTCTTTCTGCTAATTGAACCAGCTGAATGCATCACCCACTATCTTCTCTTGACTGCTACCTCGCTCCCACGGCTCATCACTGTCAAGAATAGAGATAAGAAGCCCAGACACCATGTACTTGACTACTAAACTCTCACTGAACTATTATGAGGTAATTATTTTATCCTTTCAGCATGGTTTCAAAGAAATTCACTTATTTGTATGCACAGCATCCATCTTAGAGTGCCTGGCCCTGTCTCAAACCCAAAATGGCTGCCCATAGTACAAGATGCTTGACCAACCTATGTTTACTTAAAACTTGCTACCTGATCCGATTTGAATCACGTTTCTTTGATAATGTATCATAACATGTACTACCTGACACATTCTCTACTGCACATGATGTTTTGACTCCACAAAATAGATCGTTTTTCAAAACTGCTTTCCTAGAAGGCACTACAATTCTGATTTCTGAAATATTTAAAGTTAGTGATCAACCCGATAGTTTATCATCATTTGGTTTGAGGTAGAGGGGTCTATCTCCACTACATTCCATTTGAGAGGGAGGGGGTACTCATACCTTTACACTCCCCCTCGATATAGTATTTAGTAATGTACTCAAATACATACAACTACACCCATGTCCACCCTCCTCAATTTTCATTATACTTGCACATCTCTGACCGGTAATGGCCCAAAATGTCGCCCTCACAATAACGACGGCCGAAAATGCCACCTTTTTTTTAGACCCCCCCATGCACCACATATGGGGGGGGTATGTAATATAATGGTAATATGGCAGGGGGCGGCGGTTCTCCCCCTGCATATGTATGTGGTGTAAGGGGGGGATTACATTTATTTTCTTTTTTTAAAAAGAGTCAGTATTTTCGGCCGTCGTAATAATAGTGGTCGCAATAATCACATAGATCCCTCTAACCTAATCACCCTTTTCTATAGACAATTTACTTCAATCTGAAAGGTATCCTAACACATTTCTACAACGTTAGTTCTAACACATTATACTCTTTTAGTCTAAACATGAATGTGTCCCTAAAAATACTTTTATTGATTTTTATCTGAGCCCCACCTCCATTGCCCAATTTACTTTAAACTAACTATATACCATAGATAATTTTACAGCTACTATGATTCTCAAGAGATAGTCAAGCTTTGAGGTAACCCATTAGACCATTTTCTGCACACATTTTGTCCATATTGTGGCTCATATTGCACATTCCTTTCTGCAACTCCCAACCCACGACATTTTCTTTCCTTGCTCCCATTCTCTGCCCCATGCCAATTTTCAATTTTTATTTAAAGTTCAGTTTTTTCTTTTCACTGGTCCATCTTCCACCGACTCACCTTGGTGTGGCATCCGCGGACCATCTGTGTCCTGTTGATATTGTTCTCTTTTTTGAGCTGCCTTGCAGCAAGTCTTTAGGCCCTTTAATTAAAAGGCCAGTCCTTTCGCTTTCGAGTGTCTCTTTTTTAGATAGAGCACTCGTATTCATAGTACGAATTTCTGTTGAAACGTCCACAAGAGGGGGCAATTTTTAGCAATGGAACACAAGGATGGGGGAGTCTTTTGCAGAAACATTTGGAACAATGGTTACTGGAACAGGGCTTTTAGTTGGGTTCCTCTCTGACTTCTCCCTCCTCTCATGCTTCGATGCTTTCAATTTCCTGAGGCATACAGGTCCCTCGTTGTCCATCTGTTATATAAACCTGAATGAGTTTCCTTTGACAAATAAGTATGTCTCTATTATCAATACATTTTTTCTCAACCCAACCCTTTAAAACCCTTTTTATGTGTCCTATCAAAATGCACCTGCCTTCTAAACAAAATAGATTTAAACAACATTTTTTGAACGTCCCTGCCTCCTAGAAAAAGCTTCAACAGATATGTTCGTTCTTTGCGTATCAAAGCTACTAGTTCTCTCCCTTTTGTGTATACATTCACATTTGTTTTACCACATGTGCTCAGCCTGCTGGAACCTGATTTGTTTAAAATAAACATATATTGTTAGGCAATAATACATTTGCCTGTCTCATTTTATCTGCCCTCATGTCTTCTGGGCTTTTTTTACCTTTTTTTTCATTTACAAGAATAGTATATCCCTTCAGGGGAAATACTTATCCTATTCTTACATTGACATTTTCAAATGTAGAGACACTTAAAATAAGACATTTTATACATAAATAAAAAGGCATATCCTCATCTTCCCCATTTTCTAGGTGCATCCGTAGCAGACGAGGATATCTTTTGTTAGGAATACCTGTTCTCTCTTACGAATCGAAATAGAGACAAACGTCATTCGGGTTCTGACAATGAGGTCAAGTTACTTTCTAACATAGATTCTGTCTCCTTGTGCTAATAAAAAATGTTGTCTAGATTTACTTCTATCTTTTTTTCAGCCCATTTAACTCACAGGCTTTCCCTAACTCGTTGGTGCACACAATTATCATATTTCCCATTAACCCAGTATGATGCTAGGGCTGATATTTAGTTTTTTTCTCTACTTTGCTGTAAATACTTCCTGCTCAGCTGTAAATGCTTGCTGCTTAGCTGTAAATGCTTGCCGCTTAGCTGTAAATACTTAATTCTGCTTTGCTGCATATGCTTCCTGCTAATGCTGTAAATGCTTCATATGCCATTGCTTCGCCATCTTTCTCTCAATCGCGTCAGACCATGGTCTTTTTCTTCTGTGCTTTGTCTTTATCCTGTTGAGACAAACTAAAACGTTTCACTGCACATTATCTCCTCTTTACCCCACTACGCTTAATCAAGTCTACCCCTGTTTTTCTAGACTATGGTAACAATTCTTACTATGTGCCTTCACATTATATCATAAAACTACATCATTTGCCTATTCTAAACATTTTTCTATGTATGTTTAAACTCTGCCCTTGTTGGCGTTCTGCCAATTATTGAAATTTACAAAAGGTTACCCACATGTCACCTGACATCTTCTATGTCCTGCGTTTGTCTGAAGTAGCCATGCTTTCATCTATATGCTACTCTATTCATACCTGACTGCACCTATCTTGTGAAGAAAATGGCTACATACTTGAAGACACTGTGTCTCTTATCTGCCTCTTTTCCTGTAACTCACCTGGGTCCTCTTACTTTTAGTAATTATCAACTCAGTGTCCACAGCCTGTGTTGTGAACTAGTAGTTAACTCTTTTTTCTTTTCTCCCTACTTAAGGCCATTAAGACATTCCTCGTATGTTCACGCAAGGTCCATGATTTTTATCTGTAACATAAACCAACATTGTTACAGACACTCAAAAAATTGTATTTTACTTAGCCTTTTATTTTCTGCTTGAATTGGCTCTGTACACAATATTCCTTGTCTGGTTAACCCAATTTTGGTCAACCATACCCCTTTGAAAGTTCTCTGTTACTCCCTAATGCTTTTTTATTGCACAGTGCAATTTTTCCAATGTTGGCTTTTAACCCTCATTGATGCTGTTTTTTTTTAACATTTGGATTTTTGCTCATTTTATGCTGGGTTTAGTTCCCTATCCATTCATTCATTCATTCATTCATTCATTCATTCATCCAATCGTTTTTTCAGTCATTTATCTCTTTCATTCATTTTTATTTATTTATTTATTTTTATTTCATCCAAATGACATACATTTTTTAAACTGAGCTCTTTATTCCTGTACTGTTGAAATTTTCTGGACCCATGCCAGAAGGGCCAAACTCTCTCCAATCTCTTTTAATTCATACTGAATGCTGCTACATTATTGTCATATATACTAAAATGTTTCCTTTCCTTTTCTTTTTAATGAGTGATGTCCCTAAAGAAAGCACCACTTTATGCTTTATTAAGCCCTGTCTAGATATATCGTCATCCGTGACGTTACTTAACCTAAACCTTTTTCCGAGAACCATTACTGTCCTCCATGATCCATTTTTATTATTCATTTCTTGATCATTTGCCATGTTTCCTCTTATGGCTGTTTCTAATTTTGCAGAGGTCAGCTGTCCCCCCTCTTTGTTCTTAAATATCCATGGTCTGAGACTGAGTTCACCAAATACTCTCACCATATCGGTACACCCTCAGTATAACACAACACAATAAAACCCCTATGGCCATCTTCCTGCCCTTCTCGACAAGGTATGCTTATTTCTTAATATTACCCCAAACAGGGCATGGCACATTCTTCCTTGACCTTGTCACAGGAAATCTCTTTACTCTTAATAACTTAATATCTTGTGACAAGGTTTAGTGCGTCACCTTCAATAACCATTTTTACAGGTATCCTCTCATGAATAAACACTTTATCACTTTAAACCAAAAAAGGGGGTTGTTGCTGTGCCAGAGGAGAAAGACTGGGTTAAATTATTAAGGTAACCACTCAATGTCAACCTCTATCTATCCAGAAAATGAGTTTGTATTCTGGAATAAAATTATGTACTATTTCGTTGAAACTAATCGCATTCAAACCTATTGACAAAGAGAACTAAACAACACGAAGAAGAGAATATTAAATCATTCTGTATTCAATTTAGTAAGCACAATAAATAGACATGTGTATTGCAATAAACCAAAAACAACATCAAACACTCAAAGACATATTTGTAACATACAATTATTTTGTGTTAATAAAGAAAATTCCATGAATTGATTCAAAAACAATACAGACCTAAATGTGTGTTGTACAAAAAATCAACATAGACCTTTGGCCTAAAAGCAAACACAGAAAGAGACCGGGGGAAGAAGAAGGAGGAGGGGGGGAAACACTGGGGGAAGCAAACAATTGCGGAAAACAAGAAATTGGCAATCATGTAAACCAAAGAAAACTAGAATTGGATAACATTACGGTTGGTGGGGGAGGGAGGGCAAGAATATTCGGTCCCTGCCTCCTGGTGAGGAAACCCCACTGAAGCTAAATGAAACACTTGGGCTGAGTCTTTCAAGTGTGGCTCATTTTGATGATTATCAATTATCAACCGTGCGTCTCGGGGTCAAGACTATTTGCTGAGGTTCAGTCTGTAAACACTTTATCACCTCATAATTCCCCATTATGTAAAGACCAATCCCACCGCCTTTGTTTGCCAAATTGATGCTCTATACTTACATCCGTGGATCGTCCGAGGCCTTCAGTATTGATCCTCCCTCAATCGGGCACTTTGCCCTCGCCCTGCGGTGTGCATGTGGTAATCAGACTGGATTTTCTCCAAGGGGGCCCTTGTCGACCGTTTCAGTGCATGCGTGATTCAACATTCTCCACAGGCCACTCCGCAGTCGTCAGGCTTGTAGCAGGGGATTCAACAATCCAAGGCACTGGACTTTAACCACTGAACTGCTACCATATGTAAAGGTAGACTGAAAAACCCCAGTGCTAGAAGAACAGACAGGCCGGAAAAATTCCTGCGCCCAATAACAGAAATAGTCAAGGTAAATGGCAAAGTTCTGCTTTATTAACAAACGATATAAAGCAGGAACAGCAATAAGCACAAAGGTCCCCAGAACTCTTCAAACTCTTCAATAGAAAACAATAGGTTTTAACCTCAAAATACATCATGATTGAAATCACATCACAAACTTAGTTATAAAATCCTATGGGCACTTGAGACTGGTTAGGGGAATTGTATACCGTTAGGTTACATAGGTGTTAGTCTCTTCATTGATCACGACTATCTGATAGCCCTTCTTGGACCACCTCTAACAGGATAAAGGTTAGAAAGAAATCATCATAGTAACAAGTAATTACTACTACAACTGTTACAAATGGCTACATTTCAAGAGTTGTGATTGTTTGGCAATGGTTTTACCAACCTTGAATATTTGGCAGGTCATCGGCAAATGAGCAAAAAAGTGGTAGGGGGAGTGACCTCAAGGAGCTGCGTTTTCCAAGTAAATAAGTAACCATCCCTGATTTCCTAGGTTACATGCCAGGGTATCTAGCTTTGAGCTTGGCCTTGTCTCTTGTTCTGGGAATCTGTGGGAAGTTGAGGCAGGTGTCTATCTGCCTGGAGCTTCATAAATGGACACTGTTCTTTAATTCTAGGGCACGTGTGAGGAGACCACATTTTGTATTATTCTACTTGGCTTTTATTAGGATTTTAGCTCATATTAATATGGGTGTCTTTACCATCTCTGGCCACTGGAGACTTGTTTGAGCTATTCTTCTTTCAGTATTAGCTTCTAATTAATAGGCACTTGGCATTGAGAGTCTGTTTTTTCTTTCACTTAATCTAAAAAGGATATGCTTAACGTTTTGGCAGTTATCTTCTCTTTTCTTCTGAATTGTTGCAAGCCAAATCTCTCTGCAGCTTTGAGGCTTCTTTGATGCTTCCCGTTCACTCTAACGTGGCTGTACTGTCCATTTTATTCTATATGGACACTCGTTACTGTTGCATTTGTATGTTCAGCAAGCTTAATATGTTCTTTGTTCATCTTGCGTTTCAGCGTATACATTGATTATGCTATGTTTATTAATGTCTTATGGTGGAGGTAATATTCTTCATGTCTAAATGTACGTTTGACGTAATGTCTGTGTTTCTTCATGGTGAGTGCACATCTGCTTCATGACTACTGCATCTACGTGTGTCAGTTTAGCAGTGATGTCTCTTGCTCTCGTCATCCTCAGTTAAAGCATGCTCATATCTTCTTGGGCTTGTAAATTCATCTCTTCTTCTATTGTTCCAGGATAAGGTCGGTAGGGCTGTCTTAGTGAATAGTGACACCATAAATGACATACTCCTCTTGTTACTACGATATGGTCGCTCGGGCGGGGCCGACACTATGAATTATGTATTCACTTGCCTCTTGACATGCCTATAATTACCCATCACATTTACAAGAAAAGTCTTTAAGCTGTTAGTCCCACCATGAACAAGTAAAGCATATGTGATGATAATGCGATCAATAGTATTACACTAAACATGTTGTGCCTGTTCCAGTTGCTGCATGACCCTCACATGCAACCATTTAATCCTCAACTGGGGTGCAACAATGCAGTGTAGCAGATACAAATACCCTGTCTCCCCAATGTTCATCCCTTCCCCACTCATGAAATTGGTGTTTATATCATCAAACAATTATGAGGAGTCATAAACCCACTAGCAATGAGGATACAGACATTGGCCCTCATTAGGAGCCTGGCGCTAAGTGTTTAACGGCGCCGTAAAAGGCTGCGGCGCCGTTAAACACTTAGCGCCTTACTACGAGGTCCCTTTGTGGGACCCGACCTGAATGGCTGGTCTTGACCAGCCGTTAAAGTAGGGACCCGCAAAGGGGCTCTCGAGGTAAGTATGGTACCGCAATTTGCGGTACCGTACTTACCGTCTTCCCCAGTCCCATTGAGCCCTATGGGGCAAAAATGGGAATGGGGAAGGGCCAATGTTCAATGGGGAATTACCACCCCGCCAACCTTGGAATGGGGTGGTATTTCCCCATTGAACATTGGCGGACTTGTTAAGATACCGGCACCAACCATGGTGCTAATAGCGCAATGGTTTAGCGAGAGTATCGTAATGAGGGCCATTCTGTCAGTATCTCTATCTTCTTTTAGCAAGAGAGCCAGCCAAGTGCAAGAGCTTGCTCAGTCAGAGAAGGTAAAGCACATTCAACAGTAAAAACCTTTGTTTCAATCTAACAATGTAAAATTATAGTCTGGTCCATGGAAATGGCCGCCACACCTACGTAATGTGATCCATCATCCCTATACACCCCAAATATAAAGTCCAATCGGTCAAGGCTACATTTGTGCACATATGTCTTTCGTATTCCTATTTTCTGTAATCGGTGTTCATTTTGTATCAGGACAACCCTTAAGGATAATTTTCAAAATTGGTGTTTCCCATTAATTTCGTTTCATAGGCTATCAGGATGTCATAGTTCATAGGCGATACATTCAGAATTTAGCAATTTTTTCACTTCATCATTCTGAGTGTCAAAGTCAGGAAATAAAGATTTTTGACTGGAATTATATTGTATTATTGCAGCCTTACATGCATGCAATAGTAATCTGACTTTGTCCTGATAGTGATATAGCATAAACATCACCAGTCTGGGAAGCGATCCCGGAGGTTGTTGCTATGTGGGTGACCTATAAGCCATACTCACTTGTATGTCTTTCAAAGCACAATTGGACGAAGCAATTATGTCTTTAAGAATGCAATCAATCTTTGGGAACCCATATTGTTTTTATTGTTTAGGGATTTTGAAGAGCCAGGAATGAAACTCGGACACATTTTAAACATGGTTTTGGCTAAAGACATTTATTGATAAATAAAAGGGGTTGGGAAAATGACTTGCTGTGCCTGCACTAGAGCTGTTTCCCTACCTAAATTGAGAATGTCCACCACAAAACTGTCCTGTGTCCAAAGTACTGTAAGCACCTGGGGTGAGGGGCGCAGCCAATCAGGTTTCTGTGGATCGTGGGCTGAAACCTCTGATCTCAGCCTGCGTTCCACAGAACCCCCAGGCTGCCTCCCCCACCCGCAGCACCATCTTCCCCCACCCTCTAGTTTTTAAAATCTATTCCCAAACCCTCCCTTCCCCTGACCCACTTACCGGCTTGTGTCTTCGGAGGTGCCCACCAGCGCGGCCGCAGCAGCTTCAGTTCATATCGCTTGTCTGGCCGCCGTGCTAAAAAGGGGCTCCTTAAAGAGCCCTGCCTTCTACAACCATGGCGGCCATCCTGGAAAAGTATTTTCATTCATTGAATGGGACACGCGAGGGACGCATGTGGCGTCACGTTCATTGAATGAAAATACATTTTTTCCATAGCGTTAGCACCCTGTCCAATGGCTGGAATGGCGGGTAATGTGGTTAATGTCATGTTTCCCTCGTTATAGGCCCTCGCTTTGCTCGGACCTACAATTCGGGCTGCCAGGACCATATCCCTGTTCCAGCCCTTGGAGCGTGGTGCTAATGCATTATTCAGACCCTCCCATTCTAAGGAAATAAATCTTAAGGTGAAAAGGATAATGTCTTTGGCCTTCAGTGGTTCAAAAGTGTTCAAAAAGGAATAAATAACTCCAACACAAAGTCTCTCAAGGATATTGCTCCTTAATCCACTGGGTGTCTCCCTTCCCCTGGATCCTTCTTCCTGTTTCTTACAAACAATAGTTCTTGTCTTTTCTCTGAATTTTGAGGGCCTGACCCGCGGTATCGGTGCATGCCTTGCTTGGCCTCTCCTCCTCTCTGCACCCTGTGTCCTGGGCTGGTAATCCTGCCTTTGTAGTTCCAAGTGCACCATGAGTAGCTGCATGTCCAATCTCCCAATGTGTAGTTCCCTGGGCTTGAGGCCAAGGACAAGTCTCGCAGTCCTGTTCTGGATGAGTTGCAGAGGGCGGAGAGTAGAGGCAGGCAGATTAAGATAGAGGCTGTTACAGTAGTCCAGCTTCGAGAGAACCAGGGCTCTGGAGACCGTGAGCTTCTGGGGGAAGGAGAGGAAGGGAAGAATACCTCTGAGGAGGTGCAGCTGGTAGTGAGACTTCTTAGAGACGTCAGTAATATGAGGAGAGAAGGAGAGTGTGGAGTCGAAGATGACCCCGAGGTTTTTTGCCTTGCAAGTAGGAGCAGGAAGCGGGCCAAGCGAGGCTGGCCAGAACGCTGCAGGGAAGGAGGGAGTGGGTGTGCCGATGAGTAGAATCTCAGTCTTACTGGCATTAAGGCAGAGGTCATTGGTGGCACACCATTCCTGGATAGCAGACAGACAGTCAGAGATGAGGGAAGGAGAGGAGGAGGCCGAGGGTAGCCTGAAAATGAGCTGGGTATCATCCGCATAGCACTGAAAGTTGTGGCAGAGAGTGGCAATGCGGTGGGCAAGGAGTGCCAGATACTGGTTGAACAGCCAGGGAGAGAGATTAGATCCCTGGGGGACACCACAGGTAGAGAAGAAGATGTCAGAGAGGAAGGACCCCAGTTGGACCTGGGAGGGTCGGTTGGAAAGGAAAGAGGTCAGCCACGCCAGAGCTTGACCAGTGATACCCAGGTTATCACGGAGACGGTTGAGCAGGATGGCATGGTTGACAGTGTCAAAGGCAGAAGAGAGATCGAGCAGAATGAGAACACACGGAGTGTTGGAGTCGAGGTTTGAGAGCAGGTCCTCACGGATGTTCAGGAGAGCAGTTTCCATGCTTCTGGCAGCCCTGAAGCCAGATTGATGGTATTGAAAACTACCAACAGATTCAGCATGGAGGTTGAGCTGGGAGATGGCCAGTTTCTCCAGGAGCTTGCCCAGGAAGGGAGTGATGGAGATTGGGCGATAGTTAGCTGGGCAGGCGGGGTCGGAAGAGGGTTTCTTAAGAAGAGGATGCACAAGGGAGTGCTTAAGGGGGGATGGGAAGACTCCAGAGGCGAAGGAGTGGTTGCAAATATCAGCCAGGGCAGGAGCCAGGGAGTCGATGTGGTCCTTGATAGTTTTGGAGGAGCAGGGGTAAACCTGTTTAGACGAGACTTTCATAGATAGGACTTGTCTGGAAACCTCGTCAGCAGAAAAAAGGGGAAAGGCAGAGAAGGAGGGAGGAGGGGTGGCTGCAGAAGAGCCAGAGGGAGAGCCAGGAAGAGATGGAGGGAGGTGATAGGAGGAGAGTGTGGACAGGATGTCCTGGGTTTTAGAGACGAAGTGAGAGGCCAGTGCAGTGCAGAGGGCCTGGGAGGGGACAGGAGAGGTAGAGACTGCAGCAGGGTTGGCAAGCTCCTTGCAGATTTTGAAGAGTTCGGCCGAGTTGTTAGATGCAGCAGAGATGCGGGCTTGGATAAGGGCTCTCTTCTTGGTGAGAACGGAGAGACGGTATTGCCTTTGGAGCAGGCGGCAGGCCAGTTTGTCAGAGGATGTACATGAAGCATGCCATTTCCTCTCTGCCACCCTGCACTTGCGTTTTAGGGTGACGAGATCCGAGTCATACCAGGAGTTGCATTTGGCTTTAGGCTTCAGGCGGATTCTCATGACAGGGGCAAGGATATCAAGACTATCAGATTTAGCAGAGTGGAGTGTGGAGAGGGCTGTGTCAGGGTGGGAGTCAGCCGAAGGGGGAGGGGGGGCAAGAAGGTGGCAGCGAAAGCCTCAATTGACACGCGCTTCATGGGTCGGATGACCGAGAAGGCTGTTGGCAGAGATGAGGGTGGCTTTGCCTGTGGGGTAGGGAGGGTGAGGTGGGAGGATAGGAGAAAGTGATCACTCCAGGAGAGAGGAGTGGAGAGAGGGACGGAGAGGGGAAGGTCAGAAGAGATCAGAGCATCAAGAGTTTGCCCTGCAGAATGGGTAGGCCCAGACGGGAGAATAGAGAGTGGGAGAGAGTCGCAGAGGTCACGAAAGAGTCCAGAGGGGGGACAGGAGGCATCCAGGTGGATGTTGAAGTCACCAAGGAAGAGGAGTTGAGTGGTTGAGGCCAGGAGTGAGGAGGAGAGGTCAGCCCACTCAGAGAGGAAGGAGGAAATTTGACCAGGTGGCCGATAGATAGTAGCCACTGTAAGGGAATGGCTAGGAGAGAGAGAGAGTCGGCAGACAAGACACTCAAAAGAGACGTAGGTCTGCGTAGGAGTGACAGTGGCAGGAATCCACTCAGGGAAGATAAGGGCCACACCCCCCCCTGCACGGTTGGGCCTAGGCACGGAGAGGATCTTGTAACCGTCAGGTAGGAGTGTGTCAAAGCTGGTGACAGAGCTGGCCGTGAACCATGTCTCAGTGAGACCGAGGACATCCAGGTCCAGTTCCTCAAGAAGGTGACAGATATCAGAGGAATGTTTGATTGCAGAGCGAGAGTTAAGAGTGGCAATGTGGAGAAGGTTGCCATCCTTGAAGGACTTCCGGGGAGGGGTACAGATCAGAGGTACGCCCTGCGGAGGTGTAGAAGAAGGAGGTGAGGAAGGAGCAAGAGAGGGGGCAGGGAGGGGGGGTAGAGGCAAGGTAGCCGAGGACAGAGGAGGGGGGATAGCAGGAGAGGAGAGGAAGTTGATGAGGCGTGGGAAGCGTCTATCAAAGAGGTGAAGGTTGGCCTGAGGGCCTTGGACCAAGACGGTCCCATTAGTGTAGACATTAAGGATGGCCTTAGAGGAGCGGAAGGGGGCCAAGAGGACATCCCAACGGGTGCCACCATTAATGGGAGAAGAGGAGAAAGGAGAGAGCACAGAGACCATATGAAGGGTCCATAGGTCAGGCGAAGGCACAAAAAAGAGGATGTCAGTAAGAGTTTCCTTGGAGCAGGCATTAGTGTAGGTGTCAGCGATAGGGAGGCCTGGGTTGGAGACCAGGATGTCCTTTTTAAACTTTTTCCTACGAGATTTAGTGAGGAGAGCAGGATAGTCAATAGAGAAGCAGTTAGAGAAGATAGGCGAGATAGAGAGCACCATGGAGTAGGAGGCAGTGGGGGGGGGGCAGACAATATGAAAGCACGAGGACAGTGAGCGGCAAGGCCAAGTTGACCACGCGTATTAGGTACACCCAGTGGAGATGCCACCTAAGTTTGAGAAACCTGCGAGGGGAGAAAAACCCTAGTTTACCACATTTTAGAGAACAACAGTAAATGCATATTAGGTACACCCAGTGGAGAGGCCACCTAAGTTTGAGAACCTGCGAGGGGGAAAAAACCCTAGTTTACCACATTTTTGAGAACAACAGTAAATGCATATTAGGTACACCCAGTGGAGAGGCCACCTAAGTTTGAGAAACCTGCGAGGGGGGAAAAACCCTAGTTTACCACATTTTAGAGAACAACAGTAAATGCATATTGGGTACACCCAGTGGAGAGGCCACCTAGGTTTGAGAACCTGCGAGGGGGGAAAAACCCTAGTTTACCACATTTTAGAGAACAACAGTAAATGCATATTAGGTACACCCAGTGGAGAGGCCACCTAAGTTTGAGAAACCTGCGAGGGGGGAAAAACCCTAGTTTACCACATTTTAGAGAACAACAGTAAATGCATATTAGGTACACCCAGTGGAGAGGCCACCTAAGTTTGAGAAACCTGCGAGGGGGGAAAAACCCTAGTTTACCACATTTTAGAGAACAACAGTAAATGCATATTAGATACACCCAGTGGAGAGGCCACCTAAGTTTGAGAACCTGCGAGGGGAGAAAAACCCAAATAGCCACAACTAGGGAGGACAGTGAGGTGAAGGCACCATGCGCATGAGGTGAACAGGTGTAGGTGGTGTGGGCCGGCAGAAGCTGGAGATAGAAGGCGAAACTGGCGCCTGGCGTCCCCTGCGGACACCTGCAGACACACAGGGAGCCGCAGTCGTAGGAGCCGCCCTTTGCCTAAGGGGCCCTTGGCCTGGGGGGCTGCCGGGCAGGGGGGGCTGCCCAGAGGGGGTGGGATATAAGGCAGGGGGAGAGGAAGGGGAAGGGAGAGGGGAAGGAGGACCAGGAAGTGAGGAGGAGGGAGGGGGCAGGGGGCACCACAGACGCGCACGGAGCGCTAAGGAGAAAAAAGAAGGAGGCTTAACTGGAGCCCAACGGGGCTAGGGAGGCAGCCTCAGCAGCAGGCCACACGGGGCTACGGCGACCGCTCGAACCCGCTCTGGCTCAACAAAGATATACTAACTGATTAACTGATTGACTGCCTTGCTAGCAAACAATAAGCACACTTTTAATAATAAAGACTTATATCTGCCACCAGGAAGAAAACTACCCAATCGGGACAATTGGATTTGCAACAGAAACAATCCAAAACTTTGGACTCACTTTGGGTGAAAAGTAAAAGCCAGACAGGATCTCTGAGCAAAACAAAATCAAACGAGACACCAGCAACTCATTCAGGAACATTGGACATGGCGGCATCCAAAGATGATTTCCTCAACAGCTTTCAATAGTTTCAAGAGAAATTCACTTCCTCATTCAGCTACATTTCTCTATGTTTACCTCAGAAATCAGAGGATCATTAGCCGACTTTAGCAAAGATTTATCAACATTGGCTGAAAGGATTGATACAAATGAACGTGCAATTCAGGAACTGACGGAGGGGAGTAAGCAAGCTGACATTGCTCTTGAATAACTGTCTAGAACGACACATCATTTGGAACTGCACTATGATGGCTTAGGGAACCGCTCTCAGTGTTTCAATATCCGAATAAAGTACTTGCCAGAATCAATACAGGATTCAGAGCCAAAAGAAACAGTGTGTAGCACATTCGCAAGCCTCATAACAGAAAGCGATTCTATAAACATTCACCTGGAAAGGGTATGTAGAAGTTGCCTCAAAAGATCAGAACCTGGCTTCCGGCCCCGGGATGTGGTGGTGGCCTGCGCTAACTACCCGCAAAAGGAACAAATATTAAGGGAGGTGAGAGCTGCAGCGACGATCCCGCTTAACGCATCTGATATCCAGCTGTACCAGGACTTATCAAGTTTGACTCTCCAAAAGCATAAAGATATGTTCCCAGTGTTAAAGACTCTCCAATCCCAAGGCATTAGGTACAGATGAGTTTTTTGTTGGCCTCATTTTTAATAAGGATGAGAGACAATAAAGATTACCTCCAGAGAATCCGGCATGGCATTACTGCATACTTAGGAGGAAGCTCAGCCGGGCTTCAGGGAAGGGGTTCAAGAAACGTCTACGCCTCAGATGTCACTCTCAAAGATAGGGGAATGGACTTCCATGGATCGACAAAAGAGGAATTGCAGGGAATTGCAGGGGTTTGCAAAAAGAAAATCAGAGAACTCGATTAAGAGATCCAACACCTAAACCAGGCACTTTGTAGGATAACGACATCACAACCTTAATAGTTTTGTTAGCAGTATAGACTTGGTTAAAGAAAACACGTTGGAAGATCGGGTGGAACTTAACATCTTGGATACTTTCTGTTCAGGCAACAGATGCGGGAGCTAGGACTCTTCACACTTAGCCCTGGGACAAAGGGTGATTTGCAGCCCGGCGGTGAGGCCTCGGAATGCAATAGGTACTGTGTCTCACACCAGGGATCCAATCAGGGGAAGTTAAGAGGGGAGGTTGTAAAGAAAGTAGGGAGGTTATGGAGTTTAATAAGTTGGAGGAACATTAGTAAGGGGGTATATCCATTGTGCAAGAAACATGTATTGATGCTGTGACTGAAAAGTGTATACAATTCCCAGGTTTAAGGTCTAGACCCATATACTGTATAATTTTAATGGTTAACGTGTAATGTCAGAGGGCTTAATACTCTGCAGACATGGAGAAAAGTAGAGTCCTTCTTGTGGCGTCACCAACTGGATTTGGTGGCGCTCCAAGAAATGTTTAGTTGGAGGGCAGATAAAAGCAAACTCCATCTCTGGCTTTACCCCACTATTATACAGGCAACTGTGGGACATAAATTAGCTAGTGTGCTAATAGCAATTAAACAAGGCGCAGAGCTTCAAGTTGTCTGTTCCAAAGCCCATAAGGAGGGCAAATATGTATTTGTGATTGTAAAATGCAAGGTGGTTAAGTTAACAGTAGCTGCTATATATGCTCCGAACACAAATCAGGATGCCTTTCTGAAATTTATTATGGGGCAATTAGAATTATTCATGGAAGGTTAGATTTTACTAATGGGTGATCTTAACATAGTGTGAGACCCCAAAAGGGATCGTAGCAAACTCACTAGATATAACCACCCTTTCCATCAGTAGCCTTACAAAAGAAATTTGCAGATTTAACATTAGTGGATGTTTGGCTTACCATTAAAGGAGATGAAAAGGGCTGTACTGTATACTCACACGTCCACCGAACATTCTCCCAAATATACTATTTATGGACATCCACCACACTTCTAGGCTTAATTACGCAAATCGCAATCCGCATAATAAATCTCTCTGATCATGCCCCAATCATGGTAGATCTCAACATTTTAAATAAGAATCATAGACTATGGTCCTGAAGGTTCCTGTTGGCCTTTTTACAAGACCCCTTGGTTATAGATGTGAATGTTGAGCATATAAGAGAATATTTTGAGCAAAATAAAGAGGGAGAGATGCCTATGCACATTATTTGGGATGCCTTTAAAGCAACAATGCAAGGGTTCCTCATATCAGCAGAGGCCAATAGATATAAAAAAAGTGTAGCAATAGAACAAGAACTGGAGGGGTAATTAACTCAAATCTTAAAGAGGCTGGAAACTCGGACCTCAGGTCAAAAAAGAGGGCAGTGGCTGGTAAACTAAATCTTCTTACAGCTAAGAAAGCAGAGAAATCCCTTCTCATGCTGAAACAAAATTCTATATTAAGGCTAATAAAATGGATTGCTTACTCACGTCTAAACTTTGGCAGATAATAGCCTCAAGGATCATACAACAGATTAAAATGACCTCGGGGGAATTGACTTCGGAAACCATAAGCGTCTTTGCACAATTTCGTTCCTTCTACACCAATCTTTATAAATCAGAAACTCCCGATACATTTAGGCAAAAAGAATATTTAGATTTGTTCACACTTTCCCAGACTACCCCAACGAACGGTTAGGTTGGCATTGGTGGCACCTGGCTCAGGTGGATATCCGGCCAGATTCTACAAAATAATGTAGCAATCTATTAGTCCCAATATTGACCAGATGATATAACTCTTTTATGGATACACACAAAAATTCCCCATCAATTGACAAAGCCAAAATTATTCTTTTCCCTAAACCTGGTAAAGATCCAACAAATTGTGGGTCGTATCACCCAATCGCCTTAATTAACATAGAGGCTAACATTTTTACCAAGGTTCTGGCCAAAAGGTTAGTGGATCATATGCCTGATCTTATTCATCCAGATCAAACGGGTTTCATAAAAAACAGACAGACACATGATAATATCTGCAGAGTGTACCATATTCTGGAGAAAGTGGGAAAAAAACAGATTCCAGCCGTGTTAGTCTCCATTGATACGGAGAAAGCTTTTGACCCCGTGGAATGGTCATTTCTCTTTTGACCTTAACCAAGATGGGATCGGCCCAAAATGTATGGGGCTAATCAAAGTTAACTATAAAAACCCATCCGTAAGACTAGAGATAAATGGCCAATTATCACCCCCAGTTGAGCTACAACGGGGAACTAAACAGGGGTGCCCATTGTCACCATTGTTGCATGCACTTAAATTGGAGCCACTGCTAGCAAAGGTTTGACAAACAGAGGGAATACAAGGGATATACTTTGGAGGAATCTCCCATAAAATAATGGAATATGCTGATGATATGTTACTCATGGTAACGGATCCAGCAAATTCTTTACAGGCAGTTACTCTGGAACTGGAACTCTTCAGTGGGGTGGCAGGATTAAAGATTAATGTAGCTAAATCTGAGATTTTAAATTTGTCCCTTTCACCATCCAATATGCAAGACCTATGGGAAAACATCTGTTTGGGGTGGGCACGGGTGGGAATAAAATTATTGGGAGTAGTAATAACCCCTACACTACAAGGATTGTGTGCAGCTAATTATCCTGCATTGCTAAACGAGTTAGAAATACCGCTAAAGAGCTGGAATCCCCTCACTATATCATGGTTTGGTAGAAAAAAACTCTATAGAAAATGGTCACTCTTCCTAAGGCTTTGTATATATTTCAAGCATTATCAGTGAGGGGGCCTCTGATGTTTTTCCACAGATTACACAGAGCTATTTCTATATTTATATGGCAGAATAAAATGCTGTGAGTTGCGCTAAGCACGCTAATGCTCCCAATTGAAGGGGGTGGGATGGGCCTTCCCAATCTATTGAAATATTACCGTGCAGCCCAAATTAAAGAATGGTCCATGGGTGAAACCAAAATAAGATGGATCCAGATGGAGCAGGCCGTGGGGGGACCCCAATTAATGGAGGTATTATGGTTGCCGAAAAAAGATCACCCGACTGATATACACGTGAGTGAGATCACAAAAGTTGTGGAAGAAAATTAGGATGCTGTACTAATAGGCACACATGGACCACATATCACTCCCCACTCACTCTAATGTTCTTCCACCCGCAGTTCACCCCCGGCCTAGAGCCTAATGCATTTAAAGAATGGAAGCAGGCAGCTTGTGCCAAACTCAGAGCTATGTTTCAGGGGGCTGAGGCTAAAACATTTATACAATGTAAGCAAGAGATGGGTCAATCTGAAAAAGCTAGATTCCACTACTTTCAGGTGCGACACTGGATCCTCGCCCCACCGGTACATGCCACAGCGATGAGAGAATTAACACCCCTAGAAAAATGTGTAACATCTGACCCAGGGGACAAAGCCATTCTATGGAATTTACATAAGCTGATGGGGAAGTTGGAAACTAAAGGGTCAAGTAGCTACAGGCGACAGTGGCAATTAACACTGGGGGAAGAATTATTAGACCCAGACTGGGAAAGCTTATGGAAAACAATCCCCAAACTCACAAGATCAATTCAAACTAGAGAGTTTTGGATCAGAATAATGGCTCGATGGCATTATACTCCATCTCGTTTGAAGAAAATGAATTCATCATTGTCGGATAAATGCTGGAAAGAATGCGGAGTGGTGGGGAACTGGTTACATGTTTGGTGGAGCTGTCCAGTAGTGAAGGACTATTGGTAAACAGTAAATAACCATATGAATGAAATGGTTCCCATGCAAAAGACAAGATCCTTATGCACATGCCTATTGTTGATGTTGGAGAAAGCAACCAAAGTCAATACAAAAGGCATAATGGCTCCACTACTCACGATCGCCCAAAAATGGAAAGCGAAGGAGCCCCCTCATTCCACAGAATGGTTCACCAAAATTTGGAACTTTCTCGCAGTGAAATGGATGACATCCTCATTACAGGGGGTTCAATCTGCCTTCTCTAATGACTGGAAAGTAGTACTAGACTTTTTACATGAAGACAATAATGTTGCATATTGTCCACAGAAACTATGTATATTGGGAATTGCCAAGGTCAGCCACAATTGCTGTATCTTAAATTGAGAATCAGTTGTCACTGTTGAAGCTTCTACTTGTAAAATTGGTTGGTGTAGGAGGGTGGGAAGGGATGGGGGTTTAATGGGGTTGTTTGGGGGAGGGTGGGAATGTGGGGATTGTTGAATGATATAACTGAAATGCCAGTTAAAAAAAAGAGAAAGGGGGACAGGGAACCCCCTTTTGATCTTTTTTTGGTTCTTCTTTTCGATGTACACCTTTTAAATGTTTACTGGCCTCAGCATGGTGTTGGGTTGTTTCTATGACCATTATTAAAGTAGTTCTAGTTAACTGAAGGACTGCCCTTTGTAGATAGAGGGGGAAGGAATGTACAAACTACTCGATGGTTAAGGCTTCCTGTACTTCTGTAAAGTCATTTTACCAAGCCATAAGGTTTCAGTATTACAGTCGAACCGACAGGTCAACAAGTGTTTCTTCTGGGTTTCATTTGGGTTTCATTTGATGCTTCCTAATATCTGTTTATAAAAGTTATCTGTTTGGCCTACTCTTTTTAATAAACATTGTTTTATTTTGTTCAAAGTAGCTGTACCTGAAGGATTTAACCACTGATAAGAGTTTTGTAACTGACCTCTCAATAGAGGAGCCAATGGAACTATTGCGTCATTCTCTCAAAGTTGAGAACAAAATGTCCCGGGTCTCCCCCTGCCTTGTAAGGCTGTAACACCCCATGGGGTAACACAGGTCTCTGTTGAGAGTCAACAATTCAATCCAGCCCAGTTTGGAACTGATATTCGGCTTGGATCTGGTGCGTGGTTAACCAAGTTAATAAATTTCTATAGTGGCCATTTCAAGGTTTTCTGTTATATCAGGGATTTCGCTGGTATCTTCCTCACTAACTAAATCAACCTCCTATTCGAATACACAGAAATCAGTGTCTTTTATTAGGTTGTGGGGTTGTAAAGAGAAATACCTTTTCATCTAGCCTTGGAGACTGGCCTACTTCTCTGGGGTCAGGTATATTTTCCTGTGAAACAGGTTCCCTTAGACTTTCTTGCTCCACGGGAATTCAAATGGCAGGGGGGCTTCTAAGGCTGTGTTTCATGCCCAGGGATATCTATTTCGGATTTGTTTATCAAATAAAGTTTACTCTTTGGTCTTATTTCATAATCTGATAATTGTAGAGTGTCTAAAAAAGGGTGACCCAGGAAAAGGAGCTGTTGAGATCGGATAGGGAAGTGAAATGCATTCATAGCCTTTGTTTAATATTAAGGATGGTCTCACATGGGGGGATTTCAAATATGAAGTAGTCTTCTTATAACTGTTTGATGATGAGCTTCATTTAAGGTTACAGTAACAACACTATCATGGAATTCTGATGGATTCCCCAGTTTTTGTCAGATTGTCCAGAATCCCAATGCTGACACCATATGTGAAGAGTGAAGAGTCAGGAATGAAACTCATTTTAAACATGGTTTTGGCTACATTTTTATTGATCAATAAAAGGGGTTGGGAAAATGCCTCGCTTTCCCTGCACTAGAGCAGTCTCCCTACCTAAACTCAAAACTAAGGATCTGTCGGTGTCAGAATGTCCAAAACAAAACCGTCCTGTGCCCAAAGTACTATTCTGACCCTCAAATTTTAAGGAAATAAATCTTAAAGTGAAAAGGATAATGGGCCTTATCAGGAGTTTGGTGGTATTGCATCGTTAATTCTGTCAAGCAGAATTAGCATTACTGCCATGTCTTGCGGCGCAATTTGCACCGGATTACAACGTGTCATGAACACGCACACCACTTTGACGGTAACGTTAATTCTGTCTGGCAAAATCCGCACCAAAACAGGGCACACCGCCGATACCACAGCACAATTACTGTTACTGCTGGCAATTAGCGCTGGTGTCATCGCCGGAATGGGAAGCATTGCGGCAGCGATCTTCAAAAACAGAATCCACCCTGAATCCCCCACTTCTTGCAGCAATCCAAACTCCAAAGCCGCTGGGATCATGTTGTGGGAGAGGACCCGAGGGAAGTGCCCGAAAACTGTCTCCCGAAGCCCAAATTCAGTGCAGGGATCTGTGAGCTCTGACTGCTGAGGTGGTGGGGCACTGTGAGGAGCTTTACAGGAGCAGGCAGAGGAAACAACTGGGGCAGTGTAAGACCTAAATCTGGCAGGCAACAAGCCAGAAGGTCATCGCAGTTGGCATGGGCCCCTGGGATTCTGAAGACCACTGCAATCATGGAATGACCTAAGGGTCATGGTGCGGTGCCTCCGCTCCCAACAACGGCAGGAGGCCATGGCCACAGGAGGCAGAGCCACAGAACTCCTTGCCCTCAAACCACAGGAGGAGAAGGCTAGCAGCTTCCTCGATATGGAGGGGATCGAGGGAGTGGCGGAGCAGAGGCGGGTGCCAGCAGCCAGGATGCAGGAGTTGAGTTACGCCCCAATGCACATTGCTAATAACCAACCGTATAAGTATCCCTTAGCATAACATAGCATAAAATGTACCAATGGACAGGGACACATGCCAGCCGGGCCAGCAGCTGGCCCGGGCAGTCAGGGTGACCTGAGGGGGAGCCACATCAGCTCTGTTACACGGCAGCCTGGGGGGAGGCCACCAATTGCACCCCAGAGCTGTTATGGAGTGTGAAGATGTGGCAAGCGGCCTATCCAAGTGCAATGTACCCCACCAGCCTTAGTGTGATGTGTGAGGATCCAGAACATCGCACAGCCATCACACCAACATGTGCTGGCACAGTCAGTCAGCCTCATGCTGGTTTGTCAGGCGAGACCCATGGCAGTGTTCCGACTCATTGTACCTACATGGGTGTAGCGAGCCAATCACAAAACCAATCAGAGCACCACTGCTGGCTGCACAGCAATGTCCTATTGAACCATGGCAGTGCCCTAGACGATGCAACTAATTCCACTCCCACCAGGTGTGCATCGCCATGGGAGGGGATGTGGGTGCATTAGCACATATGATCATGCCATGCGCTGCTAAACCAAAAGCTGGTCCTGGATGCCAGCACATGACCATAAAAGTATGCCACAATATGCATGACCCTGCAGAGCCTCTTGCATGCATGGTTGACCCAGTCAGCTGCAACTGCATGGACAGCCCGCCTTGGCAGCACAAGGGCCATAGGCCACCTGGCCATGAGTCACGCACACAAAGCTATGAGCAGACCCACACTGCCGTAGGCACATGAAATGGGCCATGTACATCCATGCCCATCTGGCCACATTGGTGGGGTTTCACCCTGGTCAATCGCATGTGTGACTTGCATGCCAATGCACTTGGACGCACGATGCCTGACAAAATGTCATTTGCCCCCTTCAGGCTCTCACGCAGCTAAAGGAGAGGCTGAGGAGGGTGAGGGGGATGGCCCATCGGCCACTGAGCCCACCCCACATGCCTCAGGAAGCACCACCACTCCAAGTGCACCCAAACACTGATGACACACCTACTGGCAGGCGCTATGAAGCCAGACTGGAGGAAGCCACCCAACAGCCACAGGGCGCTGTTGAATCACAAAGCCCTGACAGCATGCTACACAGCCATCAGTCCCAGACACCAGAGGGTTACATGGACACCCCTTCATATTGGTCTCCCAGTTTCAGTCCTGGCTCACCACATAGCCCCCAAACCATTTGCCAGCTAACTCCAAGCCACAACATCCTGCAGGTGTGCCATAAACAGGATTGTGCGCAGCATGAAGTGCAACCGGGCACGGGCTGCTGAAACAACTGCCACACTGACAGTGTACCACCAGTGTGTGAGGGACCTCTGCATGTCCAATCTCCCAATGTGTACTGGCAGCATGGTGTTGGGAACTGTGTTTGGGGAAGGCATTTGCCTTAAATTGCCCTCTTGAGTGGATTGTGTTCACCTGTGGCTTCATTTATGGCACTTGTATGCATTTACCTCCACCTGGAGGCTGGAGGTAACTGTGGTGTGCTTTCGGCAGTATCAATGCCGTATTACCGCACTAATTCTGCTGTGTCAGGACTTATGCTATGACAGTAATTGCGCTTCCTTTTATCAGTGATGATTCCGCCGGCTGTAATTGTGCGAGCTGTAATTGCACCGGCTGTAATTCCACCGGCTGTAATACAGTCAGCAGTATTTTTGCCGACCCATGATCCAACAGAGTGGTAATTGCAGAGGAAAATCCATTAGAGCCACTTTTAAGGCCAAGGTCGTGATGAGGCTCAATGTCTTGGGCCTTTAGTGTTTCAAAAGTGTTCAAAAAGGAATAAATAAATACAACACAAAGTTTCTCAAGTATATTGCTCCTTAATCCACAGGGTGTCTCCCTTGCTCTGGATTCTTCTTCCTGTTTCTTACAAACAATAGTTCTTGTCTTTTCTCTGGATTTTAGTATTTTATAAATGCTCAAAGTGGAAAAACACAATAAATAACTTTCAAAAAAAGTATTTCAAGGAGTTTGATTTGTAATCCAAAGGGTGTTTCCCTTCCCCTGGATTCTTCTTTACGCTTCCCTCAAAATAACAATCCTGATCTTTCCTTTTCATCCAATACCAAATTTAAGTCCATATATCTTTAGCCTTTTGATTGTTCGAATACTTGGTATACTCTCGTGCCAGGTTTTTCTGTTCCCCTAGATACACTCACTTGATATTGCGTGGTGTACTCTTCTGCCAGGACTTCTTGTATTCACAAACTTACAATTGCCTGGAATTCTCTCCTACCAGGACTTCAGGTAATTCACACTGTTGTAATTGCATGGTGTACTCTCCTGCCAGGACTTCTTATGTTCACACTCTTGTAGTTGCCTGTGTCTGCAACTCCACTTTTGATAATTCAATACATTGGGCCTCATTACGAGTCCGGCAGTAACCTGCCGGTTTTTCCGGCTCGTATTACCATTCCGCCTCCGTGATTCCCGGAATTACCGGGGTATTACAACCCTGGTGACCCTGGAATTCCGGAGGCAGAATTCGGTAAATCCCCATTCCCATTGAGTCCCATAGGATTCAATGGGAATGGGGACCATGGAAACACTGGCACCATCTCGTGATGGTGCCGGTCTTTCCACGTCCGCATGCAGGCAGGCGGTGTTAACCCCGCCAGGTCAGACCTGGCGGGAATGACACCTCCGCCTGCAGGACTCGAGATCACCCGGTATGGAAACAACGGTGGCGGCGGGTTTACCGCCACCGTTATTTCCATACCGGGTGACTCGTAATGAGGCCCATTAGCTCTTCTGGCTAATTCCTTTTGTTCATAGTTCATTATTTGCATAGACTTCCAATCTTGGTAATTGACCACCTTTGCACTATTGGCTAATTCACATTGTCCAGCAAATATTAACTTTTTACTGTTTCTTATTCTCTCTACATAAGGAAAAGATTCCCTTCTCTGGGCATTGTACTATTACTTTCTCACTTTCGGCATAAGTAAATGGTTTCCTTCCCTTTATCCTCTTTGCATTGTTCACTTTTTAACATGCAAAGTGTACGGCAATACACCTGGTGTTCCCTTTGTCCGTGCCTGGGCTCACTGGCTCTTTGCAGTGTTTCCCAGTCTGCTTGCATCCTGCCAATGACAGCCACCAACTGTTTTCTTCTTCGTGCTGCTTCGATTTCAACTTTCCTTCTTTTGTGTCCCCGGCTGGGATTCTCTTCTCCTTGTGTATCTCTGGTGAGTTAATTGCTGCTTCTTTTCATCAGCGAACACCCAGGAGACCTGTGCCTGCTTCTGGCATTCCTGCATGGAATCGTTTTCACGCAGCCTTCTTCTGGTCAATGAATGAGCCGGTTGGCTCAAACGTCCTTGTCTCAATCCCGCTGTAACACGAATCGCAGTAGCCTACTCCCACCAGCAGTCTGCTTCTCCTTCTGGCGATCCTGTTTTAAACATCCTGGGCAAAACCTAGAGCATTGCCTGTGCCACGGGCTTCCTCTGTTCTGTATTCCTCCATTCCTCTTCCTCATCATAGTTATAAGGTGTTTTGGGGAACAGTAGTTCCTTTTAACTAACTTGCATGAAAACATTGGAGTATTGTTTTTAACATGTTCTAATGGCATGGCAAACCAGTGTTTGATGGTTGGTTTGTTGGTTTAATTGAGAGAAATTCAGCAATTTCCTTTGAGGGAGCAAGGAAAGAATCACAATAGGCCATTAAGGTGTTATGTATGGGAGATTCATCCTGCAAGGGGAAAGGGGGATACCACGTCTCATCCTTGGATATCACCACTCCCACCTGGAGGTTGTCTCCTCCCATGTGATCCTGCCTCATATAGCTGCCCCCAGGGTCAGGATGAGGTAGCGGCTGCTGTCCCCTGGCCACATGGGAGGAGGTCACCCCGGGAACACAGTGATGACTCCAACAGATTCATCACAGGATATTCTATTTTTAAAAAGAATACCAGATAGTAAACTATCTAACATTATCCCTATCTATAAATATGGAACAAAGAAAGTCCTGTCAATTACAGGACAATACCGCTTCTAGATGCTGAGAGCAAATTGTTTGATTCCTTGTTACTAAGGCTACTAGATGAATTGTCTTCCTTAATAGGCCACTTATCAAAACAGCAGACAGTCATTAGGAAAATAATCAGCACAATAATGAACAGATTTATTATTGATGCACTTGTACAAATAGCCATGACAAAAGATGCCCCCCCTCTTATTTGGGGCATGTATTCATCTGTCATTACCATTTGACATGGTCAATCGTGTCAAATTGTGGAGTAAATTGAGAAGCTGGAATATCCCAGGTGGTCTCTTAGACACGCTAATCTGTATTCATTCAGATACTAAAATTAGAATAAGATTGAACCAACAAGGGGCCATCTCAGAAGATATTGCCATGCAGCGTGGCTTGCGACAGGGTTGCGTTTTTATCCCTGCTTACTCAAACTTTACATTTCAGTCTTGGACACCTAATTATCAAAATCTTCATTCGCTCCCTCACAGTTGGGAAATGTAACGATCAGCTGGCTTACATATGCAGATGATGTGATCCTCTTGGATCACACACAGCTTGGACTCCAACATCTGATAGACCCCTTTTTATCCATTAAAAAGAAGTATGCTCTATTGATTAATCCACAAAAAAAACAAATTATCAGTTTTACCAAAAACACAGGAAAAAAAGTATGATATGGTTACAACTGGAAAATAAGGAATTCTCCATTATCAATCACCAATGAGGTGTCTTCTTTGGGCACTGCATTGAGGTCGAGGCCGTCAAAAGAGGCACTGTTTATGGACTTGTTGGATAAGGCAAAAACAGTTTCTCTCAAATGAAGTGCATTAACTATCGCTATGGAAAATTCTCTGTATCTCCCTTCGCTGATTTCTTTTTTTTTTTAAACTTTATTTTTAGTTGCACATCACGGCTATCTCGCTGTGAATCTCATACATTCGTTACAAACATGTTATGTACATCCAGATTTGCATCAGTTGTTTCTGATCAATATCATATTTCGGGCATACAACGTCATAGGTACAGACAGATAGAAGTGTGCATGAGGGGAGATAAAGTGCTATACAGGGTTCAAAAGCATTAAATTTCATTTACACTGTTACTATCAGAGCTTTCTGTATCCGAGGAATTTTCGGTTAGGTACGTCCTGAGCGGTGCCCAGATGTCTTTCGGCTTGCATGGAGTAGGCAACAATCCCGCATACTTTTCCTCACAATCATTCACGTATACCAGTGTAGAGAGAAATTGCTCCAATGTCGGGGCCTGTGTACTTTTCCATTTCTGCAGGATGCATTTCTTAGCGACTGCACAGGCGACATTGAACAATCTCCTAATTTTTTCGGAAACCTTTCCAATGTCTCCAAATAGGTATTTCAGGGGGTTAAGGTTTGCAGGGATTTGTGTAATGCATTCTAGGGTATTTGCCACTTCACTCCAGAATTTTGCTACAAGAGGACAGTCCCAGTACATATGATAGGAGTCTGCGCCAGGGGCGTGGCACTTTGGGCAGGTATCAGGTACATTGGCGTAGCACCTCGCCATCTTTGCAGGGGTGAAGTGTAGTTTGTTCAGAATCTTGAACTGTATTAGTCTTAAGCCCGCATTTAACGATATCTTTTTGGACAGGAGACAGTATCTGGACCATTTCCCTGCTTCAATGACAGTACCCATATCTTTTTCCCAAGATGACTTAATGGTATTCGAGGTGTCTGTGTGCGTCTGGACTAAGGTATACAGTTTGGATACCCCTGTGCCAGTCTGGGAGTGCAAAGATTGAAAACATGCATGCTCTGGAGGTTCATCTGGAAATGTGGGCCAGCGCTTCTTGAACGCTGCTTTCATTCTGTGGAACTGCAAGATTGTTAGGGGAGTCTCACCGACCGATTCTGCGAAATCTTCGGGAGTCACAAATTTACCGTTTGGGAACATGGTTTTCATTGTGAAATCATATTCTGGGAGCCAACTTTTTTGAATACCGATATCATATGTGGGTGCAATGCCTGGGAAATTCCAAAGCGGGGCTTGTGCATCGTATGGGTCGTCTATGCCAAGTCGTTTACTGATAGCTCTCCATGCTGCGATCGTGCAGGAGGTTGGGTCAAATTTGCAGTCATCTCCATGTCTTTTCGAGTAGATGATTGAGCGCAGGTCTGTTGGGCGGACTGAGCGGCGCTCTATGGATACGTGTGGTGTCGTGTCTGAGGGGTCTTGCCAGAATTTCACATAGTGGGCTTGTGCTACTTGCCAATATAGTTCGAAGTCAGGAGCCGCAAAGCCCCCCTTTTCATAAGGTTGGACCAACTTGGCCCAGCTTATCCTATTCGCCCCCCCATTCCAAACAAAGGTTGTAGCCATGGATCGAAGGTTGTCGAAAAATGGTCTGCCCGGCCAGATGGGGATGTTGCAGAAGATGTAAAGGAGCTTAGGTAACACGGTCATCTTGAGCACCGCTATACGGCCAGCGAGGGATATGGGGAGCTTAGCCCAGATCTGGAGTTTTGAATGTATGGTTTGTAGAGTGGTCTCATGATTATCTATGTATAGAGAAGTGCTGTCACGGGAGACCTGTATTCCCAAATATCGAATGTGTTCAGGAGCCCATGCTAGACCATATGTGTTTGTGGGACAATTGGTGGCATTGGTCAACGGAACGATTTCAGACTTGGTCTTATTGACTTTGTAACCCGAATGTAGGGTGAAGTCATTTATTACGGCCAGTATGGGAAGCAGGTTTTTCTCAGGTTCTCGAACATATAGCAGAGCGTCGTCAGCATACAACGAGATGGCCTGGTACGCTCCTGACATATATATGCCTCGGGATTCCTGTTCTGCCCTCACTGCAGCCGCCACCGGTTCGATTGTTAGAGCGAATAGTATGGGAGAAAAGGGACATCCCTGTCTTGTCCCTCTGTGTAATAAGATTTGGTTAGACAGTGTTCGGTTGGTCAATACCCTGGCTTTGGGTGACGAGTACAGGAGCCTAATACAACTGATTAAATAAGGGCCGAATCCAATTTTATGAAGAACCTCAAACATATACACCCATGAAACTGAATCGAACGCTTTTTCTGCGTCTAGGGATATCGCTACAGCCTGCGCTTGTGGTTTAATCTGTGCAAGGATGCAAAACAGTCTGCGCAAGTTTAGTGCAGTGGATCTCGTGGGTATAAATCCGCACTGGTCGGGATGTACCAGTGTGGCCATTTTAGGAAGCAGTCTATTGGCAAGAACTTTTGCGTAAACTTTGGCGTCCGTGTTTATCAACGACAGGGGACGATAAGAGGAACGATCGTGGGCTGGGCGTCTAGGCTTCAGGAGTACTGTGATAACAGCATCTGTCATTGATTCTGTGAGCGAGCCAACCTCGATGGCCTCTTCCCATATATGGGTGAGGACAGGAGCAAGGATCATTGAGAAGGATTTGTATAGCTCGGCACCTAACCCATCCGGGCCCGGGGCTTTACCTGAAGCCAGTGATTTGATTGCTTCGGTTATTTCGTCACAGGTTATAGGCTGCTCAAGGATCTGGTAGTCTGCCAAGTTTAATTTAGGGAGGTCGATCTTACTCAAGTATATACGTATTTCTTCTTGTGTACTATAATCACGATTGGAGTATAAGTCAGCATAGTAGCGTGAGAATTCGTCATTTATTTCTTTCTCGCCACTGACGACTGCACCTTCTTCTGTCAAGATGCTCGCAATTGGGGTATGGGAGCGTTCATTGCGGAGCATACGGGCTAGGAGGTGGCCTGCTCTGTTACCCTCCCCATATCTGCGTGCTCTGATGGGAGTGGCCATGTATTGTTGCTCCTTGGTCGCCAGATCGTTGAACGTTTGGAGATGTGAGCTGATGTCAGACAGGGTATGCCTGTCGTGTGTCATACTATACTCAGTTTCGAGTATCTGCAAGTGCGATTCTGTGATGTCTAGTTCGTTTCTCACGGCTTTAAGGAGACCAGTCGTCTTGGACATCAAAACACCCCTCACCCACACCTTAAACGTTTCCCATACAGTCGCCCAGCTGTCTACGGAGCCATTGTTTAACTGGAAGAATTCCTCTATGTCAGTATGGAGAGTCTCCACGACATTTGGGTCTTTTAAAATGTTGGGGGACATCCTCCATCGTCGTGTTGGGCGATCTATGTCAGGGAATAGTATGGTCAAGGTGATCGGGGAGTGGTCTGAAAGCGTGCAGGGAAGGATTTCGCATTGTTCCGTGTAGTTGACCAAAGGGGACGAAATTAGCCAATAGTCTATTCTAGATTCAGTGTCGTGTACTGAGGAGTAAAATGAGTATTTCCTCTCAGTGGGGTGGATACCCCTCCAGGCATCAGAAAGGGTGAACTCTTAGAGGGCGTGTCGTATAACATTTGCTGCTTTGGTGAGCGCTCTGGGCCTACTGGAGGACCTATCCAATGTAGTGTCGAGAATAGTGTTTAGATCTCCTCCCCAAAGGACCCAGGCGTTAGTTGTAAGGCCTATCGTAGCAAGAAGTTGTACATAAAACTGCGGAACATCGGTATTCGGGCCATATGTGTTTATCAAGACGAGTTTTACCCCGGCAAAGCTACCCCAGACCACTACATATCTTCCCTGTGGATCTATCCTGCATCTGTCGGTGGAGAACCCCAAGGCGGGGTGTATCAGTGTGATGACCCCTCTACTCTGAGAGGAATATTCCGTGTAATGTCTATTGTCACCCCATTGCCTAAGTATTTTTTCGTGTGTGTGTGGGCTTCAGTGCGTGGGTTTCCTGGAGCATTACAATATGCGGATGATGTCTGTTAATGTATGCGCCTACCTTACTAGCCTTTGCTCTGTTATTTAACCCTCGAAGGTTCCACGTGAGTAGTTTCAATCGTAGCCCCTGGGGTGTTCTAGTGGGTTGTGCCATTTGCATTCGTGGTGATAACATTTAAGGATGTGGATATTCCCAGAAGGAGGGACAGCGAGTGAACCAGTGAGTGCAATTTTAACCAAACGTAACCTATAACAACTAAGAGAAGCTTTGTGTCGAGTGCCCAACAGGGGCATCTGGAGGCCTCAACAGTGGCCTCTAGAACCAGGTGGCAACCCATATCGCCATAACCCACCCCCTCCCACATTATCGAACCCAACTTGATGATGATCCCTTTTCTTATTACTAACTTGTGGGAGAACCCAAAGAAAGGGGTCGTGCGCCGCAACACGTCCGGCTACATTCAAGGATCGAGAGCAGAGATGCGTCTCTGCCCCCCTTCGATTCCATTGTCGTCAGCAGTTCACTTGTCCATCAAATTATCTGGCCGCTCATTGTGAGGTGAGTGTTCAGGCTACACCGGTTGTTGCAGGTCATCATGTTCAGCACTCTGTCTCCCCGGCGGAAGGGGTATCCATGCTTCCATATAGGACAGGGCGGCTGCAGGGGATTCGAAGAAGTGCGCTCTTCCGCCATGTTGTATTCGGAGTTTAGCTGGATACAGAAGGGCATAGGGGACCTGTCGCAATCGCAGTTGACGCTTAATTATTTCGTAGGAGCGTCTCTGAGTCTGGACCCCGGCTGAAAAGTCCGGGTAGATGTGGATGCGATCATTTCCGATTTTTAGGGGGCCTTTCTCCCTGGCCAGTCGTAGGACAGCATCCCTGTCCCTGTAGTTTAACAATTTGGCTATAACAGTGCGGTGTGGGGCCCCAGGTCTAGGCGGTGGGGCGAGAAAGCGGTGGGCCCTTTCTACCAGGAATTGAGATGAAAAGGCCTCTTTCCCAAGGAGGGATTTCAGCAAGTCCTCGATCTGAAGCTCCATTGGGCCCTTACAGAACGATTCTGAGAGGCCGACAATGCGGATATTGTTCCGCCTGGAACGAGACTCCAAATCGTCGCATTTGCAACGGAGTTTGTCCATTTCCCTTTTCAGGAGGGTAATGTCCTGGGCGTTTTGGCGGGTGGAGTCCTCGTTCGAACCAATTCTACCCTCTGCTTCGGTGATCCTGGCACTTTCCTTGTCTACTCGGGTCTTCAGTGAGCCAATTGTGGATACGATGTCATCGAGTTTGACATTTATGGCCAGGAATCCGCTCTGTACCGTGGTGAGTAGGTGGTCGAATTTGGAGTCCTCCGACAGTGAGGATGTGGCGGAGGGTGGCGTATCAGGACTTACAGGAGGTGTCTGCGAACTGGTGAACGAATCCATAGGGCCGGTCTTTCTGTTCTTATTTAAGTTCTTGCTAGGCATGATGTGGGGTATGCAGGAGTCTGGAGTTCGTGCCTCAATGTGTCGCTGTAAGGGGTTTGCGCAACATCGGATTTGTCTGATGGCACTGGTGTGGAGCAGCAAAAGGATTGAAAGCTGACCCGCGAAGGGGCCCGCAGGGAATCAGAGAACGCAGACCACCTTCACCGTGGGTCGTCCAGGGGCCCGCCGTATCATATCAGGCGCACGTCGCCCGGAGTGTTGGCGGTTCGAAGATATCCCTCAGAGTGTTGTTTTACTGCTCTCTCACGCAGCGGCACAGGGCCAGGCCCGACAACCCACCAGGGCTCACAGATCGTCACGTCGGCGCCTGCCCGACCACGTACCCGTGAAGCAGCGCAGTCTCCGCTCGCCCTCTCCGGCTCCAGGGCAGCGCCAGAGGTTCGTCTCTTCGTCTCGTACCGAAGGATCGGGTCCGGGGAATCGAGTCGCAGCTCAGCGGGTGCCCGTTCACGTCCACAATGGCCTCAGCACAGGAGTACAGGGGCGGTCCCAAGCCGCGGCTCTCGCGTAACAATCCGTGGAGCTGCGTGGCGGCCCAGGCGAGCGAGACTACGGCCCTCACCCGTTCGTGGGCTCACAATGTCCGATTTCAGTCGGGATTTTCCCCACAGGAGTCCGGATGTGGCGGGAGGCAGCTTAGTTATTTAGGGGGCTCGACGCACTCTGGATCCGGGTGAAAGTGTTTACAAGGATTCATGCCGGAGCGGAGCTCCTCGGCTATGCGGCCATCTTGCTGCGCAACAGCGCCCCCTTTTTCCTCCCTTCGCTGATTTCTATAACAGTAACATCATTCCTTCCATCATGTATCCATTAGAAATTAATCATCACATGGGTGGTATAGAGCTTAACAAAATTGAACGACACATATGGTAAAAAACTCTAAATGTGCCTGTGTACCAGCTCCAACGATCAGATATAAATTATCAGTTGGAGAAAAAAAAAGATATGACTTGGGGCTGTCACCATTGAGGGTTTGGAACCAGTAGAAAATCCAGCAATTTTATCAAAAATTCATGGTGCCCCAAGAGAATTATCTTTTTGTATAATTTCAAATTCCAATAAAAATGGAAAATAAAGTTCGAATAGCTACCTTCAAATCAAATTGTGATAATATCCTTAATAAAATAAATGAGTCTGTTGAAATGCTTATTCAAAATCCTATTGAGCTAAAGAAACTACTCTTAAGAAATGATTGGTCCGAAACCTGAGAAACAATAATGAGGTATAAACTGTTTACTCATTTTCTTTGGGATATTAGAAGTCTTTGCACAATCCCGAAATATTTAATTATGTTCCACAACGCCTAATGGCACACTCAATTTCTTCATTTTAGGATAAATATCTTAGTTACAGGAGAAATAGTTAATGTACGGAATAAAGAAAACAGGGCTACTGGCCCCTGTAAATATTGTGGTGGGAGTGCTGAACCAGAATCTTCGGCAGGTGTGTTTATGATGCCAGATGGCTGAATACCAAGAGCTTTTGGCAGCATGTGTCATCTGGCATCTGTCAATGAATCACCACTGTCAATTGCACTTATCAGATTACTACACAGGATTAATTTAAGTTACTTGAAATAAACAGAACGCAGTGTTACAATTACATCAGTTTTATTTGTTTTTTTTATCCAAATTTATAAATCTGTGGAATTCTATCAATATTTAAGATTGAATGTATTTGAGTGATACATGTATAATGCATCAACTAAGATGTACATGTCCATTTTATATATTCGGTCTTTTCTATTGTGTGAAACGTTTTTTGTGAACCTTATCACTTAAATAAAACAAAAAAGGTCAATTTTTGTCCAGAGAATTAACCATGTTTCCTTTCTCCATCCCCTCCCGGAGGCTGAAGCACCTGGCATTATTTCCTCTCGATCTATGCTCAAAATCACTGAGCTTCGATGCCTGTTTTCTTATAGTGCTCAAGAGCTCATGCACAACTACCTTTTGAGCATTCTCTACATCTTCCACTGGTGCTACCCTTTGCTCAACCTTTATGGTTCTGTCTCTTAATTTGTCAACATCATGTAGCAACTGGCATTTGCACTGACAGGGAATCCATCTTGTCGGAGATATGTTCATTTCCTTTTTATTATTAATAGTCGCAAGTCAGCATTAAACAGCTTGCTGAGGTCGCCTCCATCGACATCTCCGCTGGACCTTCACCCATCATTTAAGATCTAAATTAGGATTTTCCAAAGCTGCCTTCAAAGGACCCTCTGGAAACCTTGTGTGCCCCATAGCTGCTCCTTTTGTTACCCTTTTGCTTTTAGTGCCTCGGCACCATTGCCCCAGCGAGGCAAACCTCAAACTACATGGCTGTAGAGTTTTGAGTGTACCACGTGTGCCAGTGGGTCCATCATTGTGTCGAAGTCAGTTTCTTCACATTTAAGAAGTACCAATGCAGAGCACCCCTTACTTAATTAATACAGGAGTGCATCAGTGCGGAACATCTAGGAACTGCAGGTGTAAAAAACAAAACAAATCACTGTCAGGTACCCATCTACTTAAGCTAAACTCTGAAATTAGGTCGAATTCTCAGTTTTAAAATGAGGCAATTGTGGAGACTCCTGTAAAACGCATGTCCACAGCAAATGTTTTCAGGAAACGTTCCAGCTGTTATTACCACTGCTAGGGCGTCCTCCTTAGCTGCCAGCCATGAAGCAAAAGCTCACGCACATCCCATTCACCAGCTAGTACTCCAGCCACAGAGGTCACCGGGGCAACCTGCAGCAAGACCTTAGGGTCCCCCGACCCCAGCAAAATGGTGGATAACAGGAGATAGTCGCTCAACACTGCAGGTCATAAAACCACATCCCCACACCAGCACAGGCACCCAATGGCTGCCGCACCCTCACCACCATGCTGGAGCCCACAGGCATCAAGCAACACAACAGGCTAGTTCCACCGATCACACCACATGCGCCCCCACTGATGGGGGCTAATTGGCGTTGAGACATGCCATTAATTGAATGCATACAAGTCCTGAGAGCGTAAGACTTCTAGGCATTCATTTAAAAGTGCAGCTCATTTTCAACCATTTGTACTGTGGAGAGGAGAAGCTGAGCGTAATTTACGATTCCGCCTCGTCCTTCAATGCTCCAGCATTTGCACCAGAATGCATATTCATGCTGATGCAGATGCTGTGGATTCCTATGCAATCCACTCGCTTTTTACACCAGCAAAAAGCAGATGGATTCCATAGGAATCCATTGTAAATACTGCCTGCCATGCATCCTTGGCAGGCAGTGTTTACTCATTTCACATGGCAGAGGGAGTAGCCACCTTTTTACACTGCACTTTTGCAAGAGCTCCCATTTGGTGATCTCTAGGCAAATGTCCAAAGGGTGATGAGACAGGGTCCTACTCAGAGCACTCGGCAGCGTTCCACAATAAAAAATGATCCCTGCGCAGTCCCTGGGACTGGAGCAGCGTTGTTTCAGGCTGTGTAGGGTGAACTTATCCAATACAGAAATGCTGCTGGGCAGAGATGCTCTAAGGCCCTGCTGCACTGTTGCCATCTTGGCTCCTCCTCCAATGCAGGACCATCTGAATGAATTATGAGGCCTGGGGCACAGATAACTTTGAGGCCCTCGAACGAAATAAAATGAAGGAACCCAACAATCTCTGGTCGCACCATCCGTGCCCCCGCTTCGTCTTGATTACAACCCATAGCTCGATATCTTGCCGTGGCAGCTACTAAAAAAAGAAATACACCCTTCGCCCATGCTGGAATGAGAATAATAAACAAGTGGCATTTTAAGGGCAATCTTTCCTGTCTAGTAGGGGTACAGGGCATATTTTAAGAGAAGCATACATGAGGAAAGTGTAAGGGCTGCTGTATAGATGAGGTACCCAGTATAGACACAGAACTCAAATTGACAGCCTCCAACAATGTACAAGGGAAGCACGACACATATTGGCAGCAATGAGCGAGAATCACATTCCAAAGCATGGAGGATACAGATAAGAAGTTACCAGGAAAGTGGCAATACCTGAACATAGACTGAGGTTAGAAAAGGTCCATGTTTTTTTACAGTGGTGTAACACAAAATTTGGGGGGCCCCCTGCGAGCCATGCTGAGCTCCTCCCCAACCCCCCAACTTAGCAACAAATCACGGGTTGCGCCACACTCTGGGCCGGCCTAGATTACCACGCTTGCGCAATACGAACGAACGTGTTGCTGCAAGAGTACCCCGCACCCTGCAGTAGGAGAAAGATATAGATATGTATTTTAAATCATTATACGGCACACCTTCTGAGAAATATTGGCTAAAAGGCCAGAGCATTTGCAATTGTTTTGAAGGGTAACACCAATTCAAAAATGCAATACATTCAAGTCACAAAATTAATATAATGCTTTGCTATTAAAAATGCCATGCCACAATGAAAAACTGTCCAACTGACTGCACAATGTAGACCAGTCTAGACACTTAATAACATATTACAGTAAGGCATGCCAAGCCATATTTAGACATACCTAGATTGGTTGCACCAAAATGCCAGTCAAAGCAATAACACTTATCAAGGTTATTTTATCACAGATTGGCAGCACCCAAATGCCAGTCGAGCCAGGTAATTAGACTTAGCAGGACTGCTTTATCAGAGATGCCCAGTTAAAAAACAGTCAAGCCAAACTAAGAAATTACTAGACTGGCTGCACCAAAATGCATCTCTAGCCATTGATACCACATATCATGCTTGCTTAGTGCTTAGCCTGGACATGAATGACCATTGCGATTTATAGCACAATCCCCATAACACCCCACCCCTCCACACATCACCTCTCCCTCCGACACCCTGCCCAAACTCCCAAAATAAGCTTCTGGGCCCAGAATTACCTCCACATCCCTTTTCCTTGTCCCAGTGCTTACGTGTGAGGCTCCTTGCCTCATAGGTAAGTACAGGGATGAGGAAGAGTGGTACTAGCAGTAATGAAGATTATAGGTAACTAAGACAGGCATTACCTCCATGTCCCTCTACCTCCTCTCAGTACTTGTGTATGAGTCAAAGTGCCTCATACACAAGTACTGGGGCAAGGAAGTATAGGGCTATGAGTAATGAAGATTATCATTAAGTAACCAAGGGATTAAACACAAGTACTGGCGCAACACCATTGAGCTGCATGGGTTTCAGCACTCCCCCGTAACCCCCCCCACACCCGCCCTTGAAATCTTGGGCTATGTTGACTCGAACTGGCTGACCTACAGGGCCATTGGCGGACAAAAGAGGACACAGATGTTAAACAGCACATGGATTTCGCTGTTAATATAGGCTCAGCAATTACTAACGTAAAGCATTTTACTGTTAGTGCCTGCATTCAAATGCATAATTCTTTAGGCCATTGAAATCTTGATATGGGTTTAGTACTTGTTGTGTAGACAGCTTATTCTCACAGCAGTTCATAAGTGGGTGCTTTCAGACTTAAAGGCGAGAGTTACCGGCTTGTAACATTGAAGCTGCACTAGAATAGTGTCATTAGAATCCATAATGAAGTTAGATGCCCCACACAAATAGGTTTGCTCTCCCCCACCACCCGTGAAGTTAGCACCTCTCCCAACATTTGAAGGGTTAGCACCCCTGCCCACAAAAACATTTTTTTTTGCACCCCTGAACACAAGCACACACACCATTCACCATACACATGCACACCCAGCCACCCTTACATATAAGTGTGCACCCTTTCACCATACACTCAACATGCACACCCAGCCACTCATACATGTATTTGTGCACCCTTTCACCATACACTCACACAGGCAGCCACCTATACATTTAAGTGTACACCCTTTCAGCAGAGACAAGGAAACGCGACAGATAGACTACCCCTCTCTCTTAGGTCTTTCGACAACACAGGTATAGGTGCTAAAGTACTATCACATCAATATATAGTGAATACTTTTTGCAAAAAAACGTTTATGCAAGGAAAAAATGTTTCTTCCACAGACTGTTACTTTATAAAGATATAAATCATTTTAATAATTGGTTAAAAACCACATGTTGTTCTATATAAAAATTGTGTGGGCTTTTTCATACAACACTCATACCTTTCATGACTATTCATACATACTGTGACTTGAGGGTTTGACAATTTAAATTTTGTTTTGGCATATTAGTTGTTAATAATATACATGACATCAGAAAAAACGTTTTGTTTTTCTATAAGTCGACATATGTTTCGGCCCTTTGTACTAGTACCGCCGTTGTCTACGGTGGTCTAAGAAATTGTTATTGGGCCATCTTCAGGACAATAATAATTTTTTTGAAGCTGCACATCTTCACCTCTTTTTCTTTTCCATATGAAAAGCCAAATCTAAAAACATAAACAATACTTGTGTTACATTATTGAACGGTCTGTACTCTTTTAGTTGTTGTTAAGGTAATGGCCAAATTACTTTACCAAGAACGAGGCACCTACCTGTGGTCAAAATATTTTATTCTGGACCACGGAGCTAAAGTTGTAGGGTATCTTCTATTTTACCCCTTGTCAGGAGCCCTATTGAAAGGGAACATTTGTAGGGAGAATTACTACCCTGCATGTGTACTTGTGTCAACAAATGAGCAGGAGAAAATTTCGTTTTAAATTTCTGAAAGAAACTTTCAATAGACTTCTTGGTGTAGGTGAATCTTCAGTATTCTCTACTTCTGTGCCACTTGATGGATTGTGAACGCACGGTGGCTGTTTACATGGGTGGCATCGAAAGTGGTGCCTGAAGAACAAAGGCGCAATTAGGGACCAAATTGTTTTAATCCTCTTCCAATTATTGTGAGATACACTATTGTTATGGCGATACCTTAATACACTTTGTTTTTGTGAAACCACTGATTCAGCACTGTTAATACTATTGAATCCATTGTTTCTCTAGTCTACAAATAGCTATTTCTGACGAGCAGCCGCGTGCTTGCGGTCGCGTGAACTCATATGTTTCACTGTTAAGTCGATTAATACTGATGTTTAATTACCTAGTGGCATGTAGTAACTTACTTAATACGAGCCACTAGTTGCTTTTACGTTGGTTTCTCTGTTTTAACTGTTCCACTGACCTTGTTATGGTGGTGACCGTTATTTAAAGGACAATTGCCTTTAACGTGTCTGGTCTTAGTTGTTGTGCAAGCTTTATTTGGGAGGAGCTCTAAAGTGTTAGGAAATGCTTACTAACGTGCCGTCGGCCAGTAGAATTTGGCCACCTGCAGAAGTCATAAGTACTGAGCCGGTGTTTCTACACGGTTAGCGATATTCGGGCTTACCTCTAGCGTTTGTTCATGGCGAACGGTGTTTCAATTCCCAATCTCGTCCGTCCGTCTGTCGCTGAAAAGCTTAGCCGAGGCAGAAAGGGGGCGGGACAAGTGTATTTATATGGGTCACGTGAACACAATGCACGCGTTATTTACGTTAGTCTCTGCCGGAAACGAAATGCGCGGCCATTTGTAAACATATAGAGATTGTAAACAAACATTTCGATTATACAAATGGCATTTTAAGGGCATTGTGCTGCTGGTTATACATTTAATACCGCTATTTAACACTTTACAAGACAGATACAGTTTCTCAAGGATAGATGTTCACTTGAGTCGAACGAAATTGATTTCACTAGTATATCTTGTTGCGGAAGCTGAATCAATATGATGAATATTGTCTATTGTTGCGTAGTACTTAGTTGTTAATGAAAAGCGTGCTTGTACGCTTGTAACTTATATAGATGTGTATAGAGGTGCCTAACAGCTTGGCAATCTCTCGAAAGGAAGTCAAAAGCCACTCTCATATATATGTTCTCTGAGAGCTGTTAATTGCATCTGGTCATACTTGAACAGATATTCTTCTTTGATAACTATCTGGTCATACTTGAACAGATATTCTTCTTTGATAACTATCTGGTCATACTTGAACAGATATTCTTCTTTGATAACTATCAAAGAAGAATATCTGTTCAAGTATGACCAGATGCAATTAACAGCTCTCAGAGAACATATATATGAGAGTGGCTTTTGACTTCCTTTCGAGAGATTGCCAAGCTGTTAGGCACCTCTATACACATCTATATAAGTTACAAGCGTACAAGCACGCTTTTCATTAACAACTAAGTACTACGCAACAATAGACAATATTCATCATATTGATTCAGCTTCCGCAACAAGATATACTAGTGAAATCAATTTCGTTCGACTCAAGTGAACATCTATCCTTGAGAAACTGTATCTGTCTTGTAAAGTGTTAAATAGCGGTATTAAATGTATAACCAGCAGCACAATGCCCTTAAAATGCCATTTGTATAATCGAAATGTTTGTTTACAATCTCTATATGTTTACAAATGGCCGCGCATTTCGTTTCCGGCAGAGACTAACGTAAATAACGCGTGCATTGTGTTCACGTGACCCATATAAATACACTTGTCCCGCCCCCTTTCTGCCTCGGCTAAGCTTTTCAGCGACAGACGGACGGACGAGATTGGGAATTGAAACACCGTTCGCCATGAACAAACGCTAGAGGTAAGCCCGAATATCGCTAACCGTGTAGAAACACCGGCTCAGTACTTATGACTTCTGCAGGTGGCCAAATTCTACTGGCCGACGGCACGTTAGTAAGCATTTCCTAACACTTTAGAGCTCCTCCCAAATAAAGCTTGCACAACAACTAAGACCAGACACGTTAAAGGCAATTGTCCTTTAAATAACGGTCACAACCATAACAAGGTCAGTGGAACAGTTAAAACAGAGAAACCAACGTAAAAGCAACTAGTGGCTCGTATTAAGTAAGTTACTACATGCCACTAGGTAATTAAACATCAGTATTAATCGACTTAACAGTGAAACATATGAGTTCACGCGACCGCAAGCACGCGGCTGCTCGTCAGAAATAGCTATTTGTAGACTAGAGAAACAATGGATTCAATAGTATTAACAGTGCTGAATCAGTGGTTTCACAAAAACAAAGTGTATTAAGGTATCGCCATAACAATAGTGTATCTCACAATAATTGGAAGAGGATTAAAACAATTTGGTCCCTAATTGCGCCTTTGTTCTTCAGGCACCACTTTCGATGCCACCCATGTAAACAGCCACCGTGCGTTCACAATCCATCAAGTGGCACAGAAGTAGAGAATACTGAAGATTCACCTACACCAAGAAGTCTATTGAAAGTTTCTTTCCGAAATTTAAAACGAAATTTTCTCCTGCTCATTTGTTGACACAAGTACACATGCAGGGTAGTAATTCTCCCTACAAATGTTCCCTTTCAATAGGGCTCCTGACAAGGGGTAAAATAGAAGATACCCTACAACTTTAGCTCCGTGGTCCAGAATAAAATATTTTGACCACAGGTAGGTGCCTCGTTCTTGGTAAAGTAATTTGGCCATTACCTTAACAACAACTAAGAGAGTACAGACCGTTCAATAATGTAACACAAGTATTGTTTATGTTTTTAGATTTGGCTTTTCATATGGAAAAGAAAAAGAGGTGAAGATGTGCAGCTTCAAAAAAATTATTATTGTCCTGAAGATGGCCCAATAACAATTTCTTAGACCACCGTAGACAACGGCGGTACTAGTACAAAGGGCCGAAACATATGTCGACTTATAGAAAAACAAAACGTTTTTTCTGATGTCATGTATATTATTAACAACTAATATGCCAAAACAAAATTTAAATTGTCAAACCCTCAAGTCACAGTATGTATGAATAGTCATGAAAGGTATGAGTGTTGTATGAAAAAGCCCACACAATTTTTATATAGAACAACATGTGGTTTTTAACCAATTATTAAAATGATTTATATCTTTATAAAGTAACAGTCTGTGGAAGAAACATTTTTTCCTTGCATAAACGTTTTTTTGCAAAAAGTATTCACTATATATTGATGTGATAGTACTTTAGCACCTATACCTGTGTTGTCGAAAGACCTAAGAGAGAGGGGTAGTTTATCTGTCGCGTTTTCTTGTCTCTGCTGAAAGGGTGTACACTTAAATGTATAGGTGGCTGCCTGTGTGAGTGTATGGTGAAAGGGTGCACAAATACATGTATGAGTGGCTGGGTGTGCATGTTGAGTGTATGGTGAAAGGGTGTACACTGAAATATATAAGTGGCTGCCTGTGTGAGTGTATGGTGGAAGGGTGCACACTTAAATGTATGGATGGCTGCATAGGTGTGTGTGCCGGTATGGTGAAAGGGTGCACACTTAAATGTATGGGTGGCTGCCTGGGTGTGCCTGTATGGTGAAAGGGTGCACACTTATATGTATGAATAAATAGTTTCTTTTTGTAGTAACTCTGCATTCCTTCATAAAGAAATTATTTCTGTTACCTTGTAACAGAAATAATTTCTTTATGAAGGTAGATTGACTAAAAACAAAAACATGTTTTTTAATTCCAAGGGGCTCCCCTCCCAAGACATGTGGTGGCGGCTCCCCCTCTCCCCCCCACTGCTGGAGGTGAGGGGGCCCCAGGTACACCAGTGGCTTTTTCAAGTGGTGTTCCCATGACAGATAAAATAAACAAATGATTTTGAGACGTGTCCTCTATCAACGCTTAATATTAATATATGTGAAGAAACACTGCAGCCAATTATGCCATCTTATAGGTGAGTTTGAAAATAATACTCCGAGACCTACAATCCCTCTCTTGGAGCTCACACTTTTGAAGTAGTTAGTAACTGGCAATTTAGACAGATTAGGCACTATGAGATTACATGAGTTTCCCAGAATCATGCACTTTGAGCAAAGGTTGAAGCCGTGGTTTGTGTCTGCAATTTCTGCACTTGACAAAGCTGTTTCTAATTCTTGTAATACAGCCAGCTGCACTTATTAGTAAGTGTTTGACTTTCATGAACTGAACATATTACCCTGTACAGAACTATATTTTAAAGATTTAAATAAACTCAACACAAGAAACTGTGTGATAAATTCACCTGCTCGTTTTCATTGTTTTTCATTGTATTCATGAAGTAAAGAACATTTGTATCACATCAGTAGGCATGATAATAAGCTTGGCGGAAGCTGTGACATTTGGTCGAATCTTTCCTGTCTAGAGCGTGTACCACTCGAATGGCCTAGATGAAAGCAAAGAGTAGACAATGGACTACACAATGCCACCAGAATGTGAAAAGACAAACTCTTCACTAAAGGCACCATTGTACTCTGAAGTCAGATACAATGATCTGTTCTGTACGACCGTAATGTATAGTGTGCGAAGCCATGATAGGGTCCTTGACACTGTCTCTCCCCTGTCTTGAATGTAACTACTTAATTGTCTCTCCTGACTAATGCACTATGCACATTGAGCTATCGTCTGAACCATCATGTCACTTATGATTATTGTACCTGATCAGTAGCTAGAGGAGAAAGAGTGACACAAGTTGTGTGATAGTGAACACACAAACTGTATGGGCTATAGTAAAAAAAGAAAAATGAAAGAATGAATTGATGAAATCAGGTCGACAGAAACCATTCAGGGGGCTCAGAGCCTTCACAGTGCACTATAAAACATCATAACGTGTTACTTAAGTTTTGCCAAAAACGTGCACTCACTTTTTTTTACCAGGCAGCCGGGGTGGTGACCCTCCCGGGTCGTGGCCCATGGCAGGTGCTCCTTTTGTCATTCCTTTAAGACGTCTCTCTGTGTAGGCTTTTACTCAGAGACACTTTTATGGGAGGGCAAAAGGGGCACTTGCCCAGGGCCCCCACCTTGGGGGGGCCACACAGGGCTGCCTGATCTGAAGAAGTAAGATTCCATTGTTCGCCAGTCTTAAATAGCACATGTCAGGATATTTTACGGGGTGCTGCTGAGGCTCTAAACGCATTGGCTTTCTATTTTGACAAGTACATTCTGCCTATATCAATTCATCATGTGTTCACTGTGGAATGCATAGTTTGTGTGTTCTGTAGTCACAACTCTGTAGCATTCTTTCCTTCCTGTGGGAATTATGTTGATCATGTGCAATAGGCAACAGTGAAATGCATATTTTATTTATTTTTTTATTTTACATTTGTAAAGCGCTCACACATCGAGGCGCTGTTACAGGAATTGTTTGTTTTTTCTTAGTTGCGTAATTGTGTTTTTTGTCTTAGTTACGTATTTATAACGAGCTTAAACACCCAGAGGTTTCTAAGCGCGGACCCGGGGATCGAACCTGTTGTTGCTTCGTGTGGTCTTGCTTCCAAGATGCGCATGCTGCCTCTGAGCTATCCTCCCGGGATATTGATACACTGAGTGCCACAATGGTTCAGAAGTTAGGGTCTGGGATGGCTCTATTGATGGAACCTGCCCATGCTGAGCTCCACTTATTATTCAGGTTGAATGGGTGCTCTGGTGTTGCAAGATCACAGGAGTGGGTTGGGGCTTAGCCTGGACCCCAATGTGGTAGGTACAGTGAGTGGGTTTACTCCTGGTTATCTCACTTGGAATTTTCAAAATGAATTTTTTTAACACAGTGGTTGATACGATAAAAATTTGCTTTTATTCTTGGTATTCTGAGCAGTTCATAATACAAATAAAGAATGTATTTAAACACTGCGTTAGCATTTGTGCGCTATATTATGTCAGCCGACACGTGTTTCGACCCTGAGGGTCTTTCTCAAGGCTCCTGAGCAACACGGAAGCCGTCAGGACGACCTAATACTCCAACACAGGGCCCAACAGGAGTCACCACTGTCTTAAGGACAGCGACCACAGTGTCACAAGGACCCCACTTGGGGCTCACAACCATATTGACATGCCTTGAGAAAGACCCTCAGGGTCGAAACACGTGTCGGCTGACATAATCTGGTTCAGAAGTTAGCTCAGTGTGTGAAGCACCCCTTGCAGAGCTATGTGTTCATGTGCAAAATTAGAATATCACATTCCAGCAAGGCTGGCTGAGCCTTTCCTATGTCTGAAGTTTATAACCCTGCCTGCATATGTACTTGGTTTTGCAGAACATCATCTGCTATTATCAGCAATGTACCTGCACAGGATAGGGGTTGCTATAAAAACTAACATATCATCTGTATGGTGAAGGTCTAGAAATTGATTTGTTCAGATGGGGTGTTGTAAAACCTAGGCAATTGCCTCCAATGATGGCATAAACCGTTAGTCCAAGAGGTGAATGAAAATGACACAAGTCATTGGGGGTCATTACGAGTTTGGAGGTAGCCATGGTGCTATTAGTGCCATGGCTGCCTCCAAAGTCGTGTCCGGGTTCCTTGAATGGGGACTTACCGGGTCATTCCAACCTTGGAGGACCCAGTAAGTCCCCATTCAAAATACCCATCCTCATTCCCATTCGAGTCCCCATAGGGCTCAATGGGAATGGGGAGGGAGCTAATAACGGGCCGATTAACAACGGGCCCGTTATAAGCTCCCTGGTCCCTTAGCGGCTCCCGCTAAGGACGGCTGGTTTTACCAGCTGGCCTTAGTGGGACCCGCTAAGGGACCTCATAATGCAATGGTAAGGGGTTAACGGCACCGGCATCCTTACCGGTGCCGTTAACCCCTTACCTCCAGTCTTGTAATGAGGCCCATTGTTTTAGAAGTATTTAAAGCTTTAAAATACAAAATACAAACCCAGATTAAATGTGTTAAATCATATCGATTGGTATGCTGGTACTTATATACTTCCCTTGATGATGGAGAGAATGAAGCTACAATCATTCCCATTTTGCATAACACCCTTCTATAATATTTTCTTTAAAATGGTCATGTTTGGTAATGTGATTTGTGTACTTTCCAAGTCTGTTTTTATAAAATGACATTGTTTTAGTTCATGGTAAGAACTGGAAAATAAGGTGTTCAAATGCAGAAATTGCAGAGTTGACACAAAACCCTGCTTCACCCCTTCGCCAATGTGGGATCTGGGCATCTCCTTTAATCTTGTATTGCCTAAACTCTCAATATTGCCAGTCCCTAAACCTTTCAAAATGGTGAGCCCTTCAGAGTGATTTCCTTCTCATGGTATTATATTCATAAAAGCCTTATTCATGGTTTCACTGGCTATAGGGTTGCTTCCATTTTAATAGTGAGCATATTCGTCCCGGGAGGATAGCTCAGCGGCAACGTGTTCACCTTGGAAGCAAAACGACACAAAACAACACAGGTTCGATCCCCGGGTCTGCGCTTAGAAACCTCTGGGTATTTAAGCACGTTATAAATAAGCAACTAAGACAAAAAAAAAACAATTAAGCAACCATTCCTGTAACAGCGCACCGATGCCCGTGGGCTGTGTGAGCGCTTTAAAAATGCAAATAAATAAATACATTTATATCGCACACCACAAGCATTTGTACCTTTTACATACGGTCCTGCATTAATACTCCAGGCTGCATACCTTCCTGTATGCTATTGATAAAAAGTATCCTTTATGTCCTAGAACAGTAACCTCTTCGTAGACTGCTAATGTTGGTCTTCAAACGCTACTTGTTTATCATTCTGATTAGAGCAAGAATGGAGAGAGTAATGGGACTTAAAGGGAGTAAACATGCTTATTATGCTGCAAGACAGGATATCAGCCTATAGGTTGTGAGCACGACGGGTAGGGGGTGGGGGGTACAACCAGTATTCTTGATCCCTTAATTCCTTTGGTTTGCGGGGTGCCCCAAATATGTCCATGGCCAGGGCCCCAAAAGTGCTTAAGATGGCCCTGCTTTTACTGCTGCAAAATTCACATATGAAGCTCATGACAATGGGCCTATGGAATGAACAGTAAACATCCTTGTGCTATTCACATAGTTCCTTTGAACCGACCAATTGATTCTTTGTAATGGAGCACCTTATACTTAAGGGTTCTTTTGAGGCTTGTGACAGGCTAACCTTTCACCCTCAAATCATAAAATGTTTATGGCTGGTCTGAAAAGAGGCTTTGGTTTGAGCCACTATATTTCTGCAGGAACACGATTTCAGATGAGTTCATTGTGGATTGAACTTACTCTACTTCATATTCCCACTGACCCAGTTTCCTGCTTGAAAGGAGTTGCATTTTAGCAAGCTGCATTAGAGAGGCGCAGCAATATGACTGAATGGTAGGTGGTCCCCTGGCTTCCAGAGAGATGGTTGCCAGCAGAGACGTTGCTATGGGAGGATAGGGGGCTACAGCCCTGGGTCTTCTGGTTGTAGCCCTGGATAGACGCTCAGGGGCTAGAAGCACAAAAAGGCTAGCCAGCCCCGAGTCCCGACAGTCCTGACATTAGTGTAGCCCCAGCTCTTTTCCAGACCTAGAAACACCTCTGGGTGGCAGATGGTGCAGGCATTTCAAGGCAACTCAGTCGTTCATTGTGATGCAGTGATGGGATGGTCGCATTGGCCCATGCCACAACTCTCTCTAAACATCATGTTTTAAGCCATCTATCATTTGCTCTAGTTTTGGCTCATTTATGTGGTGCTTTAGTGCCAGGTATTTGTCAGCAGAAATGAATGCTTTATATAAGTAGAGATGAGGATGGGTACATCAGAAGAAGAAATATATCCAGTGTCTTATTTGGCTACCCTGCCCTCTGTCCCAGCTGTCATTTTGGGGTCAGGGATTTATTATTATGTTTATTGGCATACATTTGTTTAGGGTCAGACAGTGCATGGCATGCACTCTGGCTGGCTCCATTGTCAACCATAGTAAGCCAGCTCCAACTACAGTAGATTATATCCAACCGTTTGATCATGGTTGATCATCACCAACCATGCTGGGTCATAGCCAGATCAATTGCTACCAGTATCAAGCATCGCCAGACATCAGAAGACTATGGTCAGCCAACACCAACTATTAGCAACCATGAGCGCCGATAGACAACCACGGTTTACCATTGTCAGACAATGGCAGACCATTGCTAGCCTATGGCGGACCATGGTCCGTCATCGCCAAATCATGGTCCACCATCGTCAGACATGGCTGATCATCGCTTACTATGGTGACGCATTCCCAGACCAAAGCCGACAATTGCCATCCACAGCCGACTATTGAAACTATATTCAATCATTGCCATTCTATGGCTGCCCATAGTCAGTCCATGGATAACTATTGTCTACCATGGCCAACCATGGTCTACCATTGTCGAACATGGTTGATCATCAACAACTATGCTTGGCCATTGCCATCATAAGACCATGTTCAACCGTTTCCATTGTGGGGGAAAGTTTGGAGTTGAAAATGCTATTTACACCATGTGCACACTACTGCATTATAATAATGAGGAGATACTGCAAACTGTCATGTTTAAACACTGGTTTCTTGCTTGCGTGAGGTGAGGCTTTAGCCTTTACTGCGCGTGACTTTGCGAGGAAGGCTCTTCGACTATAGTGTAGCTATGCTCGCCTTCACATCTCTTGCTTCTGACGAGTTTCCCTTTTAGCATGTGTAAGTGTGTTTTAGTCGCATGCTTTCTTAGGAAAAGTGGCTTTCGCAGACGGAAGTCATCATACGGTAAGCAGTCTCGCCTGCCTCAGATTGTGTGTGAATCTTTGAGAAGTATATTTAACTTCAATAAATATATCAGGTTATGCTGTCCTCCCTGATAACACTAACATATAAGAACAGAGCTGGTATCAAAGACTTGTATAGTGGGACTTTGTTCCCTCCTTGCAACATTGTTTCAATATGATTCCTTGTCCTATCTGGACCTCCCCTTCCACTGAAATGCATGTGTTCACTTTTACTAATAAATTGTTCACCAATCCACCGGAATAGTCTGTGGTCATTTTTCCACACCAAGTTTGGTACCTGCAATGTCAGATTCCCGCTGCCCTGCAACCAAGTCTAAAGGTCGCCGGGCGCACCTCCCAGATATTCCTGTGTGCCCAGAAAAGACGATTGCATCTCAGAGGAGATCTGGCCACACTGTTTTCTATCCTAGTATGGGAGCTGTTACAGGCTCTGTTTCTACAGATTATGTGTCTTTACTTTACTTTATTATATTTATATAGCGCACAATGGACCCGGAGGCATGATGGCACATACAGACACACAAATACAAGATATAAGAAACAGCAGAGCAAAATGCATAATAGGAAAGGCAACATATCGCCAGTAGAGAAGAACAAGCAGCTCCAATGGTTAACACATATCAGTCTGAGACAATATTTAGATTAGAATGCGATAGCAAATGCCTCAAATTGGGGATTCTGTTCAAGAATAAGGGTAAGCTGCTAGAGCCACATCCCACCACAATACAGTCAGTGTTATTGGAACTGCACCAGTTGTCAATCTGGGTTCTGCGTAGGACCCTACATTCCTGAGATCTAACGCAGTTGGGCCCCACTTTTGAGTTGAGCCAGGCTAGAATTTTGTTCCTGAGGGCCGCCCTGGATTCAAACTGTCTCGGTTTCTCCACATTGGTGATGATAAAGTTTCTAGGGTCCAGGACAAAGCTCCTTAGGTTAGGGTCTGTGATTTTTTTCATTGTTGATTATTTCTATTGTTGATTTTTTCTGTCGTGGTTCCTTAAGTGGTGTGGGAGCTAGCCTAGAAGTGAACTTGGTAGAAGGTAGAGACCCCTCCCCTGAGACTTTGACCTCCAGGTAAGAAGCAAGGGCAGCTATTTTCAACTGCGGAGCCAGACCCGATGAGAAGACACTGTGGGGTCGGTTTGACAGCCTTGATTATACCCCTGCTGAGCTATGGGAGTTTGAGAAGTATTTTTGAGTCTTGTAGCTTCAGGATGTGAGGGCGTCAATGAACTTAACTGGGAAGACATTTGAGATTTGGGAGTACCAGACACCACCCAGGACAGGAAGTCCTCAAATTTTAAACAGGCCGCAAGTTCCCGCAGCAGCTGATCCTTATGTGGTGACCAATTATCGAGTATCTCAGGGATATCCATCCCTTTATTAGAGCATTCTGGGATCTTGTCTCCCGACTGCTTCCCCTTTGATATTTTCTGAGTTGACACCATCGTTTATGAGGCTCCTCCTTCACAAGGGGCACCTCTTTTACTACTCCATGATCTACAAAGAGCTCGGGTACAAGGAGCTGAACGTGCGTGATATTTGATAGGGGGAGTAAATAACGCTGACATCATTCTTGAGGTCGCTGTTAGGGGTTTTGTTGTTGGTCAGGGATTTGGTAGAGGTAGGTGGAGGGAGGCCTACAACACTGACACCATTCTTGGAGTCGCTATTCAGATTTTTGTTATTATTCAGGAGCTTGGTAATCAGGAGCTGTTCCCTCTGGAGCGTTTGCCTCCTTTTTGTGCTTAACGCCAGAACCTCTGAGAGGCGGGTGCCAAGCCCAGGATGACTCGGAGGAGTTGAGCATGGGGGGAAAGCGTCCCTACACAGGGCATTCAAGAAATGACTAGCAGTCCCTGGGGTGAAAGCCAACTCTGCTACTATAGGCGGGTCTATGACCTTATCCATGCTATGCATGGTCTGCAGCCTTGTCGTAGGCATGCTAGTAAGAGGGGGGGTTACGTTTAGCAAGTGGTCCAGAAAACAGACTTAGGAGGAGAGTTCAAGAACAAAGACAACAGGCACTTACCCAGATATGAGGCCCCCGTGCAAGTAAAGAACTGAAATGACCGCTCAATCGGTGCTGCAGAGGATAAGCAAAAACCCAAAAGCCATCGGCAGGAGGGGTATGGGGCGAAAAAGCTGTGAAACAGCAAGCTTGGGACTCAGAGGATTCGAGGGGTTTCACAGGGTGTAGGTCGCTGCACTCCTCACCGTGGACAGCGCAGACCTGCGTGCCTTACTGCAGAGCTCGCAGTACTCACTGAGGCTCGCCGTGGTGAGATTCGAGGAAAGCACCCTACAACGGAGTCGGACCGCGTCAGGCTGCACTGTCTAGAACGGCCGCCTCCGACACGGCGCTGCGCCTCCTCAGAAATCGTCTTGTCTTTGACCCTTTCCTACCTAAGTCTCTGAAAACAAATTTGAAATACCACTCTCCATTGTGAGTAGCGTAATGGGTGATGTGGGATGTAAACCAACAGTCATCTGAAATCTGACCAACACTTGCAAGTGCCAGTGAAATGTTTGTACTCGAGGAGGAACGGAAGCCAGGTGGTAATACCTGAGCCTCTGATTAGACGTGGGAGAGGGGTTAGTTATGAGCCGTACCCATGCCGCCATCAACGGGACACCATAGCGTCCCGATGCAGGTGAAGTTAGGAACAGACCTTGATCCGTAATAAGTCATGCCTTGTCTTGTCACCATGAGAATGGGTTCAGGACAGTGTGGAGGATCAGAAGAAGGAGGAGACCGCTGTAAAGAAATGTTGACTATATAATTTATTTAAAGTAAAATAAGTCCTGTCTTTCCCTATGCCTATGTGGTGTTCCCTACCTATTTTAGTAACTAATGTGCTTGTCAGTCAGTGTGAAGGTCCAAAACAAGTCAGTCCACTGTCCAAATGTAACCTATCTGACCTAACCATTACTATAACTAACTAAGGCCAGGAGAATGACTCCCTTCTCCTGGTTACTGTGTTTTTGCCACAGGGTATTCTTGACTCTATTGTTTGAATCAGTAGATCATTTGTAAATAATCTCTGGTTATCCTCTGGATTAAATTCTCCAGGTCTTTTAGAGGACTGGTATTTTCCCTCCCTCTTTATTAGAGATTGTCTTATTTCTGTTCAGGTTCCTTCTCTCTCTATTATAGAGTTCGAGACCCCCTTGTATATCGCTCTCCTCTCGAACATATCAGTTGTTCAACTTCCAATTATAATCCACCTCATCACAGGGTGCTGTTCATTTATGAAGTTTACCTTCCTGAGCTCACGAGTCTTCAATCCCCAAGTGTCTTTCTCTAGTATTCTCTCATTCTTATCCTCTCAATATGAGTTGACCTTTCCAATTTTCCAGGGTAACAAGTTTCCAACTTTGTTTCTCTCCCCCTTAGGGGTTTTCGTGTTTCTCCTGATCTAATTAACACAGTTCTGGTTTCTAAGATTATTTCCACGTTTTCTTTAACTTATAATGAGTCTCTCTTGACCTTTCCAGTATTCCTGTTCCCTGTATTACCTTCTATTCTCTACGGTAACGGCATGTTGGACTCTTTCTTATTTTCTTTGTAGCTCTACGGCTTTCTTTCTGCTGCATCGCTCTCTGCGTCCCTCTCTTGCCTTCTGGATAGAGCTGGTGCTGTGACTTAGATCGGAATTTCCTGGTGGTGTCGCGTCATTGTACAGACGAGCTGCCCACCCCGAATACTTTGTGGTCACCCCACCACTAAACTCTCTGTTCCACCGTGTTAAGATTTCCTCTGCTCTCACACAATGGTTCCCCAGCATTTCCTGCTCCAGTGCCAGAGCTACTCTGGTTTATGCAGGCACTGCTTTCTGCGACAGCCCTGCCTCCTTGCGCTCTGCTACATACAGGGGGCTTCCCCAGGTTCTCTGGGCTTCTTGCTCTCTCTTAGTTTTCCGCCCTTTCTTGGCTTTATGCCATTTACCGCCTTTATGCCCTTTCTCTGTGGTCCTTTGGCATATCATCCCTATTCAGTGTCCTCAGCACAGTCCATTGGAGACTTTGATTTAAAGGGACAGCCTCAGTTTCTTGTTGCTGACAATGTAGGTTCACTATATCTTCATGAAACTGATAACATTCTGATGTATTCCATATAAGCCATCACTTGGAGGGCATCAGTGAGTTCCTCACAGGAATGGGAGTACGTGCCCCCAAAGGGGGAGCCTCTCCAAGTGAGGAAACACTTGCCTCGACCCTTAGGGAGGGTGTTAGGGAGCGGGTTCACCTCCCTAGCCTCACAGTGGGTGGTTCCCCCTTGGGGAGAAGGGATGGATTCCCTCAATTCATCACAACAGTCTAGACAAGTGTCACCTCCTCCTAAAGGAAGTACGGAACACTTCATGTTTTCTCATTATTTGCCCAAAGCATGCAAGTACCTGGATAAAGGGCACAAATATACACAGAGTGAGTCACATTGACACTTCCCCCAGGAAGGCACATTCGACTTAGACAGAATAATGAATTTACACCAGGTGCTGGAAAAGAAAGGTGCACATGCACACCGACGGCGATGGGACAGTTATCTGGATTGGCAAACTGAAACTACGAAGAGACAGACTGAATCCAAGATCCGGGCATTAAAAGGCACTCAAGAAAAGCTCCAGTGGCAAGTTAAATCCATGAAAAACAAGTACTCAAACCTGCAGGTACCGGACCATAAAGTTAGGTACAAATGATTATATCCTATAATCCAAGGGGATCCCCCGTCAAAGGAAAGTCCCAAAGATATTTTGCACACTTACAACCCTCCTATTTTAAATGTTACACCCGACCAACAATCAGCTAGACCAGACTCTACCCAACCACCAACTTGTTACCAGTCCACCTCAATAAACTCTTCGGGTGGTCCATTTACACCTGAACTACGAGCTGAGGTTTCCAAACTTTTTTCACCTTCCTCAGGCACTTTTGAAGGGTTCCTGAATGTAACTGTTGATACCACTACTGGTGCAGTTTTGCTTAGAAAACTCCTCGGGGAGGCAATACCTTAGTTACTGTACATGCTCCCTGGAGCACTACTGATTTGTTTAATATTGTTCAGAGATTTCCAAAGATACAAGAAGATCCTGTTAAGTTACAGCAGTAGCTTCATATCATAATAGATTGCTATCACCCCACTTGTGTACATTTGAATCAATTGCCCACAGAAACCTTTACCTTGCGCAAAATACACGCCAATCGACCAGCTGAAGAATCTGCCACCTCTAGGGATTTGAAAACGTTTACTGATAGACTGGTACAAACTATCACTGACATTTGTCTTCGAAAGACTGATTGGTCTAAAATGAATGCATGCAAGTGAGCCAAGAGAGAAAATCCTGAGGAATGTCTCAAACGTTTGAAAAGATACATTGAACAATACTCTGGTATTGTTGATCCAGCCCTTATAGCACCTCAAGCTGTGGGGCTCAGATTGTAATGGGTTTGCAACCTAAGGTTTCTAAAGGAATTAAGGCAGTACTAATAAGATGGGAAGGAAAGGGTTTTCTAGACGTGTTATTAGCTGCACAACCTTTTCATGGAAAAGTTGAAAGACAGAAAGAAACTACTGAAGCCAAACGTATGGCGCTGCAGATACAGCGTTTACAACCTCCCCAGGGAAGGGGAGGGTTTCGTCCCACGCCAGATGGGCGGAGACGGGAAGAGGGAGAGGGGCGCCCCAATCAAATGAGCCAAGGCAAACTGCTGAGTGGTATTACACAAACGCATACAGTGATCAGTGTAATTACTGTAAAGAGTTTGCACACTGGAAAGCCATGTGTCCACATTGGCCTCATTATGAGGTGGACAGCCAATTGTGCTAAGTGGAATGACAAGGTCCTAGCCCCCTCCGCCACAACTTCAGACTAATGGGTAGGATTGCCAAGGGGTCTCTGAACTTGTTGCACCACTTATATCGATTGATTCTACAGCTCTGTATGTGATTGTGTTATTGATGGTGAAAAGATATCATGTTTGGTTGACACTGGTGCTTCACGATCCGCATTAAATGTTTCTGAGTTTTCACGAACAATGCATTATGATGAAGTTGTTGATGCTGTAGGTATAGGGGTACTCCAATAGCTCATATGTGTCTACTCCACTTATGATCATGATAGGTCCCATGTCAGTAATGATTGGTTGTCAGTGATGCATTGGAAGACAAAGGCGCAAAACTTGTTATTTTTCTTCATGACACGATGTGCTGCTTGTGTGGTGAATCTGAACTGGAAACAGTGGAACAATTGTTACTATACTGTAGAAGTCTATCCATGATCAGAGCAAGCTTTCTGAAGTCCTTTGACAACCAGTTTGATTGTAATGATGTATCTATGATATGGGATAATTTTATGCAGGGTGATGATATGAATTGTATATGTTTTATGGTAAAATTTTACTGGAAGAGTATTTACATTTTAAACTTATTATCCTGGGGCGTGTTTTATTAATTTCCTCTGTTTGGCCTGCCATTTGAAAGATAACCTGGTATTAATGAGCTTACCAAAGTTTTAAAATGTTTATGTATCCCGTTTGATAGGTTTTAGCATTTGTAATATCTTCTTTGTTAGATGATTCAATGTTGTAAATGTTGTTGTTATCGTTGTTATATTACATACATAAATCCTTGAGGTTATACATGTATTAAATAAATAAATGAATGAATAAATAAATAAATAAATAAATGTCCAATTTCTGACCAACATGCATTCTTGCTGAGTCCCTGTTCTCCTGTGAATTTGTTTGGATTAGATTTATTTTGTATGCTAAATTACTTTTCCCCTGATGGTATATACCTTGATATTCCTGCTCATAGAGAGCACAAAGTGCTGGCAGTATTATAGGAAATTCCCCATTCGAACCCTGGAGACCATGCCAACAATCCCTGCCCGTAAGAGGAACTGTTGGACTGAGTCACAGTCAAATTATGGCAACGCATGCACATTACATTGGTTATAAGGTTAATGCTGAGCCAGTCAAAATTACTCTACATCCTGCTATGTCCCTACCATTTGTACCTCAGTAGCATGTTTCCGCCAGGCTGAGGCAGGTATTTACCCTGTAATAGAATCCCTTCTCCAACAAGGTATTAATCTACTAACACACAGTCCAAGGAATACTCTGATTTTGCCCACTAAGAAGCCAGGTAAAGAGGTTTACCATTTTATTCAGGATTTGCGCACAGTCATGCTACCGGCTTTCCATTTTGCCTAACCTGGGTACTCTTTTGTCATGAATTCCCTACTCGCCAGGTACTTCACTGCTGTACAATTTGAGTTCAGCATTTCTTTCCATATCCAAACATCCTGACACACAGTACCTATTCGCATTTACCCATAAATCCACTCAATATACATTCACTAGGCTTCCAATTGGATACATAGAAAGCCCTACCCTGTTCTCCCAAACTTTAAAGAAAGATCTTGATTCAAATCAGTTTCCAGGGGGGTCAGCGCTAGTGTGGTACGTAGATCATCTGCTCCTACCCTCCCCCTGCTTGGAAGCTTGTGAGGAATACTCTCTTATTCTGTTGAAAGCGCTTGCTGAAAAGGGTCACAAGGCATCTAAAAACAAATTACAGTTGTGTCTGCCCTGTGTGCGATAAATGGGCCATGAGATTTCTGCTCGGGAAAGACATTTGTCTCAGGATCAGATAACAGTGATCCAGAAAATCCCTAAGCCCTTGAGCAGGAAGTAGATGAGAGGGTTCCTCGGGAAGGTCAGTTATTGTAGACACTGGGTCCCAGGATATGTATCCATAGTTAAACCCGTTCAAAGCCTTACACATGATTTGACCACAGAGCCCCTGTATTGGACTCAGGAAGCAGAAGATGCCTTTGTCACCATTTAGCAGGCACTCACAATGGTTCCGGCTTTAGGTTTGCTGGATTACAGTAAGCCCTTTGTGCTGGTCTGCAATGAGCGCAAAGGGTTTGCTCAAGGTGTGCTGACTCAGTTGCACATTGATAAGTACTGGCCTGTATCCTACACGAGCATAAGTTTAGATTCAGTATCCACGGGACTCCCAGCTATCGCTGCTGCTGTTCTGTTGATAGAAAAGACTGACTCCCTAGTGCAGTAGCATCCTGTCATCATTGAGGTTCCCCATGCTGTGTTGTCATTATTGCTTAAAGGGAAGGCACAGCATATGTCAAATTCCTGTCTCACCTGATATGAAAAGTTGCTTATTTCTGTCACCAATGTAACTTTGAGTTTATGTCCAGTTCTGAATCCTGCTTCTTTGCTACCAAACCCAGAAGATGGGGGGCTGCATGATCAGGTTGTTGTGGAGACACTTTTGTCACCCCATGTTGACTCATCCAATGTACCTTTGTTGAATCCTGACCTGATTGTTTTTGTTGATGGGTCTTTTATCCATGTACCAGAAACTGGTGAATAGGTCTCTAATTATCCTGTATATTCCCACCATGCTGTTCTAGAACATATCAATTCCCATGGCAAAATCAGCACAAATCGCCAAACTCGTGGCTCTCGCCCGTGCTTGTGCTCAGTCCTGAGATAGAGCGGCTATGATACATACTGACTCCAGGTAGGCCCACGGGGTATTCCACCCCTTCGGGGTCCTATGGAATCAGCGTGGATATTTACCCCACCCCAATATTAAATGGAAAATATATATTGGCTTTATTGAATGCATTGCTACTTCCCACCACTGTAGCTATTGTTAAACACAAGGGACATGATCCCTCACAGTCATTCACAGCCCAAGGAAATACATTAGCAAGTTGTGGCAGCTCTCTACTCAGACCTTAAATGGGCCCCTGGATCCTAATAAACTTCCCTTTCCAGTCTGGCAATCCTCTAAGATCAAGCTTCAGAAGCCGAATGGGTGACCTCAACTCAACAGTATTGTAGACTAGGAGTAGATTCCCTATGGTGTTCTCCAGATGGCTGCTAGATGGCACCTGAGGTACTTCTCCCCTACATGGTCCGTGAAGTTCATGGCTCAGCCCATTAAGGAAATAATGCTATGAGAACTTCATTGCGCTGAGATTGGATGGTTCCTGGTTTAGCCTCTATGACTCAAAGTTAATGTGAAAATGGTGTCATAGTTTTAAAATATAATGTTGGCAGAGCGATACCCATTAGGATGTCTGCACGTCCTATAATGGAAGGTCAATTCTTGCATGTGCAGACAGACTTTATACAGCTCCCTGCCTGCATGAACTTTGTCTATTGCTTGGTTCTGGTTGACTTATTTTCTGGGTGGGCGGAGGCATACCCATGTAGAAAAGCAGACGCTGTGACAGTGCCTAAAAAGTTGTTAGCAAAGTTTATACCTTGGTTTGAATTGCCCCTCAGTATACACAGCGACCGGGGAAACCATTTTACTGGTCAAGTTATTAGAGAAGTGTGCAAAGCATTAGGAATAGCTCAACAGTTCCTTTGCGCTTATCACCTACGATCTAGTGTGCATTTAGAACGTCGAAATGGGGACCTTAAGTTAAGGCTGTCTAAAGTGTGTAATGAGACAGGTTTGAAATGGCCCCAAGCTGTGCCCCTGGGTCTGTGTGCCGTGCGCAAAAATCCACAGTGTAAATACAAACTGCCCATGAACTCCTCACTTGTCACTGTATGAGAAGGGGAACTGCACCCACAGCAATTCCCCACATTCAATGTCTGCCATTAGAGGATGGTACAGTCCCCCAACCAGTGGAAATCTGTGCTCCAGGCTAGGTGGTGTGGCCCAATCAAGGTCCTCTTCACCACAAACTCCGCAGTGAAGTGCACTGGGATGCCAGATTGGATCCATGCCAAGCACTGTCGCCAAGTCGCCACTCCGGTTGATGGCATCACCTCTGCGACAACCTATCTTCCTCGGCTTGGCACCAGTTCCACTGCGACCACAGACTCCACCACCAGTGATGCCGCCAAATGTTTGCCAATGTAAGACTCTTCCAGTACTGTTGGAACAGTACGGCCAGTACCAGAAGGTGAGGGCACGTCCCTCAATCAACCAATATGCGCACATGCTCAACCAGGATCCACAGCTTCTGAAGCTCTTCCACACAGTGGAGGTCCCTGTGTGAGCTAGTGCTAAACTTCCTTCATCAGGTGGGTGAAGTTCTGGAAGAAACAACCCCAATTCAAACCTCACTATTGGCGTACCATCTTCAGTATGCAGCCCCTCTGGACCTCGCAACGCAACCTTCAAAAGGTACGCTTTGCGATCCTGTGGAAGAGCTCCTGGGAGTCAATAGTCACTAGCCCCTGGATTTGTCCCCTCAACATTGAGGAATCCCCCTGAAATGGCGGTTTATTGGAAGAGAGTAGAAACCACTATTGTTGATTCACGGATATCTGCAAGTTATGGCCCTTGCTGGTATCATCTGTTGGTCATTCTTTTTGTCATAATAACCCTTATATACACATGGCTCTGGTACCTGGGATACTTGTAGTTTGGACTTTCAATTATGAACTGTGCACTAAGGAATTATTTTCTCAGTTCCTGATTCCTGGTGGAACCTTTGAACATTGATATGTACTTTGCTGCAACTTCACAGAGCCTATCAACTTGGGTGTTTTTAGTCTGGCAAACTTATTTTACTTGTGTCTCTCATTTTACCTGCCTTTATAAACTAAATCAAACTTTGTCTTCAAGCCACAAACCTTTGTGCTGGTGTCACAAACTGATTCCTGATCGTGTGCATTTGAGGATTAGACCTTGTGTACACTATGTCTGGTTATATTTCTGTTATCATCGTTAATGTCAGAATATTGACATAGTATTGCTTCACTGAGATTGATACTTTTTTCACCACCTGCCATGAAAATGACAGTCCCTCTGCACGTCCCTGTGTTCACAGTGAAAACACTTACTTGCATCTCTCCTGGCAGTATGCCTGCATTTTCAATCTTACCGACTGCTAGGTCTGTGCCCATTTGCCACATGACTTATCCTCCAGGTTCCCTACAGCACCAATCGCCTTTCAATGAGGGGGATGTCTGTTTGGATCTCAACTTGGTAACCCAGCCCCAAGGGCCAGGACCCTATAGGGACATTCATACCCACGTGGGCTTCACCGGTTTTCCAGATTTTCCCACCCCAGAGCATGTATGCACTAAGGCAGCAGCACTCCACCTTCTCTCCCCAGCAATTGGTCTTGTATGTTACACCAACCCAGGTCCTCTGTTCATGGGAACTAGCAAATGTCATTATTATCGGTCCACTGATTCCAGTGTAGTGATCAATAATGTTACATTTGCCTTTGACCGAAACGCTTCATTTTCACAGTACAGATACGCTATGTATTCGAGAACCCATTTCATCTGCGTGGATAAAGCTTATCCCTGGCTACCCATTAATTGGGGAAGGAGTTGTTACATGGGGTATATCCTGCCCGCAGTACATTATACTCTAACCTTTCCAGCCCAGTCCTGTCTCAGAAGAAGTACTGCCTGGGAAAGCTTTGTTGTGGGGTGGGATATCTTATACCAGCCCTTGGGATTAAGAAAAATAGAGACCATCTGACCCAATTGTCATGGTTACTGTAGGATATTGCAAATGCCACTGCATCCTCCTTGACTCTATTATCCCGAGAACAAGTAGCCATCCAAACCATGGTGCTTGAGAATCGTATGGCTCTAGACATTGTTCTGGCATCACAGGGAGGCGTTTGCAAAGTCATAAAGAGTGAGTGCTGTACTTTCATACATAGTCACTCAAGCAATATTACTACATCATCACCCACATTTGTGACACTGTAAGCCTCCTTCATACCAGTCCAGTGGCTTCCTGGACCTTTGGGTCTGGGATTGAAGGTCTATTGCGAACTCTGGGTGCATCTATTGGTCAGATCTTACTCATAGCGCTAGGCATAATTGTAAGTCTGTCCTGTTTGTCAATGGTTTATAAGTGTCTCTATTATTGAACATGCAACACGTGTTCTGAAGTCTCTCAAACTGCCCAAGTGCTTTACTGTCATGCTACTGAAGAAATGATCTGCTATGACATTATGTGACATTTGTTCCCCAAAAGATGTATGTAAGAGACTGGAGTGAATGTCTCATAGGAGGGGACTGTGGGTTAATGTTTGAAATGTAACTGTTATGTACTCCCCTGGCACACTACTGCATTATAATATTGAGGAGATACTGCAAACTCCCGTGTTTAAACAACTGTTTCTAGCTTGTGCAATGTGAGGCTTTACTGCTCATGACTTACAATTAACGTTCTTCACCTAGAGTGTAGCTATGCTTGCCATCACATCTCTCACTTCTGATGCATTTCCTTTTTGGCATATGTAAGTGGGTTTTAGGCTCCTGGTTTCTTAGGAAATGCGGCATTAGCAGATGGAAGTCATCATACTGTAAGTGTTCTCCCCTGCCTCAAAGCATGTGTGAATCTTTGAGTAGTGTCTTTAACTTCCTTGTCCTCCCTGATAGCACTGTCTAACAGTTGCAGTTGGTATCAAAGACTTGTATAGTGGGGCTGTTACGCTCACCTGATTCCCACAAGGGTGTCGATCGAACCCGGACAGCAGCGGCCTCCACCAACGTGAAGCGTAGGGCAAAGATGGCTGTCTGGACGGACCCGCCTAGTATCGTGTGCTTGACTCGTAGGAATATTCTCCTGTAGATGGAGAAAGGGATTTAGTCCCGTGGATTTGAGTGCAGACCCCTCCCCACTGCTCCCACTCTCCCCGCTGGCCACCTCCGATATTCCCACTTAGTGTCCTCACCTTATGTTTTTAATGGATGAGCTCTCCATCCTGCGTGGCTTGCAGGGGCGCATAGATACCAGTTACTTCACTGGTTTGGGGTATTGGAGTTCTGGAAGATTATTGACACCAGAGTTTACCAAGTTTAAAGAGTTCAATATGTCCAATGCTCACTATTGCACCCCTTGGTGATTTTTGCGGCAACAAATACTGTCTGGAGGTTGCTGGTGGCATTCAGGTAAGAGTCTGTATTACCCAACACTATCCGGTAAAATTGCATGAGTTTAACTTGTTGTTTTTTCCTCCCTTCATAGATGCGGCATAAGGAGATGCGGCGCATTGAAGGATAATGCCTCCGGTGGTAAATCAGGTAAGCCTTGTGGTAAAATGATTGTTGTTGTAGTCTCTCTAGGCTCACCTCGCTATTCCTTTTTCTTTTTTCCCCAGGTGTTGAAGATCGCCGAAGAAAATGATGGAGGCAGCGCCGAGTCGAAGATGCTGTGGACTGGTGAGAATGGAGCGGCGTTGCAGCTGGGAAGCGACGCGTGTCGAAATAATGTCCCTTCAGGCTCGGAATGGTGCAAGATCCTGAATCAGGTAAGGAATTAGATTAATGTCTGTAACCGAACCTCTTCTCCTATATTCCCCTTTCTTCTAGGAGCTCCGAATGTGAGGCGGGCGCGGCAGAAGACTAGATGCAGGTTTGCAGGCACGGTGAGCGTTATGCTGCAGAATGCAGAATAACACGAAGCGTGTGTTGTAGATCGGGCGTGGTTTAAATAGCCTCAAAAGTAGTCCCAGGTAAGAAGTCCCTAGAACCATACCCGAGTAAAAAATAGTCCTTGCAGAAAAATAGTCCCTTCCAGGTCTCACGTTGGCCTGGATGCATGTGCAGCATGGTCTGCCTGAGGTAGGTGATGACTATGAGCATGGCGCCTTAGGCGCCAGGACTGATTCTACTATGAGCCTGGCGCCTAAGGCGCCAGGACTGAACCCAGATAGCCCCTAGCCGGGGCTTCTGAGGTTTTACTAAATGTCTGGGTGCCTGCTTCTGGGGCGGATGGACCTGGTCCAGATGCCCGGGGGTAGGCATCATGACAGCACTCCCCCCCCAAGGCCCCTCCTAAGGTCATTCTTCCTCTGGGCCCTGGTTTGTCTGGGAGGTTCCGATGGAATTTCTTCACTAACCGGGGTGCATGGACGTGGTCACTAGGTTCCCATGACCTTTGCTGCGGTCCGTAACCTTTCCAAACGATTAAATAAAAAAGTTTAGATTTAAACATCTTAGAGTCTAGGATATTTTTTACCTCGAATTCAGGTTCTCCATCTATTAGGATGGGGTCAGGTGGTTTGGTTAATCTTGTTCCGGGTTGAACTGGTTTTAGAAGTGAAACATGGAAGATGGGATGGATCCGCATATTAGAGGGTAATTCTAATTTAACTGCTACCGGGTTGATAATGTTTTTAATGGTATAAGGTCCCAAATATCTAGGATTAAAAGTTCGAGTCCCTTTTAGAGGTATGTGTCTGGTAGCCAGCCATACTTGATCTCCAATCTGGTATTGGGGGGTGTCACTCCTATGCTGATCTGCATTCTTCTTGTATTTCTCTTTTGCTTGTTTCAAATGTTCAGTTGCTTCCTTAAAGGCTTGAGTAATAGTAGAGTGCAGATGGGTCACTGCCGGCATTTCCAAGTGCTGAGGTGAATCAAGTTCTGAGGTTCGAGGATGATCACCATATATGGTATAAAAGGGGCTTTATCCAGTTCCTGAATGTAATGAGTTATTGTATGCGTATTCAGCAATCCATAATATATCCTTCCAATTGCCTTTGGTCTGGTGTAACATGCAACGTAGGTATTGCTCAAGAGTCTGGTTGGTCCTCTCCGTTTGACCATCGGTTTGGGGATGGTAACTAGTAGATAACCTCACGTCGATTTGCGCTAGTTGACAACATTTCTTCCAGAATTGCGAAATGAATTGACTACCTCGATCAGAAACCAATACAGAAGGAAATCCATGTATTCGAACAATGTTTTCGATAAATTCCTTGGCCAAAATTAAAGTGGAAGGTAATCCCTTTAAAGGAATAAAGTGAGACATCTTGGAAAAAAGGTCAACAACAACTAGAATGGTGTTAAAACCATTACATGGAGGTAGATCAGTAATAAAGTCTAGGGACAAAGTGTGCCATGGTGCAGGTGGAACATCCAAAGGTTGTAAAAGGCCGGCTGGTTTTTTCTTCTGACTTTTGTTTTGGGCGCAAATACCACAAGACAGCACAAATGACTTTACGTCTTTTCGCCAGGTCGGCCGCCAGAATTGTCTTTTAATTTTAGCTTCAGTCTTGGCAATACCTGGGTGTCCTTCCATTAGAGCATCATGATAATTGGAGATTACTTGTTCTTGTAGTTCTTTGTGTGGGAGAAATAGACGCCCTTGATAGTAGGATAACTTATTGATGACTGAATAATCTGGGCCCTTTTTCACCCAGTCCTGCAGGGCTACTGGATTGAAAAGTTGTTGGATCCTTAAATGAATATCTTCCAAAGTCTGTAGAGTAGTTATGCCAAGGATTCTTTGTCCTGGAATTATAGGCACTGGTTCTGGGTTCGAAAAGGCTTCTCCCATCCCTATTCGGGATAAGGCATTTGCCTTACCATTCTTGCAACCTGGTCGATAAGTAATCACAAAGTCGAATTTGGCGAACAACCATGCCCATCGAAGTTGACAGGATGATTGGGCCTTGGCTGTTTTTAAATACTGCAGGTTCCTGTGATCGGTGATTACAGTAATGGTGTGCCTAGCACCTAGAAGATAATGTCGCCAAGCCTTGAAGGCGGATTTGATGGCTAACAACTCTTTATCGGTAACCACATAATTTAACTCAGGGGCCGAAAACTTTCTGGACCAAAAGGCTACAGGATGAAGTTGACCGGTTTCGGGATCCTTCTGGGACAGGACAGCTCCCATGGCTAAACTGGATGCATCGGTTTCGACTATGTATGGGAGCTCGGGGCATGGATGCTTCAAGACAGGTGCCGACGTGAATTTCAACTTCAGCTCTTGGAAGGCCTTTTCAGCCTCTTCGGTCCACAAGAAGCGTTTGTTTTTTTGCAAAAGTGCGGTGATGGGGTGTACGACCTGTGAGAAGTCAGGAATAAATCTACGGTAGAAATTAGCAAATCCGAGCATGCTTTGTACTTCTTTAACTGAATTGGGTGATGGCCATTTGAGAATTGCATCCACTTTTCGAGAGTCCATTCAGACTCCTTTTGGAGTCAGGATAAATCCCAGGAATTCAACTTCAGTAGTATGAAAAACGCATTTTTCCAATTTTGCCTATAACTTGTGCTGACGTAGTTTCTGAAGGACTGCACGAACGTGCTTAACATGATCTGATTCTGAGGAAGAGTACACTAGAATATCGTTGATGTATACGACGACGCAGACGTCGATGAGTTCACGAAGGACATTGTTCATAAAATACTGGAAGGCTGCTGGTGCATTGCACAACCCGAAGGGCATAACCTGATATTCGAACAATCCGTATTTGGTACGAAAGGCAGTCTTCCATTCGTCGCCTTTCTTTACACGTACCAAATGATACGCTCCTCTGAGATTTAATTTAGTGTAGATGCAAGCATCCTTTACTTGGTATAGTAACTCGGGGATCAAAGGCAATGGGTATCGGTTCTTCACAGTAATCTGACTTAATGCGCGGTAGTCTATACATGTTCTAAGGTCACCTTCCTTTTTAGGTACGAAGAACAAAGCTGAGGAAACAGGGGACTTGGATGGATGAATGAAGCCATTAGCAAGGTATTGGTCTAAGTATTGTCGTAGGTGCAGGTTTTCGGGTTCCGTAAGGGCGTAGATCCTGCTGCATGGAGGTTGTGCACGGGGTATGAGGTCGATTTGACAATCGTATGATCTGTGTGGCGGTAAGGTGTTTGCCTGTTCTTTTTGGAAAACGTCTTGGAATTCTTGGTATTCCTGAGGTAACTGCACGACGGGATTAGTGACTGTGGCCAGGCCTTTGTTCAAGGTCTTTTCCGGGTAACAGGTGTGTGCACACTCCGGGAAGGTTATTCTCTTCTCTCACCAATCAATACAAGGATTATGTGTTTCTAACCAAGGTATCCCCAGTATTATTTGGAACTGCGGGGCTTTGGTTAAATCAAACAAAATAGTCTCTCGATGCCCATCCTGACCCAGCAGTGTCATCTCTGTAGTGGAATGAGTTACAGGCCCAGAGTCAATTTCAGTTCCGTCGACAGTGGTGATGACATCCGAAGTGGTCTTTTTGCAGAGAGGTAGATTCATCCTAGAAGCCAATTTATGGTCCATATAGTTTCCTATGGCCTTGCTATCGATGTATGCCCTTGCTGCGTGCATACGTGATGGGAGTCTTGGGTCAATAAGGACCATTGGTATGATTAAATGCGAGGTCTGAGTGTCCTTCTTCAAGCTCGGCAAGCGGACCTCTAGCTTGTCGGGCGTGGTCGTTTCCCGATTCAGGCTCTGTTTGATTTATAACAGCTACTCCGGCCACTTTCTTGGATGGTTTTATAGGACAATCCCGTAGAAAATGTCCTCAAGCCCCACAGTAAAGACACAATTGCATCTGTCGTCTTCTTTCTCTTTCCTTTTGCGTTAAGGGTCCCTTAACCCCCCCGATCTGCATGGGATCTGATGCGTCTGTTCCTTTGGAGGTAATATTTGGTTTAACCAATACTCGATTCTCGAATTTAGCTCAATCAGCCTTTCTATTCTGAAGTCGGTGGTCTAACTGGACTACTAAGTCTATATATTCTGCGCAATCCTGGGGTGGGTTCACAACCTGGGCCAAAACATCTTTGAGCTCACCCCGAAGCCCACGATGAAATAATGTAATTCGTTTTTCCTCTGGCCAGCCAGTTTCTACCACTAACCTATTGAAGGTTGCGATATAGGTAAGAAGATCCTGAGTGCCTTGTCACAGGGATAAAAGTTCGTTATCCAGGGCCTGACCCTGTGAATGTCTGGCGAATAGTTTTTCCATGCTCAGTTGAAAACCTTGAAAATCCCGAAGAAGAGGGTCATCCTGGTTGACCAGCGGGATGGACCAATCTGCTGCGGTGCCACTAAGGTATGATAGTACATAGGCTACTTTGGCTTGATCGTTTGGGAAAGCCCCATATCTGCATAGAAAGCGCAAGCGGCACTGGTTCATGAACACTGCAAACCTTTTCGGGTCCCCAGCAAAACGTTCGGGTAGAGCTAAAGGAATGCTCCCTGGTAGCACCACTTGCACAGGATTGCTCAATGAGACAGGAGTTGGATTCCCCCTGAGTCCAGGTAGTGGTGTTTGGCCAGCTTGGCTTTGCAGCAGTTGTCTAGCAAGATCATCAGTGCGTTCCTTTGACATAATCAGTTCTCTCCTGAGGGCATTCGTTTCTTGGCGTACGGAGTGCACCTCTGCCCTAAGTTCCCCTAACAATTGGGCTAGTTGGTCGGTTTCAGAGGTTTCCATTACGCCCGGGTGGGGATTTGTAGGTAGGCTTTGCGTTCTGTTACGCTCACCTGGTTCCCACAGGGGCGTTGATCGAACCCGGACAGCAGCGGCCTCCACCAACGTGAAGCGTAGGGCAAAGATCGCTGTCTGGACGGACCCGCCTAGTCTCGTGTGCTTGACTCGTAGGAATATTCTCCTGTAGATGGAGAAAGGGATTTAGTCCCGTGGATTTGAGTGCAGACCCCTCCCCACTGCTCCCGCTCTCCCCGCTGGCCACCTCCGATATTCCCACTTAGTGTCCTCACCTTATGTTTTTAATGGATGAGCTCTCCATCCTGCGTGGCTTGCAGGGGCGTGTAGATACCAGTTACTTCACTGGTTTGGGGGTATTGGAGTTCTGGAAGATTATTGACTCAGGATTTTACCAAGTTTAAAGAGTTCAATATGTCCAATGCTCACTCTTGCACCCCTTGGTGATTTTGCGGCAACAAATACTGTCTGGAGGTTGCTGGTGGTGTTCAGGTAAGAGTCTGTATTACCCAGCACTATCCGGTAAAGTTGCGTGAGTTTAACTTGTTGTTTTTTCCTCTCTTCATAAATGCAGCGTAAGGCGATGCGGCGTATTAATGCCTCCGGTGGTAAATCAGGTAAGCCTTGTGGTAAAATGATCTTCTTTGTAGTCTCTCTAGGCTCACCTCGCTATTCTTTTGTCTTTTTTCCCCAGGTGTTGAAGATCGCCGAAGAGAATGATGGAGGCAGCGCCAAGTCGAAGATGCTGTGGACTGGTGAGAATGGAGCGGCGCTGCAGCTGCGAAGCGACGCGTGTCGAAGTAATGTCCCTTCAGGCTCGGAATGGTGCAAGATCCTGAATCAGGTAAGGAATTAGATTAATGTCTGTAACCGAACCTCTTCTCCTATTTTCCCCTTTCTTCTAGGAGCTCCGAATGTGAGGCGGGCGCGGCAGAAGACTAGATGCAGGTTCGCAGGCACGGTGAGCGTTACGCTGCAGAATGCAGAATAACGCGAACCGTGTGTTGTAGACCGGGCGTGGTTTAAATAGCCTCAAAAGTAGTCCCAGGTAAGAAGTCCCTAGAACCACACCCGAGTAAAAAATAGTCCTTGCAGAAAAATAGTCCCTTCCAGGTCTCACGTTGGCCTGGATGCATGTGCAGCATGGTCTGCCTGAGGCAAGTGATGACTATGAGCCTGGCGCCTTAGGCGCCAGGACTGATTCCTACTATGAGCCTGGCGCCTAAGGCGCCAGGACTGAACCCAGATAGCCCCTAGCCGGGGCTTCTGAGGTTTTACTAAATGTCTGGATGCCTGCTTCCGGGGCGGATGGGCTTGGTCCAGATGCCCGGGGGTAGGCATCATGACAGGGGCTTTGTTCCCTGCTTGGAACATTGTTTCAGTATGATTCCTTGCCCTGTCTGGACCACCCCTTCTATTGAAAAGCATATGTTCCTTTGGGTATATGAGAACGGTGCACAGAGAGGGCGGGGGGTTTCTCACTTAAGCAAATGGCTTGTACTGTCATTAGTTGGTTTAGTCCTGTTGTACACTTTTTACTAATAAATTGTTCACCAATGCACCAAAATAGTCAGTGGGCAGTTTTCCACGACACTAGACATCAGCAGAACTTGTCAGTCATCACCACACATAGCCGACCATCGCCAACCAAGGCTTATTATCGACAACTGAAGTCCACAATTGCCAATGATGGCAGTCCATCACAACACTATTGCCAGAGGCCACCAGACCTTGGACAATGATCGCCAAACCATGGCCAACAATCGTTAACCATGGTACATTATCACCAGTCATGGTCCACCATTGTGGAAAATGGCAGATCCTCACTAAACATGGTCAACCATAACCAGACCATAGCCAGCAATTGCTATCTATGGGTGACTATTGAAGCCATGTTCAATCATTGCTATACCATGTTTAACCATCACCAGAACATGGCTGGCCATGCTCAACCATTTTCGACCATGGCCAGTCATGGTCAAACATCGTCAACCATGGCTGGCCATCTCCAAGCATGGTTGACAATTGCCAACCATGGTCAAAAATCACAAACCATTGTTGACCATGGCTGACCAGGATTTATTGTTGCCTGACCATATTTGGCCATCACCACACAATGGTCTTCCACTGCCAGACCATGGTTGATCATAGCCCACATGTTTCTTTAATCATTTGTATACCTTTTATACATCCAAGATCCTAAGAGTTCCAGCCCCAATCCAAAGTCTGCTTGTAAGAAAATACAATGGGATACACTGTACATTTCTGTCTGTATCCATATTGCAAATAACATCCTGCATGTGTGATCGCATCACACCAGAGTCCACACCAGAATATGTCTACACGGCTTAAGTCCTCCAAATGCATATTTAATCCACTCTTCGGAACGTAGCGCTATAACCAATGAATCCAGGAATCCCCAAAGATCCATATTTGACACACTTCTGTTTCTTCAACATTCATGATTAACTACATTAAAAACCACAGCAACATATATGAAATCTTATGTTACTGGGATTAATATTAGCATGGCCTACACGTGCTCTGGGGGATGTGAAAGGGAGGAGAGGAGGCTATGTTATTATGGAAAGGGAAAATGCAAGAAAATATTAAGCATTTGTTAACTGCTTTCACACAGCAATACATATTACAACTACAAAACATTGAAACAAAATAAAACACTTCATACTCAATAAAAGATTAAACACAGGAGCAATATTTTGGAACAAAAAGTTGGAAAACAACACTGGAAGCTTCGACGACTCACCAAAACACAAACAGGAACAATAGACCCCCTATAAACAGTAAGAATGCGCGAGGGCAGTCTGCTTGGTGGTGTCTTGGTCATGCATATGAGTTACACAATGGCGGTTTAATCTGAAGTCGGCTCGGACTGAATTGCCATCTTAGTGGCACGGACTCAGTTTGATTGTGGTGTGCTTTTTGGCAACTTTATTTTAACTGTAAGTCATTCATAGGCACACAACAAGCAACAAAAGAGAGCAAGTCGATGGTCCCTGCATCCTGGGCTGGCTCATTGTTATTTATGAACCTGGTGACCCATGTGGGCAGGGCAGTGCTAGTTGTCCATTTTCATGGATAACAATGAGCTGGAAGGTGACAATGCTGGGTGCTCGTGCGGACCATTCCCACAGACTTCTCCAATCATCCTGCGTGACATTGGTGAAGCTACGCTATTGCAACAACCAGCCGCACTACCACAGCTGTGTGGGTTGAAAACATGACAGTCACCATCCAGCAACGCCAACACAAGGGCAAGACAGATGAGCGCCCGCCATGAGTCAGTGTCAACATATAAAACAAGAACTCGCTGCACTGTTTGACAGGCAAGTTCATCAGTTCATCAGCTTACCATAGGAGTAGAACATGTTTGCTCTTCTCTTTTTGAATAGATGGTCAACATGTCCCACTTGCCAGCTATAGTATCAGAGCAAAATGTTAATGATGATGATGTGCTTAAAGAAGCACCTAAACGTTCATCTTATTTCAAGACACAACTTGTATGCTATGCTATTTCATGCTGATTGCCATCTATAAATTGCACATGTGTTGTGGGGGTATCCCGTCATTGCATCGAATACAAAGCATTGAATGCCAAAAGCATCTAAAAAAACATCAAATGCATTTTTTTCAAAGGTAAAGGTTTTATTTTAATTGTAATGGGTTTTAAGGGGTAAAAAAACAGGTGTTGGCGGGGACTCCCCCCCCATTGGAAAAAAAGAAAAAAAAATGCATTCAATGCTTTTTTTTTAGATGCTAAGGCATTCGAATGCCAAATGGCATTGCAATCACTATAAACCGCCGTGGGTAGTGCCTCCATCACCCCAATGAGCTACTGGAAGTTGCAGTCTTAAGTCCAAATATGCTGCCACTGTGGGGAGCAGCTGCGGACGGTGGCAACAGGGAGCGGGGAGCTGCCTGCCATGATGTGTCCGAGGTGTACTAGAATATATCTGGGCCCTGGCACTGCTATTATCAATGGGAGAAAGTAATCCAGAGAAACTGTTTAACCACTCCTGTACCAGCCAACACAAGCATTGACAGCTGGCCTCAGTCCTCATACGATGGCCCAATAGGACTTTGACCAAATCGGGATCAGCATTCCTGGAATTGAGCGGCGTCCTACTTGGGTGTCATTCGGAGTTCCTTTGAAATTCCCTGGTCCTCTAGGCAACCACGAGGCCCTTTGGAGAGGATGGCCATCTTTGACTCAGACGTAGTCTGGCTAGTTAGATAAATCCTTCCTGATTATTTATTCATAAAATCATGAAATTACTTTCTGTTATGTTTTATATTTTTCTGGGGCCAGAACGCAATAAATGCGTTTGTTAGAAATTGTCATTCTTTCATTGTCTTTCATAATCATGACTGAATATATAATTTTGTGATTTTATGAATCTCACTGGCAGCACGCGATTTTGTTTTCCTAATATAACGAAAAAGAATTTAGACTAAGATTAAATCTGTATTGAACAAATTAACTGTTGGTTCTAAAAAATCTATCGGAAACACGTGACGCAAAATGCCTCCATTGTACAAAAGAGGCGGAGACGCTTAAACACGTGGGTGCAGAATGTGAGGCATTAGTGACGCAAGGAACTCATTTCCTCAGAATGGTAACATGGACGAATGGTGGCAGCGAATGCTAACTGGGAGAAATGGTATGCTAACATGTGCCTTAATTGATTACCTTGACTATATAACTGTACAATGATGTACAGGATCTTGGAGGTGGCGGTTTAAGGACAATGAACTTAAAACCAGTTGACAAAAACAAACAAAAAAGTGCTGACTTTTGACGATGATGCCCTGTTGTGTGATGGTGTGTTTCTTCGTTTGTTTGCTTTGCTTTGCGATGATCAAGACACATGAAAAAATGTTATTCTAATGGAGAAATGAAATGTAAAATGAAGTTTGTAATAAAAGAATATATTTTTACAATAAAAAATAAAAAAATTAAAATTAAAATAATTTTTCTAAAATGCTGGTAGAAAACGCATCCTTTTTTTATAATTACACTGTGTCCAGAACAACAGATTAGTTTAATTAATTTCCCTAGCTATCTCCCTTTCTTTAACGTATTGGCTAGTGGGGCAATACTGCATCACAACATTCGAAGTTGTAGAAAGCAGTGCTCTATCAAACGTGAGAGCCCTTAGTCTGAGTATTCTAATTGGCTAGTCGGGTGGGTGTACATTCTAATATTGCAGGCATACTGCTTCCATTTTCGAATATCAATCATTTAATTGTGCACACTTAAAAGTCCTCATCAGAAGGGTCTGCCCGACATTTGAACACAGTTTGTCCAACATTCGTCATTATACGATGGGAAAGCCAGACACGTTCTTTTCAGCTTTTAAGCAGATGTTTGAATTTCCCTAAAGAGCGCTTTCTTCCACGGGGCCTGCCGTGCACTCATGTCCCCATGGGCAAGATCGCCTCTGGGGAGTGAAAGTGTAAAAAGGGCCAGATAGCTCTCCAGAGTCGGCAAGGACAGATAATTAAATTGCTGTTAAGTGGAGCAAGATAAAAGGTGTATGTTGCCTTCCTCTGACCCTCGTTTTTATCAGCACTTAGTACCGAGTGTCAATGGTTTTACACCCTGCGTGGTGACCGCTAGCAGTCCTTGTCCCGCCCACTCGCACTCCCGAGGGTGAGCTCACACCAGCTGGAGTGGTTTCGTGAATGTGGCGAGTGGTTTGCACACATTAGCCTGGAAATGTACAGGTGAAAGTCCAGTGTGTGGGCCACGCCACTGCCATGGCAGGAACAGGAAGGTTAAGGATTGCTCGCCGCCATCTTAGTGGGTCACGAGCGCAATGCCCTGCTATGCCCACATAAACAATGCGAATACATTCATGTATTGTGACGAAGACCCCTGCCTGGCTCCTGCAGTAGGAATGGGGGTTAGGGGCCACCACCCGCTGCGTGAGGCACCAACACATGTCCCACTAGATTAGGCAGGACCGCCAGCTCCCAAGGAAGGTTCTGCTAGAACAGATGTAACCCCAATGCTTAATTCGTGGGGGGTGGGGGAGGCGGTGGGGGGGTTGCCAGGGCTCAATTCTGGCACTCAATGTCTGAGACTCAGTTTGATTATGATGTGGTGTTCTCCCCCTTCTACCTGTATCCTGCGATCACCCTGGCTGTGCTGAAGTGGAACCTTAAGGGAAGGTCATGAAGGGTGATCACTGTTAAATACAGGGATACCCCAAACGCCTATAAATATAAACACTAGATCAGAGTAACCACAAAGCGACACAAGGATGGACGGGTAAAGCTATGTTGGTATACAGTCTCCTTAATTAACAGGTGTTATCATAGATATATTTCAAGCTAGTCCCCTGTACCCCAGCAATTTTATGTTTTATATAAAAGGGGTGGACACAATAAACTTAAAGGCATGGTCTAGTAAAAAATGTTATTTAAAAAATAGATAGGCAACATAAAAAAAAAATACTAGCATTCTCTTTTTTAAAACTTTCTATGTAAAATTTTGAGCTATTCAAGCTCAAAATTCGCAAAAGCAAGCACATGGGCGCATCCATTTTGTGAAATGGATGCCCTCCTGTGCTGGCTTTTGCTTTTGCGGCACTAATGAAGGAAAAGCCAGCCAGCTGTAGTAAACAAAAGCTACCGCTGGGTGGCTTTCCCTTCATTAGTGCTGTACGCGGAGGACGGGGACCGGAGACCAGTGCAGGAAAGCTGCAGCTGAATCTCGGTAAGTGCTATTTATTTTTTTAAAAAAATAAGCACTAGCTGCGTTTATTTTTCTAAGTTTTCCGGGCTGGAGGAGCCCGGAAAACTTAGAAATAAAACCACAGCTTTAAAAACGTTGTATTTATTTTTGCGATCGCTTTTGAAGCGACCGCAAACATATTTTGCGATCGCTTTTGAAGCGACCGCAAACATAAATACAACGTTATTGTGTTGGAAAACGCTGTGGTTTTTCTTTCCGAGTTTCTCAGGCTCCTCCGGCTCGGAGGAGCCTGAGAAACTCGGAAAGAAAAACCGCAGCGTTTTCCAACACAACCGCGTTGTGTTTCTGTCTGCTGTGGCTATCACTTTGGGTCTCCGGTGCTCCCAGGGGAGACCCAAAGTGAAAGCCACAGCAGGCAGAAACACAACACGGTTGTGTTTACATGCTGCGTAGTGTTTCTGCCTACAGCCGATTTCCCATTTGGGGCTCTCAGAGAGCCCCAAATGGGAAATGCTAAATGCTGCGTTGTTTCTGCCTAAATCTGCTTTCCCATTTGGGGCTCTCTGGCTCCCCGTGGGGAGCCCGAGAGCCCCAAATGGGAAATCCCCGTGGGGAGCCCGAGAGCCCCAAATGGGAAAGCAGATTCAGGCAGAAACAACGCGGTTGTTTTCCGCAATGCTGCATTGTTTCTGCCTGAATCTGTTTTCCATTTGGGACTCTCTGGCTCCCCGTGGGGAGCCCGAGAGCCCCAAATGGGAAAGCAGATTCAGGCAGAAACACAACGCAGTTGTGTTGGAAAACGCTGCGGTTTTTCTTTCCGAGTTTCTCAGGCTCCTCCGAGCCGGAGGGGCCTGAGAAACTTGGAAAGAAAAACTGCAGCGTTTTCCAACACAATAACGTTTTATTTATGTTTGCGGTCGCTTATGTTTGCGGTCGCTTCAGGTATGAGGGTCGAGACAGTGGCTTTGGCCTCAGTTTGCTTAGCCTCATTTAGATGTATATTTCTGTCTAGGTGAACAACATTGTTACATTCATGCCCATCGTGATCTTCCCTTTCAAAGGTACTTTTCTTCCTTCCTATTAAGCTGCTATCATGCAACAATTCAGAGGAAACCACAAAGCCCTTCCTTTACAATTCATGACTTGCCGCTAGAATGGCTCTTACTCCCAACCTTGACTTTATTCCCATTTCCACTATATCAGTTCATTTAGCATGTGGAAACCGGATATACCCAGTGTCTACAGTTAACAAATAAAACAAGTCTAGTACTCCTTTGTAGATCGATAGTATTGTACTACAATTGAGCGGAATTTACCTCTTCCTAGTCACATCCACATGTTTCATCCAAACGTGCGGTACAGCAAATGACAAGGTACCCGATGTGAACTGTTCTGTTGATGGTCATGTTCCTGTCCCTTCTGTTCACCAAGGCATTTACAGGTCTTTGTACCTTGTCTCCCAGATGTCCCCGGGCATGGTTCAAAGTATGATTCCTTACTCCTATCATCCTCTGTTTGAGTATGGATAACTCTACAATTGTTCTTCAGCCCTTCCTGACTTTATTGTGTGCCCTGTCAACAGCACTGCTATGGCCTGTTTCCTCATTTTCTTGAGCGCATTTTGTATCACAGGGATTTCCAAGAAAAAAGTTAACATCTATCAAGACCTTGGAATTAGCTTTCCCAGGCAAGAAAATGGGCGACAGCCTTTTCGGTTCCTCTTGTTTTTCAGTTTGAACCCCCACTGTGATTGCCATTAGTTGAGCACATTTATCCATACCACTTTCCACTGCCATCTTTAGACCCAGTCTTTTTGCCCCCGGGTCTCATCATTCAAAGGTTCTCTATTCTTTTCTCCTTCCACTTGCTTAGTCCTTGTTGCATCTTCCTCACTAACGAGTGGCAGCTTTAGCTTCCGAACAAATTGTGTTGTCTCAGACTTATGAGGCTTTTTCCTTCTTTGGTGTTTTGTTTTCTATACCTGCTGTTTTTTCCCCCCGATGGATTCTATTATTTGCACTCCCTGCTTTTTTTTCAGTCTCTTCTTTGTTTTACCATTAGACTTATTGCTCGTCTCCTTAAGTTGTTGCATTCGCTGTTTATTCCCTGAGCTGGGTAGTGCTATTCTTTGATTTTGCAGGCATTCAACCTCTGATATCTGTGCCAAACGCACAAATTCCTCCACAATTGACTCCGAGAGGGGTGTGTCATTCAAAAACAACTATATTCCCTTCTGGGCTGCGTTATACACCCCAGACCCGCATTTATTCTAATAATAACAGTGCATCTCTTGCCTCATATCTTTCACATTCTCATTCATTCTCATCAATTCTCGCCCATATTACATTGCTTGAGGGTAGATAGATGATCTCTAACCAATCCACGACTTTGCACCAATAGATCCATTGATTCACTTATTTCCATCGGGCAACGTCATTCTGGCTCTGACTTTTACGAATTGGAAAAAAGTTGGGTATGTTTTTTTAAAAGTTGTCGCAGTCAGTGTATTTTCTGAACGTATCACCTGTGCTTCCATCGAGGTGAGATGGTTCGGTGTAGAAATAGCCATGGTTCCACATTCCCCCTGTACATTTAGGCCCAAAGACGAGGGAGCCTGATTATCATAAATGCATTTTCGTTGTGATGGTAATCCTCGCGACTGCAAACATAATGAAGACTTGAAATGAGATTTCAGATGATTCTTTAATTTACTCCCTTCACATGTGGGTTCCTGGAATTCCGGGGCTCTCAAATCGTCCCCTAAAACAGCACTTTGCAAGTTGTATATGTGGGCCATATTTGGACTCTGAGAAATTAGAGATCCTAATAAGAGGACACCATTAAAGTGACCCGTTGCTGCACGTGAGGCTGCTATCAAGAAATATTCTTCTTCTGGCTTTGTTTTGTCAACGCAGATCAACAAAGACACCCAACTCACAATTCAAGGATTTCAATGTGGCATTTCGATATGGCAAAAGACAGTCACTCCCACAGATATGCTATTGGAGTGTTTCCACCTTTTACTCTTTGCTACTCACGCACAGTGGGACCCTTGAATTAAAGGTGCAGCCCGGGGAAATCCAGAATGTATCACTTGAATTTCTTTACACGTGTCTCACAAATATCCCAAAAGGGTTGGTAGGTTCAGCAAGGCGCTCGCCTATGGTGCAAGAGGCTGGCATGATCACTGGGGAAGGAGGTCTATAAAGACAGGGTTGGTCTGGAAACCAAAAGAGTCACTGGAAATCATTTCCAAAATGTCCCTGGCCATATTACACATTTTCAGCCAGCCCAACCCTTTTCCTATGAGAACATTTTAGAACAAAATAGGTTACCACAGAAGAGGCCCAGGGTGCAGAGGCCTGCCAGGAAATCACCAGAGTGCCCTATAGGCCAGTACACCCCTGGTTAAAGGCTTTCTTGAGAGTTGGGAAACGATGAAGGAAGGGTGGATCAGGCGGTATCATGAAGGGAGCTCTTAGTGGTCACATCCACAGGAGTTGGGGCGCAGTGGCTAGAAAGACACCAGTCTATTGCAGAAGGTATATCCGAGTGTTTACTTGGGGAACGACACCAGCACCAACCACAACTCGGAGCAATGGCTGCCGTCTATACATGTTGGCATCCTCCCAGCGCCTAAAACCAATCCCTGATCCCAACAGAGAGCACTGCCAGCCTGCCACCCAAAAAGCCATCTTTCCTCCTAAGCATGTCTGCACCCTTCGGCTCGCCAGATGTTATAGACTACATCTCCCATGAGCCGCAGCCAGAATAGTTAAAGGTAAGAGCTCATGGGAGTCATAGTCCAGAACTTCTGGAGACCAGAACCGCAGGGCACAGAAGCCACCAAATTGCTTATATTCGTTTCTCCACTTTCTCCCTCGTTTTCTCACAGGCCCTCTTATGTAGAATCTCGTAGCCTCTCCTGGTATCCTAACTCCCTCCTCTGCATTCCTGCTGCGCCCTCTCTTATCCTCTGCCCCCACCTACTGCAGTCTCCCTGCCCCACAGTCCAACCCCAGTGCCTATTTCTCCTGCATTGTGGCTCTCTTACATGCACTGTCCTTCGCCACCCTTAGCTGCCTCCCCACTCAAGAGGCCCCAGCACCCCCTTTCTGTGTACCCTTCTCTCCTTCACACCCACGTCGTCTGCGATAGAGGAACCAGGACACGTTATCTGTCTTCCCTCTCTCTCCCCTATATTTAAGACAGAAACAATAAAAATTCATTTACGAGTCCATTAGTGCTGTCTTAAAAAAATGTAATCACTAAAAAACGTGGTGAGAACTGAAAATATGGGGCCATTTTTCAGCAAAAGGCTCTGTGAAAAGCTCCGATTCTTGTCCCGATTCCAGGACCCGCGAAGGAGCCATTAGACTAATGGGGTCCCGGATCTCCACTCCAAGAGTTCCTCAACTACTGCTGATGAATGGGGCTGCCAAGCCAGGAGTAGGCGGGGGTCTGGGGGGCACAGAGAAATGCCAAAGCCAGCCCAAAGGAAGGGCGGCACGGAGACATGCCAAAGCCAGCCCAAAGAAAGGGTGGACGGGCATGCCAATGCCTGCCAGAAGAGGGGGGTGCACAGAGACATGCCATAGCCAGCCTAAAGGAAAGGGGCCGAGGGACATGCCAACGCCAGCCAGAAGAGGGGGGTGCACAGAGACATGCCATAGCCAGCCCAAAGGAAAGGGGCCAAGGGACATGCCAACGCCAGCCAGAATAGGAAGGGGCACAGAGATATGCCAAACACAGCCCATAAGGCGAAGGGGGCGCACTCAGACATGCTAACCCCAGCCTGAAGACAAGGGGCACAGGGACATTCTAACGCGGGTGTGCACAGAGACATGTCAAAACCAACCCGAAGGAAGGGGGCACAGGAACATGCCAAATCCAGCCCAGAGGAAGGGGCCACAAATGTACATGCCAGAACCAAACAGAAGGGAGTCAGGGGGGTGCACAGAGACATGCCAAAGCCAACCCGATGTAAAAGGGGGGGGGACAAGGACATGCCAAAACCAGCAAGAAGAGAAGGGGGCACAGAGATATGCCTAACACAGCCCATAAGGAGTATGGGGCACACCGAGACATGCCAACCCCATACTGAATGGGAGGTGTGCAAGGGAAATGCCAACCCACGCCTGGTGAAAAGGTGTGCACTACAAAGGTGAGTTCTCAATGATGAGCATGGAGATTTTGGGTTGTTTGACCGTTACAGAAAAAACCACGACATAAAAGAAGGTAGCGGGTTTGGCCGAAAATACCTTTTTTTGCATTACAGTAAAACTACCCAGAACCAATGGTTTTGCTGCGAACACCCACCCTCCCTTACTTATCTTGCGGCAGCACACTTCCGTGTGTGCTGCTGACTCCCTGTGTGCTGATTCAGAAACTCAGAGTGTACAGTATTGAAGTGTATCTGTGTGTTACTATTATATTGCTCCCTTCTAAAGAAGGTTTTATAACTGACTGATAAATAAATTAATAATTTGTTTATGCAAGAAACCTTGAGTGTAAGAGTTTATTTGAATACCTGTAACTGTGAATCTTTGTGTAACTCTCCCTGTGTCCCTGACAGTTGTATCTCCGCTTTCCACTCTCTCTTCATCTTCCAACATTGGGCCTGATTCGCACAAGCCTTTATAATGATGCAATCCCATTGAAACACACTCTATGAATCAGGCCCATAGTGTCATCACTGTCATCACCTTCACCTGCATCTCTGTTTGCAAAATCTAGTCTCCCAAGGGGACTCGTCCTAGGAATTCCACTCATCCCCTCACCCAATATATTCCTTTCCCCATCTTGCAGAGACCCCCCTCTATTCCTCTTTTATGCTGCTGGTGCCACCCCTCCTGCTCCTGTACACAATGCCAATCCTCCTTCATATAGCCCCTTCCTCCCCTTCATCTGGAACTGTAGTCTTTTTAAGAATCTCATCAACTTCCTTGCAGTGTCTCTCTAAGCTCATCTCTGTTTCTCTTTGTTCTTGTTTTCTGTCTCTCTATGTCTGGAAGAGTATGCCCTCTCATAATATCATCAACTTCTTTTCCTCACCTTTCCCTACTTCTTTCTATATCTTGTTGTCTCTCCCTTTCCCTTTCTTCCTCTATTTTCCTTTCTCTTTCACTCTCCTCACTTTTTCACTTCTAATTTTTGCTTTCTTCTTCTCGTTTCTTCTTCCTTTTATTTTCTCCTGTTTCCTTTCTCTCTCTCTCCCATTCCATTTCATTCCTTCTTTCTTTCTCTCTCTCCCCTCTTTTCTCTTCTTCCTGTTCCTGTCTTTCTCTAACTTCCCTTTCTCTTTCTTTAAAATTGTCCATGCCCTTCTTTTCCATCCAACTTGAGCATTATCTGTCCTCCTATCCATTAATTCGGTATAATTGCTGTCTCATCCTTGTTGCCCTGCCTTCCTCCCTTTCTCTTTCTGGACCTCCTCTCCGGCTTCTGTCAGTTTTTCTTGTAAGTCACTGAAGCATGGGGCACCGACAGTTAAGTAAAGCACTCGTCAGATTCCGCGTGTGTGGACACTGGCCTTTGCTTATTTATTTTTTCTCCACTTATAATGCCCTCACTACTGTACACGGGGGTGCCAATGGGGATTAGTATACCCCGCCGTTGCTTTTAATGCTGGTAATGGATATAATCCCTATGCTTCTGGAGGTGGATCACTGCTCTGGGGTGGAGGAGTAGGAGCCATGGATGATATGCCCCCTTCGCCATGCAGATTAAGCATCCGTTCTTTCACGGGTGGCTCCTCTATCTCTTCCCAATACATTTTCCACAGTTCCAGAACAGCTAGTCGATTCTGTAACTGTTTTCCCTTATACACAGCATGTAAATAGATGCACATGTGTACTGTCTTAGAGTGAGTGCCTTCCTCAGTCAAGGGCATAACATTTTGCCCGTTGTGTCTCACCACCCACTGTGTGTGGTTTTTAATGATTTGGTCCTCAACCGGGGTAATAGTTTGTACAGGTGGATAATGGGAGTAACTCCCATCATAATACCTCACAGCTAACTTACTTATACTTACCAAATGTTATTTCAATTCTCACTCACCCTTTTACCACCCTTTCACACCGTTACCCAACAATACTTCTCTTGACTTAATACTTCTGCATCTCTCTCGGAGGCCCTCCTCCTTCGTCACCAAATGCTTCAGACCAGCACCACAACAAAGACACTCACGCTCCGAACAGCCCCACTTCGCTGTTCCCTCCAAACCTTCTAAGTGACACCACAACTATCACTCACACTCTGAGCAGTCCCACCTTGCTGCTCTAACATGGGACCACCCTCATCGGTCCACACCACAACAGTACGTCCATCAAAATACATGGCAATATACACAATAGTCCCCTTTCTACAAAGCCTAAGCTATTTTACAAGAAAAGGCTGGTGGCAGCAATGACTTCGCAATAAAATACACTACAGCCATCTTCTAAATTCCTGGTAAGGTGTTTGTCTCTTCTTGTTATTATGAAACAACCTCCTAACCCCGTTTTGCCAGGGCTATGTCATACTTATGTAGATGAAGAGCCAAAAACCCTGACCAGAAGCTCCGCCTCCAGGTTGCCTATGTGTTTGGAACCGGAAATTGCGAGACGTGCAGTACCACTGAGGATGCCTGTACCGCAAAGAATTCTTCAAACAAGGTATCCACTGAGAAAACCCTCTTCATTCAGGGTGCATTCACGAAGATATGATGGTCTTCTGGACAGAGTCCTGGAAGAAGAATGAAAAAGAATGAAGAAAGAGAACTGGTGGCATCATGAAAAGCAGCACTGATGCACCCAGAAATGACAAAAGAACATAGACATTCTATAAAATCTGAAGAGGAGGTGTCAAAGATGAGCGATATCTCAGGCTTGAAATGAAGATGCTCATGCAAAGAAATGCTGAAGCAAATGCAAGGTCATTTTACAATTATACAGCTGCTGTAACGCAAGTAGACAAAGTAATCTTTAGGCTGGCTATGTGGTGAATAGATTGCAGCGATTGCGCCAATGTATATACATAGGAATGCATAGAACTTGGATGTTCCATGATGCACTTTAGCAAAGCTTGTACCCTGTGAATGGAAAGGGTTTCAGTGTGGCACAGTTGGAAAATACCTAAAGGTGAAGGAGAATCCAAGAAAGGTTGGCTGTCCCAGCACCAAGATTCAAGGCCTCCGTGAGCCTGGTTGTCTGTCAAGTAGCTACATGAACGTGAGAAAGAAACAAACTTCTGTTGGAGATGGAATTAAAAAACACTGAAGATGTCAAGAGTTAATCATTTAATAGTATTACATGCAGCAAAGAGCTCAAAAACTTGGTCTCCAGTCACATGGTCAGATTGAAATAGACTTTGGGAAGAGCTACACCAAAACCAGAAGATAAAACCATGCCACACTCCCTTTCATTCTCAGGCACAGAGAGCTTCTGCAAGGCCAAGTTCAAAGCCTCAATTGAATGGCAGACCGCAAGAGTGATCATAGATGTCAGGCTAATTGGGTGGGAAGCTATGGTCAAGACCAGCCCACAGGCACCTGGGGTACCAGCCTGCGTGCTGCTAGTGTGTGGAATACTCCAGAAGGGTACAAGTGTGCCAATCAATTATAGAGGGCCATGTAACAGAGAGCCCCATAGTTTGGGTAACCAATGGATCGTTGTGTATTTTGTGACGATGAAGATGACTTTCACTAGAGGAGGGCTTAGTTGTCCACCTGATGTTAGAGATCCAATTACAACCCCCGTCAGTATGGAGCGTATACTTAGATGTTCCCTGTAAGCCTATCACATCCCCAAGTAGGTGTTTGTTGTTGCCACGTAGTGTGACGTCACTGATGATGAGTTTTGACTATAAAAGTTGTGTTTTTTATGAAATTTATCAAGATCGTGCTTTGAGATGTCCGTTCATGTCCGTTGTAACTCCCTGTTTTAGATAATTGAAAATAAAACAGTACTACGTTTTGCCAACTTCCTGAGTCAGTTTGATTATTGATGCATGAGTAAGTTCTGCATCCCCACCCATCTCTAAGTATAGCTGCTTCGTCTTAAAGGACCCAGGTCTATGGGCTCACGTTGTAGCAGAGAGAGCATGGTTTAAGATCTGTTGACCCAGTAGGCTTTTAGGGTCTTGGAATATTGGACGTCCTCTGTCATTTAGCTGGAGGGACGTAAGACTTCCTGTGGATAGCGGCCGAAAATAAGATCTTGCAAGACACAATAAGATATGTGGGACGGGTCCCTCTTTCACAGAATTCCCCTCCTGGTCTCTACAGGCAGCTCAGCGGACCGAATGCTGCAGCGGCCGGTTGAGGAGGATATGATCCCGAGCGTCAGGAGCTGAAAAGCGAATGGTGAGTAGATTGAGAAAGGTGGCAAAAAACGATATATGCATATTAAGTGGGGAAAGTGATCATGGGAAGAAAGTAACAGAGGGTTGGCGGGGTATTTAGTTAATGACGAAGAGCATCAAGTAGAGGTATATGAAAGACGAGGAGCGTCATAGATTAAGCCCATAAATCCTACGTCCAAGGGACGTCTAGAAGAAGTTATTTCAAAATCCAAGTGGATATACCTAGGCTACGAGCGAACAAGGTTCGCTAAGGGAAATAACTCACACTCTGATCAAAGTAGTTTTAGGGGTGAGAATAAGCAGCAAGGAGCGCTGAGAAGAGATATATATGTTGGGGCCGGCCAGTTTGTCTGTTTGTATATTGTATGTATTGTATGCATTAAGGAAATGATGAAATATTGAAGAGCGACAAATAATAGATTGTGGTAAAAGGCTGAGAGTAGATAATTTATTTATTTAGTTGTTAATGGTGTTGATTGAATAGGAAGATTGAAGAAAAGTGAGACATAGAGGTTTGGAGCGGCAACAATTGGTGCACGCTCATATTATATTGTTTTTCTGAAAAGTATTTTCTGAATAAAATAACGGTAAGTTTTGACAGTCGATTGTTACCTGTCATAATGGAGGATGTTACTCTGCTCATGCATCTGTGTAAACAGCTGCCAAATCATGCACCCAAGCTTAAGCAGTATAGTGCAGAATGGGTTAAGGACATGGCAGATAAAATGTTCATGCCATTGCCACAATGGGGATCATTGTCAAAAGCAGTTTTGCAGCACATGACCACATACCTGCACACTGCGTACACAGGAAAGAAATTCGAAAAAAGGTTAACTAGCTTAGAGATTTGGAAAATGTATCAGGAGGAACGGGAATACCTGCCTCCTGAAGATTGGATACTTAACCAGTGTAAAAGAGGGGGATGTTGAGCCTTCTGCTCCCCCTAACACACCTGAACTAAATAGCAATAGTGCGACAGATGAAGGATTGTATCCATTAAGAGAGCTTAAGGCAGCAACCGGATATAGTAATCCGATACATGAGCCGCCTGCTTATTACAGTGACAAGAGTCCAGAGAGAACTCTAGAAAAAGATGTGATCTCTAGAGTCCCACGGGACAAAGAGAAAAGTGAATGACCAAGTGTGACCCTAGATCTAGAACTAGAACTTGAGAGATGGAAAGGAGAAAAAGATAAGTTGAGAAGCTAGCACTCATACATAACAAATGTATGGGTGGTCAGATATTGCTCAAACTTGATGGGAAGAGCATAGAGGAAATGCGGCAAGGGCAAGATCAAGATGAGTAAGATAAAAAAGACAGAGAACGAGAGAAACGATTGAAAGAAGACGAGTATAAAAGGAAGAGTAGACAAAGACGGGAACACATGATTCAGGAAGAACAGTTAAGGAAGGAAGAGCGAGCAGAAGAGAAAAGAAAATATGACAATAGGCAGAGAGCAATCGAAGAACGATATAGGCTACAAAAGAAAAGAAGAGGGAGAACAGAAATTAAGAGATAAAATAATGCAAAGACGAAGAGATGAAGAGGTGCGTAGGGCAAATGAAAGAAGAGGCATAGGGAAAATGAGAGAAGAGAAGCAAAAAGACAGGAAGAAGAAAGGGTTATGGAGGAAGCAAAGAACCGAAGAGAAGTAGATTAGGAATTGGAACAAAAAGAAGGCAGAGGACACACGACATTCATCGCATTGAGAGAGAGCTAATGGAACCGAGTCCAGTAGTATTATGGGAGGACATAAAGGAGTTCCTCCCACCGCAAGAACCAATGCCAGGACCCTCTAGAGTAAATCTAGAGGAGAATTTTGAGATAGGAAGCATCGGAGACAGAATCGAGAAGGCTTATCAGGAGATGAGGACAAAAGGTTAATTGAGAAATAAAGGAAAAGACGATCGATCTGAACGTGCCCAGTCACGAGGCAAGGAGGGACACCTGTTTAGCCTCAAGCATAGAGCCCTGTCTTTGGACAGGCTGACTCTAAACAGAGACGAGAAGGATGACAGTCATGCTAGTTGGGGACAAGATATGTCAGACGAAGACAGGGAAACCTTCCGTGGGGAGGAAGGTGCCGGTACATGCAGTCCCAAGTGGTGTTTTCAGACTGATAAAGTGAGGTGGTCAGATTTGGACCTGCCTAAAGAAAGGATGCCAGAGTCCATGGCGCGGCCAGAGCGACCTAAAAGGCGACCTCTTAGTGAGAGGCGGGACTCCCCACCCTATGTGAGCAGACTGAGGTTATTACCAGGAAGAAGGCGATCCCGAACCATTGTCCCTACTATGAATAGGCAGACAATGGGAGACGATTGTGATTTTGGGATTTCACAATTTCCCTTGTTAGAAAAAGGAGGGGCCAGACCGCAGTATATCCCATGGCCCCAAATGGAAAAAACTATTTAAGATGTAAATTGCATAGTTGAACGCTGGGGCAGGAAAATGGATTGATAAATTGGAAAAAATTACAGGAGGAAACACGTTAGCTATGGGGGACATTGAGGGTCTTCTAGCAGCTATACTTGGGGAGATGGCTGACAACATTTGGACGAGAGCAGGATACTCAAGTGTCACAGCACAGAACACAGCGCATTACAGGGCACGGTTTAATAATTGCAGAGCGGCAGTCTGGAAAGCCCTTAGAGTACAACATCCTGATACATCAAATATGGGCGCAATTATGGCACTTAAGATGAAGGAAGGCAAACATCTTCTTGCTTATATTCAGAATTCTCAGGAACAGTGGTCTTTGGAAATGCGAGCGCCTTGGGGGAAATTGATACCTGTATTCTACATTTTTTGTGTTAGGGATTGGCAGATCAGGTGCAGCGACAGCTTAAGAAGCTGGTGAGTATGGAAGCAAAGCCATGGCCAGAAATACAATTACCATTGCGCACCTTTGTCGATTGCTGCAAGAGAAAAATTGAAAGAGGGAAGATGCTAGGAAGCTTGAGGAAGCCAAACTAGTACAGAAAAAGCTGTTGAAATATGATTTTGATGGGGCAATGTTGACTAGCGGAGAGGGGCTAGGGTCACAGCAGGGAGCAGGTATGTCACAGGTGAATAACCCACGGCAGAGGGATCAAGGAAGGAATGGGTGTATGCCGAGAGGCATGGGAGGCTTCCACAGAAGAGGAGGCTTTCAGAATAATCAGGGAAAATTTCAGAATAACCAAGGCGGTTTTCAGAAGGTGCACAATGATGATCAAGGCCTGCCGGAGGGCAAATTAGAAGACCCCCTCCTGTGTGTTGGACATGTGGAATGACAGGAAACATTGTTCGATCATGTGGGAGCCAAGGGTACATACAGAATGGGCAATTCTCAAGAGGGGGGAAAGCTTATCCTCCAGCATATAGCCCAAAAAGCAGGGAAGGGTTTGCCCAAGATCAAACAGTGTATCAAGCACAAGCACCACGAACACAACAGGCTTTGCAACCACAGCAAGCACCATTGAATCCATCAGAAGGGCAGTCACAGCATGCACCCATGCAGAAACAGCAGAGCGCAAACACAGGACAGTTATTGACTCCTAGTGTAGGGGGTGTCACTATCGAGGGTAGGAATCCTTTTAGAGGTACAGGAATAAGTATGCACCCACAATAGGACAGCTTACATGGTGGCTTGATGTGTTCAGTACTATCAGTGATGCCAGATCCTCAAGAGGAACCAAGGGTTGACGTTACCATAGGAGGCAAATCCCTTTCTTTTTTAGTAGACACTGGGGCAACTCGCTCATGTAAACGAGAGGGAATATTTTTGTTATCAGGAAATGCCATGAATGCTTAGGGGTTCTCTGGAGCTACAACCAGAGTTCCTTTCACTGAGAAATTGCTAGTCTCTATAGGAGAGTGTGATATGTCTTTTCCCGTTGTTGTATTCAAGGCAGACGCCAGTTAATATACTGGCCAAGATTTAATTACCAAGCTAAATATGATGATTTCCTTCACTGATGAAGGCATAGTGTGTTCAACGCCATGAATACATTATTTAAATGTGGGTGAATTTATCATGGCATTTACTGGGCAAATAGCTCTGGGGGAACGCCGTTAGAGCCCGACATTTGTCACTATGGGGTACGCATTTTGTTAACATGGTTACCCGGTTTAGTGGGCAAGATTATGATAATACCTGATGAATATCTGTACAGGCCATAGATATCTATGGACAAAGAGGGGGGGGACAGGTTTTTCCCTTGGAATTACAGGCAGCCCTATGCGAGGGGAGTTGGCCATGCTCGAAGGATTTGATGATGAGGGCAGGTCATGAAGAATAGTGATTGCTATTGGGGAAGGATATAGATTGACTGACATCACAGATGAGCATATGTTTAAAGACTACCCGTCAGATGATGAAGTAGTGTTCAAAATAAGCATTACCTATTGGATCAGGACAGAAAGACGAGAGATTCCACAGAAGATGATGATAGTGCGGCAGCGTCCTGCATTTTTTGATGAGGAGCTGGAGAAAGTACCAATTTCCTTATGGACTCTGGGCCCTTATGACATAGGCATGTTAAAAGGGGTGGGAGAAGTTAAAATTAAGTTGAAACCAGGAGAATATTTACCTCAAGCAAGGCAATATCCGATGTCTCGAGAGGCAGTCAAGGGTATTTTCAAGACTATACCTGCTATGATGGAACAAGGTATCTTAGTGACATCAGAGTCACCATGTTATACCACGGTGTATCCGATTAAGGAATCAAAGGGTGGGTCATGGTGTTTAATTCGGGGTATGAGACAGATTAACCAGATTGTAGAGGCAGAGTTTCCTCTAGTTCCCAATCCTGTGATGGTTTTGTGCAGCATTCCCCCGGAAGCGTGATATTTTATGGTGATTGACTTGAAAATACGTTTTTCTCAATCCCGTTGCATAAAGATTCCCAAGTTCTTACGCCATTTATGTTCCATCAGACTAAGCTGAAAAGTACACATTAGCCCCAGGGGTACTGTGAATCTCCATCGATCTTCAATAGGGTCCTGCAGATGGACCTAAGCAACAATGAATTGCCACGCATTGTGCTGCAATACGTAGATGATATTTTGGTCAGTAGCACAACAGAAGAAGAGTGCACACAAGACTCAATTCAGCTAATTATTATTTTAGCAGACAAAAGATATAAGATAGATAATGAGAAATTGCAGTACTTTCAGGAAGAGGTGTTGTACATAGGACAGTTAATCTCACATGAAGGAAATAAAGTTACACCTGAAAGAGCTGAGGCGATCTTGAAAGCGTCAAAACCGTAAACGAAAAAGCAAATGCAACCGTTTTACGATATGTAATTATGTTAGAGCATGGGTATTTGATTATAGTTCATACACAAGACCTTTGTTGCTGGCCCTGAAAAAGACACAATTGAATAAGGAAAAAATTGAATGGACTGAGGAAATGGACGAAGGATTTGATGAACTAAAAAAGGCAATTTGCACAGCTCCAATTTTAGGAATTCCCAATCATTCTGAGGAGTTCTCTTTATTCTCGCACATGAATGGGACAGTCAAGACAGCAGTACTCACACAGAGCACTACATTGGTGTACAGACCCTTAGCATATTACAGTGGTATTCTAGATGCAGTTAGGAGGGGTCACTTTCCTTGCGAACACTCGTTGGCAGCAGCCGCGTTTGCTATCGAGAAATCTGAAAGCATAGTGATGGGGTGCTCCATGACATTATTTGTTGAGCATGCTGTGTTTGCTGCTTTGGAGAAACCTAAAGGGACACTGACATCTCAAAGAGCTACTGCTTATGATGTGGTTATATCGAATCCAGCGATCAAAATAGTCAAGTGTAAAATGGTGAATCTTGCCATGTTTGTAGCCGAACCAGAGGCAGCAGATGAGCAAGTGCATGATTGCTCAAACTATGAGGAATTCTATGACGAAATCCGGAGAGTGAAGGAAAATGCTCTAGCAGCTGAGGAGGTTCTCTTTATTGATGGTTCTTCAAAGATCGATCAAACTGATGGAGAAAGGCATGGTAAGATACAGAGCCAATGGGAAATTTGAAGTGCTAGCAAGTGTGAGACTAATGTCTCATTTTTCAGCATAGGCTGCAGAATTGGTGGCGCTTATTGTCACGCTCAAGAATCACGCAGGGCAGGAAGTGACAGTGTCCAGTGACTCTGCCTATGTAAAGTCGACCATGCAGGCAGGGATAGCATTTTGGAAAAGGAGGGGCTACCTCCGAGCAGATGGCACTCCAGTGCAACACGCCGCATTATTGGACAGGCTTATTAAAGCACGACAACTCCCGGTAGCCATCGCAATAGTTAAGAGCGCAGCACACACTAAGAGACTGACTTTTTTTCACGAGGAAACCAAGCCACAGACGAAGAGGCCAAAAGAGTTGCATATTCTTCTGATATTTTTTGTTTCAATACTCCTGATGTGAAAGAGAAAATGGTTGTAATAATAGTTGTGAATGAAAGCTTTAATCATTTGTCATGAATGCAGTTAATGGAGGTGCAAGATGGAGTTCCACAGGAAGAGAAAGACCTGTGGATGCGGAGGGGGTGTTCTTCATCCCCGTCCGAAGCATTGTGGTGAGAAGACAGAACTGGTAAACCAGTGATGCCTGAAGCCTTATAAAGGGTGGCGTTAGAACAGCTACACTAACCTGCACATGTCACTAGGGAGAGCCTCACAGCAACCATTGCACAGGACTGGTTTGTACTGAACCTCTGCAAAAATCGTTTGTCTACAAAGTCCATCTAACTGCCAGCAGCCAGCGGATTGGGCTTCTCAGCCACATTAGCCAATCGGCTGCGCCGGCAGGCGAGCGCCGGCCCAGGCAGTAAGGTACAGGCAAGAAGGCTCCCTGTCCCGAGCCTGTCCAGAGCTGACAGAGCCCAGGGCCAGACTTGCTGCCTGCTCGCCCCTGCATCCTGATGGACCTGTGTGCCTGCTTTGGCTCATCTTACTAGGTAAGCCCCCTTGGCTTGTTAACTCGACATCCCTTTGCTCTGCCCAGTCACCTGATATCGTGCTCCAACAGCTATTGCCCAACGAGCATGCCGCCCTCTCAAACCCTGCAACATTGCATCTCATGACCACCCTTAGTTGGTTACCAATGAACAAACGCGCTTCTACAACTACATCTGACTCTTTGGATCATTACTGTGCCATTATGTTGCATGATTTGCATTAACATTGTTGCCTACCACTCCTGTGCCCTGCTTTGCATCTTATTGCATGTTGTTGTTGCTGCTTTAATACTACATTCTGCTTAGTACTGCCGTGTAACGCTCCGTATCCTACTTCACTGTATGCTTTCAACACTACCCCATAGTCAGATATACCCTCCTCACACCTGCCTTTACACACTAGTACTGATATCTCAACTATCCCTGAATGAAGGCTCTGTATAGCTTCTCTGACTCTGCCTGCACACTGATGCATAAAGAGCTATGTTAGTCATCCGAGACTGTGTTTCATGCCTCATATACTGAAATTCGAAACTAGATATGACTGAGTTTATGACTCATATATTGAAATTCGAAACTAGATGTGACTGTGTTTTTGCCTCATATATTGAAATTCGAAACTAGATGCAACTGTTTTTCTGCCTCATATACTGAAATTCAAATCTAGATATGCCTACAGCAATTCTTACCTAAGCGCACCACGCATCCCATTTACTTAGAAGCCCAACCTTGCCCACAGTCTCCTTCCGTGACCAGAATCTACTGCATGCTATCTAGATCTTCGGGCAGGTGGCACTAACCCCTCCCCAGCCCTTCATCACCTGCCCTTGCCTAGCAAAAGTACTGTGCTCCGCATTTTACAAACTACTCACGTAGACTCCCTGCCTTATCCACAAGGTTGCCCCAAACCCCACTTGAGCCCCCCCGTGCATTGCCTACTGCTGATGTGTTAGCTGCGATTAGGCCCAGGTGCCCACCATGCATTGCCTATTGCTGCTGTTCTCTCATTGCTAGTGACTAGTTAGCTGATGTGTTAGCTGTGATTAGGCCCAGGTGCCCCCCATGCATTGCCTACTGTTGCTGCATTAGCTGTGATTAGGCCCAGGTGCCCCCCATGCATTGCCTATTGCTGCTGTTCCCTCATTGCTCACCCAACACATACACCATTATGCTGGTCCAGAATTTTATCTCTGACTATATTTACCTTGCAGTATATATCACCTTTAAACTGTCAGCATTATTGGGACCACTACCACACTATTACTACACCCTTACTGCTACCCCACACGCCCACCTCTTCTCCTGTGCCTCACAACATATACCTAACATGGCCCCCACCTCACACGAGCTATGCCGCTATGGCACCTCAAACTGCACACAGCAGCAACACCCTACGTCGGCCACTCCTGCTAACCCTTACCTCAATTCACCGCCCCTCTGGCTCGAACACTTTGCCATGAAGCCCACTCCTAACCAACCTTGCTCTGGGTCCGCCAGAAATCTTAGATTGGGAGCTAGACTCTCCCATCCTTCCTACCGCCCCACCAACACCCACCTGCCAACCAAACCATCTTGCATCAGGCCCACAGCCTCTGCCCACCCCCACGCACCCCCACCCATACTGGACATTACAACTGACATGAGTACCTTACCACACAGCCCCACTACTGGTCTTAAGGCTGTCCTGATCAACATAGGTCACTCACGGCTCATGCACTTGACATAGCTGACCTTATAACCACCCACGACCTGGACCTCATAGCCGTTACTGAAACCTGGCTCCATGCTGTCTCAGGACCTCTGCTATCACTAGCAATCCCTGAAGGCTACACGATCATTAGATGTGACCGTAACACGGACCAAACTAAAGGAGGCGGTGTTGCCATCATCCACAAAACTTCAATTAACCTCCGCATCACCACCCCTTGCCTAATTACCTCAGCAGAGCTACTCACAGCCAAGCTAGCCATTACCCCCAACCGGACCATCACACTCCACATCATATACAGACCACCTGGCCCACTATCATTGTTTGATGAGGACCTCTCCCACATCCTCACTGACAACAGTAAGTCTAAGTCTCAAATCATAGTATTAGGTGACTTCAATCTAGGCTACCTAGACCCAAACGACGGCTCTGCCCAGGACATCAACAACCTGCTACTTAACCTAGCCTTCACACAACAGATCACTCTGCCTACCCATTCTAAGGGCAGGACCCTCGATTGGATAGCTAACTTAAACTGTGACACAAATATCGAATCCATTCAACCATGCGCATGGACCGACCACCATCTTATCACCTTCAGCATCCCCGCTAATATCATCCACCCCACGCCTAATTTTGCGCCCGCCACCTCCACTAGAAATAAGCGTAACATAACTTGCATTAAACTACTCTCACTTATCCTCCCTGCTCTCAACGATATCTCATCCTCATGCTCTGACCCCACTGTCTTGGTTGACTTGTACAATCAAACAAAGCTCAAAGCGCTTGATTTTATCGCGCCCTCCAAACTAAGAAAACCCAAACCTCGGGCCCACCTCAACTCCTGGTTCACGCCACAGCTGAGAACCTTACGCAAGGAAAAAAGGACCCTTGAAGCACGATGGAAAAGCAATCCAACGGAAGCCAACAAAGCTAGTGTCGCCTTAGTTACTCTTAATTACAAAGAAGAAATACTCACGGCAAAAAAAGAGACGTACAATAAACACATTGAACTTGCCCAATCTAACACGAAGGAGCTATTTAGAATCCTGAAAGAGCTGGAATCCCCTGCCAATCCCCAGATACTTGTTCCAAAGAGAGCACCTGGTGTGCTAACACCCAAAAAGCCCTCCTTGGAAAAATCATCACTCTCCAAACCAAAATCATTGATAAACAAATTAGTTTGCAGCCCAGCCTGAAAAACAAACCACCCCGGCTAACATCAACCCTAACACCGAATCCTTGAAACCCTTCAGCTTCACACCTCTCTCCATCATTGAAGTAGAACACATTATCAATAACCTTAAACCTACCAATTGTCAGGGGGACCCCTGCCCCACTACCATCATTAAGGAAGCCGCTCATAACTTATCGCACTTCATCACCACACTCATTAACTCCTCCTTCAGCACTGGGATTGTCCCTGACAACCTCAAGGATGCCTGAGAGGGATTCTCCTGAAAAAACCCACCCTGGACGCCAACATACCCACTAACTACCGACCGATCACTATGGTCCCTTTCCTCTTAAAATTTCTTGATCGTGTTGCATATCTGCAGATCCAAGATTACCTAGAAACCAATAATCTTCTGGGTCTGAGGCAGTCTGGTTTCTGCCCGCGATACGGCACTGACACAGCTCTACTTGACCTTAAAACCCAGATTGAAGACCTCAAAGATAAAGGCAAACTGGCCGTCCTACTCCTCTTAGATCTCTCCGCGGCCTTCGATTTGGTTAATCACCCAATCCTATGCCGTCACCTAAAAACTGCCGCCCACTTCTCGGACAAAGCGACAGCCTGGATCACCTCATTCCTGGATAATAGATTGATGCGAGTCTTCACCCCTACCGCCACCACAGAACCTTCCCCAGTCCCTTGCGGAGTGCCTCAAGGATCCTGTGTATCCCCGACACTCTACAAGGTATTTACAAAACCTCTATTTGACATTTTGGATCTTCTGGGTGTTACGTATACCAATTACACTGATGACACCTAGATACTTATCCCCATCACAGGTGACCACAAAACCGACTCACTTGTCATCAACGCCATTTATCAAGTTATCCAGGCCTGGATGGCTCAGCACGATCTGCGCTTAAATGACGACAAGACGGAGCTCATCATCCTTTGCTCCCACCAAAGACTTAACAAACTTGACCCCTCGTTTAAAGCCTTCACCATTGATGGCAACACCATCAAAGTGGCCAAGGACACAACCGCTTGGTGTCTACATCGACTCCACTCTCTCCCTATCCAGACAAACCAACTCAGTATCATCATCGGCTTCATACACTTGCAAGCTCATCACAGCTTGCCGTCCCTTCCTCTCACCAGCCAACTGTACCACATTAGCCAGGACCCTGGTCCTATCCAAAATTGATTATTGCAATGCTCTCAATCTAGGGACTAACCAATGCAATATGAATAAACTTAAAATCACCCAAAATAACGCCATCAGAGCGGCGCTCAATATTCCTAGGAACCTCCACATTTCCGACTCCAGACGAAGCCTTCGCTGGCTCTCAGTCTCCCAAAGAGTCTAACTCAAAGCACTCGCTCTCACACACAAAAGCCTCGCCAATCAAGCCCCTAGCTACCTAGCCTGTAGATTCGCACAACACACCACTGCAAGACCTCTCAGAAGTGCCCAAACCAACTGTCTCTCTGTCCCACGCTTCAACTTGCAAAGATCTGGTGGACGCAGCTTCCCAGTTTTAGCAGCCAAGCTGTGGAACTCCCTACCTAATCCACTAAGAGCAGAAACTTCGTTCCCGGCTTTCAAGCGCAAAGCTTCAGCCTGGTTGTCTACCCAGGACTTGCTATGATTCCTAGGTCATAACATCTAGGGTCTCTACAACTGCGCCACTGACTCACCTGCTCTTTCACATTATATATTTCCTGTATAAATGGCCTTTTATGTATATCTCACTCAACTGCCTTATTTTACCATGCCTGTAATTACATGTTGTATAATTTGAATATATGTATAATCTATACTAATGCTTTATTTTACCATGCCTGTAACTAAATAATGCGCCCGGTTGCCCTTGGGCCTGGTGCGCTATATAAATAAATAAAATACAAATACAAATACGGAACCTGTTAGAACATGTTGCTTTTTATGTAGTAAATTGCATTGTATGTCAAACGTTTACTGCTGGGCACACACTGCGAACAGTCAGAGGAGTAATTCCTCAACCAAATGGTCCTTTTCAGCATTTACATATTGATTATGCTGCAGATTTGTAGTGGATATAGGTATATGATAGTGGTAATGTACCCGTTTTCGAGACGGTTTGAAGCTGGTCCATGCACACATACTGATGCTACTTGCGTTGTAAAGTTCTTAGTCTAAGAAGTATTTCCTAGATGGGGAGTATGTGAGGTGTTTAGATCAGATAATGGCCCCCATTTTGTGAATGAGGTATTTGAGCAGATTAGCCTATTGCTTAGCATTAAACACAGGTTCTCTTCTGCTTATCACCCGCAAGCGTACGGCTATGTGAGAGACTCAACGGTCTGCTCAAGGAGAGAATTGCAAAGTTGAAACTGTCCCTGAAGAAGTGGTGGCTGCATTGCCTGCCCCTTGCATTATATGCATTAGAAAAATCAGCCCGGCTCTCTCCACCACCTTACACCTCACAAATTAGTTACAGGGAGGTGAATGAGAACAGCTCTGACTCCTCCATCGATGACTAGGAATTATGTCCAGACAACTGCAGAATTGTTAGGAAATGAGTTATGTGAGTACTTAACATGTATGACCGCTAGCCTCTCTGTCATTACAGATCAAGTCAAGCGGACGGGGTGTCAGTCTCAGAACACAGATGAATACCATACAGCAACCAGACCTGAGAGACTATGTGTACCTAAATTATTTGCTGGAGATAAGGTTCTAAGAAGGAATTTCACAAGAAAGTTGCACAAGCCCAGATTTAGCGGCCCTTTCGTTGTGGAAGACATTATTCTGTCAGCAGTCAAGGTACTAGGGTGACGAGCTTGGACACACCTAGGAGATGTGAAAATCTATGCTGGAGAGACTGTCACACCCCAACCCATTCGGAAGCAAGTCAAGGAGAACAAGTTCAGCACTTGCAGAATCGATCTAGACGAGGAAGAAGGACGCAAAGACTGTCCAGTAGACAGATGAAAGGGTACATTTGGACTGTGGCTCCCCAAAACACTATTTGTAGCTGCTAGCAAGGAGTGAGAAATTACTGTTCTTGAGCCACAGGAGTTCGATGACATTGGACTGTGGAGTGCTGGAGTAAATGGAAAATTCCTGATTTAGACTTTCTGTTCGACGACTGGAAGACGGAGCAGTTCCCGACTCGTTTCTCACTGAGTTTCTCTTTGGAGGTGCCCATGGTGCTGTCAGATGTTGACATACACAGACTGCCTCTTGCTGTCTTCATATTTATACTCAGAGTTTACCCTGCTCTTGTTGGGAGGAGTACTGAAATACGTACTGTTGTCCAAGAACCTAAAAATGGCCCGATGATCAGACGGTTATTGGCAGCAATTATAGAGCAGATCAGACTATTACCCTAACATCTTTCTGGATGCACAGCTGGTCCTATCTAACGACGATGCCCAAAAACTACTTGTCATGATCTTTTACTATTTGCTTCAAGTACACCCTTATTTTGTGTGGCGAAACACTAACACTTATGTGTTTATGCGAGATCATTTAAATCGTACAGCAATCAGACAATTACTTGTGGAGATCAAAGAGCAAATTCGACAACAACTGGAGCATCTAACGAGATTGCCTGAATAAAACGAGTTCTTCCTTCCTTAAAAGTAATTACGGGCAATCATGTGTTCTATAGAGCATAGTGCAGTTCTAGAAAGTGAGCAGAGTTAACGACGTGTAGAGAGACGTGAATGGTCAAGCCTAATGTATTGGTGCATAATTTATGCCAGTTCAGCATCCATTATCGTTTTTCTGCTTCTATTGATCCACACTGTTTACTTTAATGGTTCCAGAAAGGAAGGAGTTCCGTTAATCCTTCCCACTCCAGTTACTTTTGCAGAACTAGACACTGTAAGAAGGCTAAGGCCTTATGTGATTGTTCCTACTCCAGTAGCTCATGTGAAGGCATCGATTTCTCTCAAATGTGCCCCTATGATGCCCCCAGTAGGAAGAATGTATACTGATGTGTTTCATGAGTTGCTTATTCAAGCTCATCTGGCAAGAAAGAGACCTAAGAGAAGTGCAAGGGAGGACGATTATGAATTAAATTATTTTTTAGACAGTACAGAGCATTTAGGGAACAACATGTGGTATCAGCACATGAAAAAAGTGGGAAAATTACTTCTAAGTAGGATTGCTATTTATGTGCACTCCTGCCTTATGCTATGGGAAAGTCTAAGATATTCATAGCTATTGAAATAGATGTTCAAACAGCTCATTGCCTCAGTCACATTGCACTCTGTCACACAAGAGGTCAGTTCCAGGGTCAAACAGCATCCTTGGTATGGGTGACGGAATGGTCAGCCCCAGATGAAGATGACTTTGTTCAAGACTTAAAGACAAGAGTAAGAGCACACACCAGAAATCATGTGATAAGATATGAACAACCTGGCATGAAGGGAGCTGTAATCAGATGGGATATAAACAGGAAGCTCAAATGCCAAGGAAAGACTGATGAGGAAGTTTGAAGCTGCAAGGAAAGAGGCCCTATGAAAATCTGGGGAACAGTACTTTCTCCAGATGGCTGGGAAGAAGGAATTGTCGTGTGCAGAGCTGTGGCAGTAACTGGTCATCACAAGCCAGTTATTGAATGAGTGGAAAATGGGTGCAAATCTCTCTGGCTGAGACTTGCAAAGCTTCTGACGTGGCTCGAAGACAAAGGAGGCCCATTGCAGATAGTGCCTTTGGCCAGTGCAGAACTATGTTTCAGAAATAATGGCACACGGAAAGTCAGAGAGAATCAACAGTGCAGTTGAATCTTTGAAGTAACAGGAATGAAAGACGGGACAGTAGTGATAATGGATCACTATTGGGCCTGTGGATCCATAGAATACATGAAGCTGCCCAGAGACTCGGGAGGACTATGTTCCATCGGGTGTCCAGTCAAAGTATCGAAATAAAAGGATCGAATTACCTTTTTTTTTTTATCCAAAAGGATTAAAAAAAAGGGTTGAATCCTTTTTTTTATTTTGTTTTAAATGTTGTATGTAAAAAAGTTTTTTTAAAAGAGAAAACGGAGGTTAGGGGAAGCCCCCCATAAAAATAATTTTAAAAAAAATCGCCCCTTTTTTCAATTCTTTTGCCGTCAAAAAAAAGGCATTCAATCCTTTTGTTTTCGAATATTTGACCTAGAACTGTTCCATCGTGATCATTCATTTTCCAGCATTGGTGATTCCAAAAATTGATCTGAACATTGGCGAGTTCCCAAAGGCAGATGCTCACCTGAGGAAAAAGAGATCTGCTGAACTCCTAAATCAAATGAAGAGAGAAAATTATTTTTCAGCCAAATCAATAGAAGCATTTGATGCCATTCCATATGAACAAAGATTGTTCAGCAATACTTCTTCAGTGTTTACTATTATCTTTGTGCCTGGGATCTAGACGATGGTGAATACCAAATGGTTACAGATAACCAGATGGGAGCTTCTGCAGACTATCAACACCAGAAAAAAGGGATTTCATGCTATCAAGGAGGAGCTAATAGCCATACGACTTATGACTCTACAGAAGAGATATGTCTTGGATATGATTACAGCAATGGATGGAGGTGTTTGTGCCAAAATCAGAGAATCATGTTGCACATTCATACCTTCTCACAATGACAAGAATGGCACCTTGCCAGAGGCCATAACGATGCTGACAAACCTACACATCAAGATGGAAGACCAAGTGGAAGACATTGCTGTTGACAGCTGGTTCACGTCAATATTCTCATGGGTTCCACAATGGATGGCGAACATTTTCAAGTTCCTTGGAGCACTGTTGGTAATGATAATGTTTGGGTTCTGTGTGATCAGGATAATAATCACACAATGCAAGAAGACTGCGAAGAAAGCAGTAGGAATGAAGATCGTGATTGATGTTGAATCAGGATTCGAACCTAAAGAGCTAACAGATAAATAAATCAGAGACTACGCAAAAGCCAGTATGCATGCACCTGAGGGAACGAAGTTCCTGTATCCAAAGAACCATAAGAAATATGTGGGAAGATGGATTTACTGCAGTCCCAACGGGCAATGCAGTCTTATGACCTGAAAGGAATCATAAAGATATGGACTCCAAAGAAGTATTTCTTCAGACGAGGATGTCTTGATGTGAGGATGGATGGGAGAGTGGTCGATGAATTGCCCAGCGGGGGGAGTGTATAGAGAGAGCCAAAAACCCCTACCAGAAGCTCCGCCCTCATGTTGCCTATATGTTCGGAACCGGAAATTGGAACACGTGCAGTACCAGTGAGGATGCCTGTACCACAAAGAATTCTTGAAACAAGGTTCCCACTGAGAAAACCCTTTATGCATTCACAATGATATGATGGTCTTCTGGACAGTTCCGGAAGAAAAGTGAAAATAGATGAAGAAAGAGGGCTGGTGATGTCTTGAAAAGCAGCACTGATGTGCTCAGAAAAGACAAACGACAAAAGAACATAGACATTCTGTAAGATCTGAAGAGGAGGTGTCAAAGATGAGAAATGGGCCTCATTACAACCCAGGTGTTAAAGGGTTAACGGCGCCGTAAAAGGTGTCAGCGCCGTTAAACCCTTAACGCCTGATTACGAGGTCCCTTTGCGGGTTGCACTTTAACGCCGGCTTTTAGCAGGCGTTAAAAAAACCAACCCGCAAAGGGACCTAGGAGCTAATTACGGCACCGTAATTTACGGTGCCGTAATTAGCGCCTTCCCCATTCCCATTGAGCCCTATGGGCCAAAAATGGGAATGGGGAAGGGCCATGGCGGCATGGGGAATTACCGCCCTGCCAACCTCGGAATGGGGTGGTAATTCCCCATTCCGCCATGGCGGAGTCGGTAAGTTACCGGCATGGACCATGGTGCTGTTAGCACCATGGTCCAACGCCTGGGTCGTAATGAGGCCCAATGTCTCGGGCTCGAAATGAAGATGCTCATGCAAAGAAACGCTGAAAAAAATTCAGTCATTTTACAATTGTACAGATGCTGTAACACAAGTAGACAAAGTCATCTTGAGGTGGCTACATAGTGAATAGATTGTGGCGATGTGCCAATGTATATACATAAGAATGTATTGAACCTGGATGTTCCATGATGCACTTTAGCAAAGCTTGAACCCCCATGAACGGAAAGGGTTTCAGTGTGGCGCAGTTGGAAAATAGCTAATGGCGAAGGAGTATCCAAGAAAGGTTGGCTGGCCTAATACCAAGAGTCGAGGCCACCATGAGCCTGGTTTTCTGTCAAGTAGCTACATGAACGTGAGAAAGAAACAACCTTCTGTTTGAGGTGGAATGTAAAAACACTGAAGGCATCAAGAGTTCATCATTTAATAGTATTATATGCAGGAAAGAGCTCAGAAATGTGGTCTCCAGTCACATGGTAAGATTGAAATAGACTTTGGGTCGAGCTACTTCGAAACCAGAAGATAAAACCATGCCACACTCCCTTTTATTCTCAGGCACAAAGAGCTTCTGCAAGGCCAAGTTCAAAGCCTTAATTGAATGGCAGACCGCAAGAGTGATCATAGATGTCAGACTAATTGGGTGGGAACCTATAGTCAAGACCAGCCCACAGGCACCTGCGGTACAAGCCTGTGTGCTGCTAGTGTTTGGAATATTCCAGAAGGGTACAAGGGTGCCAATCAATTATAGAGGGCCATGTAACAGAGAGCCCTATCGTTTGTGTAACCAATGGATCGTAGTATATTTTGTGACGATGAAGATGACTTGCACTAGAGGAGGGCTTAGTTGTCCAGCTGATGTTAGAGATCCAATCACAACCCCCGTCAGTATGGAGTGTATACTTAGATGTTCCCTGTAAGCCTATCACATCCCCAAGTAGGTTTTTGTTGTTGCCACGTAGTGTGACGTAACTGATGACGAGTTTTGACTATAAAAGTTGTGTTTTTTATGAAATTTATCAAGATCGTGCTTTGAGATGTCTGTTCATGTCCGTTGTAACTCCCTGTTCTAGATGACTGAAAATAAAACAGTACTAAGTTTTGCCAACTTCCTGAGTCAGTTTGATTATTGATGTATGAGTAAATTCTGCATCCCCATCCATCTGTAAGCATAGCTGCCTCATTTTAAAGGACCCAGTTCTATGGGTTCACTTACATCCATGGATCTGCTGAAGGTCTTTGGTGACGAGTCTACCCTAACTGCCAGCAGCCCTCCACTGTATGCGTCACCCTACAAGGACCGGACAGGACTTTCTCCAAAGGGGATCCTTTCAACCTTTCTCTGTTACGTGTAATCCCGCTCTCCACAGGCCACCTCTGCAGTCTTCAGGACACGCGGGGACCCCTCGACAATGCAATGACTCATAGAAAACCATCACCTCTGCTACCATATGTTAAGAAGGCCTGGAAATTCCCAAATTACACAGATGTTCTTGAGTCATTTCAAACCAGTCTCAATAACGGAAATAGACAAACTGCACGGAAAAACCCAGCTTCATTATCATCAAAATAAAGCATGGAAATCATACAAGCAATTAACTCTTGACGCTCTCGCTGGTTACATAAAAACAATGGTTTATATATTCAACATTTGTCATAACTGACAACATACTGTAATCCTACCTACCAAATCCTCTGGGGAACAGGGATTGGCTAACAGTGGTGATTACATATACATTCTATAGGGGTTACATTTCTAATTGACTAATGCTTGTCTGATGGATCCTCCTGCGACAACCTCTAAATTGATAACGACAAAAAGACATCTCTGCAATATGTAATTGGCTGGCACCTTGCTTCATGGGTGGTGTAACATTAGAGATTTTCATTGGTTGACTTCTTACTAACCAACCTTGGACAGCTGACAGGTCGTCAAGACATGAGCCAGGCAGTAATAGGGGGTGAGGGGTTCATGGACTGCTTTCCTTTCAATTAAAGAAGATACCAGCCCTCATTTCTAGGCCATGAGCCAGGGTGATCTCTTTTTATTTGGCCTTGTATGGTGTCTTGTGTCTGGGGATATGTGTAAGGAGTAAGGCAGGTGTCCTATCTGTGTTACTTGCTAATGAATTGACAATGTTCTTCAATTATGGGTCACGTGTGATGGGACCGTGTTTTGAATGATTTCATCCTTCATTTATTAAGGAGTTTAGCTAATATTGATGCAAGTATTATGTTTTCTCTTGCCACTGGGGACACTGATGAGTTATTTTTCCTTGAGTCTTTTGGTTTATAGTTGTACTGCACTTGGTTTACAAGGGTTGGTTTAATTAATCTGGGAGTAGCCTTCTTGCGTCATGGGAATTTCTATCTTTTGTTTTCACTGCAACATTCTGACCCTCCCTTAATTAGTGGTAATATTTGCTGTGCTTGCCAGCTTCTTCCTGAGTTGTGCACAGATCTGTATTTCTGTGGTTTCAGCATCTTGGTTCTCTCGAAGCCTTGAGGCCTTTTTCTATCTGAAAGTGGGCTGTAGCTTCCATTTTAGAAAAAATGGCTGCTCATTACACTTGTGTTTCTATGTTAGTGAACTATATTTGCATGTTGTTCATGTCACAATAAGCTTATACATTGCTTTTGATAGGATCTTTCATGTCTTATCGATGAATATATTACCTAGTGCCCGCGTTCTTCATATTGAGAGCATTTCTGTTGAAAAGGACTTTTAAAAAAAGCAGAATACGCATTTGGTGCACATTTGGCTTCATTAAAAAAAAACAAAGCCCAAAATGCCGAACAAGGGGAGCACGGGTTGCAGGGGTGACCCCCGCTCCCTTAGTTCGGCATTATGGGCTGAGGGTTTGCAGAGGTGTCCCCCTCATTCATTCAATGTGAAGCTGGGGACAAACATGCACATTCCGAATATAAAGTCGGCTTTGCTATTTTGTAACTCAAGCTTTTCGGAATGCATTCTTTTAATGTAGATCCATTGAGTGCACATTTGCTTTGTCTCTAATGAATTTACATAGATTGTCACAACGTAAGTTTGGTTACCCATGCCATCTTCAGCTTAGATTGTGTCTGTCTCCTGCTGTAACTGCCTGGGATAGATATGGGTGGTACAGCTGGCTTAGTAAGACACATTTCTCACCTTTGCGGTATTGAGCTGGGGGAGGGGCAGAAGCTATGGATGACATATTCATCTGCCTCTCAACACAGCAGTACAGGTTCCATTGAAAATAATGCGTTTGAACACGGTCTAAATGCAGGAGACCAGATGCTTGGCTTCTTTGGTTGCTGTGAGTTCCAATCCAGGGGTTCAGGGACAAAATAGGTCTTTGTTCTCGCTCTCCCAAACACTGGGAAGGCTGGCAAACACCTGCATGAGTCCCTCACCTCCAGTGAGGATCTGGGTCCCCTGTCTCTGACAGTGAGATAGGTCTTGTTCCAGCAGCAGTTCACCCCGAATGTGCTCTGGGGATGGTTATGGAGTAGAGTTTGTAACTGGAGGACTTTGGAAAGGACTGCTCTCCCAACAGAGTTCAACAAATTCTTCTTAAAGGGTTGATGTCCAGAGATTAATCAAAGGAGTAAGATACCCCCTCTTTTATAGGCAAATGTCCACAGGTGGCTTGTCAAAAGCAAGCCTGCTTTAAGGGGCCCAATCCCTGTCTTTGAGACAAGTAGTATTTCCCGTCTGACGTCAGACCCAAAGTGCGCTGTGCTAAAGGAAGTGGAGGGGAGAGGAAGGAGAAAGCGGTACAAGAGAGCGGTACTATCTACTCTAAACCCACCCCTTTCTCAAATCCAGAGCATCAAAGGCTCTTTTGGTATGTTTGTTTGTTTATTTTGTTTGTTTATTTATTTGTATAGCGCTCTAGACCCGGGGGTAAAAGGGTGCTTAGGACAGGTTACAAGGCACAAAATATATAGCATTTGCAGTAATACATTTGTAGAGTTATGTACAGTATATACAGACAGATGTAATTATAGCTTACAGATGCAGCATAGGTGATGTATATACAGTATAGGCAATTTGTCATAGGCTTGGTCTAACTTAAGGTTAGTTTTTAGTCAATAGCCAACCAATGGCAAGTTTCCTGAATAAATGGAAGGATTTGGTCAATTTAATGTTCAAAGGCAGGGTGTTCCATAGTTCAGAGGCGAGGACCGTGAAACTTGAGGCGACGGCTCTTTTAGAGGTGAATCTAGGCACAGTGAGGCATATCATGTTGGAGGATCTAGTGATTCTAGTGGCTGGTTTCAAGGTGAATTTGTTAGTGAGGTAGGGAGGGGCTACGTGGTTGAAAGCTTTGTAGGTGAGGCAGAGAGTTTCTAAGCCAATTTTTTGTTGAATGGACAGCCATTTGCATGATATTCTGGTGGCAGATATGTGCTCACACCTAGGAATGTTTAGTGCTGCTCGTAGCGCATTATTTTGGAGGACCTGAAGTTTGTTGATTATGGATTGCTTGGCACCAAGGTAGAGGCTGTTGCAATAGTCAAGGTTAGATTGTATGAGAGCCCTAGCAAGCGTGAGGCAGCTGTTAGTGGATAAAAAAAGTCTGCAGGCTCTAATTAGTTTCCCTGTATAGGCGGTAGCTGAGGCAGTCGTGTTAACTTGTTTGGTGAGGCTGGTGTTGGCGTCGAGGTAAAAGCGGAGGGTTTTCACATTTTTGGAGACGGGGATAGTGTTACCATCAATGATGAAGTTGGAATAGTCAGGGCTCAGTTTTTGTAAGTTGTTAGGTGATCCGACAAGGAGAAGTTCAGTCTTCTCATCATTCAGGCAGAGGCCGTGTGTGGCCATCCATGCCTGAATGATGGAGAAGATTTCGTTATCCTGGTGATATCGGTATTGTAGTTGCCCGAGATGGTGAGGAGTATCTGGGTGTCATCCGCGTAGTTGGTGTAGGTGACACCCAGATGGTCCAATTTGTCAAAGAGAGGCTTTGTAAAGATGTTGTATAGGGTGGGTGAAACACAAGAGCCTTGTGGGACCCCGCAGGTGATAGAGATAGGGTCTGCTGCTGCCGTGGAAGAGAAGACCCTCATGGTTCTGTTGGCTTAGAAGGATTGTATCCATGTGACAGACAAAGAGGAGAAATGGGCGGCGGAAGAGAGGTGGTTACAGAGTATTTTGTGGTCGACCAGGTCAAAGGCTGCTGAGAGGTCTAGAAGGAGTAGGATGGCAGCCTTGCCTTTGTCTTTAATGTCATCAATCTGTCTTTTGAGGTCAACAAGGGCGGTTTCTGTTCCATGCTGAGGTCGAAAGCCAGATTGACGCAGACCTAGTAGTTGGTTATAATCCAAATAATCCTGAATTTGCAGGTAGGCAACTCTATCAAGGATTTTTAGAAGGAAAGGGGCCGTGGTGATAGGCCTATAATTAGTGGGGATGGCTGGGTCTAGTGATTGTTTTTTTAGTAGAGGGAGAACCCAAGATTGTTTCAAGTTATTGGGTACTGAGTTGGTGGCGAATGATACATTTATTAATTTAGTGATGAAGGGGGATAGGTCTCTTGCTGCATCTTTAATGATCTGAGCGGAGCAGCTGTTGCCTTTGCAATTTGATGGTTTGAGGGATGTTATAATTTTTTGGATTTCTGGAGTGGTTACCTTTTTGAATGTGAAGACTGAGGTGGTGTAAGTGGTGGTAGGTTTGCTAATGGTGGAAGGATTATGGTTGGAGAGTTGTAGTCTTTTGGCCTCAATTTTCGTTTGCAGGCCAGTGATTTTATTGGCAAGGGCTTCTTGGATGCTTGTGCACCAAGGTTTGTCTTTCACAGACGTGTCCGTCGGTGGGTTGGGGTTTTCTAACTCCTTTAGGATGGTGAAAAGTTCTTTAGCACTGGATCCTGCATTGTCTATTCTGACGTTATAGGCTTCCCTCTTGGTGCAGATTATCTCCTTTTTATAAAGGGAGGAGATATTTGTGAGATTCATTTTATTTTCAGGTGATGGAGTCATTTTGCATAGGGTTTCCATCTTGGCTTTCTTTTTTCTAAGTATTTTAAGTTCGGGAGTGTACCAAGAGTTCAGATGAGCTCTAGGTTTGCTTTTGTGTGGCTTAAGTGGGGCAACGGTGTCAATGGCTTTGGTCATGGCATCATTGTAGGTATTTACTAGAATAATGAGGTCTGCGGTGGCAGGGAGCGTATTTAGGATAGGGAGCACCAATGGCATAATGGTTTCCGCAGTAATGTTACGCTTGTTTCTAGTCAGGCAGGCTGGTGCAGGGGGGCCTTGTTTGGGGTTCTGGTTGTTAATGCTAATGTCAAATGATAAGATGAGATGGTCAGTCCATACGAGAGGTTGGGGGGCCTTGCAGGTGATGTTGCAGTTGTGGGCAGCGAGCCAATCAATGGTTTTACCTTTCTGGTGGGTGGGTAGAGTGTTGAGTTGAGTGTAGTTATGTTTGGAGAGGGTGTTAGCAAGGGAGGACGCAGGAGCGTCGTTGGGGTTGTTGTACCCCAGGTTAAAATCACCTAGGATGATATTCTGTGAGATGGGCTTAGAATTTTCAACTATAAGCGAGGTAATGTCTTCCTCGAAGGTGCCTGTGGGACCTGGGGGTCTGTATATTAGTTTCAGAGTGATGGTATTCTTAGGGGTAGTTTGTATTTTAATGGTGAGGTGCTCGCATGATTTCAAGAGACGGGAGGTAACATATCTGATGTCAAGTGAGGATTTAAATATGATAGCTACAACTCCTCCGCGAGCGTTAGGTCTGTCGGCCCTAAGGATGGAGTAGTTGTGGGGTATGTAACACCCTGGTGTGAGGCCGGTCCCTTTGTTTTGAGGCGTGCCCTTTGATTCTTGGTTCCCAGACCAGCCGCATGCTAAGTGTTTCCTGGGTTGGAGGGAGGTGTTAACAGACATCATAAATGATCAAAGGAGGGGCATACCCATTCAGTCTCTGGTCTTGCCAGGCTCTTAGGGACAGGCTATCTGAACAAAACACACATAACCCTTCCACAGTTTAGCTGAGCTCACAGTGGTGACACAAGTTTGATATCAATCAGATGTGGCTCTTAATAATACGTTAAAATCTTCACTGCCATACCACATGGGGTATGGATTATATTTTCAGATTGCCATCCCAACATGTGAGGGGTTTATCTTAATGATATGGCATTTAGAACAGAGGTGTAAACCTAAATGCAACCTCTGCACTGCAGTTACTTGGCTGGCACAGCATTCGTCAAACACACACAGACACACATGCACTACGTGGAAGTTGATTGAAACAAGGCGTCCAAAGTGATGGCTGCAGTTTGCCATCCAGTGCAGATTGTGTTGCGTGTTGTAGCAGTATCTCTGCACTTCTCGTATGAATGTGTAACCTGCTTGGGCGGGGGGCAAAATGAAGAAAGAAAAGGTTCCCTAGTGCGAGAGCTATGCAGGGTTCCTTTCTGACAAGTAAAGAATTAGAGTAAAGGACACTCACACATGGCCGTGTGAGGGTTCTTTTACTCTAAAAGTAAGCTTGTCAGGTGTGCCGTTATGTGTCACTCACTGCTTCAACTCAGGCCTTCGGAGTGCTGCTCCCCTGACAAGCAGGTGAGTGCCTGAGATCCTTACTGCTGCCCGCTCAGGTGGCACCCGGTTACCACTGGGCTCCGGACAAACTTAATTACTGGCGCTCCCCACAGCGAGGAGCGCCCAACATTATCACAGCCTTCTGGGACAGCGAGGAGCGCCCAACATTATCACAGCCCCTTGACAGGCGCCCACCAAAAGTCCCCGGGCCACGCCTGGCAGATGCGGCCCAGGTGGATGAGAGTTGTGGGACCCCCTCACGCTGCATCTGCTTGCTAGGCTGCACCTTGCAATAGCAGCCCAGCCAAAGCAAATAATTTGGGACTCCCAAACCCTGCTGCTGCTGGCTGCCCATCCAAAGAGAAGTTGCCATCACCCCAGAAAAGAACAGAGAGAGAAAGAGAAAGAGAAAAAGAGAGAGAGAGAGAGAGAGAGAGAGAGAGAGAGAGAGAGAGAGAGAGAGAGAGAGATATATAGATAGATATAGATATATTGCCCCAGAAGAACATCAGTAAGCAGAAAGGACCTTGAGACAGCCCTGGCCAGGTTTTCTCCAAAGTAAGGACTTTTATGTATAGTTGTTTGTACATTGCCCTGTTTGAACTTTGAAAATACGTTTTCATTACTTTTTACATTTTTAGGAAATGTTTATATTTTCAAAACGACTTTTTACTTTTTAATGTTTTTAAAGGTTTAGTTACGCAGCTGCTTAGGTTTAGGTTATTTGTATGTAGTGTCTTGTGATTCTCCCTTTATACAAAATCAGAAAAGTCCTGCTGGTGTACTGGAAGAGAAAAGTAGATGTAAGCAAACAACAACCAAAAGAACCGTACACCTGCATTCCCTTGTCCACCTTTCCTTTTGTGCCCCAGTTATTCTAACCTAGTCTCTTTCTCCTTATAGGGATTTGGCAGAAATCCATCCGGCCCTAACTTTTGCCTTTCTGTCCCTTCTTGACGCCAGATAGGGGCTCACCAGGGTGATCTCGGACCCAGGCAATCGGGGTTGCAGACAGGTAAGAGGCAGGTCGAGTCTTCAGTAAAGGTAGTGTATTGTGTGTCCGCCTACACCTGTCTCCCAATAAGGTGCGTGGTGTACGATCTCCCCTGTTAACAAATGTGAAGAGGCTATATGTGAGGCTCCCTACACACAGATGTGTTGGGTTTTACACATCAAAGATCTAGCTGAGCAGCAACACAGCGCTGTGCAACAATCCGATCCAGCAACAGGATACAAGCATACAGGGGCGCCGAGTACGGGGGGGGGCTGCGGCGCCCGGCCCCCTCCCCGGCAGAATGAAGTCAGGGCTGAGCCCCCCCCCCCGGGCCGGAGAGAAGAGACGCAGTATGGATGGCCCTTTGTTCCATCCATACTGTGTCTCTCTCTGGCGGCCCGGGTAAAAGCCGGGGGAAAACGATGTTTAGAAATTGTGGGACAGAGGCAAAGCAAGAGGCTCTTGCTTTGCAACCGTCCCTCAATTTCTAAAAATCGTTTTGGGTTGGGTATACTTATACATCTGTGCACCGGGGTGCACAGATGTAGAGGTACACCCAACCCAGAAGGATTTTTAGAAATGGAGGCACAGATGCAAAAGCAAATCTGTCCCTCAATTTCTAAAAATCGTTTTGGGTTGGGTGCATTTGTTCATCTGTGCACCTCTGTTGGCAAGAGGGGTGCACAGATGAAGAGGTACACCCAAACGAAAACGATTTTTAGAAATGGAGGCACAGATGCAAAGCAAGTCTGCCCTCAATTTCTAAAAATCATTTTGGGTTTGGTATATTTGTACATCTGTGCACCCCTCTTGGCAAGAGGGGTGAACAGATGTAGAGGTACACCCAACCCAGAAGTATTTTTAGAAATGGAGGTACAGATGCAAAGCGAGGGAGGGGGCAGGGGGCAGGGAGCAGGGGCAGGGAGAGGGCAAATGAGACTGTTTGCATGTCTCTGAGTGTGCACGTGGTGAGGGTGAACTCTATGGGTGGGGAGCGGAGGCGTATGAGCCAGCACTTACTAGTAGAGCTGCCATATTTGAAATGGGGCCATGCTGGTAATCCTCAGTTAGCTCGCTATACTCTTGATGGGATAGCACTCCTGTAACAGGGTTTCTATAATTGTTGAATCTTCTCAGCGATAACACTATGCTTTTGTTGAGGTAATGCTAGTTCATCTTAGTGGGGCTGCTATACTTTTGATGGAACAACATCAGCACTTCTCAGTTGAGCTGCTACACTCTTATTGACAAGGCCCCAGCACTTCTCAACAGATGTATTTCTTTTTATTTTAATTGGTTATTTATAATGCGTGTACTACCCAGAGGTTTCTAAGTGCGGACTGAGGGAGCGAACCTGTGTTGCGCGGACCGAGGGAGCAAACCTGTGTTGCGCGGACCGAGGGAGCGAACCTGTGTTGTGCAGACCGAGGGATCGAACCTGGGTTGCTCTGTGTCGTCTTGCTTCCAAGGCGAGCACGTTGCCCCTGAGCTATCCTTCCGATACTCTAAAGATCTGAAGTACATTTAATGATACAGAACTAGAACTATTGAGCAAGTCTGTCATCATCAGAATAACTCAACACTGTCGTGGTTATACAAGAGCTCATATATTTAAAAGGATGGAATTACTCAGAATGTAGCAGCACTATTCAATAACCCAAAGTTCTTAAGCATAGTTAATGTGAAAATACTACACTTCTCACCGTTGGGCCAGTACTGCCACTTCTCACAGAGGCTTCTACACCTTTTATGGGGCAGCACTGATCCAGCCTACTGCTCACATGCTCAGAATTGTCATTTCTGAGCAGGACTGCAACACTATACCGTTGTGTTCTGTATGTTGAGTGCTTCTTCACCACCAATGTGGATTCATGGCGCTCTCCCAGTGTCTAAATAGTAGATCTGTCTACATTAAATTGGCAACAGGCATGTCCGGAGCTGCCGGCTCTCCATTAGCTGCCGCTCAGGATGTTGGGAGCCGTGATGGGACAAGGGATAGAAGGCTCGAGCCTGTCGGATAGCAGAATCAGCAGGGTCTTAAAACCTGCTCACTCCTTCTGGGGGGACCATGGGGCAAACTGAGCCTGATCCCACATACAGGGAGGGGGTTGTTACCCCTTTACCTCTCCTGAATGAAAGAATGAGATCTCTGACACAAGTTATCACCCCTGCACACACATTGAATTAATATGGTATGGATCTATAGCTCGATAAAACTGAAGTGACAATTCAGAGTGTTTTAACAGAAATATAATTGTCTTCCCAGATGGGAGACTGTCCATTAATATACATGGGGTCACTGAGATGACCAAGAGTGAAACTGTACGTTCAGTTGTGAGATTACCAGCAACGGTTGATACTATGCTCCAAGGAGTGAGGGGCCCACTCAATATATCACACTGTTTATAGGTGTGAGACCCATCCTGAAGGCTTGCCCAAAGAGCCTTGGCCGAAGTTTCACACTGAAGAAGTGAGCATGTGATCCGGGGTCTGCAGCCCACACACACGCAGGGGATTGCCATGCTCCCACTTGCGAGATTTGCACCAAATTAGTGAGATTGTGCTCCAAGGTAGGAGGCACACGCACAGTCCTTTCTCTGACGTTTGACACACTCACAGGATGGGACGGCATTTCGTTCTTCCATCCTAGTTGTGTTGCTCTGCCTTTTGAGGGCTACTACAACCTGGACGATTATAGAGGGGTGGAGTAGGGGCAGTGATGGCCTACTGGAATGCAACTCGAAGGCATCCATCTCCTACTTACTTGACTTTAGCATATGCAATACATGCTAGCCAATGTTTCCACTGTTCTGTGCCTCCACCCCCCCCACCCCGCACCCCACCCGCGCGCTGTTGCACCAAGTTGGCGACTACATGCAAATTTGCAGTCCTAAAATGCCAGTGATGTCACCTCCTGTATTTGGGCCCCGCACTCGCCCCCCTGGGAAATTCATAAGTCGGCTCCCCTGCAAGCATATGCATTCATCCAAAAGGGTGGTCTCTTAAGGGCCCACTTGGCACGGCATGGAGAGAGGGGATGGTGAGGGATAGGGGTCACAGGATAGAGGAGGGGCAGACCGAGACTGGGCCAGGGAGGTTCGGCTAATTTACTCTCGTTGAAAACAGATTTTCGGGAGTTCACAACAGCCTGACATTCCATATACTGCGCTGTTAAGTGCCTGGCTCTTCGCCACTGATTCCCTACCTCACTCGCAAGACAGAGGCGTTCCTTTTGACCCCCAAGATGCAGTGCCAAACTGTATCTCCCGCCGCATATTCCTTTTCCTCTGCCAGTGTTTATCAGTTTTAGAATAGCAGCACAACAGCATTTTTCTTTTTTTTCTCTCTCACGTTTCTGATTAGAGTCACTTACTTCGATTTTCAATACATTTTACTTGAATAGATTTAGGGGCTAATGTCTGATAAACAAAGAAGCCGCGGCAGCGCTGCGCGCCATGTCTTCACTTCACTGGAGAAGTTCCGGGGGAAACGCTTTCAGACACGGCAGCCTGTTTCCTGGAACTTCACAGGGGAGCACTTACACGCGTAAAAAAAAAAAACATGCGAGCCCCGCTGAAGCAATATTTCGGCTAATTTCTGGCAATCCGACACTCCTACGTTTACCGGTGAGCCCCTGGCTCTGGACCACAGATCTCCTCGCTTCTAACTGGGAGATTCTAAATTGTTTAATGTGAAAACTCTTAATATTGCTTAGTGTCCCTAAATGTGCCTTGTAATGCGAGCATATTTCAATTGGCCAACAACCGGGAAACCTAAAACAGAAATGACTTGTGTATAATTTGCCCGCAGAATTTACACTTCCTGTATAAAGTAAACTGGCTGAGATCTGTGTGCCCCCTGCAAGTCACGCAGCAGGTACCCGTGACCATGGGTTAGGCGCACAGCTCGGCTTCAAATGATACAACCCTGACTGAGGGTATTGTACAATATTGAAGATACAGTGAATGGTGTAATATGTCCAGTTTTTAAGGCTCAAGAGTAACAGTAGCCACCAGATAGCTTTTGAGGAAGAAGCTCACAATCTCATGAGAAAATTGAGACAAAGAGCGTACCCCAAAAAATGTGTTAGAAAATCTGCAAAAAAGAGCATGTAACAATTATTGGGACACCCTATTGGAAGAAAAAATGAAAAACAACCACCAGATGATAGATTCGTCTGTGTGAATACCTTTACCAACATGAGTCTTCAGATAAGTAACATTGTTCGTAAACACTGCAAGGTGTTCACTGATTCTAACTCGAGAGTACCTTTTCCTCTCTTTGCCTACAAAAAATCTATCACAATTGGTAATCGGGTGAGCAGCAGCAAATTGAAAGTGAAAATTCTGAGCACAATGAGCCTCACTCGCTCCTGGGGACTTCAGCCCCGTATCAGGCATTACCCCTGCGGTCACTAAAACTAAAGAAGTTGATGTTGGGCTTGCTAAACCATGGCAACAAAATCAACTTTCTAATTGTACCTCTGAGTATAATGTGTATATGAACACTTGCCCGTGTCAACTCAGATACAGAGGCAAGACCAACAGAAAGATAAAAACACGTATCACTGAACATAAGAGCTGCATCAAAAACAAGATACTGCTGGCCCCGATGGTGAAACATTTTGTGGAGAAAAAACATGGCCACAAAGATTTTCACTGGACTGTGTTGTTGACTATTAATCACAATATCAAAAACAGGATCTTGCTAGAAAAAGAACAAAGGTTAATTTACTTAATACAAAGCGAAATAAGGGGTCTGAATGAAGCCATTGAATGGTTAAGATCTAAAGAACCCCCGGAAAATCCAGTACTCCGAGTATATACAAATGGCTAACTACCAGCCACTTAAAAGAGTTCAAGCGAGTTTTCACAACGTACAGAGGGAGTTAGCTTCATTAGCTAGCTAACCCCAACAGATCAGTCCAACTTTTGGCACATACAGCATCATACTCAATAGTCGACATGACCAACGTTATGGATATAGAAGATTACAGAATCACTAGAGTCATTGCCGCTGTTTATCAGTAAGCCTGGACTGCTATATACAAAGTGAGCCTTCTCCATCATCCAGTTTTTCTTGTGGAGAAAATCGAGAGGAAGTCTATTTTTAAGAGCCTCTTTATCCCTATGGATAATCACATACAGATTTTTCTAACTTGCAAGGTCTGTACTCGTGCGAAAACTAAAAACGGACTTCCCAGGATAGTTGTATACACCCAGGATGAAGGTCTGGTGTTTTCTGATGGTTTCTTCTGTATTTCCGGTACTGCCATGCAAAGAATTGGGGAAAACACAGCAAAGAACAGAGCGGCCCGGAATTCTGAATCTAAATCACACGCTGGGTTTCACATGTACCTGGCGCCGTCCAATAACTGAGGTAAGTCTAGAAGTCTGAATGCGGTACACTCAACTGCGTCAACCCACCAAACATTTAATCTCAGTTTGTGTGTGCATGAATCTACATATTGAATGGCCTCCTGATGGTCTGCTTTAATTTACTCTACAGGCCCTCGCCATAGTGGTATAAACAGTGATTTATTCCCGCTTTAGACTGGCCATTCTACGAGATATGAAAACTCATTGTGGGCCGGGAAACACTTTGAGAGTACTCCTTAATAAGGATACAAGGTACAGCGATAGATTTAGACCCGCAGGACTGATATCAAGTCTTTAATAATGAAGATCATGTAAGGTGGATATTCGAGCGTTAGTGACTGTTTACCAACTATGTGTGGTTGTCACTAACAAATGTATTTAATACCTTTAGATACCCCTACCAGATAGAGCAGTCTGGAGACTACGATTTGGCCTGGACTGCAGCATGGCTGGATCTCCGGCATGGCTGGAATCATGGCATGTTTTGACATTTAGCGACCAATCAAGAAAAAGCCTAATCAACGATTGATTTCCCTAGAGGTAAGAGTAACGAAGTAGACTTTATTACCCTTGGAGTTTCTCGTTGTGCCTTCATTTTCATGAGATGCAAGTGTTGTTCTCAATTGACAGAATTAGAAGTTAGAGAAGTTCGAACACAGCCATTTAACAGATAGTGGCCTCTGCGTCTTTCCTAACCAGAGGCAATAACCTAGAAGCAAGATTAAAATAGGTGGCTTTAATTAGATTACGTGAGAACCCCTTTGGTGGCAAGTTTTTGTGTCACAATCTGACAGTCCCCATAAGTAATTGATTTACAGGTTCAGTACAAAAGAAATGCAACTTCCCTAGGAGTTTCAAGATCAGTCCAAAGCAGGACATCGAACCACGAAGGACCAGCTCCACCAGTTTGACCAGGTAATTTCTTACCTCATCTAGCTGTAACAACTTAAGTTTGTCCTAAGAAATGTAAGCAATTATAGCTTATTCTTGTTTAATTATATCTTATCAACAGTTACACCCGATAACTTGTGACCAAAACTTCAGTGAAAGAAGATAGCGAACCTTTGGAACTCTAGCTTTTGTGACCCCTCCTGATGAATGTCCCACAACTATCCAGAGGATAGAAAGATGTCGAGTCTTCCCTCTAGTGTTAGTTTACCTAGAAGCTGATACAGACTTACAAAGGGTCTGCACAACAGGAAGATGTGTATGTTTTCTAATGTTGTTCTGCAATACAGTGGATGCATTTAACATGCAGTCTTCAATCTAGAAGAATTTGTTGTCACTTTCAATCAATTTGTATGTGTTAACAGTTTCTTTTATGAATTTCTTTGTACTGTTATCTCATGTATGAGATTTTTTTTAATGTGTCTTAATAAATTGTTGAATTGATTCATAGTAGTTCTCTTTGAGGGTCTAACTGTTGATAATCTTTGTCTACCTTCTGTTTATTAATGGTGTAACAGTGACACATTTTCTTGATTGCGATAGGCTGCAGTCAGACTGGCCGTGGTGCACCGCCCCAAGCAGCAAGCACATTTACTGCTGACTAAGCCATGCGCAGTATACACTGAATCGAGCCTGTTCCTTTCATTAATAGTTGAAATGAACTAACCTAAGAATCATGTTACTGGGATTAGGACCTGCAAACTTCAGGCTACACACACATCTAATCTGATTGGGTATACGAGTGTGCTGTCAACACAAGGCCAGCATAACAAGGGCACAAAGCCTTAAAGACAAACTTAGGGTACTAACTAGCATAGGGAATGCACCACAACGCAACACGACGTATCGTTGGGGGAGGGAAAGTCCGAGCAAAACATAACAGAACCCTTTGTGGAAATGGGGATGCACGTGGATCCTTGTGATATAATATTCACTTGATTGGCAGAAGTCAATATTGTATCATCTTGTTTGTGCACACAATACTAACCTGCCCTGTAAATTAACTACTCGGGTTACATACTGAAATGCAAGAAGCCTTCGATTGCCGGCAAACTACTGTCTGCTTTTATCGCCTGGCATGGCCCCTTATTCGTTTACGCTTATTTATAAACACACTTAGAGATATAGCTCTCAAAAGGATGTTCTGCCAGTCCTGCCTTTTAACTGAGGACATTTGTCAATTCTATAATGTGCTTGTAGTGTTATTTTACGGTTTCAAACATGGACTACATGCACCAGAATGCAATGTGGTGCTAGCTTAAAATCCAGAACTCGCTGCAGAGCTTAGTCCTGATAATGGACACCTTGAGATTTCTGTAAACTCTCCTGCTGCTTTAACGATTTAAAGATACACTCAAAAGAGGCATGGTCGGCAGTCACCTGCTTCTAGTCATTGTTTGTCAAAGGCATGCAGCTTACTCTGCAAGATTAAATTAAATCTGCTGTTCAATCAGGTACACTTTTTAATTATCAAAGAAACATACATCAAGGAAGCAGAACGTGCATCGTTGAAAAGCTTGCTTGTCTTCTGTTTTTGGTTAATTGAATTGAGATACATATTGAGCTGCCAACCCATGGGAGTTGTGAAAGAGATGGGTTTTGCCTTGATAGGAAAATGTGTGCATCCCATCAACAGGGATAACAACTCCACAGGAGGATTAAGTGAATGCCAGAGAAGGAACTAAGGTCAACCCCCATTTCAACATCTTTGTTGTGTCCCTAGCAGTCTAGCAGATGAGGACTAAATAAATTGTACAGAAAACAAAGGTACCTCAAAACTATATGTGAACGTGGATGCTCAACTCCACTGCCTCAAATGTAACTAGGAAACTGCCCCATACTTCCTGAGATGGACTAAGAGGGGAAGTGTTCCATCTCTCAAAGTAATTGTGCCCTGATCTGAACATGTGGCCAGCAGACTACACACATATAGCTGCAGGAAGCTAACGTACCTCATGAGTGTTAGGAACATTTCCCATGTATGTGTAATTTCCCTCCAGTTGGGTACCCCCCAACTTTTTTCTGAAGCCTGACAAGCCTAGCCTGACTTTTGCCAGTGGAGCACAGCCTTCAGCTGCACTCCACTGGGCTTTCTCTCACTTTTTCTATGGGGAAACTGACATGCCCTTAAAGACAGTCAGTACTGGGAGACTTAGTTTCCCTTAGTGCTTTCCTATGTTGCAACTTTTCTGCAACATGTTACAAATGCACAATGTACATTTCATTACAGTGCTCTTGGGTCTTCCTTTCATATCCACAGGCCTTTGACCCCGTCAAAGGATTTTTTAGGAGAAGTGCATGTGTTTCTTGGACAGGGCTGGTGGGAGCTCTTACTTTCGCATAGTTTTAACCCTTTCTTGCCATGCAAATCACATTTACCGTGGTTGGCACAGGAAGATGGCATAGCTCCAAAATGACCATGCCACAAGGTTCTTTGTCCTGTGCTTTGACCATCCTGTCCCTTTAACTTCCCCAGGTCGAGCAGACTCGGGTCAGTCTTTATTTGGGCATGCATTTCCCCACAAAACTCCAAGCTTTCGCAGGCTGCTGCATGCCTTGTGTGTGTGCCTCCAGGATGTAGACTGGACAGTCTAATTCCAATAACCATCCTGGGTGCCAGAGAGTCTGGTGTGCTGGGAATGACTGGGACCACTGTGGTCCATGATTGGTCCACGTCTGGTGTGCCTGTATGTGAGCAGATCTCTCATTGGGTCCTCTTCATTTTGGCACGAAGGAGATTCTGGATAGGAGAAGGCTCCAAACACCAACACCTGGTCGATCTCTTGAGTTCTCACTGAACCTACGATAGGATCCAAGTATCCTGAAACTTAGACGCCGAGTCGAGGAACCTCTGGTGACCCGCTGGAAGGTTTGCACCCTGAGCCCGCTGTTGTCCTGCTGGACCCCTCGGCAGCTGATCGAACCAGAAGGTCTGCAAAGGAGCTTCGACCCATTTAAATAGTGGGACCAACTATTCACGGCACCTTCAGCTGAACCTGCAAGTGAGCCTCTTCGGAAGTGTTCCTGGGCCAACCAGAGAACTGACCAGCTTGAGCTGACCCTTGCTCTGAAACCGCTGCGATTTCGAGTGGACACTTGAAACTTGGTAGATCGTCAGCTATGTGTTCCCGGCACTCTCACACCGAATTTTGTACACTTGGTATTCCCAGGTCTGGAATAAATAGAGATCACCTGAACCCGAGTGAACGCGGTCATCGTGTCGCCCAGCCATAGTGACAAACTTTGCAGGTGCCTTGCTGATGTGCCCCCCTGTGCCCTGAATCCTGCTGCAGTGAAACTGGCCTGATCCCTTCACCAGGAGTGGAGAAATCACCACTGTCATGCCACAGAATCATCGCTGTATCTCAGCCGCTGAAAGCTACGAAGCCGCACAATTGCTGCATTTGAACCTGTAACTGAAATGGGCTCGACTGCCGAAGTTTCGTCCGGAGTGCGCCGGGGGTCGGTGAGTACTTGCAAACCTTACCAGTGGCCCCTAGCGCATACATCCATTTTTATGCACTAGTTTCCCCTGAGGGCCAATCACATTTCCACAGGTAGCCTGAGCTACTGCCCTATTCCCAACTCCTGGAACCTGTTCTTCCCTTTTGGGAAGACCCTCCTGGAATAGTGGGAACATATTATTCATCGCATCACTCACCTTCCTGAGTCACTACAGCCCCTGCAAGAGACCCCGTTTTTGCCCCTCTGACCATCGTGTGCACCAGCACCTTATAGTACTTTTGAATGTAAGGCTCCACTCTCAGTAGGGACTGGACTGTCTCTTAGTTAGGGGTTGATTGATGAAGAACTGCCTAAAGACTATTTGCACTGCTTGCTCCCTTTCCTCCTTGGTTGTGGACCTATTCTTTGCACTCACCCTTTTGGCCACTTGCTACTGTATATATATGTATAGTAGTGCTGTATTAGTTTGAAGTATTACTGTTGATAATTGCTTTGTGTTTGATTTCAAAGGTCTTGAATACATCTATATGTATTTTTAATATATACACCGGACTGGGAGTGATTTGTAGTGTTCTTTGTAGTGTTCTTTACTGTGTTTGCTCATTGTGGGCTTTCAGTCACCCTCACCCCTCCTGAGACCTAGTCTTGACCGCTGCCAATGCTACCTTGATTGGTCTGGCATGTCCAAAAGGTTACCCTGTTCCAAGAAACTAGGCTGGCCTTTTGAACCTCTGCCCACCAGGTCGGAGCTCAGAAATCCATCTTAAGAATGAGCTACCTCAATGCCATTGAAAGCTGACAGATCACTGCAGGAGGGGAATGCCCCCGCCAATCCCCCCCTGCCCTCACACACACACATCACTGCAATGCCAGCAGGCTCGGACTGGACTATAGGGCACTAGGGAAATGCCTGAACCAAAAATTCAAAATGCTGGCATGGGCCAGTTTTTGGGGTCAAAGTGGGGCACTTTTTTTGCCAATGTGGGCCAGTTTGATGAGTTAATTCGCTATGCGGCTAGTAGTTTTGACCATTGTTGCTGAATAAATATTCTTTAAATTGCACAATTTGCATTACATTTTTATCAACAAACTCCCCCTCGGGTACTATTCTAGCAGTCTGTCACAAAAGGATTGAATTGTCTTTTGCAGGTTGCAACAGAGGGACACTTTTTCATGGGTGCATGAGACAATTGAATGCCCCAGTCTGACCCTTAATGCCAGTGAAACCTGGCCTCGAGATACTCTAGAGGTTTGCTAAGCTAATTAACTGTTAGCACTAACCTCTTATAAATTTGGTCCAACAAACACAATCATGCACAGTGAAGTCTCAAGAAAATGAGCAAGGAACTTGTTCAACTTTAGAAATGTAATGGTGATTTAACATAACATAAAGTCACAAAGAAAGCCTAAACTTGGCCAGTGTTTCAAGTGAAAAACGCATTCTCGAGGCAATACAAAGCAGTTCTGCAACAGAGCAAAATGGGTACTTGCTCAGGGCCCCCACCTTGGAGGGGGTGCACAAGGCTGTCTGATCTAAAGAAGTAAGATTCATTTGTTCACCAGACTTAAATAGCAAACATCAGGATATTGTATTGCATGGTGCTGAGGCGCTAAACCCATTGCCTGTCTGTTTTGGCAAGTACATTCTGACTTGATCAATTCAACATGTAATGCTTTCTGTGTTCACTGTAGTATATATAGTTTGTGTGTTCCTTGCGGCACACCTCCTGTAGCATTCTTTCCTTCCTGTGGGAATTATGTTGATCATGTGTAATAGCCACATTTGAAATGCATATTGGTAAATTGAGTGCCACCTGGTTCAGGGGTTAGCTCAGTGTGTTGAGCACTCATTGCAGCGAAATGTGTTCCTATGCAAGATTATAATAGCACATTCCTGTAAGGCTGGCTGAGCCTTTCCGGTGTCTGAAGTTTATAAACCTGCCTGCATATGTACTTGGTTTTGCAGCACAACAGGTGCTATTATCAGCAATGCACCTGCACCAGGTAGGAGTTGCTACAAAAACGAACATGTTATCCTTATGGTGAAGGTCTAGAAATTGGTTTGTTCAGATGGGGAGTTTCAAAACCTAAGCAATCACCTCGAACGATGACCATGATCTGTTAGTCCAAGAGATGAAAAAGTATCCAAATTTGGAACCAAAGCATTTGTGCTTGTATCCTGGCTTTGCCAGCAGACAATACAGTGATCCTGGTCAATCATCTAATATCTCGTAGATTAATGTACTGTTTTCTGTGAAGTTTACCTCCTTGCATGCAGGTGGCATCATTTAGCCCATTACTTGATCTTTCTACTTATGTAGGCCATTTGAGTGGAAGGGGTGGTAGACAGAAGGGAGTGGGCCAGATGATGAAGGACTCGAGCAAGCATTTTTTAAAGTCTCCTCGTTTGACACAAAAAACGCTTTTCATTTTTGCAAAAGTCAAAGGTTTTTCTGCACGTTTATAAAAATTCACAAGCCAGTGTTTTGGAAGTATGTAAAGCTTTAAAAAAACAAAAGACCAACCCAGATTAAATCTGTTAAATCACACTAATTGGTATGCTGGTACTTATATACTTCTCTTAATGATGGCGAGAATGAAGCTAGAATCATTCTGTGTTACACCCTTCTATAATATTTTGTTTTTTAAACTGGTCATGTTTGGGAATGTGATTGGTGTACTTTCCAAGTCAGTTCATGGAAAGAACTGGTAATGAAAGTATTCAAATGCAGAAATTGAAGAGTTGGCACAAATCCCAGAGTCACCCCTTAACCAGTGTGTGTAATATGCTGTGCATCTAATTCAATCGTGTATTGCCCAGCCTCTTGAAATTGCCAGTCCCTAAAGCTTTCAAAATTTTCAGCCCTTCAGAGAGATTTCCTTCTCAGGGTATGATCTTCAAAACAGCCTCACTCATGGTTGCACTGGCCATAGTGTTGCTTTCACTATAACAGTGAGCATTGATATTTTGCACACCACAGGCACTTGTTCCTTTGATCTCTTATGGCAACACTATTTGAAAACCATGTCCAACTTTTAATCTCAGTCTGTCTAGATACAGAGACCATCCTGGACGCTTCCAATCTGCATCAACTATACATGCTATGGTATGGGTAACTTTCTCCTTCCTACCAATTGGTCTCCTCTATCGATGCTTCAGCACGTTTGCGTTCTGTGAGGCAGCACATGTGAGTTCTCTGTCTGTTCTAGGTTAAATATACCTTTTACATACAGTACTGCATTAATACTACACTCTGCATACCTTCCTGGATTCCATTGATAAGATGTCTCCTGTATCTATGCTAGGACAGAAGTAACCTCTCTGTAGACTGATAATGTGGGCCTTCAAATGATACTTGTTTATCATTCTGAATAGAGCAAGAACGAAGAGGGTAAGGGGACTTAAAGGGAGTAAACATCCTTATTTTTAATGCTGTGAGGCAGCATGTTAACCTATGGGTTGTGATTGCGCCGGGGGGCAGTACAGATATTCTTGATCGCTTAATTCCTTTGGTTTGGTGGAAGGGGACCCAAAGATGTCTGTGCCCAGAGCCCCAAAAGTGCTTCAGATTGCCCTGGTCCATACTCATTGGTTTTGGGTTGCTGAGGTGGCACTCATTAAGGGCAGTTCAAGTAATTCAGTCCGCTCACTATTAAAGCACTTTCACGTGGGATGTATAATTCTCTGACAAGCCTGGTTTCCTACAAACAACCTGCCTTGAGACTTGCACCAAAAGGTCCTTATAAAATTTCGTACTCATCACTTTTGTCAGGGCTCAAAGTTTGCACTCGTCACCAGCCATTGGCTTGTGATAATTGACTCTTGGTAAGCAAGAAATGGTATGCTGTGGGTAGCTGTAGAACTGAGGGTGAGTGACTTTTAATACCTGGCTGGTAGCTTGCAACTTGAAATGTTTACCCCTACTTCCATTATTATTATTTTATTTGAGACATAGGCCTTACACAGCCCAGTAGAAATCCATAGGCTCTTTGTTGGTATTATTGTTTTCAAAGCCAACTTCAATTCTTGTCCGGGTGGTTTTGGGCACTCGCCTGGTTACAAAGATGCATTGAAGGTACCTGCCTGAGCTTTTCAGCTTTTGAGTACTTTTTGAGATTGAAAGCAGCAAAAATTCAACCAAAATATATGTGCCTTGAAAGACCTTAAAAAAGGCATTTGACAGTGTCAAAAGACAACTCCTTTGGAAAAAAAACTCCTAAAGTGCATATTGCACAATAGATTTAGTGGAGGCAATAAAAGCATTGTACACTGATACGAAAGTTCAGATCAGATTATCGTCGGAAGGTCTGTTGTCAAGTGAGATTCCAACACAGAGAGGGCAGAAACAAGATTGCCCACACTCTTTACCCTCTTCCTTTTGGACCTCCTTGAAAGCCAAAACGATGTCAGAGCATTCCCGCCCAAAATCAATGGCTTCCCGTGGCATGGTCTTTTTACGCAGATGACTTAATTCTCATGGACCAGACACCCATTAGTCTGCAACGCAGACTGGCCCCGCTGCAAAGGTATGTACAAAAAATGGGCTCCAAATTAACAAAGGAAAATCAGCTATCATGATCCTGTAGCGAAAAAGAGGAAAACAAACACTCCTTTAAATGGTCTTTAAACAATGTAGAACTCCCTCTGCTGAAATAAATGGTCTACTTGGGAGTACCGGGCAGCCTGAGCATGGAAGACAAGCCTAGACAGCTGGACTTAAAGGATAGTTCCGGGACTTTTTTTTTATTGTCCCTACGGGTCGGCCATGTGTTTGTAAGCATAAATCGGTAGATCGTAGGAAACTTTCCTATGGACCTTACCCGACTTTTCGCCCATTATCGCACTCGAAATCAGCCTCCATTTTGTGATAATCCTATCATTCCGCCGCATCGACCTGGCTCACCTGCCTTTGCGGCACTAAATCAAATCCCCCGCCCCTGAAACAGACTTTATCAAAACATTCATATTCCCCGCCTCTATCCGTGACGTGACTGAGCTGCGTAGGCAAACGCGCCCAGGCGTCTTCTACGCGACTCCACACAGACCCCGGAAATCAACACAGATCAGCTCACAATACAGCGCACCACAATTCGGAATATGAAACTGTACTTTGAAATCAAACCGCAAGATTGTAAATGTGGTAAAGTACATTTATTTGACATCAAATGTTTAGAGAATATTCAGCGATTTGCATTTTTATTTGCTCATGTTCCAAAAAGTTCGTATTGAGGAACGCGATGGTCCTTTGCTGTACACAGGGTCTTAGAGCATCTCACAATACAGCACCACAATTCGGAATGTGAAACCGTGGTTTAAAAGCAAACGGCAAGATTGTACATTTGGCAAAGTACGTTTATTGGACATCAAATGTTTAGAGAATATTCAGCGATTTGCATTTTTCTTTGCTCTCGATCCAAATTAGTTCGTCTTGAGGGAAGCGATGTTCGTGTGCAGTACACAGGGTGTTGGTTTACGATAAAAATAAGCTCTTCTGTCGCACTGATAATCGCATGGCTGTTCCAACAACGAGGCACTAGGCCACCACAACGGTAGGTATGTTGCATCTAACCGTTAGTACCGCGTAAGGGCATACTTGTACTTGGCGATCGTCCCATAAAATGGTCAGGGTGGTAACGTTGTTCACGCGGAGAAGCAACTGGCGGCTGTAGAAGCCGTCCGCCGGTGTCTGGTACTCGTGACACAGACAGTAGTGAATGATGTACCTAAAAACATAAAAAATGAAATTAGTCTCACCATCAGATCCTTATTAAAATTATTCATTTCATAGCGAGGACAGCGCTACTGGGTGTACACAAGTGTTTAAAGGCGTGGCGAGGCATGGAGGGGGGGGGAGTGGAGTACAAGGTAAGTAGCATAAAATAATAAATAAATAGGGCCAGCTGGTGGCAAGTGCAAGGTAAGTGCAGAACAACTGCTGGGAAGGGGGGGCTGTAGGATACTGAGACAGTCCCCCAGTGCAGGGGTTGACAGGGAGGCAGTGCAGGTGGAGAGTGGAAGGGCCCAGGACCGAGGTCGCAGACAGTGGACCAGTTGTAGCAGGGGAGAGGGAGAGAGAAAGCAGAAGCAAAGAGGAAGGTTTTGAGGTGCTTCAGTAAAAGCAGATGTTTCTCCTCCAGATAGTGCGCGGTAGAAAACACTATGCCACATAGAACGAACAAGTACAACTGAACCCGTCTTTAAAGCCACTGTATAGTAATGAAATTGCGGTATAAACTCATCAAAAGTTACTTACATTATATTTGCATTTTCCATTGTGTCTCTGTGTAGGGCAGACCCGAAACACCACTCCTTCTTTGCCGACGTTACTTCTTCTAATGAACGTGGCTCATCGTTTCGTTTCTGAAATTTTATTCATTATCTTTTCTTAGTCTTTCAGGATGGTCCCGGCCTGTCAAGGTCAAATCACAATAGAACCTTATATTGGGTCGTGGGCCGTTCCGCCACCCGAGCAAAACATCAAAGCAGCTGACCTTCACTTTGAGCGAGCACACATTTCTAGTTAGCTCCAGTTAGTGTAAGGGCATCTTGTCTGCGTGCCTTTTTTTTTATTGTCCCTATGGGTCGGCCATGTGTTTGTAATACGGAAACATTCTATAATTTTTGTAAAAATGATTTATATTACTGTTTGGTTTAATTGCAATGGGCCTGCAACATGAGGAGACTCGAGAGAACAGACAATCGAATTACAATCATTTAAACCGTGATGTGTATTTCTCAATGAGCTCTGCTTTAGGTGGACATGGAACAGAGGCAATGTTGGGTGGCAATGCAGTTGTCCCCTGCATAGGTTCGTTCACCACTCCATGTATGTGCCTATCGAGGACATCTACGATAAGTCTCTCAATAAACTCATATTGCATATCCTCAAACACTGGTTTGATCACCCATTGTTTACTTCTTTTAGTGAAGGCCTTATTGTAGCGAAGCGTCCCTAAAGTTCCGGTCGTCCTACTTTGTTGACGGCCAACATTATGGTTATGTGCCAAGACCGCTAGAAGAGTCCGATTTATCATGCCTTCCATGCCAAAATGCAATCTTTTGGGCCTGTACTTTAGGCACATATTGTGGAACACCTCCAAATCTCCTGTGTGGCAGAATTCCGTGAGTCCCCTCAAATCTCTTGTTATAGTTTTATCAAATACAATCTTTTCAATGGCCTTGTGAGTGGGTGATGAAGGAATCAACCACTTCTTCTTCCGTGCCTCCTCTGTGGACAAATGGCCATGTTCACATTTGTGGAAATGCTCATTTGTCGACCATCGATGTACGTTGCTACAGTGCAACATTACTGACCGCCATTTTTCCAGTAGAATTTCCAACGACCCTTCACATGTTTTTGAGCTCCACCAAAGATGGTTGCTGATTGACTTGGACCACTGTGAAATACCTTGCATATCTTTTTTTTTTCCTGCAGCCGACAATTTTTTATTGATTGATTTTGCAAGATGCCAAACGTCAAATTGGTGATTTATATTTTTGTACTGTTCTCTCATTGTCTTGGCAATTGAAACGTGTCTGTCCGTGGCTATCAGGTCGATCACCATTCCCCGCGATTGTAGTTCTTGCAATGATGCTACAAAGCCAACTTTCTCCATGGCCACTGAGGATGTACTTTGTGACACCTGCACGACCACCGAACTCACAATTTTCTTACTTTCCATGTCCTGAAAGTGGTAGGTGCAGTACTTGGCTGAAAATCCTGGACTGTCGCATTGTCCATCACCGGCTAGCCTGAAGCGTTTGCCCGCGAATGTACTTTCCATTGACATTTTTTCCATTCTCCAAGCTTCGCTGATGGCTGGAAATAGATAATCGGTTTGGTATTTGTAGAACTGACTTTTCGCAATGAAATGGATTCCCACAAACTGAAAGAAATACTGTAACTTTTTAAAACTTGAACCACTAAAAAGTGCGGCCGCTGCACAAAGTAGATTGCCTGCTGGCAGTTGCCCCAGCATGGGTTGTGCAGACCATGCGAACGGATGATATTGTGTACAGGTGGCATGTATTTTAAGGTTAGTGCCTCGAATTGCACGAGTCACATTAATCAATGGCTCCCCACATACTTCCCCACCAACCCAATGCCCACATTTCATCATCATAATAATATCCATCAAACAGCTATCGAATACAATGAATTTGGCCTCTTTCCTTATACTGTCACTCTGCATCCCAGCTGGTTCGGCCTGTAACGTTGAGGACATGTCACTCGCATGAAAGGTACAATCTCTGATATCGTCTTCCGCTATGCTGAGTGATATTGATGGTGTTTCATTGTCGTCCACTTCATTCTCTTCCATTGCAACATCTGTTCCTTGTCCGGAGATGGGAGAAAAAAACAATGTCTTCAACTTTCGCGTGCTCTTATTTTTTGCGGGTGTGGATTCTGTGAATTGATCTACGACTGCATCCAAACTACCAGGAGGACATTCACTATCAATGGCTGGTGGTGGTATAGCTCCGTTGTCAATCACTTCATATTCTTCCCATTGGCACGATGCATCTCCAGTCTCAAGTCCCTGCCAAAAGGTTTGACAAGCAACATCTCTCGTTCGCTTCACTGTCTGTGTAGATCTAGTTCTTACACCCACTCGCAACTAGAGGACAGATTAGAAAAGGGATGTTCAGTTTAAACACAACTTACAGTATTGAACTATTGACAGTGAAAGACAACATAATATAGTGAACAGGACACTAACCTTCTTTTGCTTTCTTTTCTTTGAAACTTTCTTTCCTCGAACTTCAACATCTGGACGCTGTTGCTCCGACTCGTGTGTGCATGTCTCCACTTCCTCTCGCGCTGCAACGACTATACTTTCATGATAAGCACATCCATCACTCACTGAGGCTCCATCGACTCGCTGAAACATAGAACTTTCATTAGTATGTATAATAATATTGAAAACACAAAATGTACTTGGGGACCAATACCCATACGTACATCTCAATAGCAAAACACGAATGAACGCATTGTGTAGAACATTCAAACGACAATAGTTCACGCATTGTTGATCTAGTTAGATTGAACTGTCAAGATCCATACCTCGGGCTCCGCATAGACTTCCATTGATGATATTATTGAAGATGACGCTTCAGCAACTCCCTGAAACACAGTAATTGCATTAGTATGGTTTTCTATTTTGTTTAAAAGAACATAAACTTTCTGCAGGCGTCAACGGCTCATCTAAATAGACCTGCACAAATGATCAGTTGTCTAAAATAAATAATGGATATCCAAATATGATTCGATTTGCTCCATCGTTGGAAGTGTCACCACCCAGAGATCTGCATCAACTACTAGGGGTGATGTTCTTGTTGAAGAAGCTCCGTCAGCTCCCTGAAACATAGTACTTGCGTTAATAAAGAAGGAAGTATAGCGGATGTAATCACGTCATTTGATCTCGCATGATTGATCTGTCAGTATCCATACCTCGAAATGCATAAGAACATCAAGGGACGCTGTAACTGCGGTGCACACTTCTGCAAGCTGTTGCGCCGACCCGTAACTGCATGCTCCCCCTTCCTCTTGGACTAATGCTCCATCGACTCCCTGAAACATAGGACTTTCATTAGTAATGAACACAATATTGAAAAAAGAAGACACATAGGAGGGCGACGACAGAAGGACATACCAATGGCTAAAAACGAAAGAAACATTGTGTGTAACAATCACGCTACAAGAATGCAAGATCTGATGATCTCCATCGATGGAACTGTCCGGAAACGTACCTCGAGCATCTGAGTGACATCTACGGTTGTCGTCAATGCGTTGGACTCCTCAGCATCTCCCTGAAAGACAGTACTTGCATTATTTTGGATAACAATAATTATAACTGAAAACAAAGACTAGAGGACGAGTACTGTGGTGTACCATTAGGTAAAATAATTACACGATCAATTAAAACTATTGATTTACATGCCTAAAACAAGTCAGTGTCAGAATAGCTAAGTAAGATTACCCGATAGGCGCTTGAAGTGGCTGATGACTGCAATAACGACACGGATGGAGAATCTTCAGCCTTCATATTGAGTGGATACATAAATGGGGAAATTATTGTTAGCTAATGCTACACACTACCGCAATGCCGAGAGATAAATACGTAAACTTGACTCACCAGTGGAGGGATGTGGACGAATAGAGTGGGAATAGCGGTTGAGAGCAATTTTCGCCTCGCTCGCGGTGTTTTCGTCCTTATTAGCAATGATGTGGAGTACATGTCTGGGCTAAAGTGCCTGCTGCAGATGCGGTATCGATCACCCCTCTTGTCCGCAAAGACTTCTAGGACTCTACTTTCTATCTCAGAGGCTGGATATCTGCAATATCGGACCCATTCTCTTATCTGATCTATTGTCTTAGGGAAAACATGCATTATAGTACCTTCAGATTTGTTATGGGTCTTCGAAGGGCAACCGCCAATGGAACAGGCAGGCATTATGGAAAGTTCTGAAAAGTAAAGATCAACAATTCTCTATGAATACCAATGTGTTAAAACATTAAATGACACATAAAAGGTTCAATGCAAGGTCCGTTTTGGTTCTTGGAACTATACACGTTATTCACATGCGGATAAGTATTTCAATAACTTTCAAAAAATAGAAAAAGTAATTTGACTAAACTCAGAACATGTGACTAGTTCCTTGCATGTACTGTTGTGAACGAAAAGAAAACATGGATGCAATTTGATGACTACTAGCAAATAGATATAAATTAAAAAATTGGACGCAAAATGATTATGGTACATGGACTTACCTTGACGAACAAACAGTTAGATGCAGGGATCAGAGTAGTTTCTTGTCGTAGAACAGGGAGCAGTTCACAGGTTGCAAACTGACGAGTTTGCTCAAAGTGGTCACGGAAGTTCACAGAGACGAAGAGCAGATAACCAGCACCTTCACGGGTTGACTAGCAAAGCGCAAAGAAGTTCTCATTAGAAATATGAAGTGGGTTATAAAGAATTCGAAACAGGGGTGTGTTTGTGAATGAATGACGTGTATATGTCGTGGCATTATGCGGTCTGCAGGGGGCCGTCCAGCGTGAGGGGGGATGCTTGGCAGGAGACACGGGGTCTGTAGGTAGACATGGGAACAACAACCCATGCTCTATAGACCACTTTGAAGTGTACATGGTCTTTGGCACCTCTTGGCCTTTATCGCTCCCTGACAGCTCCACTTGCCAGCACAAGTACCCCGGTGCGAACTGCCTTTGATAGGGCGGGGGGTGGATCGGGGCGGTGGTCGTGCAGACAAGACACAGGAAGACTTGTGAATGGAGACACACTTATGTGGATTGCAGGGGGCCGTCCAGCGTGAGGGGGGATGCTTGGCAGGAGACACGGGGTCTGTAGGTAGACATGGGAACAACAACCCATGCTCTATAGACCACTTTGAAGTGTACATGGTCTTTGGCACCTCTTGGCCTTTATCGCTCCCTGACAGCTCCACTTGCCAGCACAAGTACCCCGGTGCGAACTGCCTTTGATAGGGCGGGGGGTGGATCGGGGCGGTGGTCGTGCAGACAAGACCAGTTTGCCGCAGGGCCTCACCAAGGAGAGGCCATCTAACTGAATGTAAGAGGATGGCTGCAGGATCTACTACATGGAATGCAGGGGGGTGAGTTTATAAATACCTCACCCTCCCAGGAGAATATACACTAGATTCATTTAAAAAATCAAAACAACCATTGTTAAAATATATGTTGGGCTTTATTTTAGATTTTAATTAAACATAAATAATAAACATTACACATTGTAAAGTTGAGGTTGCAGCACATCGAGGGAAAATCCGCGGTATTGTCCACTGTCACTGGGGAAATGTTGTCTAATGGCAAGTACCGCACAGGCAGGTATTACTCTCCGAACGCGGTGTCCGAGCCTCCCGTGAAGCCACCAAGTGAAGCAACGATAGGCCACCAGCCTGTACCACCTGTGAAAAAAAAAGATGCAAACTGTATTAAACTGACCAAACTTTCTTATCAATGTCGATTCAGGTAACACATGTCATTTTTCTTAGAAAAAAATTATATCTAGAAAATGCACTATATGGAACAAATTTACATGCGTTCGAATGATATGTAAATGTAATTTTATATGTGGGAGACGACCATGAAATAGTGGTGGCATCACTGACATCACAAACAGAGTATACTTACTCGTTACTCGGATTACGCGGACGAACAGTGCCGCGAAGTTCGTGCATAAGCACCATCATCATCCTCAACACGGTCCGTGAGAGGCAGGCTTCCCTGAACTCTGGCAGCTCGGTGATGCATTGCGGACTTTGCTCGCCTTCCTGCAGACTTTGCTCGCTTTCCGAAATGTAGGCCAAGCACCCGGAATTTTCACGGCAGCAGCAGTTCTCCTCCTCAGTTGGCATTAGCTCGCACCGATTGCACGTGCACCAGGTGGAGACGCCGTCCATGCGACATGGTCCAGGCTCTTCATCCGTTGACTGGTCCTCCCAACTGCCGTCCGAATCCCCATCGTTTTCGCGTGCTTGACTTTCCAGTAGTTCTTCCTCGGTGTACTCGGGCTCGTACATATACGGCATTATTGTGGCCATTGTGCGGTAAAGATAGTAAAATAATTTACAGAGATGGTACAGGTGTTCACACGGGCTACAAGCGGCGAAGGTAGCTGACCAGAGCACTGAAACGAGTCACAGAATACTCAAAGTAACACAGAGAGAGGAATGGAATCGAAAATCTGCTGCTGTGTGTTGTGAAACGGTCTGTTTATACTTATTGGGGAAAGAGGCGTCCTGCCATTTCCATGGCAACACGTCAATAGCTGAGGCGCAGCGATTGTTGACACGAGACGTGCTTGAAATGGGCAGTACGCGTCTGCTGATGTCAGGCTCAGGGGCGGGGGATTTGATTTAGTGCCGCAAAGGCAGGTGAGCCAGGTCGATGCGGCGGAATGATAGGATTATCACAAAATGGAGGCTGATTTCGAGTGCGATAATGGGCGAAAAGTCGGGTAAGGTCCATAGGAAAGTTTCCTACGATCTACCGATTTATGCTTACAAACACATGGCCGACCCGTAGGGACAATAAAAAAAAAGTCCCGGAACTATCCTTTAAGAACTCGAGAGTGAAAATCATAGCTGCACTAGCATAGCAATACACAAGAAGATGGCAAGTTTTCGACTCGGCCAATCTTGGACTTCTACAAGCTGAAGGCAGTCCCTATCCTCACATATGGAGCTGAGGAAATGTCATTTTCATGGAGGCTGTGGAACACACTAGAAGGCCTATTCTGAAGACAGGTCCTACGGCTGCCAAGATCAGTGTCAGCTGCGTCAATAAGACATGAATTAGCCTTAATTTCTGCTCAAGGAGTCACAACTTGGAAAATGTTATCATTGTACCGAAAACTCGTCATGCCCAACACGCCAGAGCCCTACTCGATATTCAAAAACAATGATGTCCTTGAACACTTCCCATTGTTGCCTGGCTTGGAATCAGAGGTGCATTGAGATCATGGCACAAACAGGGATTTCGGACTTAACCCTGATCACCAATCCGAATTTGGCAAACCAAAGGCTGTGGGAGGTGGACTGGATAGACTCGGAACAATCCAGACGCCAACATAAACTGCAAAAGGAGGTTTGCTTGGAGAAGAGAACATATAATACACCACCAAACTATTTGCTAAAGTTCCCTAGCCCACAACACTGCAATGCCTTTCTAAAATTCCGTCTAAATATCTTACCAACATTGGATTCACTGAAAGAATTTGAGAAGCCACCACAGGACCTGACTTGCAGATTCTGCCAAGGCAGCAGCAGTCAGGAAACTTTGAAACATTTAGCCCCAGGTTGCACGGCCCTCGCAGCTTTAAGAAGAAACTACCCGGGGATATTCATAGCAAAGAAACCTAAAATTTGAGTGAAGAATGGCGGAGGACCTATGTGCTGGAGAAGATTTTAGACTTACATGTCCAATGCAGGACTTCCTGAAGGAGATTTTTTCTTCTCTCTCTCTCCTCCCATCTCCCCATATCCTAACCAGATCGGGAATGCCTGAGCTGTGCAGCGGGACTCCTGATTCCTAACCAAGACGCTCTTTGATAACGACTAGATAAAGGGGGTTTTTTTTCTGTTCGCTTTTATAAACCAAATATCTTTAATTTAAAAAGTCTTTTTTTAAAAGAATGCCAAAATGCAGATTACTCTTTTCCGATTCGTACAGTTATATGTGGGGGGAGACCCCCTGGAGCCTCCCCACAGTCCCCTTACATAATTAATTACCCTTACCCGCCCACACATATAACTTCGCCGAAATTCGGTTAAAACCAGAGGTGTTTTGGCATTCAGTACTTTTGTCAACGCAGTAAAGCACTGATATCGAGGTGGCAAGGTGGAGGCAGAGGGGTGCGGTGAGGAGCGAGGCAGAGGACAGGTGCGAGCAGCATTCAGCATGCTCCAAATGTTATCGATAGACTCCCCAATGAAACAAGGTGACTCAACCTGCTCAACTGCAGTAAAGCGCCAAGAAGGCACTACCAAAAGAGGCAAAGGAGGCTGTGCCTGGTTCAACTTTATGTTTGGGATCACTGCTGCTTTAGTAGTAGTGTGGGGCTGAGTAGGCACCTTTGTCACACCTCTTCCCAGCACTGCTGCCGAGCAGAAGTCTTTTCATCACAGGCCGTTCCACTAATCAGTGGGCTCCATGATACGCCCATGCACAGTACTAATCATACTAACACAATGACTGATTCCCCGCACTTCTGAGGGATGCCCTATCTCAGGCAGGCTACACTTTTGTGGATGGTGATTTATCGAGAAACTTCTTTGCCTGTATGTCCTCTTTCTAAACGTGCTCTTTGGTGCCCGTCAGGCACTGCAAGCGTGCCCTACTTTGAGGAAACGCCTAAACCCGCACAACTATGCCCTTGTAAGGCCACCTTGGAGGCTCCCACCCGTCCTTCAAAACAGTGGTGCGCAAATCGCCAGCCTATGGGGCAGCAGCACTCTTCCAGTTCCCCAGTGCTTAAAGTGGGCCGGGGCCTGCCGGCCCCCGGCATTCTCCAAAAAGTGGGACTGAGCCGGGGCCCTGCCGGGGCCCCCGTCCTACCGCAACATTGGCGGGATGCATTATGACGGGAGATGCGCCTGCAATGAAGTCAGGCAAGCTGTCAGAAGTGGCAGCCAGCCACAGCGATGCTGTGGCAGGCTGCCACTTCCATCAGTCATAGTAACTGCATCTGGTGACCCCTCGCGCGAGAGGTCACCAGAGGCAGTTACTGTCCCTTTGTTTCCCCAGGTCGCCGAGGCGTCTCTAACCCTCGGCGAACCTGGGGATTCCTCGACATATTTCGAGGTTTATAAAAGATGGCTTTGAAAGTACACATTTCAAGCCATCTTTTATAAAGCTTTGCCGACGGACAACTTTGTCCGTAGTCAAAGCTTTATAAAAGATGGCTTGAATTGTGTACTTTCAAAGCCATCTTTTATAAACCTGAAATGTTTAAAAAAGATGGCCTGAAAACTAGGCAAACCGTAGGGTATGCACACAAATATATATAAATGTTATATATTTGTGTGTGTACCTTACTATGGTTTGTGTACTTTGCAAGCCATCTTTTATAAACGTAGAAATATGTTACATATGTCTATGTTTAGAAAATATGGCTTGCATAGTACACAAACCATAGTAAGGTACGCACACAAATATATAACATTTATATATATTTGTGTGTATACCCTACGATTTGCGTACTTTTAGGCCACGCCCCTCCCACAAGCCACGCCCCCAAATGAGAGCCCCCCCTCCATTTCTTACCCCACTTAAAGCCCTGCAGTTCCCCGATAGACAGTGTGCACGTGACTGCACGCTTTCGATCTCACCTGCTGGTCCCCCAGACCTGCTGATCCCCCAGTAATGAGGTGGACTTCCCACGTTCTCTGGACTCTCCGGGCTGGCCCTCGGATGATCTACCTCCCCCCTTGCTCTACCGGACCATTGCCAAGAATAAGATCGATGCCGACATGCGCATAACCCATGCGAGGCCCAGGGCAGCGTCCTGTGCCAGCCAGATTTACAGCCAGTGTCACGTGCGGCGGAGAGGATAAATCCGACACTTCAAAGGCGCCAACTACGGAGGCTGCCATTGGATTAATGCCGAAGCCATCAGACGCACGGAGCACCTGCGGCGGGCGCGGCGCGCTTCCCTGGGCTGCGGAAGTGAGGACCTCGCAGCAAATCCATCGCGCGCCCAAGCATAAGCCAATAAACGGCCTCGGACCGAGGAAGACTGTGACCAAGTGTAATGTACTACTGTACAGCCTAGTGAACCGAGGCTGCAGAAAAATAACCAGCAACACACTTCCGGGAAACGCTACAATTGCCTGCTCATAAAACCAGAGGCCCCTGGAGTGCAAACGAGCAGCGACAAGTCCGTTCTAGAGAGTTGTTCTGTAGCTATGTACACAGTGCTAAAACCCTACAGCCTCATCCAATCCTCTTGGTGGGTGCCATAGCTCTCAACCATTTGTGTTGTTAAGGCGGGTGAAATCACCCGATTTCGTTTGTGGCGGGTGAGACGCCCATTGGAGTGAATGGGCGTGCAGGAGGCTTGGCGGGTGAGACAGCCCTTTACAAGGCGGGTGACACCCGTCAAAAGCGTTTGAGTTGAGAGCTATGGGGTGCTCAGGTCGGTTTCTAGGCAAGAATGTAGCCAGGGCAAACAACTAAAACTCCCCCCATGAGTACACAGCTCACTTAATATTTCGATCTCTAACCTGCTGCACAACCACACCCCAGCATATGTTATGTACTTCAACACTCTCCCTATGTCTTCCCTCTTGATTTCATTTCCTGTTTTTCCGTCTTCTCTTTCTATCTCATCTGGCACCCATCATTTAGTAAAGATAGTGGACAAAACGCAATATGAGGCGGACACAGCCTGTGGGTGTTGTGTGGTTTTTTACCCACCCATTGAATGCCAATGGCCCTGCTAGTACTTATTGGCATTCCCACTGTCCCCACTCAAAACGCAAATCCCTGGGCTTTCTTTGAGCTAGCTCTGTGCTTTTTAGTGGATGTCAGCGTTACTGTGAGCAGACCTTTGAACTGTATTGGCGTAATTGCAGATCTAAACTAGCTCCTGGTGTAATCAAAATGTCTTAACCAAATGTTGTCTCAGCCACTTGATTCCTAAACAATATGTCTGTCCATGTGTCTGTTTCTTGCACCTAATTTCTGTTAAAACAAGCATTGGCAAAGCCAACAGTTTTGGGTCTTGTGTAGGCCTTAGGTAGGAATTTGCCAGGCATTGCCATTATATGCCATGGGATGAAAGTCTAATGCTCTATTTTCTTTGGTTGAATTGATTTAGATCGAATTTCTTTGGATACATTTTTTAAGATAAAAAGTGGGGTAGGCGCCATGCAACCCTCCCAACCAAATTTGCAAAGAAGACAGCAGGCTATAGTCTAAGAGGTATCATCATAGCCTAGAGTGTGTCGGCCACCATACTCTATGGTCTAGATTCTAATTATGAACTTAATCATGAATGGCTTGATGCGCTGCAAGGGAAAATCTGGTGAAAATGATTGGGCATGCCAAATGGTATAGCCATGGAGGCTACGCGACTCGAACTTGGCTTAGTTTCTCTCCGAACACAGGTATTGTTAAAAAGAGGACTGCTATATATGAAGGCAATGAAAGACCTGCAATGTCCATTATTGCACCTACTAGGTCTCATTATGAGAAGGACAACTTGGAGTCTTTTATTAAAATTTTGAAAAGAAAACAAGGTTTTTTTCCATGGGAGGAAGATTATCATATGTTAAAAACACGACTTGTTTAAAAAGCCGAGGAGTGGGAGTGGATAAAATATCATGCACATATGGTAACGTTAAAAAGTCTGAGTACATTTGCAGTTTTACATTTGGATTTCATGTCCCCTCAGAAATATGTAGCTCAATGTCCCTGCCCGCGACTCAGAAGATTTCGATTTGTTATTAAGGTTAATTCAATTACCAACATGATCTGTATGTGGGCCTAGAACTGCAATCACCAAAGACAAAAGGTGTTGCAGAATGTGTAAAATTCTGCACATGATGGAAACCGATAGGCATGGACTCTCGGAATGTCAAACATTGGCTAATGAATCTAGGCTAGTTCTAGGCAGATTTGAGCATAATTTGGACTCTATGAAATCTGATAAGTTTTGGCATAGATGCCTAGCGGGCACTCACACATTCCTAAGTATTGCACTGACTGGAGTTTTGGACATAGTGCCAAAGAAGCTAAAATGTACAGAGAACTAAGTAAAAAAATCACTCGTGCAGTACCCTTGCTCAAGCAGAACAGGGTATCATTATTCATTTTATGCTTGTGCGAATTTTTAATATTTCATTAAACATGAATTAGAAACTTGATTTCTAGATATAAATCAGAGAGAGAATGATTGATTTTATATTGTGTGATATTAAAGGAAAAGTGAGTATAGCTGATGATCCGTTTATAATGTGGGGGTAAGTTAAAGTAAATAATTGTATTTGTAAAGCTGTTTGTATTTATTGTAAGTAAGAATTTTGATAACTATAAGATGTGAAAAGTTCAATTGAGCTTTACCACACGATGTAAAATAAATTATTGTGTAACCCCAACACACCATCAGTTTTTTGGGGGTGTAATTTGACCAAGAAAATCAAACTAAATCAACTGAATCATTTGTTGGTCGAGCAATAGACCTTATGCCATGCCCAGGTCCTAACATCACTTGCAATCTTGCCATCCTATGGCCAGGTAGTACCATTATGCCAGTGCCCTGTAAAATGCCTAGGCCATGTGTACACAGAAGCCAACACTTTTGGCTTTGTCAATGCTTGTTGGTGTTTGAGGGAACACTTTAAAAGGATGGGGTGATTGGTTCATTTTAAGTGATTTAAAGGGCTGTTCTTGTAACAGTATATTGGGAGACCAAACTCAATATTGGGAGTCCCCCCCCCACTTGAGAGAGCCCACAATGAACCCTTAATTCAGGATCCAAATACACCACTATTAAGACTCATATAGAGCCCTGCGGATCCCCCGCCACCCTGTGCCAACAATGAGCCAAGAACCAGGCCAGTGTACAGAAAAAACGTATATTTATTTAAAGTATAGGTTTGATAAATCTTGCATTAAACAGTGACACACACCAGCTTCTTTGTGGCACACAATTACATTTCTTTTTTTACATAAATGGATAACACGGGTTGGTTTGGCGAACACAAATCACAATCCTTTAACCCCACAACATGTATCATTAAAAACACTTAGCCTGGGATTCACTTTTTAATAACATGTATCCCATCAGAACCTGGCAACATGACAAGCTGCACGCTTTACTTTATGCGGATTACAATTTGAATAATAATCAACACTGGTCAATGAGCAAAATCATTCACATATGCCGTGCTGTGAATTGTCGATTCTTCTGCGCGCTTAAAAGCCTAGCCGTTTGGTTCTTCTTGATCACATGTACAAATTCATTTAGACTGGTGCTGTAATGCTTCACAGTTCTTACTTTAACCCACTTTTTCGTATACAGTGTGCTTTTCCCAGATGTACGTTAAATAGAGTACCAAAAGATCGAATTACAGAATTGTGAACACCACTTGTTTGCATTTTGTAACTCGATCTTTTAGTTTTTTTTTTTGTCCCCAACCATGCATGTAATGTGAGTGGGGGACACTCCCGCGACACCCAAAGCCCATAATACCAAACTAGGGGAGCAAGGAACACCCCCAGAACCCCCGCTCCCCTTGTTCGGTATTTTGGGATTAGGTCTTTTCAACCAGATCGAATCCGTTTTTTTTAACGATCATTTTGTGCAAACCCCTTTTCTCATCAGAGGCGTTATTCAATTTAACCTTGAGAAAACACTGTTCTGCCCCAAAACAAGACAGTCAGTTACTTACAGCACCCCTCTACTGAATGCCATGGTTGAAAATGAGCACAGTTATTAATTTCATTTTTCAGACCCCCTTCACTTAAAGGTCTGTGTTGGGGAATGTGGACAGTTATGAACCTGTTTTTCAGATCCCCCTTCACTTAAAGGCCGGTGTTGGGGAAGTTGGACAGTAAAAATAGGGATGGCTATTAATTTTGTTTTTCAGACCCCCCTTTCACTTAAAGGCCCATGTTGGGGAATGTGGACAGTTATACATTTTGTTTTTTTGGTGGCAAGGATACCCCAATTACTTTAGGTGGCTATAACATTATTCCCATTAAGAGAGAGGGTGAAAATTTCAAATTCTTCCAAGCTCCCCCTGTGTCAATCTATTTGGGAGTTAATTGAATTAATATACAGACAAACATGCTAGGGGTCTACACAAATTCCCCGCTCCACCCTCCAATGGAAGGGAACCCACTAATGAAAGGGAATAGGTTAAGTAAATAGATCCCCACACTGACATTTTGTTGGACAATCTACTTCCTTTTGGAAATCTCTGGCCTTTGCAATTGTTAAGAACTTGCTGATGGGACCTCACAGCATTCGTCCAGACACTTAGCAGAGAAACTTGGGCCCATCAAAGACTCCCCACCACAAGAATGTAAAACTCAGCCATGGGGCAAAGTATAATGTCTTTATTATCCAAAACAGACAGGGATCACACAGGAAAAGACAATTCTCCAGCATTCTCAGCTTCTGACCCTGTGTCACATGGTTTTATGCACGTATGACGTCACAAAATCAGGTCCACCCCAAAAACCTACAGGGTGTCCTCATAGGTCAGTTTGGGATAACTGTATATGCAAGAACCGTACATTAGTATATTTATTGGTCCCCCATGTCAGTTAGATCCACCTGAGGGTGCCCCTAAATGTTACAAACGACACTGTTTCAGGGTAGCAGGAAGACCATTGGCCTGTACAACATTTTAAACCACCTCACAAATGGAGCTTCTGGATTGGCTAGAGCGGGTCCTCCCAGGCCTGGGACCCTGTCTCGTCACAGAGCTGAGTGTACCTTTTCAAGGTGATGGGAAAGCAAATGGAGGGTTGGTGCTCCATGTTGTTTCCACTATCTGATCACCTAAGCCTGAGAGAGAGTGCCTGCAGGTTGAAGTATTGGTAGTTAACACTTGTATCATTCCACTCCGTCTCGCTGGGAACAGCTTCTCTACCCACCATGAGGAAATTAAAATGTTGCTGTTCTGCTGGGTCACATGTGAGTGGACCGCAAAGCAAAGCTCTTCTGTCTGCAATTATGAGGATTATATTCCGAATTCTTGCAGGTGGCTTGCTGCATTGGGAACCAGGAATTTCCCACCCGCTCTTGTCCTTGACTGTGAACACCAGCTCTACGCCTCTTACTGCAGGGATCATGTCTGCCCCTTCCATGTATTTGAGGCCTGTCTTTCCGCCCTGATTCACTTCAGTTACCCTATAGGTTCTCTATGTGTTCTCATGGCTTATTATGGATAGTTGCAATAAGGCATATGCAAGCTTGGCCCACGTATATGCTGCATCTTGCGTATATTCTGCATTTCGCTTTGGCAAAAGAAAGGAAAGGAAAGGTTCTTAGAATTATGTAAATGTATCCGTCCTCTACCTAGAGGAGATATAAGCATGTTTTTCATGTCTACATGCAATGAATTAGTGCATGTTTGTGTAGCTCCATGAATGGATGCATGTTTGCTTCATGGGTAGCACGGCTATGTCATGATGCCTCTAATTATGTTATCCATACCTGGCTTTATTGTCAGTCGACCTGGTCCATTGATGAGACCTCTGTCTCCTCGAAACCATCAACTGGATACGGTTTGAATGGCTGTCTGAGAGAATATCTTTTGTCATATCTGTGAGACATTGTTGCAGTCGGTGACTGAACAAATAGTGAGTCACACCTTTCATTCTTCATTCTACGGGTTGACAGTCACATGGGGGTCACATTACTGCTCGGAGCTCTTCTTTGATTGCGATGAACCCCTTTATGGTTGAATTTATTGTCTGCATCAGCTCCCAACTCATAATCTGGAGCCATTTTGCATTTGCGCTGGTCTGCACTGCTGGAATGATGGATGCAAACAATACCTCTGTTCTGCTAAACAGTCTGTGCTCTGTGATATTGCATCCAGGGACTCGTCCATTTTTGATGATGCATAGTTTCCCCTCTTTTCTCTTGTTTGCTTTATAGATCTCCTCTTTCTATTGCTAGAGCCCATCTTGGGGAATCCATCTACTTGGATGTCCTTCTGGGGTACTACCAGCGCTGGTGTGTTCAGATGCATCAGAGATCACGTCTCCCCCTAGTTGGGTGGTAGTTTCACGTATGCTTTTGATCCGCAGGCCCTTATAGTGGTTCATTAATACTTCTATTCCGACCTTCATACCTGGAACTTTTACTGTCTGCTTACATTCCTTGTTTTCTCCAACCTTTACTGGGCTATCATTCTGGAAGCATGATGCTGCTCCTTTGATTGGTATTATGGGCACCAGCCCAGCTTCGTTCTCCACCCATGTTAGAAACTTCACACTTGCTTCCCATTATTTCAGGCATTTGTCATTTTCCTCTTGTACTATTTGAACTGGAACTGTTAGGAGCGCATGTGCCTTGCTCCCCACCACTCCTTCTTTCCAACCGTCAGCTGTTTATACTTGGCCATACACCAGCATCTGTGGTCTTTCCCAGCATCCTGGTTCTCCTCCTATCTTTACTTGTCTTCTTTTGGGACATGGCAACTACTTTTGTGTCACTACCCTTGTTTCTCCTTTTTGTGGGCCTTCGGTTATGTGTTCTATGGCCTGATCTTTCTTCCAGTAATCATCCATCAATTCCTGAGTGCTGGTATAGTTATCTTCATATGGAAAGGTCTTTTTAGACATCCAGCTCAACGTAGCTCTTTTCCCTTGAAATCATTCTCTTGAAGTGCACAACAATAAGTACATAAGGCATTGTGCTCTTGCTGCTTGGTTTTCAGTTGCCACAAATGTTCTGGAGACACTCATGACATAGTCGATGAGAAAACAGACATACTATCTCTCTCCAGTAGTTTGCTTACCTACTTTGGTCAGGCGCTTATAACACGTTATTAGATACCAGGGCTGAATCAGTTACATATGAATCAACCTGACTTAAATCTAAGTCTGCACTGTTCCTACTTCTCTTTGTCACACATCGGGGTCTGAATGACCCGCTCGCCTCCTCATCACGCCAGGCGAAACAGACCACTTTCAAGGCACCTACCAAAGTCGTGACGCTTCGCCACAGTATCCGACGTTTCTCAGCCCCTTACTTCTCTCAGTGGCGGTTACCCTGGAGATTGGGGTCAACAACATCAAAAGTATCAACAACCCCTTTGCCTACAACTCCCAGGAAACCTACCTTTTACGTGTAGTTCCGACTATTCGGAACGTGAGCTCTGACGGGCTTACGGCGCTCCGCCTCCTGGGTAATATTAGGCACTGCAGCGGAAAGGACGCTGCTTCTGATTAACGTTGCAACCGGCATCCGAAGTTTCGTCTTCTGTGCCTTTCCTAATCATTGCCTTCCCGTGTACCAGTTCCTGTTTTCCATTTACGGACTGCCTTGAGATTTCTCAATTCTTCTGCCTACCCATGTACCGGACCTTTGCCTGCCCTACGGTTTGCTTGCTTCCTGATTCTGTACTGTCTTTAGCCCACCTGTGTACCAGACCTTGCTGCCTGTCCACTGGATTGCCTTTCGCTGTTCTTCCCGTACAGAAACTGTCCTGAATTACTCAACCACCGCCTTCACCTGGTTTTCCTCACCTACCCAGCTGACTCCAAGTGCTCAGCTTCAACCTCTCAAAATCGAGGGTGAGTTCTTCCTGTTACAATTTCTGCTTGGAACATTTGAGCTACTGAAACATGGCTACCTTATTTGTTTAGCCTCCTGCAATACTTCACCTTAGGTATACTGTGAACTGTACCCTTCTTCAATTCAAGTGTTCTTTTGTGGATTCAAACTCCATTCCGTTGTTTTGGATTTATTTCCCCAAGTGTACGCATGGACGCTTTGCTGATTGTATACAAAGACTCATTTCTGAAAGTGCACATAGGGACGCCTTGCTGACAAGTGCACCTACCCGTATCTAGTGCGCTCCTCGTCCGCCCGGGTATAGCATCCCTACTAACCTTCCTGTTTATTGTTTTGTACTTCCGTTGTTTTCTAGCCTGGATTGATTAGGTTATTTCAATTCCTGTTCGGGTAAGATCTCCTTAACTCTTCTTTAATCCTATCTGAAACCATCAAAATAGAATCTAATATCTTTTCTATACTTACAGGGGAAATTCCATTCTTGTTCTTTTCAATTACAAGGGGAGTGGGTGACCCAGGTACTTCCTGCTTTTGTGAGGCTTTTCTTGTGGTTATCTTTGCTCTCACCAAGTATTTACCATTTGTCTTTTTCTTTACAGCTGGGTCTGTGGCGGTGTGTTCTCCCCGCTCTTTTTGGTGATCGGTCTCTCTGTCTGCGATTAAGCGCAGCAGAGAGTGATATCATGAAAAAGAGCTTATTTCCCTCAACAGAGAGGAGGCTCAGCTGGAGGCCCAATCTCGAGCTCTTCAAGCAACATCCAGTACAACCATCCTGGTCGCTTGCCCAGACTACTCGCCGGCCGGTGAGTAACACTCTTTACTGGTTTGGCAGTGCTTATCGCCTCACCTGATATGTTGGCCATACCTGCCTGGATTGGGGTTACGTTAGTAGGGGTTACAGCCTATATACATACAAGAAATAATTTTCGTACGATGATGAGGGTAAAGAAGTAGAAACAACAGAAGGCACAAAAATAATGGTACCCATAATTTACTCCTCTTCGGTATCTTGTGTTGCTCCGAATGTGATGAAAAACCAACCTGAAATTCCTCAACAATTCGTGATCATGTTGTTAGTATATGTTAGATCAGGCTCTATGGGTGTAGTATTATGCAGGTGCGATGAAGAACAGCCGTTACCACAGAATACAGATTCTGATGTCACTGATCATGTCATGATCCGTCGATCACGCCTTTTGTGGTCTTCCTGGTCCCTGGCACATCGGGGGTTACTCGCTGTAGTACACCCAACATGGCCGTATACACGGAACGCGGTCTATCGACCTTAACGTCCTATGCAGCACGTTCTATAAATTAGCCACTCCCTTGCGGTTCCGCGCGTCTCAACGCTACCGATAGCTGTGGCCTGACGTGCTCCGTAGTTCGTTCTCCTGAACTGTGTTGCTTCCTGGTTCCCGGACCTTCCTCCTTCCCCTTTCCTTCTACCTTCCTTGATCCTGTTTCTTCCACGTTCCGCGCAGACCGCCTCCGTGTGCTGCCTCCATTCCAAGCTTCCTGGAGTTTCCAAAGATCCCGGACGAAGAAGCTGAACGATTCCTGGAATCCGAAGACGGCCGAGCGGGCTTGTACAAGACCCGAACTGCTCGGAAGACAACCCTGACAAAGGACTCAGCAAAACACAGAAAATGGGTGAGAAAAGGGGAAACCTGTGACCGATTGAGACGCCACCTGACCGATCTCGATACAGACATGGAAGCGGCCGTACCGGATCTTATGCGTAGCATGCAAGAGCTGACGACCGAAGTGCAAAACTTAAAGACGGAAAACGCTGTGTTAAAACAATTGGTGTTATCCCGTGATTCCGCCACGAAGGAGAGTGTAATTCTAGGCGGCGTCGTTGATAAGTATGACGGTTCAGCAAAGAGCCTTCATGGATTCCTAGATTCTTGTTTGGTCCACTTTACATTTAAGCCTTATTATTTTTCTATGCCCAGGGCTAAAATGGGCTTTATTATTTCGCATCTTTCCGGGAATGCCTTGACCTGGGCCACCCCATTGGTTAACTCTGGTGATGCTCTCCTGGATGACTACAACAGCTTTATAGAGGCCCTCAAGACCATGTTCGAACACCCAGAACAAGTTTACAATGCCCAGGAACGTTTACTCGACTTTCATCAGGGTACCCAGGATTTGCTCACGTATGTCACACGCTTCAAACAGCTGGCTAAGGAAGCGGATTGGTCCTCTGAAGCTTGTTTTACTTTATTTCGAAGAGGGCTAAACGAAGATATCCAGGACGAATTAGCCAGAGTGGCACGCCCGGGTTCCTTTCAAGCCCTAATGGATCTCGCTCTACAGATTGACTTTCGCATTCAGGAGAGAAAGGCAGAAAAAAAGAAAACCAAGTTACCACTCCAGAAAAACCCCATTGCAACCCCTTCGAGCTCAGAAGGCATTTCTACTCCAAGCAATGAGCCTGAACCTATGCAATTAGGGGCCTTCCATGGACCCATTACCCCACAAGAGAGGATGCGAAGGATTCATACTGGATTATGTATGTATTGTGCATCCGACAAACATTTAGTAAGAGAATGTCCGATTGCCCCCCCCCCGTGGCGCCCGGGAAACGCCAGCTCCCGATCCTAAACAGAGCGCAGGTTCGGGAGAGAGATGTCTGCTCCACCTCTATTCCATCCTTGAACTCTCCTGGACAAAATTCCTTGGTAATCTTACACGCCTTCTTGACAACATCCGAGAAAGAAATATACCCCATCCTGGCACTGGTCGACTGTGGAGCTATGGGGGTATTCATAGATCATGAATGGGTCCTAAAACATGATATTCCTTACGAATCCCGGACTATCATGCAACCTGTAGAAGCAATTGATGGAAGACCCCTTTCTTCTGGACCTATAATCCTGCAGACCAAGGAGATCGAGCTTGCAATAAATCAACATCGAGAAAGGATAAGATTTGACATCATCAAGTCAGCCCATTACCCCATGGTTTTGGGAATGCCCTGGCTTCAAAGACACAACCCCTATATCAATTGGGCAGCAGGATCCTTGTTCCTGGGTTCTGAGTTTTGTATGTCCCACTGCTTACATCCAGACCTTGATTCTACACCATCAAAGGGATTTCCTACAACTCATCAGAACACAATCTCAGTCTCAAACATCATCCGGGTCCGGAGGCTTACCAGGAATATTCCGATGTTTTCTCCTCTGCCATAGTTCAGGCCTTACCTCCCCACAGACCTGAAGATTGTGCTATTGAAACGGAACCTTCCGCGGTGATTCCTTTTGGAAGGATGTTCATCCTATCAGAACCTGAAAAGAAAGCCCTTCGTGAATACCTGGATACAAATCTTGCAAATGGCACCATACGACCATCTAAATCTCCATCAGGGGCCTCCCTGTTCTTCGTTCCTAAAAAAGACACTAAAGAACTCAGACCGTGTCTGGATTATCGAGGTCTAAATCAATGTACTTTGAAGGACCGTTATCCGTTGCCCTTGATCTCAGACATCCTGGAGGCAGTTCGAGGCGCAGTTGTGTTCACCAAGCTGGATCTCAGGGGCGCCTATCATTTGATTCGTATCAGGGCAGGTGACGAGTGGAAGACAGCCTTTAGAACACCCTTTGGGCATTTTGAATACTTAGTCATGCCCTTTGGACTTGCTAATATCCCAGCGGTGTTCCAACGTTTCATGGATTGAGTGTTCTCGGACATGCTGTTCCTTTTTGTGATTGTCTATCTGGACGATATTCTAATATTTTCGAAGGACCCTCTCAAGCACGAAGAACATGTGAAAGCAGTATTACAACGCTTACGCGAAAATAAACTCCTGGCGAAGCCTGAGAAATGCATCTTCCATACTTCTACTGTTCACTACCTAGGGTTTGTCCTTACTCCCGATTGTATCGGTATGGATCAATCCAAGGTTAAGGCTATTTTATCCTGGTCTAGCCCCGCCTCGGTGAAACAGATACAATCCTTCTGGGGCTTGGCTAATTTCTATAGGAAATTCATACCTTCCTTTTCCGAGATTGTCCAACCAATAATTGCCTTATTGAAAAAAGATGTTCCCTTCCATTGGACTATGGCCCAAGTGGAAGCCTTCCAACAGTTAAAGTCTGAATTTACACAAGCTCCCATTCTTGCTCAGCCTGATGTTAATCGACCATTCATAGTGGAGACAGACGCCTCCAATTATGCCATTGGAGCCGTCCTAAAACAGCAATTCGAGGATAGCTTGGAACATCCCATCGCCTACCTTTCTCGGACATTAACTCCTAGTGAAACCCATTACTCCGTCCTAGAGAAAGAGCTGCTAGCCATCCGTCAAGCCTTCACAGAATGGCGTCATTTACTTCTAGGAGCCAAATTTCCGGTCCATGTCTGCAAGGATCATCGAAACCTACAAGTGTTGCAAGCCCTGGAATGTAGGAATAGTCACCAAGCTCGGTGGGCCTTCTTTTTTGCCCAATATCAGGTTCAGATTCACCACGTCCCTGGAACCCAAAATGTAATAGCTGATGCACTTTCTCATCGTCCAGACTATGAACCTCCGGAGGATCGGACGTATCCCAAGATGGTTCCTCATACCATATTCGTAGCTCAAGCAAACAACCTCCTGGAAGAGATTCGCATGCAAACTCAGACTTCGGAGCTTTTGAAAGGAATTTCAGAAAGGAATCAATGGTACGAGAGTCAAGGACGGATACTTGTTCAAAGATTCCAATCTGGTCATTCCTACACAAAAATTACAACAAAGAATAATACATCTCTGCCATGATACTCTTCATTCCGGTCATCATGGTATTTCCAACACCCTCCGTCTAATACAAAGACAATTTTGGTGGCCCAAGATGAAGACCGATGTACAACTGTATATTCAATCTTGCTCCCTCTGTAATCAGAACAAACATGATAACCAGAAACCAGCAGGTCTCTTATTACAGCCTACACCACCAACCAGACCTTGGGAAATCATTGCTACAGACTTCATTGTGGACTTGCCGCCTTCTAGAGGTTATACCACTATCATGGTCACCATTGATCTATTCACTCATATGGCTCACTTTACCCCTCTGTATAAATTACCATCCTCCTCAGAACTTGCTGGTATTTTCCTGGAACACGTCTTCCGACTGCATGGACTTCCTTCCAAGATCATATCGGACAGAGGTCCCCAGTACATATCTCAATTCTGGAAACACCTATGCAGGATACTAGGGATTCAACGAGCTCTCTCCTCGGGATATCATCCTCAAACCAACGGTGTCACAGAACGAGTAAATCAAACCCTTGAGCAATATCTTCGTTGTTTCTCTACCAAAGTCCAGGATGATTGGTCACTTTTAGTACCAGTAGCCGAATTTGCTTGCAATAATTCGGACCATTCAGCTGTTAAGACCAGCCCTTTTTTCTGCAGCCAAGGATTTCACCCTTCGGTCTTACCTTCTGTTCTTCCACACCCTACACCTGTTCCTACTGTCGATTCCTGGATTGAAACACTCATAAATGTTCAGAGAGAAGCCAAGGAACATCTCGAAAGAGCGCAAATCCAAACCAAACACTATGCAGATTCAAGGAGAAGACCAGGGCCTTCATACTCCATTGGGGATAAAGTATGGCTATCCTCGAAACTTCTACCCCGACATCTCAGACCGAATAAGCTGGCTCCCCGGTATTATGGACCCTTCTCTATAAAAGAGATCATCAATCCTGTGGCCTTTCGACTCCAACTCCCGGACTCCTGGAAGAAGATACATCCAGTTTTTCACAAATCCCTGTTGAAGCCTTTCATCCAAACTACCCAGACTACTCTTAGACCTAGTCCTGTGCTTGTCAATGACCAGCTGGAATATGAAGTTTCTCGTATTTGTGATTCCCGATATAGACGAGGCAAGCTTCAATACCTGGTGGAATGGAAAGGTTATCCACCCAGCGAACGTACCTGGGAACCAGTCTCAAATTTGAACTCCCCCAGATTGCTCAGAAGGTTCCACCGAATTCATCCAGATAAACCCGGTGGAACGGGTTTTAGAAGGGGGCATGCTGTCATGATCCGTTGATCACGCCCTTTCTGGTCTTCCTGGTCCCTGGCACATCGGGGGTTACTCGCTGTAGTACACCCAACATGGCCGTATACACGGAACGCGATCTATCGACCTTTAAGTCCTATGCAGCATGTTCTATAAATTAGCCACTCCCCTGCGATTCCGCGCGTCTCAACGCTACTGATAGCTGTGGCCTGATGTGCTCCGTAGTTCGTTCTCCTGAACTGTGTTGCTTCCTGGTTCCCGGACCGTCCTCCTTCCCCTTTCCTTCTACCTTCCTTGATCCTGTTTCTTCCGCGTTCCACGCAGACCGCCTCCGTGTGCTGCCTCCATTCCAAGCTTCCTGGAGTTTCCAAAGATCCCGGACGAAGAAGCTGAACGAATCCTGGAATCCGAAGACGGCCGAGCGGGCTTGCACAAGACCCGAACTGCTCGGAAGAAAACCCCGACAAAGGACTCCGCAAAACACAGAAAACAGGTGAGAAAAGGGGAAACCTGTGACATATCACTTCTATGACAGATGGGTTTCCACAATTAAGTTGTGGATAAGGTTGGGCCAAATAAAGCAAAAAAGCATGAAAAAATAGACGAGGAGGCACTCTTCTCTCTTATTCAAACTGTATAACGAATTGTGCAAAGTAATCCTGGAATGTCAGGGGCCTCTGGGAATCATGCAACACAGAAATAACAGTCGCTACTTTCACAAAAAATAGCTATTTGTAAGCAAAAGACTGGGCCTCATTACACGGATGGCGGTAAGGGTTTACCGGTACCGGTATTTTACTGGTAAATCCTTACTGCCTTACTACGAGGTCCCTTTGCGGGTTGGGGAATTTAACGCCTGCTTTTTGCAGGCATTAAAAACCAACCCGCAAAGGGACCAGGGAGCTAATTACGTTACCGCAATTTGCAGTACCGTAATTAGCTCCTTCCCATTCCCATAGAGCCCTATGGGGCAAAAATGGGAATGGGGAAGGGCAATGGTGGAAGGGGGAATTACCGCCCGCCAACCTTGGAATAGGGTGGTAATTCCCCTTTCCGCCAAGGCGGTGCCGGTATTTTACCGGCATGAACCATGGCGCTAATAGCGCCATGGTTTACCGCCATCCATGTAATGAGGCCCAGTGTGCCCAGTCTAGGTGTATGGGAAGTCCTTGCCCTAATTCTCTCGCTCTACAATGTGTGAGTCTTGGCTGCAAGTATTCTGCTTGTCTTTGTCTTGGTATTTGGTTATTCCCCTTGCCTCAAATCGCCCTCTTCTTCTTCGGGGCTGGGAGAGGTCTCTGTCTGGCAGGTTTTCACATCTCCAATATAATTCCATGCTCTTTTTCCTTGTATTTTCACTGTTCGATCGGTTGCTTCCTCCATGATATAGGGGCCACTAAACATGGGCTTATATGAAGTCAGGGCAAAATTCCTTAGTAGCACTGAGTCCCCAGGGTAAAGTAGTGGTGGTGCTAAGTGATTTTCATTGGCATCTGGAATGTTGTCCTGCTCTCTCTTCTTTGACCTCTCCTGCCGTGCCTGCAGTTGGCGAGAATTAAAAGACGCACTAGTCATCAAAGAAGCCACATACTCATACATGTCTTTACCGAAAAAATCAGAAACAGAATTAGCATCAGTTAAAGCCCTAGTGGGAGGAGCCAGAGGGAGTCGCATGCGCTGTCTGGTTACCACCTCATGTAGCATTAAATGGTGGTCGGACCCAGGCTGCTTGCACAATGTGAACAGGGCTAATGGCCGACAATGTAGCCAATTCTTATTTAGAGTTGTTTTTATTTTAGCTATTTTTTCTTTCAACAGGCCGTTTAGGCATTCCCACCCTCCATTCGCTTGTGGGTGATAAGCACAGGAAAACCTATGCTGTATCCCCAGTAAAATTGTTATGTGCTGGAATAAATCGTTGACAAAGTGATGACCATTATCAGACCACAGGACCTCAAACACCCACCAGTGTGGGAAAACATCTCTAACCAGGAACTTTGCAGCTCTAAGAGCATCGGGGTGTGAACAGGAACCAGCCTCGATCCAACGGGAAAATGGGATTACAACCACTAATATATAGCGGTAGCCCTGACATACTTGGATCATATTGATATAATCTACATGGAAATGTTGGAAAGTATCTAGTGGACGAGTTATGGCTCCTCTCAATTCCCTCAAAGTATACCCCGCAGTAAAACGCTTACAGGTAGCTCAATTTTCTACAAAGACAGCCACATGTTCCCCAATGTGAGCAGCAAGTACATCCTTCCCCATGTGGGTAGGATGGTGTAGTTGTGTGAGTGCAGTCTGTAATAATGATAGTGGAATCACCAGCTTGCCTGTACTTTCCTGTCGCCATAAGGCATCTAATGGAGATATAGAGAATCCCCCTCTTACCCATAATTCTGTTTCTTCCCTTGGTGCACTTCCCTGTAGCTCCATTATCTGTGTCACTGGTAACGCACTGTACCCTTCCTGTAACGTCATTGTGTACACACGAATATGCGTGTAGTGATGCAGTATCAAAATCTGAAATATCAACAAAATATGCAGCGTGCTTCACCTCTGCATCTGCTGCTTCATTGCCCCTGGAGACAGGGTCCTCCCCCCTCAGATGGGCCTGGCACTTCACGACCGCTATGTCTGCTGGGAGTTGAAGCACCTTTATGAGGCTACCCAATAGGGGCGCATGCTGCACTGGCGTTCCATTGTGACAATCCAGAGTGTACTGTAGACGTTACATAGACAGAGTCTGAATACACTGTCACCTCCTGGTCCTTGTTCTGCACTAATGCCATTATAAGAGCCACTAATTCTGCTGCCTGCTGAAAAATGTGATGGCAACCGTGTGCTTGCTTCTACTTCAGATATCCTGTCTGTCTTTATTTTCACTACTGCCGTCCCAATGTGTCTCTCTCCGGTAGTGTGGTCTATCATCAAAGAACCGTCAATGTAAAGCACTTCCCCCCTCACGTGGCATCTCTCCCACTTTTGGAAGGTTGTCATACTGATCCATGTTTGCGGTGCAATCATGCATGTAGTCTTCCTCCTCTATTGGTTCAGCTACAAATGTCGCTGGGTTCACAGTCCTGCATTTTACTATGTTCATGGCTGGATTCAAGAGTATTGCCTTGTACCCTGAAGCCCTCTGTGGTCAGAGTACTCTTGGGCCATTCCAGTATTGCAAAGAGAGCATACACCACAAAAAGAGTGGTGCTGTAGCCCATTGTGATACTCACTGACTTCTCTACTGTGAATGCAGCAGCAGCCAGTGATTGTTTGCAAGGGTAATGTCCCCTCATTACTGGATCTCATTTCCCACTATAGTATGCCAATAGCTTGTGTCCTAAAGTCTTTTTCTTTGTGAGCACTGTGGTCATCACTACTCCATTGGAGTGTGAGAACAAATAAAATGTGTCCTGATAATCTGGGATCCCTAACACGGGAGCTGTGCATATTGATTTCTTCAGCTCCTCAAATGCGTCTGTCATCTCTTCTGTCCATTGTAGTATGCCCTCCTTCTTTGTGCTTCTTTGAGTGCATTCAACAAAGGTCTTGTGTATGTGCTGTAGTCAAACACCCAAGCTCTGCAATAATTAGAGAGACCTAAAAATGGTTGCATCCGTCTCACTGTCATAGGTGTCAGTGTCCTATGGATTGCATTTGCCCTTTCTTTTTTTTTTTTTTTTTTTTTTTCAAATTTAGTTTTTATTGACAATAGGCAGAAATAAGGTCGGGCCGAACATCCGACCCGATCAGCAAATAACATCAGAAAAAAAAAAAAAAACACATTGTCGGTAACATTTTCAATTACATTTTTCTTAACTTCTTTTCCCGAATCCCCCCCTCCCACCCCACCCCCCCAAACAATTAACAAACAAAGTTTAGTGGTGTTACAAGTATATGAAATTTCGGGAAGTACAAATGCGAGCCATTCAGTTATTAAGAGTAGCACTGGGAACAGTGGGGTTCATATGAAAGGTAGGTGAGCGGAAGCTAGGCCAGGTCTAAGAGGGGCGAGTGAGGGCCCGCCAATTATATACAATTACACAGGTCTGCGTGACCAACAGTAGAGCGGAGACACAACACTCCTCCCAGGTTCTCCAGTTGTTGGTGGGCACAGAGTGGGTCCAGTTCGTGCAACTCAACCATTCAACCCTCAAACATGTATACAGCTTGGAAGTGAAAAACAGGCGGTGTTAGCCGCAATGGTTAACTCAGCAGAGTGCGGTGGGATGAGTGTTACTAAGAGTCAACGGATCAGGCGCACTCTGTTATGAGCCTGTACAATGCCCCTTCTATAAGCGCATGGAGACACAATCATCGTGCAGAAGGACTGCCATCCATTCTTGTACAAAATCTGTCATGGTATCATTCGCTATTGCTGTAAGCTTTTCGTACGAGAATATCATCCTAAGCTTATGAAGCCATTCTTCCTTGGAGGGGGCCTGGCCGCTCTTCCATTTCGCAGCATGGCACCAATGACTTTGGGGTAAAGATTTGTTTCCGTCTCCGGCAAGGGGATACCCAGCAAGACTTCTAGTGGGTGCAAGGATGGACCGAACCCCTCAATATCTTTGATCCAGCTAAGTAGTTCCGACCAGTAAACCTGTATAATAGGACATCCCCACCACATGTGAAACCAGGTTCCCCTTTGGTGGCAACCCCTGGGGCAGAAAGGAGATATGTCTCAGAACATTTTGGACAGCAGGGATGGAGGGCGATGCCAGGAATGAAGAATTTTGAAGCTGTGTTCCATGGCAGCCGTGTATAGGGAGCCCGCGAAAATACCTTTAAAAACGGCCCTCCAGGTATGGGCATCCCCAGTCTCTCCTCCCATATGCGTTTAAAGGGTTGTCTGCCCTCTAGGTCGGACGTTATCAAGACCATATAAAATTTGGACAGTGCACCCTTACGTGATGTACTCTTGGCCAGGATGGATTCAAATGGGGTGAGGGGGCGGCTCAGCTGTTCGGACCACCGGGGTTGGGACAAAATCCCCTTCAATCGTAAGTATTCAAAAATCGTGGGGGGCTTATCTACCAGGGCCTCAAGCAAGCTGCCATATTCTATGAAGCCCTCCTCTCGTGTCAGCTGGGAGACTCTTTCCAAGCCCAAGTCGGACCAGGCCTGTGTGTCGCGGAAGCCTCTTGTGTCTAGGTCGATAGGGGGCCCCCAGAGTGAGGATAGCGGGGAAGGCCAGGTGGTTAGGGGCTTGTTGGCCCTGCTAGGTTTCCATAGCGACCACAGGGCTGCCAAGGTGGGGTGCATTTTTAGCTGGAGTGGGAGAACCTTAGGAGAGGCCCAAAAATAATCTCTAACCTTTTTCGGGTGGGCATGGATGTCTTCTATGTACGTCCAGTATGTGCCCATGTCATCTCGCATGTGTTCCAACATCACCCTGAGCTGGGCTGCCTTATAATAGAGTCGGAAGTCGGGGAGGCCAAAACCACCATGTGTCTTTGGGAGGGTTAAGGTGGAGGATTTGATTCTAGGTCTCTTACCATTCCAAATAAAATGAAGGACACGGGACTGCAGTGTTTCAAAGAAAGTCTCGGGTATCACAACAGGAAGTGCTGCGAAGAGGTAGAGGAGGCGGGGCAGGACATTCATCTTGATTGTGACCATGCGACCCAGCCAGGAAAGCGTGAGGGGAGCCCATCTAGTAAGGTCGCTGCTGATACGGGTAAGGATCCCTGGGAAGTTGCACTGGAATAGCTGTGACAGGTCTCTGGGGATGGTAGTGCCCAGATACCTCGTGGATTCTCTTTCGATTCTGACCCCTAGAATATCGGAGTTGCTTCCGACATCCAGGTCGCTCTGGCCGATGGGCATGATGCTTGATTTGGAAGTGTTTATCCTCAACCCGGAGAAAGAGCCAAAGGTGTGTATAAGGTCGAACAATCGGGGTAGGGATATCTGGATATTGGTTAGGTAGCCCAGGATGTCGTCTGCAAATAGAGAGAGTTTGAAGTCGCACTCCCCACATCGTATACCCGTGATTTCTGGGTCGTTCCTGACCGCTATAGCTAGAGGTTCCATTGCCAAGGCATACAATAAGGGTGACAAGGGGCATCCCTGCCGGGTGCCCCTGGTGAGGGAAAAGGGCTCCGAGGTGCCTCCGTTAACTAACACTCTCGCTGTGGGGCTGTTGTAGAGTGCTGCTACCCACCCACAAAAATTGTCCCCCAAGCCCATCTTCCGGAGGACCTTGCCCATGTAGGGCCACTCGACCCGGTCGAATGCCTTTTCTGAGTCGAGTGAAAGGAGGTACCCTTCCACTCCCTGCCTGGATGTCTCGTGCATGAGGTCGAGGGTTTTCCTTATGTTATCGGACCCCTGGCGCCCAGGGATGAAGCCCACCTGGTCTCCGTGCACTAGGGTGGGGAGGAGTTTTGCCAGCCTATTCGCTAGGAGCTTGGCCAGTATCTTAACATCCGTGTTAAGAAGAGATATGGGGCGGTAAGATTGACATTGCGCGGGATCCTTACTCTCCTTAGGCAGAACTACAATCATAGCTGACATCATTGTGGAGGGGAGGGTGCCTTGGTCTAGCGCGGCATTGAACATCTTGGCCATGAATGGAGCGAGTGCTGATCTATAGGTCTTATAAAACTTGACTGTGAAGCCATCATCTCCCGGGGCGGTGCCGCTCTTTAAAGAGGATATAGTGTCGATTATCTCCTCTGGGGAGATGGGGTGTTCTAGTGCCTCGGCTTTCTCAGGGAGAAGGCCCGGTATGGGGAGAGAGTCCAGGAATTGGTCGATGTCTTTCCCATTCCCAGTATATTCTGAACTGTACAATTTTTCATAGTATAACCTAAATTGCTCTGCGATCTTGGCGTCCCTCGCGGTAAGGTTCCCTTCCGTGGTGCGAACCGAATTGACCCTCCTACTATTCCTGAGTTCCCGAAGTCTCCAGGCCAATATCTTGTCCGCCTTTTCCCCCTTTTCCATATATTTTTGTTTCAAAAAAGAAAGCTTCCTTTCCGTTTGTCCCACTTGAAGGTCGGCTAGCTTAGCTCGCAACCCCTGCAATTCCTCCCATTGCCCAGGGAACATCTGCGTTTTCAGTTTTCCCCCTGGTTGGATGGCCGCTATCTTGCCTTTCAGCTGTTTCTCCTCGTGCTCCCTCACCCTCTTCCTTCTGGACCCAGTACTTATGAGTGTGCCTCTAATGGTTGCTTTAAATGCCTCCCATACTCCCATGGTGCCTACCTCTCCATTGTCGTTCAGGGCGAAGTAATCTTCTATGGCTACCAGGATGGTTTGGCGTATCTCCCTATCTTGTAAGAGGAGGTCATTGCACTTCCATCGGGTTTCAGCTACCGGGGCGGGGGGGAGGCCAATCTTTATCGTCACCATATCGTGGTCTGTCCAAGGGACAGTCTCTACCCCCGAGCTTGTGACCTCTCCCTGCAACGATGAGTCCACCAGGATGTAATCTATGCGTGAAAAAGCATCGTGAGGCTTGGAGTAGAAAGTGTAGTCGGGGTTCCGGCCCTGTACAGTGACATGTGTATCGCACAACCCCAGCACCCCATTCACTTCCTGAAAGGCCTTCGCCAACTTCCCATGGTGACGGATGTTGGGGCAGGGATTTGCAGACTTCCTGTCCCGTTCGGGGCAAAGCACCATATTAAAGTCCCCCCCCACCAATAGGGTGCCCTCGGAGAATGCCAATATTGTTCCTCTCATGCCCTCCCAGAAGGTGTCTTGTGCTTCATTCGGGGCGTATATGCAGACCAGGGTGAACAAGCGGCCCCGCACCTCCCCTTTCACCATGAGATACCGACCCTCTGGGTCTGCTTTCGAGGCTTTAAACCTAAAGTGGGCCCCAGGGGCTTCCAACAGGGCAACTCCCCGCTTCTTCGTTTGTGAAGAGGCCGTGAACAAATGCTCTATGGTTTTGGCCTTGAGCTTAGGCTCTTTACCTCGAACCCAATGAGTCTCTTGTACAAAAAGGAAATGAAGACGTAACTTCGCAAACTCCCTTAGGATCAACGACCTCTTTGTAGGCGAGTTGAGCCCACGGACATTTAGTGACCCCACTGTTAAGGATAGGAGTGGATCATCCATGAAAAAAGATGTCAAGGCTCATAACTCCCTTCCCTGAATCGCAAGCGTCGCAGTTCCCACAATGTCTTTGCCGCCCACAACAGGCTCGGAGGAGCCCTCGGGGCGCACGAGTAACCCAAAAACTTAGCGCGCAACAGCAGTAACCCCAACACCCCAACCCCCCCTCGTCCCACCCCCCTCCCCCCTGATCGCCTGGTTGATTCGTGACATTGTCCGGACAATCCAAACCAGGCCACCGGTGTCTCCCCCCTCCGGGCTCATATACTTCTTTTAACTTATGATTCGAGCCCCCCCCTATCCCCGGTTACAATACAATTCACAGACTACTACATCCCCTTCTGTTCACCTAGTCAAGTGTCACTTGCTTCGTGAGGCACCAGCGGCTCGTTTCCACCGTTCAAGGGAGCTGGAGACGTTGGGGCCACTCTCATGTACTTTCTTTGGCCTCGGACTCTGCGCCTTTCCTTCGGTGCTTTGTTCCCTTTCGGACCTGTCGGGGGTCGCACACAGTTCTGGTCCTCCATTTCCATACTTGGATTGTCTAATAGTTCGCCCGACACTCTCTGGATATCGTCTTCCGTGATCAATGCGTACTTGTAGCCCTCGAATTCAAAGGAGAGTGAAAAAGGATACCCCCACCTATACCTGACTCCCCTGGACTGGAGCATCTTCGTCAGGGGAGCACAGAGTCGGCGTCTCGCGAGGGTAAAGGCCGACAAATCCTGATATATCGAGATCCGGGCTCCTTCCCACTCCACCGGCCCCTTCTTGCGAGCTAATTCGATGATCCTGTCTTTTTCCGAGAAGTAGTGAAAGCGGCCTACACCGATCTGGGGCCTCTGGATGGTGCCCCTGCTCTGTGGGCTCTGTCGATGGTGGGTTCGCTGGTGTTAGCCCCTTCAAATAAGATTCCTATTACCATATTAACGGCCTTGATAATGTCTGCCTGCGTTTCGCCGTCGTGTTCTGGGAAGCCCAGGAAACGTAGGTTGCAACGACGTTCTCTATTCTCCAAATCGTCCATTTTTAGGGCGCATTTTTCTTCCCTTCTCTCGAGCTCCGACAAGCGCATGTCAATTTGGGTTTCAACGACGTCGGCTGAGGCTGTGTTGGATTCCAGTGCCTGGACCCTATCGTCCAAGTTATCCACCTTTTTGTCTAGGGTGTCTAATCGTAGTGTAATGTCCGCTCTGAAGCCCTTAATTTCTTCCAATAGGGCCCCCATACCTCTGGTGACAGAGTTTGCGTCCATCGGTTCCTGTTGCACCTGGGCCGCCATTACGGGGGGCGTGCGATGAAACTTCTGCAAGGATTCCCTCCAGTTCATAGGCCTTAGCCCCAGTAGGCCCGGGATGCGAATCGCGGTGCTAGAGGCAGCCTCGGAGGTTAAAGCGGCGACTCCGTTCCGCGAGGGACTGGGGGCCAAAGAGCTTCCCTCTGTGGATGGTGGGGGAACTATTCAGGCCAGGCCTTATTACGTAGGTGATAGCCTTCCGTGTCTCGTGCTCTCCGGGCCAAGGGTTTAGCGGAGGTCCGCCCGTTTCCACCCGCGTTGATCCTTTCCGTTGTTACGTTCGGAGGTGTGGGGGGCTCACCTCTTGTGCCCCGAAGGGGCTCACCGGGGTCCGCCTGCTCCTGCGGGTGAATCCCTGCTCCTCTCGGTGCGGGCCCTGTCTTGGCCGCCCGTCGTGCTATGCGCCTGTCCTCTTCTCCAAGGAGCGAGCCGCGGGTCACCTTCACCAGAAAGACCCGTGCGGGGGGAGGAATCCACTGGCAAGGGGCGCGCTCAGGCCCGGGCTCGTCGTAGATTTCCGCGGAGCCGTGGCGCCGCGGGGAGGAGGGGCTTCCGTCCCGCAGGGAAGTGAGTGCTCAGAAGTTCGGACTGGTTCCACCTACGAAGCTCAAATTTGGGCTGGGGGTGCCCGACACCTTCCTACAGGCTTGGGTGGTGTCGGTTTCTCACTCCTGGGGCGTCGGGGGGGGCTCAGGTCCCGCGATCTGTGCCCTGTCGAGGAGACGAGCGGAGATGCGTCAGTCCATCTCTGCGCCCCCTGGTGGATCTCCGCATTTGCCCTTTCTGGTGTCAATCTCTGCCCTTCCTGCAAGATTAGCTGTCAAATGTTCAGCACCTCCTTCTGGCAATATTGTAATTTCACCCTATCTACCTTCTATCACTTCTCTGATAATACCATCAACATTTACACTGAGTCATTTCTGCACTGCGTTTCTGACCTGCTGCAGATCAAAATGTGATCAACGCACTGTATGACAGTACTTTCCAATTGCACGTTTTCTAGGCTCAACTGGAGGACCCTATTGAATATGAAGGGTGTCTCACCATACCCTTGAGATAACATTGTGTGTTTCCACTTCCGATTTCTATATAGGAAGGAAGTCAAGTCCTGTGACTCTATGTGAAGTTGTATAGAGAAGAAAGCATTCTTCAAATCTGTTAACATGAAGTGGGTAGCTTCCATATGAATGCTACACAAAATTGTTGCTGGATTTGGAACTAATGGAAATTCCGCCTCAACAATCTGGTTCAAAGGGTGGAAGTCCTGTATTACATGCCAAGTCCCGCCTATTGCCTTCTTCACAGGATGCACTGCAGCAATGCACTGTGATTCTAATGGTAAGAGAATGCCCTGTTTCACTAATGCTGCAATTGTCTCATAGATGCCCTCATCTGCTTCTCTTGACAAGGGACTCTGTTTTGCCCTTGGTAAAATTGCTCCTGGTTTAAGCTTTATCTTTACTTCCCTTATCCCTTTCTGAAGCCCCATGTCATAGGGACTTGTGGTCAATAAGATACTGGGTACCCTCCCCAGGTCTTCCTCGAGAAATGATGATGGTGTTTTCTGCAACATAGCCCTTCTCTGTGGTACTTCCCTGTAGTGTATTCTCACCCAATATCTAATGCTGATATCAAACACCACTTTGTGATCTGATCGATCGTCCTGGAACAGTTCCTCATCAGTCACACCAGTCAACCTGTACCCTTCCCCCACTACAATCACTGTCCTTAAAGGATCATCCTGTATCATCTGTCCCATGTAATGTTATTCTGTCTTCCCCCACTATTACTGCCTCGAGTTTTATTGGGACCACTTTCCCTTCAGGCTCATCTAATGGAACTTCGGGCCTAAAAATATACTAATTAGGTATTCACGTAGCTTTCCCTGAATCCCTGGAACCATGCTATCAACACTTCCACCCCATATAGGAACAGTTTAATGTCTGCTGGCACCCCCCTCTGTACCGTGTGCCCACAATATGCCTGGATAATCTCCCTCACATTCATGTCATGGATTCCTGGTGTCAAACACACTATCCCCTGGTCTTTAAATAAGATAGTCATATTGAGCATACTCATTATGTCCCTTCCCATTATGTTCACTGGTGTCTGTCGGGAATACAATAGTGGCAAAACTAAGTCATACTCCCCTATGGAGAGTGAGAGTTTGTCTGTAAAAGGAACCAAGTCTGTTGCCCCAGAAAATCCTTGTACATTCATGGCATTGCCTGACAGTGGGAATCTCCCTTCCCTGATACAGGATCTAGCTGCCCCTGTGTCCACGAGAAAGGAAAAAGTCTTGTCACCTATTGTCACCCACATACGTGGTTCCTCTGCCGTGTTGGGTGTAACCGATAGGATTGAACACATCAGGTCTGCCTGTGGGCTGTCCTCTTGTGGGTATAATGACATCCATGTACCTGTAAATGGGTTGCCCCCACAACAGTCCCCCGCCCTGACTTCCGAATTGGAGTCGATCCCATGGAGTCTGCGAGTGTCAGTGCCCCAGTATCCTACTGTGCTGCTTGTGGTGGCTGCATGTGTCTCTGCATCTGCGGTGCAGGTGGCGTATGTGGGTATGGCTGTACGGGTCCAAGCATTTGCGGTGCCTGTGTCATAGGCTAATATGCTTGCATGTACGCATCTTGGGTCTGTGCCTGTGGCTGTGTTCGGTCCTGGGCATAATAGTCAGTCTGTTCTGCTGATATGTGGTTTAGTATGGCATTTCCCCATTCTGTTGCATCCCACCTCTGCTCCTACACACTCGAGAATGTGCCCTATTTGTCTGCACACCCAACACTGTAGTGGTTCCCCATTGGTCTCTGATAGCCCCCCTACAGCCCTCTGGTCCTGGCTCTACTTGATGTCCATACCCTCTTCCCTTGGGTGCTCCTCCTCTCCCTCTAAACCCTTGGTGCAGGCCTCCCAACCCCGCAAAACTACCCCCCACTGGTGGTGGTCTGTACTGTGCATGCAGCATACCTGCTCCTTGCCCACTCGTTTACACCACCCCTTCCATTGCGTATTTGGATATTTGTTTCTGCATTAGTTTTGCTTACTCCTGCTTTCTGTCCTCATGTTTTTTTCTTGCATTCCCTTGCATTAGCCGACAATAGTGTGCTATAGTAAGCTCAATTTCTGACCAAGGTTTGGCCCCCATCCCCACTAGTATCTTAAACTGCTTTTGTACATATAACCCCTGACACAATATATGATAAAATAATCCCACTGTTTTGTCCCACGGTTCACGCGTCTCCAACCTCCATTACTATTAAATAGCTTGAATATATTGAATGGGATCCTCGTCCTACCTCATCTTGTGTGCCATAATTGCACTAATGTCCGAGGTATCTGAGTGCTGTACCCTTAGAGGGTACCACATGGCCGCTTGACAGTTATTGAACATGAACCATCCTGTGCCGGCTCTTTTCCATAACCTCCCTGAGAATTGCTGAAAGCAAATTCTTCATGTTCCCCACCGCCAATGTTGTCCCTGCTGTCAGTCTCTCTAGCTTGTAAATCCACTTACCAGCCCCAGCAGTCAACAACAGTAACTAATGTCTCAAATTGTCTTTATCCATCTGCAGCTACGGTATATATTGAGGTTGCCCTTCTCTAATAGTCTCTGTGTCAGTCCCATCCCTCCGCTTTGTTTTTCAATGCCTTTGGTGGCGGTAAACACCCTTGTCATTTCTCGTTTTGTCTGCCCTGACAGATCCCTAAGCCTCTGTGCATATGGGGTAATATTGCCTGTGCTGCGTGATATACCTTTAGGATGCTGCAGCTGTTACGCCCGTCTTCCCGTCCATGTCTTTGTCGTCTCCCCACACTGTGTCTCTATCTGGGCTTGTCCCTCAGGAGCGGTGAGAGAGTCTCTCGTCTTCATCATCCTCACTCCCCAATCAATTGAACTGAGGTAGTCGCCTCAGCCCTTTAAGACAACGTAGCAATACAGTGAGATGAATGGGGATGCAGAAATTACTCAAACATCAATAATCGAAACGACTCAGGAAGTTGGCAAAAAGGTTAACTATTTTAATTTCAATTATCTAAAACAGGGAGTACAACGGACATCAACAGACGTCTCAACGCATGATCTCCAAATTTGCCTCAGAAAAAACCTGAGTTATATATACAAACATTTGTCATAGATGATGTGAACCTACGTATTTACTTACGTCATCTTACGAGGCAAACTACTAAAACCTAGTGGCAAATGTGATAGGCTCAGGTATATGTTCTCTGCTAGTCTAAGAGAGTGATAGGCTTATTAACATCATGTGGGGCAACTAAGCCCTCCCCTCAAACAAGCCACTATGAACGTCACTAAATACACGACATCCCATTGGTACAAACTATAGGGCCCTTAATTATGCAGCCCCCTACAATTGGTTGGCACTCTTTCATTCATCAGTACTTTTCCACCTATGTTAGCAGCACACAGGCTAGACTTCCAGGTGCTGGTGAGCGGGTCATAACCATAGCTTCCCACCAATTAGCATATCATCTATCATCACCTCAGAGGACTGCTGTCAATTAAGGCTTTGAACTTGTCCTTGGAATTTTTTTTTTGCTCTGGAGAATTCAGGGGAGTGACGGCACGCTCTGCCTTCATGCGTAGGTGTGGTCCGTTATGATTGTCCAACTTCATCCTTCCATGTGACTGAAGACCACAAATTCGAGCCTTGTGTATTTAAAAAACTATTTTTTAATACACCTCTGACGTCTTCCTTGTTTTGTCCATGCCTTCTGAACAGGAATTTGGTTCTTTCACATGATTTGTAACTACGTCTGATAAGACCTCAGCTTCTTGGTATCCATCCAACCTCCCCTTTCTGAGATCTGCCTCTGTGATTCAATTGCTTTTTCAACTGCGAAACATTGGAAAAGAGGCCTTCCTCCTTTTTGTCTAGCTCCATTCTTTGTTTGTTCCTATATGTATACATTGGTGCTTGACACAAATCTATTCACTACATAGCTAGCCTCAAGAATACTTCATCTGCTTGCGTTTCATTGCATATGTACACTTGTAAAGTGACTTGATATCTTCATCGTTTCTGTAGCATAAGTTTCTTCATCTTGAGCCCAAGATGTCACTTATCTTTAATACTTTCTTGATGCCTTATAGAATATTTTCATTATCTTGTCTCTGCATCTCTTCTATGAACGTCGGTTCAGCTTTGCGTGTGATGTCACCAATCCGTTCTTTTTCTCTATTTTCATGCTTCTCCTGGGATTTCATTCAAATGGCCATCATACTGTCCTGTATGCAGATATGGCTTCCTTAATGGGAACCTTGCCTCCAAGATTCTCCTTGGTATTGGTATTTTCACTGGTACTGCACATGTCTCACACTCTGGTTCCCAACGAAATGAAGATTGCCTATGTACAGTCCCGGAAGAAACCAAAAAGGTCTTAATGGAAGACGAATGGTGACCCGGACTGACATACAAGTAGAAGAAATGACAACCCGAGAATGACACCCAGAGACGAAACGCCACGAATAAGGATATCGTGAACCTAAGAGGGGAGAACGATGTTCAAATACAAAGAAGCTTAAGCTGTAAACAGGATTAAGATATTCAACCAGTTAACACCTGTACATATGCTTGGAACCGCAAGAAAGCTAAGAAAACAATGCGGCTTGCAATGCTAAGTAGAAGAATAGTGCGGCAAGCACCATTATACATAATCTACCTCAAAATGAAGCACAGTATTGTAAGTGTAATTCCAATTTGCAAACGAAGCAAAATCAACCCAGGTTACTAAAAACTGAAGGAGCAGAGATTCATATTCTAGCAAAATGAGAAAAGACAGCTGAATCGAAACTCGGCAGATGCAACTCATGCCAGGAGAGCCAAGGTCATACCAACAGAAGGAACGAACAGTAGCTACATATAATTGAAACTTAAGAACAGAGTATCCTGTCTCTGAAAGGTCAAGATAAGGAGGCGCAGGCAGGTGGCAAACTGAATAAGAATCAAATGCACAAATTAAGAGAAACTAGACAAATCACGGTGTGGGAAGCACGTGACCATCCGAGCGAGGGGACGCAAGCGTTCACACCTACGCTTGGCATCCACCCAGGCAGAGATATCAGGACTTTCCCAGACAGAAGATGCAGTTTCGAGGCCAACCACAGTAACATAATTGACACATAGTTGCTGAAGCAATGATTGATTGTAACCTTAATTGGAGAAAGGCCGGGTAACTAGGGGGCACCCTGCACCTCGCTGACCATTCTGCGTGCTGCTAAGCAAAGTGAAAATGTATGCATGGGGCTGGTGCCAACCCAATCATAATGGACCGAATAATCTAGATTCCTGTAGTTAGTAGAACCAATGGGACGTCGTACTTTTAGTGACATCTACAGTAGTCATCTTTGAAGGAAGGGCTTAGACTCCCACCTGACAGTGTTTATCCAATCCCCTCACTCCGTTACCATATACAGATATAGTACCTATATTAAAGTTACCTTTTCCTAACCAATAGAATTGCATATTAACTTTTGAGTGTTATACGTCAATTATGATGAGTTTTCAGTATAAATGCTATGATTTTTATGAAGTTCATTGGAGTTGAAGCGAGAAGGACGATTGCATCACTGCTGATTTACATGACTCCCCGTTTTTTGTACTTGTCATTAAACGGGCTCCTTTTGCCAAACCATTGAGTTGTCCTTATTGATTGGTGTTGGAGTAATACACGCATGGCCCTTTTAGTTTCAGTATTTGAAAACCCTGCTTTTCATGTTGATGGGGCCTTTAATTTGTTGTGTTGGGTTGTGTTGGCTGTGATTAAACCCTGCAGTCTAGAGGTTGGGAGATATTTTGTTTTCATTTTTTTGTAGGCACCTTGTTGGTGGGTCATCAGTTTATTTTTGGTGATTAGAAGAGGGCCCAGTCGTTGCAGATCTTCACTTAAATGTATTTCACACTCTTCTCCCCATGATCTCACCTGCCCAGAGGCAGTGGGTTTACATGGCAGAAATAGTAAACAAGACATGGCCCCATGAGTGGCCGGAAAGCATGCATCCTATCAAACGTGCTGCTTGGTGACGCTATCATGTGTGGCTCTGCGCACACTGTTCTGTCTTTGGGAGGTACAGCACAATCCATTGCATGAATCTTAATTTGTCAAAAAAGCTGCGTTAATGTAAGAAGTCCAATCTCACATAAATTGCTCACCTTGAGCAATGACTTATAGACTAAGCCTCACAGTAGTTTAGCAACATGAATATTTTTAATCCAGTTTTTGTTTCCGCAGACATTTCGTCAATTTCTTTTATGACATTTCGCTGCAAATGTATGTGGGGGGAGGACCTCCCCACAACCATGCACCCTCACCCACCACCTTTATTATTACTCTAACCCACCCCCCTCATACATTTGCTGCGAATAAAACAACCCATTGGTGAGGAGGTATAACACAGGGGCCACGCGTTTGTCTTGGAAGCAAGACAATGCAGCACAACTCAGGTTTGAATCCTGATCCCATGCTTAGAAACCACTGTCTGGTATTAAGCGCATTATAAAAGAATTATTATAATTCAATTGCCCATATTCCCGCCCAATTGCTACAATTATAACTGTTTATCTACTCAGCAACTCCCCCATCACTTCACCCCACTGCTCTCCCCAGGGCCGGCTGAAGATATGTCAGGGCTTGTGCGGGCCTATTTCAATATGATGTTTGAGGCGCCCACCAGGCAACAGCTGGAACAAACAGTCTGAGGTACTTTGGAGTACTCAAATTATAATGGAGACAAAGGAAAGCAGTGAGGTGAGAAAAACAGCTGATTATCACAGAAAAGGCAACCATGTAGGAGCTGAAACACTAAATGTCCACTGAAAAGCTATGTAGCACCTTGCTGACAAAGCGATTATGCAGGCGAAAAAAGATGTAAAAAGGAACAAGGAAGGCCAACAGGGGGCGCATGCATGGCAGACAACTGAATGTCAATCTCTGCTGCCAGTGGGTCGGAAACGGTCTGAGAGCCTGTTTAAGAGCCCCCTCCTTTCATGGCCAATCATAGCACATATGTTTGTTTGTTTTATTACTTATATTGCGCACCAGACCCGAGGGTATTAGGGCGCATTGCATAAAAAGGTTTACAGCTTGGTTACATACAGCATAAACAGGTATACGAGAGTTACACATCGAAAAAATTGAATATACAGATGGTTATACATAATAAAGGTGTATATACAATATATAATTTACAGCATGATAGTGGTTAAAGCAGGTACTCATGTGTACTCTGGCTGAAATCTTATGTACACAGGTGAGGCATATCATCAGACAGGGCTAGGATTCATGACAAGATGGAGAGAAAGTCATAGTAGTGGGTCTTATAAGGGGTACTCGTGGCCTTATGAAGGCTAAGGGGAGAGTGGCAGGCATTACTTGTCAGCATCTTTAAACCTTTTTATAATGTTCTGGCGAAATTTTAACTAGGTTTGATTCTCTCACAAGGGAGTAGGTAGTGAGTTCCAGAGTTGAGCTGCCTTCACCGGGCTACTGCATCCTCCAACTGTGGAGAGATTAAATCTAGGGACTGATAAGAGGTTGGAGCAGGACAGTCTTGTGAGTCTGGTAGGGGTTTTCTTAGTAAGTCTCTCGGAGAGATAGCAGGGGGCAGCATTATTCAGGCATTTGCAAGTGAGTGAGGCGACTTTAAGCTGTATTATGTCATATGTTGACAGCCAATTGTTAGATCTTCTAGTTGCAGAGATATGATCTCTTCTGGCGATCCCAAGGGCAGCTCTGAGAGCGTTGTTTTGTAGGGAATGGATTTTTTTGATTGTTTCTCGGTTACTTCCGATGTATAGAGCATTACAATAATCCAATGTTGACAAAACGAGTGCTCTGGCCAAGGTAATGCAACTATTATTCGACAGAAAGGGCTTACCTGCTCTAATCAGTTTACAGGTATAAGCAGTGTTAGATGCCATTGCATTGACCTGTTTCTTGAAGGAGAGGGTGGAATCCAGGTAAAAGCCCAGGGTTTTCACCTCGGAGGCAACCGTGATGAGGTTGTTGTCAATGTTAAATAAAATGTAGTTGGGTCCCACTTTTTTAAGGGTTGAGGTTGGTCCCCAGGATGATGATCGGGCGCCAAGTTTACCCAACACAGACGCGCAGGCAAATTAGTAGTAAACATTGCATTTTATTCTACTCATTTTCAAGACACAGTTGAACGATGTTTTACGCATGTCAAAGTTGTGGGGAACCAATCATGGCATAATTACAGTTTTATTTTTAATTGGCTCAGTTTAGGTGTTAAATATATAATCATTGTAATATTGCCTTGAAAAAATCCACAGGGCGAAACTGATGGCCAGACAGTTGGCAGTGCAGGTAGCTCTCTTAAAATGTCCACCTTATTACCAACATCACTTATGATTACTTACTTTGTGCATCTTTCAACTGTGTATTGAAACTGAGTAGAATAGAATGCAATCTTTACTACTAACTTCTCCTAAGTGTCTCGAGAGGACAGCTCAGGGGCAACGTGCTTACCTTGGTAGCAAGGCGACACAAAGCACCACAGGTTCGATTCCCGGTCCTGCTTAGAAACATCTCTGCGTTATAATTAACCCATCATATCATACAATGAACTCCCTAAACACTGCTATAAAATGAACATGGCCGCCCACTATGAAAAGCGTTCAAACGTTTCCTCAATGACAACGTATGAGCTTATTATGTCCCAAATTGGAACTGTCGTCTCTCCCGGAACCATGTCCTACCGGAGAGACGACCTCCAAGGAGTGGGCGCAGTCACATGGCGCCTGTCACGTGCTTTATGAATGACCATCTTCTTTCTGTCCCTTCACCAGCTCCCTCCACCCCGCTATGGCAGGCCTGCAATCAATAAAATCTTGCTGCCTCTTTGTTTGCCTCGCCCCAGTAAGAAGAAATATTTGTACTTTTGGGAGGATGAGGTTAACGCGATTAAATGAGACACTGACGGATCAGACAAGACTGGTGGTTTACAGGGGTGGTGGGGTTGATAGCATGTAGAGGGAGGGGGAAGGGGAGTTTAATCTCCCAAAGTGGTCTCATGTAAAGACGAGCTGTCTGGCGGGCTGAATTAGCGAACGTTGACGGAGAGATGCGCCACAGATTCATCAATCGCGCCAGGGCCTGACAGCGCGCCAAAGATTTCCAGTCACTGGGAGATAAGTTGAGGTGACATCGGCCAGCCGGATGGGGGAGATGGTGGGGGCGGTGAGCTCAGGTCCTCTGCCGCTCCAGGTCCGTGGAGCGCAAATATTCGTAAAGCTGAGGAGAATTGCCATGTTTTGGTGGGGAGGCCAATAGAACTTAGTGGCCAATGGTGCAAGACCTATCCCATTGTGGAGAGGCCCCAACCCACCACTCAAATTGCATAAGGGGATTTGCCCAGGATCACACAATATTTGCCATGTAGGGCGGTAAACCAGGTGCCCTGCTTCCAAATTCTAAATCTCCTCACACAGTACTCAATACCAATGCCCAGATTCCTGCAGATTCCTGCTTTCTGATATGAGTCCCTTCTTTCTACTCAATGCTTCCCCCCTCTGTCTCTATGTATGTATATATATATATATATATATATATATATATATATATATATATATATATATATGTTGAGAGCATTGAGAAGCAAGGATTGATATTTGTTTGTTTGTTTATTTATTTATAGAGCACTCCAAACCCGGAGGTATCTGAGATCAGGATGCACCATATCTTTCAGTTCTTGTGTTGCATCTTGGGGACACGTGCCCCAGGGAATCCCCCCCCCCACATAGAACATTGCGATAGTCCATCATTTATTTCAATTTTCGGTGAGAAATCTGGGGCTCAAGCATCAAGTCTGCAGCCTGTGTTGTGCATTTTGTAAATATGGCCATGTTAGGAGCAACTACTACTGTTTGAGTATTGCACGCTTAACACCTCTCTCTGCTCACAATTTCAGCAGCGTAGTGAAAAGTGAGTGAAATGTGATTTGACTAGGATAATATAGCTTGGTGAAGTGGGGAACGGTGGAATTGAACCCCGCTTTCCTGGTCCTGCACTGCAATCCCATCTCTTGTTTAGTTTTAAATCAATGTACAATACATTCAGCGTCTCTCTTTCAGGGGCTGATATATTATCTATCACCACTGGTTCCCCTCCACCCTCACGCCATTCTCTGAAACCCCAGCGGGGTATTTGCACACACAGGTATGTGCAGAGAGCCTCAGGCTGCCCGCATGTCCTGCCCTGGGAGACATCTTGTCCAGTTGCCCCAGCCTGTGTGAGGGACCGTGGAGAGGCAGCACATCTGGAGTCTGCACTACTGCTGCTCCTGGCCTGCAGTTGAAGTGCCAGAGCCACCCCAGGAGTGACACCTGGATGGGATGAGTGCCCAATGAGTGCCCATTGATGGCCTACCCCACCGCTCAAAGCGCATCAACATACATTCCCCATCCCTACATTCAATGACTCCATCTCCGCTCATTGGAAAGTAACTTTGCCCTGTTTTGCAGCACTTCATCCCTTCCCCTTGATCCCCTCCTCTCCCACATTGTACACCCAGTCTATCCAACCCCGGATCGGATTATCTATATGTATTTTTCATAACCTATGTTGCTTGTCTGTGCTGTCTCCAGTTCGTGTTTGACTAGAATCGCGCCCCTCTGCCGCAGCAATAATTACTGGCTCAAAGCAGGAGCACCCTACGAAGGATTGCTTTGCTCCCTGTAAATGTCTGTGTGTACAGCCTTTCTGATCAAAGCTCTCACCTAGTTCAGCAAAAAGCAAAAAGACATCAGGCTCATTATGAGTTCCCGGTCTCCCACCGGTAATTCCAGTGGGAAACCGGGAAACTACTGTACCGTCTCCGCCACCCAATATCCTAGTATTACCAGGATATTACGGGCGGCGGAGACGCAGGCAACTCCCCATTCCATGGAGTCCCTGGCAGTATTAGCAATGGTGCCGTAGATTCAGACATTTATCCATGCCTGCCGCTATATCAAAGCCCCTATCGGCAGACTTTGACTAGGCCAGTCCAGAAAGGTCCCGGTATACGTTGTTACCAGCACTTTATTTCTGGACTGGACAACTCATAATGAGTGCATTGTGCTCACAAATTCCAAAAGTACAAAGCAAAATAGTAATATTACAAACCAGCATGTGGAGACTGGTCCAAAGCTGACACTGGAGGCACAGTACTTTTCTTTGGACAGTTTAAGTTGGTAGTGGCATGAGCCAGCTTCCACACCAGCAAACATGCATTTGCAATACCCTCTGACAGCGCAACCCTTATGGCACAGACAAGGGGGCAACACCAGTGTTAATCGGTATCAAGTGCAGAAAACTCTGAGCAAAGCAGCAAAGCTGTTTGCTAAATTCCCACCATGTGGGCATAAACTTTGAACACAATAACCCACATTGCATTTTCCCATATGGTCTTGAGCCAATAAAATGTAGTTTGGAGGAGCTGGGGGTCAACTAATTTTCTGAAACAAGTTGAATCAAATTTAGATTCTGTCTTACCACACGCTTGGAGAAACTGTGCGATCCTGGACTAATCCTGTTGCTTCTCTGTGCTTAAGGTGTTTGTAAAAACGGGGATCAATGAGAAATAGGCTTTATGCTGCAATGTAATGTGAATTAGATATATATATATTTTACATGGCCTGCGGTAGCGGCCATGTCGTTATGGTTAAGTTGCTAAACCTATAGGAAGAGCCCTTTTTGGGTGGCTTATAACTTCGCTCCCCCTGGACGAATCCTCACCTTGCATAAAGAGTATATGTCCCACTCTGAATTTTTTTGCAAAGTTTGGTGAGGTTTGGTCAAGGGGAGGCAAAGTTATAGGGGGGGGGGTCCCAAAATGTCTTTTTTTCCCATAGACCTAATGGAGAAAAATATTTGCTCACGCCTACTGCACAAACCGCTGGACGGATTTTCACCAAATTTGCGGCAGGAGCGGCAGCCTGGTCTCGAAAGCGTGCTTTTGTAAATTTGGTGAAAATCCGTCGAGTAGGTTGTTTTAAAACTACAAAAAAGTAGGTCTAAATAAAATAGTGATATCAATGTCCTCTCCGCGGACACACCTCCCTGTTCGCTCCGTGGACAGAACACCAATTGGCTAGTAGACTTGCATCATGTCCGCGGACACACAATGTGTTTGCTGATTGGTTGAATTGAAGCATGAGGTGCGTCAGATTTTTGGAAACACCCGCCATCTTGGATTCGCAGACAGCGGCCGGTGTCCGCAGACATCGCAGTAAAAACATATTAAAAAACACAACATTGCACTTGTCAAATGTATCAAATAATCTCTGGGGAGGTGAGGGGTGATGAGGATGGGATGGAATATGGCTGCAAGAAGCAAAAAAACGAGTGTTTTTCGCTTTGAAAGTCCGAGAACAGTTCAGATGTTTGCAAACAGTCCTGTGAAGTTTGCAGACACCTCTGCATTTCAGGGTTGGTGAAAAGCAGTTCTTGGATGGCTCATAACTTTGGTGCTACTTAATGAAACTGCATGAGATTTTGCATTTATATTTCGGATTCTTGATCCCAAATGTGTTTGCAAAGTTTGGTGGGATTCTGTCAAAAGGGGGCAAAATTAGAGGGGGTTCTCAAAATAATGTAAAGGCTTATAAATGAGGTGCCATTTGACGAACCTACACTTAAAGGCATGGTCCAGTAAAAATTTTTATTGTCCCTACGAGTCGGCCATGTTTTTTTAAGCCTAAGTGGCTCGATTTTAGAAAACTTTCCTATGGACCTTACCCGAGTTTTCGTCCATTAAACGCACGCGAAAACAGGCACCAGGGAGCCGCCATTTTGTTATAATCCTATCACTTGCTTCATCGCCCTGGCTGACCTGCTTCTGCGGCACTAAATCAAATCATCCCGCCCCTGAGCCTGACATTATCAAAACATTCATATTCCCGCCTCTCTCCGTGACGTTACTGTGCTGCGTAGGCAAATGAGCCCAGTCGTCTTCTACGCGACTCCACACAGAACCCAGAAACCAACAGAGACCATCTCACAACACAGCGCGCCACAATTCGGAATATGAAACTGTACTTTAAAATCAAAATCAAACAGCAACACGGTACATTTGGTAAAGTACATTTATTTGACATTAAATGTTTAGAGAATATTCAGCAATTGCCATATGAACTCCGAAAGCCATTTATTTTCTTTTATCTGTATCCGCAAATCCGGATAAGTTTATATTGAGTCACGCGCTGTTCCTTTATGGTACACAGGGTGTTGCTTTTCGTTAAAAGAAGCACTTTGGAAGCACGTTGAACCGCAAGGCTGTTCCATCAACTAGGCACTAGTCCATCGTAAAGGTTGATATGTTGCTTCTAGCCACTAGTACAGCGTAAGGGCATGTGGGCCCTTGGTGATCATCCCATAATATGGTTAACGTGCTCCAGTTGTTCACACGAAGCTGCAGGTGTCTATTGAAGAATCCGTCTGCCGGTGTCTCAAACCGATGACAGTAGCAGAATGGGATCAAATACCTGTTATGAAAAAAAAATATATTTTATTTATTACGGCCGATCAGAAACTATTTGCTTGCAAAGATAGTTCAATGGAGTATGTTCGGCTATAAAATCAATGCGAAAAGTAACAAAATAAATCGATGCCAACACACAATGAGAAACGACAGTTAGTCTACATGCGTGTGAAATGATATGATATATGATATGGCATTTGTAACGCGCCTATACACAAGTGTTTCAAGGTGCGACGAGGCAGGGGGGGAACAAGGGCAGACAGACAACGGTCCTACTAGGCCAGGTGTCTTTCAGATCGCGCAAGGGGAAGGGGAGAGGGTCATAAAAGTGCTGTACATGGTTAGTAGAATACAAGATAAATAAAAGGGCCAGCTGGTGGCAAGTGCAAGGTAAATGCCGGGAGAAGGGGCTGAAGGATACAGAGACAGTCCCGTAGTGCAGGTAGGCAGTGCAGGGAAAAGTTGCTGGGCCAAGGACCGAGATCGGTGAGACCTGTGGACCTGCAAGCCCATGTGCCCACTACGAACACGTTTTACTTGCTTTTCCTAGCTCTTCATTCAGTCATTTATTCATGCATCCATTCATTAAATCTTCATTGCGGTATAAAAGCGTCTAAAGATTTACTCACATTTTATTTGAAATTTCCATTGTGTCTCTGCGTAATGCAGTCTGTAAATCCGACCGTGCTCTTGACAACGATTTTTCGTATACTGAACTGAAATGAAACTCGGTCTAGTTTCTGAATTTTCTGCCTTATCGTCTCTTACGTTATTGTGCACCCCCTTCAAATGAAGTTCTTTCGGCATGGTCCCTGTCTCAAGGTCAAAAAACAATAGACCCTTATACTTCCAGTGCGACTTGTGGGCCTCTTCTGGGCGCGAGCTGAAAATCAAAGCCGCTGTCGCATTCTTTATTTGCAACATCCCGTAGTAAAGGCATATGTGATGACTTGAAGTTTAGAATCCCTCCATGTAGTGCGCCACAATGTGCAAATGCGAACTGGCTTCTCCCCCAAATGCCACGGCTCGCTTGGCGCGTTCTAAGGCCCCCAATTTTGTCCCCGTTGTCTGCGAGCTTTGCAGCCCCAAAGAATCACTGGAGACATTTAATTTTTGGTGGAAGGTCAGGGAAAGTATAAAGTACCACAGGAGTTGAGTTAAAAGTGAGATTTATTGTTTGTTTGTTTGTTTTATTATTTGCAATACGCAAGCCTCCCCTCCGTTAACAGTGCGCAACAGTGCACATCATTTACATTTACATGAGATGAGACATGAGAAAAATATGTACATACACATATATGAGGTGAATAGAGAGAATTCAAAGATGACACCCAGCTTGTTCGCCACCCATGATGGTGAAGGTAGGGGCTAGGGTTACAGGTAAACTGTACAATGACATTTATTTACAAAAAGACAATCGTATTGCAATTATTTAAACCGGGATTTGTACTTCACAACCAGCTGTGCTTCTGGTGGACATGGCACAGTTGCAATGTTCGGTGGCAATGGATCACTGCTCAGCACAGAAACGTCCAAAATTCCATATCTGTGCTTCTCTAACACAGCAACAATAAGGCCTTTCACAAAGTCGAACTGCATTTCATCATAGACTGGTTTGATCAACCATTGCTTACTTCATTTTGAAAACACCTTAGTGTAGCGAGGCATCCTTACTTTACCCCTAGTCCTAGATTGTTCACGTCCGACATTGCTGTTATGGGCCAAGACCGCTAGTAGAGTGCAATGTTTCATGCCCCGAAAGCTAAAATGCAAGTGCTTTGGCCTGTACTTTAGGCACATATTGTGGAACACCTCCAAATCTCCTGTGTGACAGAATTCTGTCAGTCCTCTCAAATCTCTTGATAGAGTTTTGTCGAAAACAATCTTCTCAATGGCTTTGTGTGTCGGTGAAGATGGAATCAACCACTTCTTCTTCCGTGCCTCCTCTGGGGACAAAGGGTCATGTTCACATTGGTGGAAATGTAGGTTTTCTGACCAGTGGTGAACGTTGGTACAGTGGTGCATCAGTGACCGCCATTTTTCAAGTAGTATTTCCACTGACCCTTCACAAGTTTTTGAGCTCCACCAAAGATGGTTGGTGATAGACTGGGACCACTGCAAAATACTTTCAAAACCTTTTTTTTTTCCTGCAGCCGAGATTCTCTTACTGATTGATTTAGCAAGATGCCATACGTCAAATTGATGATTAATAAGCGGGAACTGCTCTCTCATTGTCTTGGCAATTGAAATGTGTCTGTCCGTGGCTATGAGGTCGATGTGCATTCCCCTTGATTGTAGATATTCCACTGATTTTATAAATCCTAGTTTCTCCATGACCACTGAGGATGTACATTGTGTTACCTGCATGACCACCAAACTCACAATTTTCTTACTATCCATGTCCTGAAAGTGGTAGGTGCAGTACTTGGCAGAAAATCCAGGGCTGTCGCACTGTACATCGCCGGCTAGCCTGAAACGTTTCCCTTCGAATGTACTTGCTAGAGACAATTGTTCAATTTTCCAAGCATCACTAATGGTCGGAAACAGATAATCACGTTGGTATATGTAGTACAGCGATTTAGAAATTAAATGGAGTCCCACAAACTGAAAGAAAGCCTCTAACTTTCTAAAACTGGAGCCACTAAAAAGTGATGCAGCTGCACACAGTAGATTGCCTGCTGGCATTTTCCCCAGCATCGTTTGTGCAGACCATGAGAACCTATGATTTAATCGACAGGCGGCATTTATTTTGACGTTACTGCCTTTTATTTGACGAGTTACATTAATCAATGGCTTCCCACATACTTTCCCTCTAACTGAATGCCCACATTTCAGCATACTTATAATTTCCATCAAACAACTGTCGAATACAATGTATTTGCTCTCTTTCATTAGACTGTCATCCTGCGTCAACGTTGTTTCGGCCTGTGACGTTGCGGAGATTTCAACACATTGGAAAGTAATATCGCTGCTATCAAGTTCTGATGCGTCTATGGATGCTGCGGCTGGTTCATTCTCTGTCATTTCGACATCTGCTACTTCAACATTGATGGGAGAACACAACAATGTCGACATGTTTTTGGGTGGCAATTTTTTGGCGGGTGTAGATTGTGTGAATTGATCTGCAACTACTTCAGAGCTATCTTCAATACATTCAATATCATCTTCTTGTGGTGGTGCGGTCACACTGTAGCAATGGTCCAATGCAACTTTGCTGTATTCTCCAAACACAGTTAATTCATGTTCTGGCCATTGGACATGAGCATCTCGAGCCTGAACACGCCTTGCCTCAATTAATAGTTCCTCCATAGTGTACATGGTCTGGCAAGCAACATCTCTCATTCGCTTCACTGTCTGTGTATGTATAGTTCTGACACCCACGGGTAACTAGAGGAGAGATTGGAAAAGGGATGTTCAGTTTAAACACAAGATAAAGTGTAGTCCAATTGACTGGAAAAAAAACATAAAATAGTCCCCAGCACAAACATTTTTTTTAAAGTTATGAACTGTTTGTAACTAACCTTTTTTTTGGGTTTTTTTTCTTTGCAACTTTTTTGACTCGACCTTCAACATCTGCACGCTGTAGCTGCGATTCGTTTCCGCATGTCCTCCCTTCCTCTTGCGCTGCAATGACTATATTTTCTGTATCCGCATAGACAGCACGGAATGAGGCTCCATCGTCTCCCTGAAACATAGTACTTTCATTACTATGCATCAAAATATTGTTAGCATAAAACACACGTGAGGACCAACACACAGGTACATCTCAATAGCCAAACACGATTTAAAGATTGTGTGCAACAATCAAAAGACAAGTATTCGACCAGTGATGATCTATTTCGATGGAACTGTCAGTATCCATACCTCTGGCTCTGCATGGACTGCCATGAATGGTTGTATTGGAGAGGAGGCATCAGCATCTCCCTGAATACAGTACTTGCATTAGTATGGTTTTCAATATTGGAAACATAACACACACTTGGGGTCGACGGCACAGGTACATATAAAGAGAAAACCACAAATGATGCATTGTCGAAAACAATCAAGGAAAATATAAATATGCAGATGTCATCGACTTATTTCTCCGATTCCTTTACATCTGCATCATCAAAATGGGATGTGATTGTAGTGGAAGCTCCGTCGTCTCCCTGAAACACAGTATTTGCATTAGTATGGTTTTCAATATTCGTAAAATAACACACACTTGGGGTCGAACGCACAGGTACATATAAAGAGATAACCACAAATGATGCATTGTCTAAAAGAATCAAGGAAAATCTTAATATAATCACATTTTATCGAGTTATTTCTCCGATTTATTTACATCTGCATCGTCTAGATGGGATGTTGTGATTGTAGTGGAAGCTCCGTCGTCTCCCTGAATACAGCACTTGCGTTAATAGGGAAGAAAGTATAGCAAATGGAATCACGTTATATGATCACGCATGATGGAGCTGTCAGTATCCATACCTCGTGCTGCTGAAGAATATCTATGGATGTTGCAAATGTAGTGCGCACTTCCGAATGCTGTTGCGCCGATTCGTATATGCATGGTCCCGCTTCCACTTCCCCTGGAATTACTTGAATGTCAGGCTCTGGATCAAGTGCAGGGGTTGACGCTCCATCAACTGCCTGAAACATAGTACTTGCATTAGTGAGGATTACAATTGTGAAAACATAACACACACCTGGGGTAGACAGCACAGGTACATATCAACGGCTAACCATGAATGAAACATTGTGTAGGACAATCAAACAACAAGAATTCCAGCTCTGATGATGACGCTCAAGGGAGCTGTCAGTATCCATACCTCCTGCTGGTGAAGAACATCTAGAAATGTTGTAGATGTGGCGGACGCTTCAGCATCTCCCTGAAAGACAGTACTTGCATTAGTATGGATAACACTAATTATAACTGAAAACAAACACCAGTGGACGATAACTAAGGTGTATATCAATTGGAAAGCACTAACCAAACATTCGGTAAAATAATTACACGATAGAATAAAACTATTACTTGACATGCATAAAACAAGTCTGTAGCGGATTAGCCTAGTAAGATTACCTGATACGTGCTAGAAGTGGTTGATAACTGCGACCACGTCAAGGATATAGAATGTTCTTGCTTCAGATTCAAGGGATAGTCAAGAAGTTGTAAAGGTAAATTAATGATTGATAATGAAATGCCAATATTAAAAATAGCCATGTAAGGCGACAGAATACTTGAAAAATGCTCAATACAGCACAGTTCCCTGTTCCCATATATATACATTTTGTTTGTGGGTTATGAATTCGAAAAAGAATATATTGATTAATGTCATTATTCAAAAAGCTATACACTCATATCAATATCGAAATTATTACAAGGGATAGAACACCTACAATATCAATTAATCCATTCGGCTACCTACACACTACCGCAAGGCCAAAAGCTAAATCCGGACACTTGACTCACCGGTGCGGAATGTGGACGAATAGAATGGGAATAGCGTTTTCGAGCAATTTCCGTGTCGTTCGCCGTTTATTCTTCTTTGTTACCCAAGATGTTGTGTACATGTCCAAGGAAAAGTGCCGGCTGCAGATGCGGTATCGATCACCCCTCTTGTCCTGTAAGACTTCTTGGACTCTACTTTCCAGCTCATCCAGTGGATATCCGCAATGTCTGACCCATTCTCTTATTCGATCAATAGTTTTCGGGAATACATGGATTGTAGTGCCTTCAGATTTCGCATGGGTCTTCGAAGGGCAACCGCTAATCGAACAGGCAGGCATTGTTGATAAATCTGAAAAGTAAATATCGACATTATTATACAATCTTCATGAATAAAGATTTGATACAAAAGTAAATGAATCATACAATGATCAATGCAAGGTTTGTTTTGGTCGCCGGAACTATACCAGTTCATTATGTCCGGCTTAGTATTTGCATAAGTTGCAGAAATGTATAAATGATGTGACTAAAATCTGAACATGTGACTCGTCCCTTGGATGTTCTGTCTTGCACGAGAAGGAAACATGCTTACATTATATACTGGACCCCCGAAGGATGCAATTCGATCACAATAGACAAAGATGAAAATAAATAGATCTATTGATAGCATAGCAATGGAAACTCAAGTCAATAGCAATGAGACCAATGAACATAGCACTATTGTGTACTCTACTCGCAAATAGATAGAAATTTAAAAATCTGCAAAATATGACTAGGATACATGGCCTTACCTTGACCAACAAACAGTTGGATTCAGCAAGCAGAGCAGTATTTTGCAGGAGAATAGGTGGGTGGCCACAGGTAGCACACTGATGGGTTTGCTCTAAGCGGTCACAGAAGTTCACGGATAGCACGACGACGAGCAGATTAGCGTAGATCTCAGTTGTTGCCAGGTTGCACGTTCAGGAGTTGACTTGCAAAGCACAAAGATGTTCTCATGAGACATATCAAGTGGTTTATAAAGTATTAGAAACAGGGGTGTGTTTGTGAATGAATTACGTATGTATGTCGTGGTCTTAGGGGACGGCCTGCTTGAAGGGGAGGCCTGGCTGGAGACACGGAGTCTGAGGAGGCGATGTGAGCGATGGCCCCTGGGCGTGGGATACCTTTTGAAGTGTACATGCTGTTTGGCACCTTGGCCGTTCGCGCCCGTGACAGCCCCCCATGCCAGCGCTCATCCCCGGGTGCGAACCGCCTTTGATAGAGGGGGTGGGATGGAGGGGCCTGGGGCGTGCAGATAAGGCACAGGAAGACTGCTGAATGGAGACACACTTATGTGGATTGCAGGGGGTGGCCTGCTTCAAGGGGAGGCCTGGCTGGAGACACGGGGTCTGAGGAGGCCATGTGAGCGATGGTCCCTGGGCGTGGGATACCTTTTGAAGTGTACATGCTGTTTGGCACCTTGGCCGTTTGTGCCCGTGACAGCCCCCCATGCCAGCACTCATCCCCGGGTGCGAACCCCCTTTGATAGAGGGGGTGGGATGGAGGGGCCTGGGGCGTGCAGATAAGGCACAGGAAGACCGCTGAAAGGAGACACACTTATGTGGATTGCAGGGGGGCGGCCTGCTTCAAGGGGAGGCCTGGCTGGAGACATGGGGTCTGAGGAGGCCATGTGACCGATGGCCCCTTAGCGTGGGATACCTTTTGAAGTGTACATGTAGTTTGGCACCTTGGCCGTTCGCGCCCCAGACAGCCCCACATGCCAGCGCTCATCCATGGGTGCGAACTGCCTTTGATAGTATATCGTTGCTTATCAATAACAAATGCCACATACCGGAGATTCTTGTGAGCACAGACCCACACTTCAACCGGTCTATTATAGTGGTCAAGACCCTTAACCTAAGGCCTGTATAATCCAATGGTAATTGTTTGTATAGATATATGTGTGACTTTTATAGAGACATAACCTACTGAAAGACTTTGAACAAGTGTTATTTAGTGCATGCATTATCGAGAATATGTTATGTTAGCTTAGATAGATAGTGACCACCATACTTCACAGCGACCAGACCTTCACCCATTCGGAGCACAGATGTCTGACGTCCATCCTTGAATGGAGACACACTTGATTCATTTAAAATATCGAAACAACCGTTGTTAAAATATATGTGGTGCTTTATTTTGTATCTTATTTTCATGACACAAAAATACAAGACTTTAAAGATTATACAGGTCAGGTTGCAGCACAGCGAGAGAAAATCCCCTGTACTGACCGCTGTCACTCGGGAAAGTTTCTCTAATGGCACGAACGGACAGGCAGGTATCACTCTTCGAACGCGGTGTCCAAGCCTCCCGTGGAGCCACCATGTAAAGGAACGATAGGCCACCAGCCTGTACCACCTGTGAAAAGGAATGAAACAAACTGTTTTTAAATGACCAAGATAAGTTTAATAAACCTTTGTTGTCAATGACAATTCTTGTAACTAATGGCATTCTGCATGGACAAATGCTATCTAGACAATGCACACTATTGAACGACTTTCATGCGTTACTATGATATGAATATATAATTTTGGATATAGTAGAAGAACATGAAATAGGAGTGGCATGACAAGCAGAGTATACTTACTCGTTACTCGGATTACGAGGACGAACAGTTGCGCGAAGTTCGTGCATAAGCACCATCATTATTCTCAACACGGCAAGTGTGAGGCAGGCTGCCCTGATATCTGGCAGCTCGGTGATGCATTGCGAAATGTAGGCCAGGCATCCCGAGTTTTCTCGGCAGCAGCAGTTCTCGTCCTCGGTTGGCATTAGCTCGCACTGATTGCATGTGCACCAGGTGGAGACGCCGTCCATGCGACTAGGCCCAGGCTCTTCATCTGTTGAATCGTCCTCCCAACTGCCGTCCGAATCCCCATCGTTTTCGAGTGCTTCCCTTTCCAGTAGTTCCTCCTCGGTATACTCGGGCTCGTACATGTAGGGCATTATTGTAGCCATTGTGTGGTAAACAAAGTAAAATAATTTCCAGAGATGGTACAGGTGTTCACACGGGCTACAAATGGCGAAGGTAGCTGACCAGAGCACAGAAATGAGTCACAGAATACTCAAAGTAACACAGAGAGAGGAATGGAATCGTAAATCTGCTGCTGTGTGTTGGGAAACGGTCTGTTTATACTTATTGAGGAAAGAGGTGTCCTGCCATTTCCATGCGACACGTCATTAGCTGAGGCGCAGCGATTGTTGACACGAGACATGCTTTGGCATTGGGAAATGGGCGGTACGAGTCTGCTGATGACAGGCTCAGGGGCGGGGGATTTGATTTAGTGCCGCAGAAGCAGGTCAGCCAGGGCGATGCGGCAAGTGATAGGATTATCACAAAATGGCGGCTCCCTGGTGCCTGTTTTCGCGTGCGTTTAATGGACGAAAACTCGGGTGAGGTCCATAGGAACGTTTTCTAAAATCGAACCACTTAGGCTTAAAAAAACATGGCCGACCCGTAGGGACAATAAAAATGTTTACTGGACCATGCCTTTAATTTGGCAAACTGATAATACATGTAGATATAAATGTTTTTGCAAAGTTTGGTGGGGTTTTGTCAAGAGGGGCAAAATTAGAGGGGGTCCCAAAATGATGTAAAGGCTTATAAATGAGGTGCCATTTGACAAATCTACGCTTAATTTGGCAAACTGATAATAGATCTAGATATAAATGTTTTTGTGAAGTTTGGTGGGATTTTGTCAAGAGGGGGCAGAATTAGAGGGGGGGTCCCGAAATATTGTAAATGCTTATAAATGTGGTGTCATTTGACAAATCTACACAAAGGTTTACAAAAAAGATTATAGGTCTAGATATAAATGTTTTCGTAAAGTCTCAATGGATTATGTCAAGTGGGGGCTAGGTTACATGACGATTGTATGTGCATACATTTGACACTTTTGAAAAAATAAAACATGGGTGGATTTCCAGCAAACTTGCGTAAGGAGCATTGAGAAGGATCTGAAAGCATGGTTTTGCAAATGTGCCCGTGTTTTATTTTTTGACAAGTGTCATAATGTAGGTACAAAAAATAGTGCTATACCTTTGGTGACTGAGGTGTAGCCTGTGGCCATAGGCAGTGGCCAGATTGTATGGGCCAAGGAATAGGTCATGATCCGGACAATCTGGCTACTGGCCATGACCACGAGAGACAAAACATGGGGTTAAAGTGGCCATGTCCACCTGAGTCTGACTTTGTGGTAAAGTTATTCGAAATTGGGATAGATTTGAAAAGAAAGAAAAATGTGCTTGTGGTAATATGGTCATAGAGTTCTCTTTTTGCCTTCTGCAATGGAAAGCGAAGAGGGGCCCTGTATGGAACCCCCCTTCTCTTTCCATGGTGGCCATCTATGAAAAGGATGTTCCTTCCTTCCGCAGGCGTCCCGGTGTTGGAAGAAAAATCTTTTTTTTAGCACCCTGGATTCCCGCTTTGGGAACCTAGGGTGCTAAAGGCCTTCATCCCCCAGAGAAGTCATCAATGTTATTTGTGATGTCATCTTTGATGTCCTGGGTGTTAGTCTTAGCAGAGCACAGTGGTGGAACGAGTTATGGTTGCTTAGCTTACCATAAATAGCGAATTTCTGGGGTTTTCGGTTTTACTTGTAACCATAAAATCCCTGTACCAAACGTTTTTCATTGAATTTCATAGGTTTTTATCAGTGCAACTTAACCATAACGTCCCCTTAACAAAGTTTTTTCATTGAATATAATATATATATATATATATATATATATATATATATATATATATATGGACGGAAAACAGCAAACCGCACTCCAAAAAAATGCACAATCCCAGAGATGAAAAAACTCGAATCAAGGTAAAGAAGCGAGTTTATTGAAAGTAAAAAATAACGGCAAGGTACACACAACAAACAAAACAGGACGCTAAGGGGGAGTCCTGAACAGCGCGTTTCGCGCTTCCCTGAGCGCTTGGTCACGTTAGGCGCCAGCTTTGGAATTCAGGAGACTCTTCTCAGTCTACCTTAAAGGGCATGCTTTTGTGCACAGAGAAAACAGAACTGATACCGATTGCAGAACCTCCCTTTGTGATAACAGCTGATAAAGGTTGCGGGCAGGACATGCTGTTTTTGGCACAGTACTGAGGTACTTCAAAATCCCCAAAGAGAGGCAGTCCGAACCCATGTGCCCTCTACATGAAAGCTTGCATTTTGGTTTTTACACCGGAAGTAAAAAATGGTCCTCACAGTTGGGGCAGCACACAGTGGAAGACCCACTACGTTGCACTGCACCATTCTTAACTTTCTCTGCGCATTCCTGCTTTCCCTGGAGAACCGGTACACCCCGTTTCGGCGGCGCCGTTGCGGCGCCGTTCGGGCGCAGGCCGGTTTGCCGCGACCGCTTTGGCGCAGTTTGGCGCAGTTTGGCGTGCCCGTTTCTGTTAACGTGTTGCATTTGAAAAGAAATGTGGGTGTGGGACTGGAGCAGAGCCTGCGTGAGCAACTGCTGTGAGAGCCAGCACCCCACCCTGCCAGCCCCCCACCCTGCCCCAGCGGTGCAGTGCTTGGGGCACAGCGTGAAGTGCACCAGGATCACACAGCTCTCTCGTACACCCCATGTTCTGCACGGGTTGCTGCAGTGCAAGCTTCTCTCTCGTACACCCCATGTTCTGCACGGGTTGCTGCAGTGCAAGCTTCTCTCTCGTACACCCCATGTACTGCACGGGTTGCTGCAGTGCAAGCTTCTCTCTCGTACACCCCATTTTACACCGCACCAGTGTACATATAATGGTCCACAGCAGTGCAAGATTCCCTCTTACACAAGTTCTTCTGAGAGCTGCAGCCAAGCTTCACACTCAGACTGGGGCCCATCAGCGTGCAAGCTTCTATGGCATGGGCAGTAGCAGTAGTGCAAGCTTCTCTGGCATAGGCAGCACCAGTACTGCAAGCTTCTCTGGCATAGGCAGCGCTAGTACTGCAAGCTCTACTGGCACTGAGAGAAGAGATGCAGTGCAGGCTTCCTGCACACCTGCCTGGGAGTGGCGGCATAACTGCCCGCCTCTGAACATCAAATGACATCCGGTTTCTGCTGTCAGACCTGGCGCCGCTCATGGGTGTTACACTCTGCCTCACCCCAGCAGTGGCGCGCAAGTTTGCGTGCAAGTGCTGTTCGCTGGGTCGCACCGGCAGCGGGCCGTGCAATCTGCCTGTGCTTTCTGTATGCCGTGTTGGTGGATTGTAACGTGAGATTACAGCTGAGGTTACAGCGGCGGTCCGAGGTTAGTGACCCTGCGCATGGTATTGTTTAGTTGGGTGTTGGTCTGCGGTCCCTACTTGTCTCTGGTGCCATTAGCAGTGCCCGAGCCTCTGTTCGGATGGGGCACTAGTTGAGCTCTTATTCTTTCAGCGCTGGAGCCAGTTTAGTAAAGAACCATCGTTCTAGTTCCCTGTACTTAATGAGCAGCTGGCGTTTACCTGGTTCAGCTGTATAAGAGTAAGAAAACTAGTCTCACAAGCGGAGATGTACGAGATAAAAATACCCCGCAGATTAATAATGGTTGTATTATCATAGAACGTCAAATGTCACACGTCACTTTAGAGGGTGAAATAGCCAATATCCCGTTCGATTCGAGCCAGCTGAAACGCGTTCAATCTACTGCCGAGACTCCGTGCAGCCCGCCCAAAGACCTTTGCTCACTGAAAATAAGAAGGCCTTATGACATTAGCATCGCTTTCCCATTCCATCTTGGCAAGGTGGACGGGAAATAATAAAGAAAAGAAGAAAGAGGGCGAAGAAGAACATTGTTCTGGCTGACTTCCAGAATATCTTTGAAACAATAGACATACAAGTCGCCTCTACGTGTTCTGGAGTTATTAAGCTCAAACCCCCAACAGGCGCAAGACGGAAACCTCAAGAAAAACTGGATATAATTGAGGGAAATAATGATGGATAGGCATTCCCATGAGGGCGAACCTCAGGACTGCACACACGCTCTCCAGTTGCAGGTAATACAGCGCACCCATGAAACAGTTCCACTGAATCGAGCTGTGCCACTTTATAGTATAGGGGAGAGCTCTCCTTCCATGCCAATACCCGCGCCAAAACATCCTGGCGCCCGAACATCCTCGCGGCGAACTGGCCGCGCCGAAATGGCCGCGCCAAATCGTCCTGCTCCGTGGAGAACCCGCCATTTGCTGACCATGGACAGAGCAGTGACCCCTAATGGGCTCAAAAGGGTGGGTTTTCTTTACAATTCCCTAAAACGCTCACCAACCCCAAACGGTCCGAGGTTTACCTCTGGAGATCTGCACAAGTCAATACTTAAAAACGAACTGCTGCATCTAGGTCTTTAATGATTTTGTATGTATTTATTTGTGCTTGTTTTTAAGGCACCACGCGAGGCCGCTTTAGAGCGTCAATTATAAGATTGCTGGAGAAAGCGGAATGTCTAATCCCCCACACTAGCGTGAGATGGGGCTTTAGATTCTATAAAAAACAAGGAGGCGAGTATTATGCATTACAATCTTTACTCTGAACCACAGCAGCAAAGAATAAAAACTTTGTAAAACGAAATTTTTTCAATAAACATAACGTTATAACAATGCAATGGGAAACATCCCAGTCCAACATGGTGGGCAGGTCATGCCCTGGGGGTAGCCAATAGGGAGCGAGCCAGTCCCAATATAGGTCCATTCCTTTAATAACTCCCCCTCTTTCTGACGCTGATCCGTCTCACACGACCACCGAACACCTTCTCCACGTAGAACAAAGAACAAACTCCCATGGAGACGCCGGGGCTGAAACCTTCTACAACCTGGAGCTCAATCTCCCACTTCCTCCTGCATCGAAGTCATCAACTGCCCTCTGAAACAACAACCGACACCAGTAAGGGTGGGTGGGTGGGATAATACTCGGCTCCTTGTCTTTTATAGAATCTAAACCCCCATCTCACGCTAGTGTGGGGGATTAGACATTCTATGGCAAGACAGGAGGCTCATATTATGCAAGTTCAAAGCCCTTGCATTACATTCACCGCTACATGGGCAATACGCTTATTTTTTTTTATTATTATTTATTTATTTATTTACAAGTATATACAAAAATAACACCAAAGTACAGAGGAACAACAAGGAATATAAAAAAAACGGATCAAATAAAATCATTGAACATGTTCCAAATCTTTTCATATGTGGACAACTTACATTTCAATCTGTAGATCATTTTTTCTGAACGAGACAGGCTAAGCATTTCTTGAACCCACTCCTCAAATTACGGACGGACCTGACCTTTCCATCCTCGAAGGATCAACCTTTTAGCAACAATGGTTGCTCTGAAAAGCCATTTCTTAAGGGAAGAGTTGACTTCAGCTAGCTCGGAATCCTCCCCTAGGATCATTGTCTTAAAGTCCAGGACACACTCTTCACCCAAAATTCTGACACACATATCACAAATGTCTATCCAGAAAGCCCTGACCCTCTCGCAGGCCCACAGCATGTTTTCCAATGTTCCCACTTCCTGAGCACAACCCCAACAGTCAGCATTGTCAGTCATGCCCCTTTTATGTAACGTTTCCGGACACCAATATACACGGTTCAGGATCTTAATTTGTCTAGACCTTTCGCCCAGATTCAATGAACATAATGAGACATTTCCGCATATATTCTGCCAGGCCTCAAGATCAATATCAGCCCCAATCCTCTCACTCCAGACCTCCCGTAAATTGTCATTGTTCCGAAAATACGACAAGAAAAGTTTGTATAACCTACTGGCTAAACCACCTCCCTGTCCATTAGAATCCGTCAGAAAAATAGTCAAGTCAAAGGAGTCAGACCAGTCCACCTCACCGATAGACCTCTTGAGTCGTCTATAAGCCGAGTCCGACAAGTCCTCAAAGCTCCATCTCTCTCTCAGCTCAGCTGCAGTCAGCCACCGATCATCGTTCCCCAGGTCGGAGACCTTTTTAACATTCATTAGGAACCAATCGGGCCAAAAAATTGTCCTGGAGTTATCTCTAATCCTAGGATTCAGCCATATAGAGGCATTCTTACACTTAAAAGCGTCCCTCCCTATCAAAGTCAAGACCTCAATCCAAGAGTTGCGCAAAAAGGACGTGGTTAACAGACTTCCCCCCGTGATCTTTGTGTTAGTGGTCAACAGTGCTTCCGGGCCCAATGGCCCATATGCATTCGACTCCGCCACCGCCCATCCGTCCAGTTTACCATCTAAAAACGGAACAAAAGAATGAGCAGAAAATGCTAAATGGTAGGCCTTAAAGTTCGGAACTCCTAGACCCCCCAAGTAAATTGGACGCTGCAATTTCCATAGACTAAGTCTGGGCGGCTTCCTGTCCCATAAAAATTCTTGCATAAGGCGGTCTAGATCTTTCCAATAACTACACTTTATTCTCAGTGGAAGCATGCTGGTAATAAAGTTAATCTTGGGAGCCAAATTCATTTTCAAGGCATTGATTTTACCCCATAGTGAAAGTTTAAGTAAAGACCACCTTTCCAAAATCAATTTGCAATCTCGTACTACCACACTCATGTTTTCATCAACCATACGGGAGACTGGAGCTGTCAACCATACCCTTAGGTAGCGTAAGCGCCTATCACACCAAGTAAACCCCAGACCCTCAACCAGGGATTTATCACATCTATTGGACAGAGGCAACACTTCTGACTTCTGGCGGTTAACCTTGTATCCAGAACAATCATGAACATTCGACAAAATCCTCATCAGACATGGCAGGGATATGTCCAAACTCTGCAACACCAACAAGAGGTCATCAGCATAAAGCCATGTTTTTTGCACCATACCCCAGCATTCAATGCCCTGTAAATTCGGTTCATTCTTTATGTAAATAGCTAGGGGTTCAATCGCCAAAATAAATAACAGAGGAGAAAAAGGGCAACCCTGCCTCGTGCCCCGCTTCAAACAAAACGATTCCGACACCACTCCATTAGTCTTAACGTCAGCCGTCGGACTGGCATATAAAAGAGCTACCCAGGAAATAAAATCCTCCCCCAGGTTCATTTCCCTCAATACCGAATATAAATAATTCCAATTAACTCTGTCAAAAGCTTTTTCAGCATCTAAGGACAGGATGGCTGCATCACCTACCAGTCTGTCCGCCATTTCCATGGTTATTAACAATTTCCTTATATTGCTGGACGTACGCCGATTCTTCATGAAACCAGATTGTTCCTCCCCTATCAATACCGGCATGAACTGTCCTAAGCGTAAAGCAAGAACCTTGGCCAAGATCTTGTTATCTGTATTGATAAGGCTGATTGGACGATAACTAGCTGGTTGATTGCAATCCTTATCCTTTTTTAAAAAGACCGAAATCGACGCATGGCTAGTACTCTTAGGTAACGACCCAACAATTCTGCTCGACACAAACATATCTCTCAGGAGTTCCAAGGCCGAGTTCGGGAGGACCCTGTAAAATTCACATGGAAGGCCATCCGGTCCCGGAGATTTGCCCACATTCAGCCCGGATATTGCGCCTTTAATCTCCTCTATTGTTATCATTTCACCTAGCATATCACGCTCAGCATTCTGGATCTTAGGTAAATTCAAATCACCAAAAAATCTCTCACCCCTACCTGTGATACCAGCCTCGTCGCCATACAGATTTTCATAAAAATCGCGGAATATTGAGTTGATTTTAATCGGATCAAAAGTGATTCTACCCTCCTTGTCAAACATAGAGGCTATAGCCGAATCGGAGATCCTTTTCCGCAACCTGTATGCCAGCCACCTGTCACAACGCTCCCCTTTCTCAAAATATGTACACCTAGAGTAGAACAAACTACGTTCGGACCTCATAGACAAAAAATCTTCCATTTCTTTTTTGAGTTTTTTTAAGTCAGCATGTTTCACTGAATCAGACGGATCAAGCATCAGATCACGAGAAATTTCACTAATACGTGAGTCCAGCTCACGCCTCTTACCCTCTTCTCTCTTCCGTTTACCACTAGACAGTCCCAGACACACACCACGCATACAGCACTTAAAGGCCTCCCATGTATTTGCCACACTGATCTCCTCTGAACGATTCTCCCTTACAAAGAAATCAGCTTCGGAAACGATTCGGTCCAAAATATCATCATCTAATAGAATAGAGGTATTCATTTTCCATGAGAAGCTCCTTTTACACTGAAATTTAAGTCTTAATTGCAACACAACAGGGGCATGGTCACTCAATACAATATTACCGATATCAGAAGAAACCCGACTGTCTGAAACAGTCCCACCAGTGAAAAACATGTCCAGTCTAGAAAACACTGCATGTGCACTGGAATAAAAACTGTATTGCCGCGTATCTGGATGCTCAAGACGCCATATGTCCTTCAAACTATGTTCCTCTAAAAGCGACCTAAGTGCCCGGTGATGACAATCGCAACGAAGTATACGGCCATTCTGACTCTTATCCATCTTTGGATCAATCACTGTATTAAAATCACCACCAAGCAGAACATTAGAATTATTCAACTCTAAAAGAGTCTGTGCCACCATTCTGAACAAGGATCCATCATCCACCGTAGGAGCATAGACATTGCAAAGAGTTAATAATTCCCCCTGAATCTCGATCAACAACGCAATCATTCGACCTTCTTTGTCTGCAATTCTGCGTATAACTTTCATAGGCAATTTCTTTCTAAACAAAATGACCACCCCCCTTGATCTTGAAGTAAAGGAAGAGCCAGCAGCTACGCCAACCCATTCCCTTTCCAACCCAGATATCTCATCCTCCAATATGTGAGTCTCCTGTAAGAAACAGATGTCTGCATGCATGTCCTGCAACATTTGAAACACTTTCTTTTTCTTGAGCAGGTTATTGATCCCATTCACATTCCAGGAGATAATACGCAGGTCATCCGAAGTCCCACCTGAGTGGGAAGTCATCATGACACTATGAATATCAAAAAACTCAAAAGTAAAAGAAACACACAAAAAATGAAAAATAATAAGCAAAAAATGAAAAGAACAAACAAGATAGTGAAGTCTATTCAGCTCAACAAGAAAATTGAACAACATTAAGAACCATCCCCAGGACCCCTCCCAATGATGCAATAAAAGACATCTTATGTGGTCAGAAAACCCAACCCAGAAGATAACAACATTTAGTAATGAATGAAATACCTGAACCCCAGTCATCCCCCCCAAAAAGAAGAAACCCCACCACCGAGAATCACGTTGAAAACACAGAATAGGTATATCAAACTATCACTACTTCAAAACAAACAGTTGAACCCCACCCCACACAATTGCACCTATCCACAACCTCTAAAGAGCCATGTTAAAACAGTGCGGCTAGATAAGGCAACTTCAAATGTATATACACTGTGGCCATACCATTCATATATATCATTCATAGATATCTAAATAGAGTCCTGAAAAAAAACCTCAATGGCAACTTCTCAATAAAAGTTAAAGGTAATGAGTAAAGGCAGATATGGACATCCCCATACAATACGTGAAAAGGGAGTGCCTCCTGATGGTTAATCTAGCCAAAAATGACCAGGAGTCTAATCCACAGTTCCCTTGATAAACAAGGGTAGGCTAGGGACCGGAGATTGCCGGATTTAAAATAACACTAGCATCCCAATTTCAAGAGCAGTGAAGGCATTCCAATGTGACCGTAGCGGAGGAAAAGGAAGAACTGCATCCTGGGCACCGCTGTAGTCATGGACATGTAGATCATTATACCATCCAGTGAGGAGCAGATGACTGCATGCTCATAAGATGACTGTACTGGCTCTGAACCAACTAAAAGACCAGGCAGTCAAGCAATACCCCAAAAAGTTCTCCGAAAAGGCGCTAAATTGCAGTTGGTGGGATGTGAATAGCATATGCCCCAGTTGCGCCGAGCTGCAAGGGAATCCAGTGCAGCCCGGAGCGCCCCCACGGCATCCACAGCCCCCGACACGAGGGAAACAGTCCCGACAGTACCGAGCTCCACATGGGCATCTCATACCTCAAGCGGGAGACAATGATGCTGTTCTCTGTGACCGGGGGCGCCGCTGGAGAGTCCGGACACTGCCCTCCAGGGGGACTCCGCCCAGCACCTACCGGGGAAGAAGAAGAGTGCAGTCGAGGCAGGGCCGCATACGCAAGTCCCCGAGCCATCCCTCCCGAAGTCGAAGCGAGCGGCATTTCCGTATTCAACTGCCGTGATGACGACGTCTACACGCACACGTCTTACGCAGATGCTGTAAGGTCCTTTCTTCATGTCGCATATCACCGTGAGCCGGATTCAGAGGCATTCCGTCGAATGGCACAGTGCGGGGTTCCACAATAATTTCAAACAATGCAAACTGCCAAAATCTGGCGGCGCCATTAAAAAACCGCATATGAAAAACAACATAAAAATAAAAATATATACAGACATGGTGGGGCGGGGGGGCACTAACAATGTCACTCACTGTTCATGGGAGGCGCTGGAAGGCTCCTCTTGTATGTTTCTAGCCAGTCTAAAGCCAATGCAGGATCAGATGTGTTTCTGTCCCCATCAGGAAACACAACAGTAAGAACATTATTTCTGCTAAGAAAAGCTTTCAAAGTTAGTTGACTAGCCAGTTCTTTGGCGCTCTGGAAAGATCTTCTTTTATGTAGGATCTCCTTAGGATAATCAGGATAAACATAAACCAATCTACCTTTGAATAAGGCTTTGCCAACCTGTCTGGCAGCTTTCATCAAACGCTCCTTAGATCTTATATGTAAAAAGGTGACCAAAATATGCCGAGCTCTGTTCCCCAGATGTTTACCAATCCGAAAGACATTATCTATGTCTTCATTCCTGATTGTAGAGCACTGGAAACTGTCTTTAAAAATCTGTAGGACCAGGGATGGCAGATCCTCCTCATCTCCATCTGACTCCTCTACACCAACCAATCTGATGTTTCTTGCTCTAATTCTCATCTCCAAATCCAAGCGTTGTTCCCTTTCAGTCTTCAAGTCAGATTGTAGGTTTTTGTATGCCTGGAAGCTGCCAGCGATCTCAGAGCTCATAGTTGAAGAGGATTTTTCTAGTGCTGTGACTCTGCCATCCAGCTGACCGGTTTTCAGATTGAGTTCAGCCATTGTCAGTTTAATATCACTGACATCCTGGGCCACCTGAAGAATGGTTTTGTAGACATCTCCAAGGCTAGGGGTTTCTTCCATCTCAGGAATTTGTTTAGATTTCTTGGAGGCTGGGTTTTCTGCTTCCCCAATCTTTTTTTTGGAGCTCATTATAATTTCAATATAAATAGCTTCAGGGAGAGGTCCAGTCAGCTGCTTTTAGGATCTGTTCCAAACTACCCCCCAGAAAGGCTGCTTTAGAGGCCATAGTGCCTCGGACTGAGTGGGGACCAAAAGAGGATGTGTCAACCCCCGCCTCCCGCATAACCCATTTGATCCATCTGGCCAAAGTAGAAGGGGAGACCGGCTTATGGGGATTCCTGTAGGAAATCAGCAGCTGAGAGGTATTGGGAGGTCTAAAACCGTCAGTTATAATCTCAAAACATTTCAAACAGTTGACCACACATAGTTTACAATCTTCAGGAAAAGCTGGATAGGATATCGATGAAGTCATGCATTTAGTCCTTCGTGAGATAAAGAAAGTAACCCCTTGAGGGGTGAACATCTTATTATCCACATCAAGAGCTCTGATATCAGAGACCCTTTTAATAGACACCAGACATAGTAACATAGCAAGTTTGGCAAACAACTGCTGCAGGGACAGTTCTTCATTAAGAGGCCAGGACCTGAAGAGCTGCAGCACCACATTAATATCCCAAAGAACCGAATACTTCGGCTGTGGCGGAACCTTAATACGGATAGATTTGAGGGCCCTTTGCACTAAAAAGTGCCTACCCACTGGTTCCCCTTTAACTAAAAGGTGACCGGCTGAAATAGCTGAACGAAAACCATTAACAGTCCTGTAGGCTTTCCCTTCCTTAAACAATTCTACTAAAAAGTTAACCACCTCTACAGGAGGGGCAGAAACGGGATTGAGGTGCCTAGCCACACACCAGCTAACCCATTTGTTCCATGCTGTGGAATACCCTGCCTTAGTAGAGGGCGCCCAGGAGTCCCTGATGACCGCCATAGAGTCTTGCGAAAGTCCTCTGAAGCACCAGGAAGAGCTGGAATCTTCCAAGCCATAAGGGCAAGGTGTCCCTGCAAGACCAACTCGTGAGGGAGACGCTCCGGATCCACCAGCAACAGGGGATCGCGAGGGAGAAGGTGGGGAATATCTATTGCCAATTCTAGAAGGGCCGGGAACCAAACTTGAGAAGGCCAAAAGGGGGTAACCAGAACCAGAGACACTGCCTGAGTGCGAACCTGGACCAGAACCCGGGCAATCATTGCAAAGGGAGGAAAGGCATACCCCAACTGACCCGACCAATCCTGGAGGAAAGCCTCGGCGGCCAGAGCGGCCGGATCTGGTCTCCAACTGTAAAACCTGGGAACTTGACAGTTCAGTCTGGAGGCAAACAAGTCTATCATCAGAGGACCCCAGAGGGACTCTATGCGGGCGAAAAGAGACCTGTTCAACATCCAATCGCTCCTGTCCTGCAGGTGCCTGGAGTTCCAATCTGCAACCTCGTTGCTGACTCCTGGGAGGTATTCCGCTTTCAAGAGAATATCCCTGTCGAGGCAAAAATGCCAAAACTCTCTCGCCAAATCCGCCAAGACTTTGGACCTGGTACCCCCCAGGTGATTGATGTACCTCACCGCAGATATGTTGTCCATGCGGAGGAGAACACAACAATTCCCCTGATCCTTGAGGAGACTCCGAACAGCAAAAGACCCCGCTAGCAACTCTAGGCAATTGATATGGAGTAGTTTCTCTGACTCCGACCATTTCCCTCCTGTGGAAACCTACCGAATCTGGCTCCCCAACCCGATCTGCTCGCATCTGACTCCAGATGGGCCAAATATTGCCTTGCCATTCCAGGCCTCCATGTGCCTGAGCCACCACAGAAGTTCCAACCTGGCCTCTGGTGGTAATTCCACCATTTGGGAGTAAGAGAGACACCTGCGCAAATGCTTGGCTTTTAAGCGTTGCAGTGCTCTTTAATGTAGGGGAGCAGGGAAGATAGCCTGAATGGATGCCGACAACATCCCTACAACTCTGGCCAACTGCCTGAGGGAGATCCTCCCTCTCCTGAGGAGTAGACGAATTTCCTTCTTTATCTTGGACAGTCTGCTGTCTGGGAGAAGAAGGATGCAAAGCTTTGAATCTATATTGAAGCCCAGAAATTGGATACATTGCGTAGGCTTCAATATGGATTTTTTTTACATTTATCACAAAACCTAGATCCTGTAAGAGGGTCACAGTAAATTTCAGATGAGAACACAGAGTTTGATAATTCTGGGCTAGGAGCAACATGTCGTCCAGATAAACTATGATCCGAATCCCACTGGATCTGAGAAGAGCCATCACAGGGCGCATGAGCTTGGTGAAACACCATGGGGCCGAGGACAGGCCAAACGGAAGGGATGCAAACTGCCACACCCGACCCCCCCACTGAAACTGAAGATACTCCTGATGTGGGGGAAAGACGGGAACCACTAGGTAAGCGTCTTTGAGGTCCAATTTGACCATCCAGTCTGCAGGGAGAAGAGTATCTCTGAGTAAATGAATTCCCTCCATCTTGAAGTGGTGATAAACCACAAAAGAGTTGAGAGCTTTCAGGTTGATTACTGGGCGAAACCCCTGGTCCAGTTTCGGAACTAGAAAAATGGTACTCAGGAACTGAGAGGCCCTGTAAGAGGCCGGGACTACCGCCCCTTTGGAGATGATATCCCGTACCTCCCCATCTATAAGGGATTGCTTGACTTCGTCGAACACCAAAGGAAGGGGAAAGGACAACTGGCAAGGAGGGGCATAGAACTCTATCTGATAACCCTGAATCGTTTGTAGCACCCAAGGATCCGAAGTGAGAGCCTCCCACTGTGGAAGGAACCTGGCTAGTCTGCCACCTAAACTTTTGAGGGAAAAAACTTTTAGCACCTCGGAAATTACCTGATGGCCCTCTTGATCTTCCGGCTCCTCTGCCGGCACGTCCTCTCCAACTGGAGTTTTGTTGCGGGTAGAACTGATTATGCGCCCTTCGAGCAGAGGAGGTATGGTATGCGCCACGGGGCGCAAACTGGCGGGGGCGGGAGGAACCCTGGGAAAAACGGCCGGAGGAGCTGGCCCTACCTCGTCCAGCCTTGTTAAAAACCTTTGGGGCAAAAACCTTTTTTATATTAACCTGCGCTTTGTCCAGTGCTGTAAATGTGTGAACATAAGATGACACATCTTTCAGGAAAGAATCCCCAAACAAATTACCCTGAGCTGCAGGGCCACCTTCCCTCTCTGACATGTCAGCCAGTTTGGAATCCAACCTCATTAAGAATGATTTTCTCCTCTCGCCTCTTCTGCCGTTTCAAAAATCTGCGTGACTGGACCCAGGATGTCCAACAGTCTGTCTTAACAACTACGCCACGCTTTATCGACCCCCTTCTTGGGGTCCTTCCCTTTCTGGGAAAGAAAAGCCGCCATAGACTGGTCTATTTATGGCGCTAGAGCTACCTTGTCGGCGAGTAACGGTCTTGGACATTCCGACCGTAATTTATTTCGATCCTCTTTGGCCATAGGGCGCCTGATCCAGAACTTGAGGAAAGAGGAAACCTCCTCAGAGGGTTGCCACTCAGCAGACCTGGGGTGTTGTATCAGGGCAGGATCAAAGAAAGGTACACCACTACCATCCAGCAGGGGACCCCCCTGAGGGGCTACTGAGGTCACCTTCCTTTTTTGCTTCTTAGGGGGCGAATCAGAATCATCTGCACTGTCAGAGGATGAGACATCAATAGGGGGCTCCACCGGCGCGAAAGGCGCGGGGGCCGGCCAGGGGGTGGAAGAGATAGGCCGAGATTCTTCCCACCCACGCTTTAAATTACCCTTAGGGGAAGAAATAGGAGATATGGCCACTAGGGGACTGAGTTGTCCCTGGGTATGTTTAGTTTTAACCTTACATTTTCTGGGTGCCTGGAACGCTGCAGATGGGACAGCATCCTGGGAGGGATGAAAATCCGCAATGCGGGTAATTAACCTGTCAAAGGCTGATGCCAAAGTGTTATTCAAATCAGTTAAAGCGGAGTCCAAAGAGGACTGAATAGCCTGTGCCACTAAAGGCTGGGAATGACAGGCTTGATCCCCAATGTTTTCAACTACCTTCTCACTTTTTTTGGCAGTGCGTACTTGAGTGCTGGCATCTGCAGAGGAGGGAAGCACTCCTTTGTCCATGACAGCACCAATTTCTCTGGTAAATAGATATATATATATATATAACGGTATTTAATCACAGCCAGGTCAAAGCTGCACGCACACAAGTTCTCAATTTAATAGTGTGCCACATACCTTAGGTAAGGGCCACCAAGGCAGAACATAGGCAATGTCTGAATTCCCACAGACAAACACGCGAGCAGCGTGTGAGGGCAAAGAAAGCAAAATTTAACATACAAAACACTGTAACACTATTACCAAATTATATAAGAAAAATGGAACATATTACGAGAAAATATAAATTTTGTGGCGGAGAGCAGGCACGAACTGCTAAACCTGCCTTTCACTAGCAGCACGCTTACCGCGTGTGCCAGAGATCTCCCTAGCCTACGCGCGTCGTCCGTCAGAATGTAACTGTTCTGAGTCGGTCGACGCGCGCAACAAACAAAGCAAATGTTCGCGGCCTTACAACAGGCGCACGAGTAAATAGAACGCTGCAGCGTTCCACAAGGAAAGGTCACGGAAAGTGCAGCAACAATGCGAGCGAATGCCACGCTCGAATAAATCACCTCAGGCGAACGCGGGCGAGATAAACAAACGCTCCGCTTGCCTGCTTAAGGGAATTCACAGTATACACACAATGTAACAAGAAAAAAGAAACGCGTTCTCTCAAACGCTGCTTCCTGAAACCAAGTGATACAAGTAACACTTTGAACACACAGTCTAAGAGAAAAACCAGAGGTGTGACTTAGCTGTGGGTCAGCAGCAAAGAAAGAGGGGGAGTTATTAAAGGAATGGACCTATATTGGGAGTGGCTCGCTCCCTATTGGCTACCCCCAGGGCATGACCTTCCCACCATGTTGGACTGGGATGTTTCCCATTGCATTGTTATAATGTTATGTTTATTGAAAAAATTTCGTTTTACAAAGTTTTTATTCTTTGCTGCTGTGGTTCAGAGTAAAGATTGTAATGCATAATATGAGCCTCCTGTCTTGCCATAGAATGAGAGGCGAGTCGCTCGAGGTGGTCCCTGTAGTGAGCGGCTTGACTGACAGGGCATTGAGCATGCGCACCCTCACCTCTGATTCATCGGGCTACTCACACGGCTGGTCGGCATGGCACATGAATCGCCCCTGATGAAAGAGATGGCACTGCGTGCAGACGGGAAGGGGAAGAAGGGCGGGTTGAACTTTATTTCTGATCCCCAGAGTCGGGCAAGGGTATAAAATTGTCTCGGGCAATAATGAAAAGGCGGCCCACAGTTGCAAATAGCAATGCATTCCTGTTGTGACATGGTGTTTGAGTAGTGGCCAAGTGGGAGGTTTTTGATAAAATAAGATACATATTGTGCATCTTAAAGAACATTTATTCAGTAGCACTGTTCAAAACGACTAGCCGCATAGTGAAGTAACTGAACAAACGGGCCCTCACATGGACCAAAAAAGTAGCCAAATTCGACCAACAAAACTGGCCCACACTAGCATTTTGAGTTTTTGATACTAGCATTACCCTATTGTCCTGTAGGCCAGTCCGAGCCTGCCCATGCCCTTATTACCACCTGCACATAAGGTGCCCAGACAGCATATATTTTTTTTTATTTGCATTTTTTAAAGCGCTCACACAGCCCGGGGCATCAAGGCACTGTTCCAGGAGTTGTTTTTCCTTAGTTGAGTAGTTGTTTGTCTTAGTTGCGTATTTATTACCCACTTAAATACCCAGAGGTTTCTAAGCGCGGACCCAAGGATCGAACCTGTGTTGCTTTATGTCATCTTGCTTCCAAGGCGAGCACGTTGCCGCTGAGCTATCCTCCCGGTACATTATACACAGACCCTGCAATCATGACACAGATTGTACGTGCCACTGCTGTATAGCTTCACATTGCAGGCTGGGATACAGCGAGACGCCGCCGGGAGGGATCCTGGCCACGCTTCCAGAGAACCCAGAGTGATCCACTAAATCATGGAGTCTATCTGAGCACAGAGGAAGGACACAGAGAGCTCATTAGAACACCTCAGAGAGTTTCGGAGCACGTAGAGGGCTCCACGTAGAAGAACACAGGAGGAGCTCATTAACACACGTGGGGAAAAGCTCGACAAACAACACTCAAGGCTTTTTCAGAGGCTACATCGAGATCCAGGACATGAGCACACCCAGACATCCCATCTGAGCACACACACCAGAACACATACAGCACACAAAGGCCTCATCAAAGTGCAGGGAACGTATCGGAGTTCAGTGCTAGGGATGGGCAGGCCTTGTAGTGCTTGACTCAAGTGCGGGTTCAAACCATGCAAAAAATGTTGTGATTCGGGGTGAGCCATTCGAGCCTCCAAAGAGGTGGCTCGCGAGTGGAATCGAGCCGAGTTGGTAAACGTCTCTTTCGACTCATACATCGCTCACATTGGCACGATCTAATTCGAGCCAATAGGTCATTATGGTTTGAATTGGGTTAAAGCTTTTTTGAAAAGCAGCTATATATTGAATGGAATCAGTGTATTCTTATTCAAACCACAAGAAACTATTGATTTGGGTTGGGGAGGAGGAATAGCTCAGGGGCAACCCATTTGTCTTGGAAGCAAGACAAGGCAGCATAACACAGGTTGCGTTAAATCGGCTGAACACAGTACGAGTAGCTGAAAGCAGAAACAATGTTTTTTATGAAGAATGTTCTGAAATGCAAACATGACAGAAAAAAGAGCAGCTTGTACTCAATGGGGCTCATTATGACGTTGGCAGTGTGGTAAAAATGCTGGTAATTCTGTTGCCACCATTTCCTTGGCCGATAATGGAATTACTATCATGTTTACTGCACTGCCAAATTCCAGATTTGGTGTTAAGGTATTTCCTCCACTTTAATGCTAGATAGTGAAGTAATTTCTGCAGTAAGAATTTCCACCATGGTATTCTCTTCAAAACCCCCCTGGAGTCCTGGGAACTAACATATCTGTTACCACACTAGTAATCTCTTGGTAATTCTGTCAGACCAAGTGCCAGTAAAGAAATGTGACAGTAGTTCCACCGGAAATGCCACTAACCTGAATGAGCCCCAATTAACCAGTCCTCGAATTCGTTTTTCTTTCTATTAAAATAAATGAAACCAATAAGAAACCAAAATAAACAAGCTTTCATAAAATAAAGGCTTAGCTAGAAACACAAAGTGCATTTTTTAAATTAGAAGTGGATTATGGGAAAGGATGGCCTTAAGTGACGCACAAAAGGCCTAGAGGACTGTCTCTATGCTATGTCAAAAAACTGCAGAAGCACTCTTTTGCGCCATGCCTGCATCTGTGCGGTGCGTCTTTCAGTGTTGCGCTCATCTGGGCTTGATTTAAGCTTGATGTCATTACCAATGACATTGATGTCTTCCCTTTCAGACCCTTGCCCCCTGATGATGCTGTTTTCATCACTGCAGCACTGCGAGCAGCGGGCGACGCGAGTGGGAGCTGATGCGATTAAAGCAGTGCTGCCAGGCGATCAATGCTCACACCACCTCCGAGAATGTGTGAGGAAACCATAGTTAGGCGGCACGGTTGCCAATGTTTGGGAAATTGTGGTTGCACAATACCAGGAAGTTTCTGCATTTTGGTTGTTGTCTCTGTGGGTTTTTCAGCATTGGTCAGTTTAGCACTAATATCCTGGGCAGGTCGAAAGAGTTATGGCTAACAGTGATTTATGTCCCACAGAAAGCCGATCAGAAAAATTGGTCTTCCTCTCTGTTGCAAAACTGCAGCTGTATGAACAATTGCTCTGGCTCTCCCTCACAGAAAGTCTGTCTGTGAAAATGGAATGCTCTAATTAGTTGTGATGATTTTGTTGGCCCTCTCTCGATGGCATTGTGTGCTAATATGAACCCGGTTTTCTGACTCACTGTCCCCAATTTCCTTGGCAGGCACTGTTTAGGGTAAATGATTTAGAGTGCTTTTCACAAAACCAAGGCGCTGAACATGTTCAGCACTGAGCCAAGCGCGTGTTTGAGACACAATATTTCCAGCTGTGGTAAAAATTCACTAACAGTAAACATTGGTTGGGGGCAGCTCACCATTGTATAAGCTGATCTTGAAAGAATGGACCATATCTACTTCCTTTCTTCCCAGTTCAGGAATAAATCTGTGTCAAATGGTGTGACTCCTTCCCTCAGATAGCTGTCAACAGTGCACTGTACAGAATGCTTCCGGGACACATTCGCAGAGAAACCACAGTGTTGTCCTATGTGGATATGAGTAGCCTGTCCTGAAAGGTTATCTTAACATGTACTGATTGTTGCATCTGGTGTGGAGTCCCATCTAACATTTGCATTTAAGATTTTCCTTGTAGTTGACTGGAGATTCTGGATGGAAGTGGTGGCTTGGTTACCAGTGGGCTGGTATAGATAGTCACCTGCCAAACTTTCCATGTAGTCTAGTGCAGCAGAAACAAGTCTTTTCCTTTTATAAGATAAACCGTCCGGACACTTTGGTAGCACTGTCAATTTAAACTTCATGTCAAGTAGGGTTGCAGGCTTACAGTGTTCTGTAAGAGCTTGGCTGCTGCGGTTTAGTCTAACATGGCGACATGGTTAGATTGATTATCAATAATTATCAAGATGATTCCATTCAGTGTAGATGGTCGCGTCCCACCAGGTTTTGGGTTTGGCCAAGAACAGACCCTCTTAGTCATATGGGTAAAAGTTGAATAACCCGGAATGAGACTGCGCCCAATGTGCAAGGGTGTGATTTATTTAACAAAATGCCCTTTTACAATGACACGTGTTTCGGTCTCCCATGAGACCTTTTTCAAATCAGGGCCAATGTACTTAAAATCTTCTAGTGCCCCTACCAAGTTTGGCAAAACGTTGTCCACAATAATCGGGTTAGATTCCGTCTGAAAATGTTGCGCGTTCAATCGCGTGCTGCAGAATATCTCGAGGTAACTTGGTAGGGGCACTAGAAGATTTTAAGTATGTTGGCCCTGATTTGAAAAAGGTCTCATGGGAGACCGAAACACGTGTCATTGTAAAAGGGCATTTTGTTAAATAAATCACACCCTTGCACATTGGACGCAGTCTCATTCCGGGTTATTCAACTTTTACCCATACTTACAGTGTTCTGTGTCCATCAGTATGTCAAATTGGTCACAATTTTGAACCAGCTGAAGCATTCGGTCTGCCAGAAACCTCTCCTTTGCTTTGAAAGGCACTAGACTGTCTCTCAACCTATTGCTTGAAAGGATTAGTTAGTGGTATCACTTCACTTACTGTTGCATCCTTAATGCAAATGTGGCAAGGGGTGTCTTCAAAGGGTCTCAGAAGGTGTCTTTGGTGATTTAACATGAACCACTCTGATGAATTAAGCCTTTACAGTACAGGTGTACTCCAATACTGCCTTTGTTTTCTCTAACATTCTTTGAAACATGTAACATGTAAAAAGTGGCGTTATACCTTGCGGGTACATCTCGCATCAGTTGCTGAAATTATAGGTTCTGTCTTGGTTGGATGTTTGCCATTGCTGCTCGGAATGATGGCAATAATTGCCACATATTTTCTTTGATGCGCCAAAGGTAACAATGCTGCTGTGCTCCTTCAAAAAGTCATGGATCAGAAGATCCTAACAGTGGATAAATTGTAGTTTATGGTGGAACTTTCCATTTCTCAATGCAGCCAATTGACCTTGTTACATGTGTGCCGGTCCTGAAACTACCGGCACTGTTGTTTCTGGACCGGGACACTGCGTGTTTGTCTGCCGGAGCCGCTGTGCCCGACAGGGAAGACCCTGCCAGTCACAGGGGCCACGGTAGGCAAGCCGTCACGGAAGCATCGACAATGTTATTAACGATGCCAGGGCTTCCGTGGTCCCCATTGCCTATAGGACTCCATGGGAATGGGGATTAACAGAATTACCGGCACCTGACTTATCAGCCTGATAAGTTGTAATACCCTGGTGTTACCAGGAAGTCAGGCGACGGTAATTCATTGTGGGTCCGGCGGCAACCCGCTGTATCACCGGCAGGGTTACCGCCAGATCCGTAATGAGGCCCAATATGTTTGCCACATTAGCCAATGCTGCGAGGTGTTTTCAAAGGCCCCAAACCGAAGTCCCCTTCACATGAACAGCAGGATTTTAAACACTGAAAAAAAACGGCTTGGTCTTTGTTTTTTTTCTTTTCAAGTAAAATTGAAGAGCCATGTGGAAAAGGGGCCTACCTGTCATTACCAATGGAAAAGCAACATTTTCATTTACAAAAGGAGGAATTAAAGATCCCTGTTGCATGGAAAACAGGATTTTTAAACAGTGACACAAAAATGGCTTGCACAGGTGTGTGCAAATAAAAGCTTAAATGTGAAAGTGTATCATTGCTCACAGAAAAAATGTCAGAGAAAAGACATGATGTGCAGGTTGAAAAAAGTAAGCTATATTATGTTTCACATACAAAACACCAGTGACATTTGAAAAGCCACTTTGTTTTCATGGAAAAATATCAGCGCAAGACAAACCCTCTTGCTGGCTGTGGGACACTTCGCAAAGAAATCCTCCTCTGCCAGTCTGGATGTCACATCTCCCATCTAATTACCAACTGCAATAAAGTGTCCAGCTAACAGTGTCGGAAATTCAGTGTTCTCCAGACCTGCTGGTCTGAAGGCATTGACTGCAGGAGAAGATCCCCTTGGCTGGAGCATGACCAATATGTGTGAAAATGGGGGCATCAACTTCAAAGAACAGGCTTCCAACACAAAGAGACTGATAATAAAAAAAATCTGGGTACAGGCTGACCCAGTGAAAACAAATGGCCAGAAGGCAGGAGAAGGGCCATTTGTCACCCATGAAGATTCACAATTAATTTAAAAGGACAATTGTCATTAAGGCCTTTTTCTCAGCAATCATAAGGCAGGTTTTCTTCATTTATTGGGGCCAATTATGAGGTAATTTCCAGGCGATTTTGGATATATAAAATGTATCCACCTGTGACTCAGGGAACTGTAATGGCTATCTAAGATGTGTTTCTGGCTAATCTGAACATGTTCCAAATGTGAGAGTTGGTGAGCAGGTGGAGAATGAAATTAGGGATATGGGTAATAACTTACATATTCATAACTGTAATGCTTTTTATGGAAATGGCAAAAAGGTGCCACATGGACGTCCCACATGGTACAGACATGGTTGTCGGCTTATCTAATTCCCCATGATTAGCTGAATCAGATAATGTGTATATTATGGCAGTTGCTAGTACAATTATGAAGTTGTGATACATAATAGTTTTTGCCAAAATTTTGAAAGGCGAACAAATGGCGATTACAAAAGGGAATTGCCATATGTTGCTTCAGCCCCCTAATCCAATCCTGACCTGGACAATGGATTTGGGAGGAGAGAGAAGGGTAACTGTACAATCTTAGTTGCAGGAATTATTGCACAGTACTTCCCCAAGATTGTAAAATTGAGGGTGTCATCGCTGCTATACAAGGGCGACTGCACTAGGAGGATGAGACAGGAGACAGACAAGAGAGAGACCATCAGGAAGTCTGCTGAAACATACCATCTGACAGCTGTAAGGAAACACCAGAGGAGACTGCTGAGAGTGCATATGGGTGGAGCTGTCTATTTCCAGGAAGGCCTCAAAGCTGACTGGGTTTTATGGTGGAGAGCGGGAGGCCCTTTTTGAGAGTGGAGTGACCATAACCCCTGCCCTATCTTTCCGGAGTGTCCTGAGATGGAGCTGGCTTTCATGAACTTTAAACAGAGGTTTTCTATGTAAGTAGAACTGAGCCCTGGGAGACCAAAAGGTGGGGAGGGGGTTGGCTTGCCTTGAATCCTTTCCCTTTATAGTGGGTCAGAGGGGGGCAAAACTGTGTAGATCCTAAGCCTGTTTAACTAAAAATATTAATTTCATTAAATCCCCATTTGGCAGAACACTACTTGGTGAATTTTGTTAAAATTCAAAATTAACAAAGCTCACTTCCCAGTGTGAGCTGAAATCTATAGCCTATAATTTAATTGGGTAATCCTTTTTGTTCAGCTGACCCCAATTTATTTAAGGAAGAAGGGTGTCTCTGTTCTTAAATCAGTCCAATCTTTTTGTCCAGCTTCCCCAACACAGGCCTTTCAGTGGAGGGTGGGTCTGAAATCAAATTTACCCAAATCATTCCAGATTCTTTGTCCGACTTCCCCAGCACGACCAAAGTACGGGGGTCTGAAAAACAAACTGCTAAATCACCCTCTGTTTATTTTAAACAAAAAGTGTGGGCGAAATCATAATAGCCATATGTATTTGTACTAATCTTGAAATCCTATTGCTAGCCTTTAAGCCAGCAGGAAAATCAAAATTGCACAAAACTACATGATAATTGCTTTCACTATTGTTCAGTGTAATTATTTCTTGAAGTGAAATTTGCAGAAAGTGAAGAATTGTGATTGTGTTCTTTTCAACCCACTTTTGTGATTTATTTATGCTGAGAAAAATTGAGTGTGTTGTGCCACGGATAAAGTGGTCTTCAACATTTTTGTGCTAATTTCTACAACTTTTATTTAAATAAATACCAATATATTTTCCATACACCGGCCGGATTCTTGGCTCATTGTTAACTCTGGGAGGGCGGGCTCAAGGGGCATGATATGCATCTGAAGTAGGGCTGAAGAAAATAATCTGTCAAACAGTTTGTTGTGTCACACCTTAAGTGGGGAAGGAAGGAAATCCCTGTAGGTACTTCCCAATAAAGCGTTACAAATTGAGTTCTCGTCCAGGATTTAGCTGCCTATTCATGACCCATGACAAGTACATTGTGACAGACTATTAATTTTGGTGCAATTGCATTAAGGTGGAGGGAAAGTCATCTTTGTTTTGTTTAAGTGTGGTGAGGACTTGACCCTCAAATTCCAGGGAGGTGTATAGGTAAAAAATTAAGAGTATGTAAGAATTTACTTGTGTCAGGAAATTAAGCAGGAACAGGGTGATTTCTGCCCCTGCATAAAGAACGTTTTACTAAGGTGCAAAAAGCCAATTGAGGAAATGACTACTGTACACATTGGTGAAGCCAGGGAGTATCTCCTAGCTAAATTATTTATTAAAGGAGAATGGGTTGAGGACGATGCACGAAACTGGAAAACCAGAATTGTGCAGGAGGTTACCTAAGCAAGCAATGATATTTGGTTTGAAGGTGGACTCTTGCACAAAGCACTAGAGGCACTTTATAGGACCACAACTGCTCATGATGAACAGATACAAATGGCTCAGCTAACTTCGCAGTTATATGTTAATTTACTGTTAGTAGACGAGCATTGGCAAAATAGTGAGGCTAGTAGGATGAATCAGGCTGGAGACCTGTCAAAGGCCCAGGACCTTGTTCAACAACCCAAAGCTGTGTTAAAAACACTGCAGCAAGATAGTGCAGAGTGTGAAACACAGTTTTTTGCACTGGAAAATGCACATAAAGAGTGTGTAGAAATTCTGAGTGCACTGCAACATAAGCTAAATGACCAGACTGCTCATAATAGAGTATTTCTGGAGGACATTATCGCATTCCAATCAGAAACAAAACAATTGAAAACTGAAATTAGTCAATTAATTATCAAAGGGTTTGATTCCCAAAATGACTTTGATCAGATACATCAGCAGGTAAGTACTCTGAAACAACAGACCTGGCTCGGGAAAAAGACCTCTTGAATCAGGATAACAGCGTTCTATTACAGAGGATAAATCAGGTTGGAAATGGAGGTAGAAAAGAGTCAGTCAGGGTCTCTGGAACTGACCAGAATGAGAGAAGAAAGGAATTAGCTAGAAAGGCGTTTGAGACAAACAGAAGCTGAACTATAAGAGGCAGCGAATGGTAGGAATGAGCAAGAAAAAGCAATTAGTCTCCTGAAGGAAAAGCACCTTGAATATGCACACAGCATACAAGGCTCAGAGAGGGAGAATGAATCACTTCAGCATGAGGTGCAACAAACAAAGAATCGGTTGGAAGTTCAGAACAGGGTGCTTGACACTAATCAGGCTTCAGTGTCAGAATGAAAACCCCAGCTCTCTGACTACCAACAACTAATAAATAAAGAAGGACACATGTGTGAGAACCTCACCAAGGAAATCAAAAATGATAAACAGGCCCTGAGGCATCCGGACCAATCAGAATATGGGATAATGCCCACTGATCAAAGTGAGATGCCCTTGCCAACAGGGGCCTCATGCCAGTCATTTACAACCTCTCATGCACAAATGGGAACCAACCTCATGCATGTCACCTATCAAGAGCAGGGTGGCATGAAGCAGTTAGGCTTATCCAAGCTTAGCCCAACTGATCATGAAGGTCAGTCACTGTCTGATATTGGTGAGTATTCATCTCTACCACACAGAAGGGAAGGTGGCGGGACCAGTGTGTCCTGGAAAGTAAGGAATACTACTGTAAGTACTTCAGGCCATGACAACTCTTATGAGGAGAAAGTCAGGGAGTTAGATTGGCTGAAGATGTGATTACAAAGAGACCACCTTGCCTGCTTCGCTGAAGGATAAAAGCCAGAGCCTCAGCCTTGGAAGGGCATTCTAAAAACCCCTGTATACACAGGGGAAGGGGGGGGGGGGGCTCCCCCGACTCCCTGGTAGAAGGGATGAGGAAACTGGGTTCTATCCTGGGCCTGAAAGGAACTCCAGGGAGAGTGACCCTGAGAGTTCACTTTGGTCCAGGTGAGAGGAGTACAGACCCTGTGGTTCTGGGAGATATTCCCAGTCTCGTAGAGACAGGGAGCACCTAGAAGACAAGGAAGGGAGTACCAGTAGCAGCTCTGAAACAGACGGTGAATGGGCTCAGGTACAGAGGAAGAAAAAGTCAGCGAAACAGAGCAAGGATTTTGTGAAAGACCCAATAAGACAAATCAAGGCCATAAAGAGCTTCCTGGCCCCATACTACAAGAATGCCAAGTATTCGGTATGGGAGCACCTGGAACTTTATGAGCAGATGATGGCATTATTCCAGATCAGGAATTATATGAATTGTATAGCATTTTCTAAATGGACGTTCTCACCGGAGTACTCCACTTTCTTTGCGGACTGGAGGACCAGGATCATCATAAATGGTCCACTTATACAGTGGCCATATTGAAACATTTTTCCACCCATAGGAACCCACAAGATGCCCGTAAGGCTGCACATAATTTGCAATGTGGGAAAGATCAGGGGCATAGGGAGTTTGTGCAGGAGTTAAAGTGGGCATTTGCTCAGACGTCCAGGTGGGTGAACACCAATAGTAGGGAGATCATAACAACATATTTCCATGCTCTCCCCAAATACATAATGACTCAGTTGGTGTGTGACTTTCATGAGCATAGGACTCTGGATTGGGTGATTGAACAGGCCAGCTGGATTTATGAGGTCCAGAAGTCTGCTGAGAGCAAAAATACAGCCAAAAACCCCAAACCATCTAACACGCCTGCTTCTGCAAAGGTGGCAGAGGTAAAAACTACCCCTCCATTGGATCTAGAGATAGGGAGGCCTAAAAGTAACCATCTTGTCAACAAGCAAAGTGGAAAGCAGAAGGGACCCCCAACCCAGCCCAATCAAACTGCCACCTATATAGGTCCTAGGTACAAGGGTACTTAACCAATCCTGGGGTATGTATACACTCCCCCGGCCCAAGGGGAGGGAACTAATCAGGTAAGTACTGCCCCGGGAAACTTCTGACCAAACTTCCCTCAGGAGAGAAGCATCACTCCACCTCCCAATCTGAACTTTTTCCCCAGATATCCCCCGAATCAGAACTTCCAGAGGAGGGGGCTGTGGGTGCGATTTCTCTCCGTCACCATAACCAGTACAATGAGGGACCCTGCAATAACTCAGACAGAAAAGAGCCAAGTAAACATTACTTTATTAATGCACAAGCATTCGCGAATGGGCTGCAAGTTCAAACGTCTCGCTAAGCAAGTCGTCGAAGTGCCGCGCCTTCCTCTACACATCGTGCTCTTTTATACTTTCCTGTTTACATTGCCTTGACATAGAACACGTCCACCCCAGGGTGGATCTCCAGTTGGAGCTTATCTGAAGTATCCAGTTGGAGTTTAACGAACAACCATTGCACATTTGCTATCGTGGTCTATCGTGGTCTCCTGTTATCCCGGTCTTCACATTCTTTCGTGCCCCTTTGTGCCCGTATCTCTGTGCTCGAGGCCATGCTTACTCATTCCTTCCCCCCACCCGTAATCTGCAGATAGTTTTAGCAGGCTCAGCATGCTTCGACATACAGTGACCAAACACAATTCTTCTGTTAAAAACAAGTTCCTGCCAGGTCAGTAGGTCTTAAACGCCGCCGTATAAAGAGAAGGCCTCTTCTTTTAGCAAAAGGTATGTTCATTTAACGCATATGGTGATTAGTACAAACTCCAAGTGTGAGCACAACGTTACATATGCATGCGTACCTTCAATCCACCCTTTGCTCACACTTGAGCATCAATCTAAACAGTCCTAGCATAGCATAGTCTTCCGGGTCGTGTTGGTCATAGGCATCTCGATTCCTGCTCTTGACCCGATCTATTCTCCCTGTTCCGTTTGACACGGGTAACAAGTTCTTTAATTCATATCTAGATGGATGTTCCAAATACCAGAATAATATGGCGAACGCTATTAATACTACTATCGAGCATACAAAAAATAAGATTTTGTTCCTTGTGGTGCAAAGTGGTGTTTTTCTCTTACCTTCTGTGTTTGGGGAGCATACATTTATCTGCTCAGGGATTAAACCAGCATATACAGGTGCAGACATAATTCAGTATGTGGCTCAATTATAGGTACATATGCGTATCAGATGCAACCTAGCGATATAGCTGTATTCCCTATTTAAAGCACCAGTGTCCTTATTACTCTAATAGTGGTAGGTCTCACTGAAAACCTTCATCCGATCTGTCCCACACCTCGTAGTGCCTGTCCCATGAGGGGAACGCCGGAGGCCCTTCAGGCTACAAGCCCGTTGTCTTCAGTAAGGCACAATCCTGCTAAAACCAACAAGAGAGTCCAAATGTTCATCTCCCTAATGATCAAAGTTCAAAACAGTGTCCTTACACGTTGCTTGGCACATACACGTCACGGGATCGGAGACGATGGGCACACCTACTAATGGCGTCTGGCAGTACTGTTGCAACCTGGGGTTGGTTGGTTCCCTTTTCTGGAGGAATCAGTAATGGAAGCGTCTTCTTGACGTGATTCACGTGGTACCAGTGCGATTTTCCATCAACTTTTATCGGAGTTTGTGTTGCAGTCCGCTGGTGCGATCGAAGGCTTTTATAACAACCCAGTCACCGGGCTGCACGTCGTGACCTTCTCCTATCAGAGGAGATGGAGCTACTGCGTTCACCTGTGCATTAATAGAAATCAGTCTATTAGTTAACCCAATACAGTACTGTTGTAATGCAGGCCATGCTTGCTCATACAATTTCTTAGGTGATATGGGGGTCCCAATACTTGGTGGACGCCCCATAACAATTTCGAAAGGAGATAAACCATGTGTACGCTTAGGCATACGCATACTCAATAATGTAATAGGCAATGCATCCGGCCATTTTAGTCCCGTTTCAGCACAAGCCTTTGCCAGTTTGTTCTTCAGTACCTTATTTGTGCCCTCTATAATCCCAGCTGATTGAGGATGAAAAACTGCATGGAAGCGTTGATCAATACCAAGGGCCTTGCAAACTTTGCGTACTACTTCACCAGTAAAATGAGTCCCATTGTCAGACCATAGATATCTGGGGACCGTATATAAGGGCACCCAGTGTTTCAATATGCATTGTGCTGTGGAGGTGGCACTATTGTCCCACAGGGGATATGCTTCCACCCATCCTGAGAACCCACATCTCATCACCAAACAGTAGGAATGTTTATTTACAGGCTCCAGCTGTATAAAGTCCATATACACCACCTCAAAAGGGCAGGTGGGTAACTTACTGTGGCCCGCCGGGGCTGGTACACCTTTCCCCACATTGTATAGAACACATATTTCACATTGTTTTGCCCATTGACGACAATACATTCCCAATCTTTTGTTGTACCACACAGCACTCAAAACTTCTTCCATAGTCCTTGCGTTAACGTGAGTTGGACCATGAGCCACACTCACTATCACAGGTAAGTATGCATCAGGTAGTACCCAAGTATTCGTATTGGTATGTGCCCATAGCCCATCTACCGTCTCCTCGTATTGATCATCCTTGTGCCAAGATAGTCTTTCTTCAATGGTTGCATCTGCTTGGATTTCCTTTACGCGCTCCTTCGTCCCTTCCATAGTCACATCCCTCCCCACTATGATTTGTCGGGCCTCCCACCGTGTATCCCTTGTGGCAGCTAGTTTAGCCATCTGGTCGGCTAAGGAGTTTCCTTGCGTGACATAATCTAGAGTCCTTTTATGCGCTGGGCATTTCACTATGGCCACCATCTTGGGCAACGTAAGGGCTTGTAATAATTCAGCAATCAATTGGGCATGTTTAATAGTATCACCTTGGGAGGTTAAAAACCCACGCTCTCCCCAGAGTTTACCAAAACTGGAAACCACCCCATGAGCGTAGGCTGAATCAGTATAAATTGTCACTTTCATACCGCTGCTTAACACGAATGCTCTCGTTAGCGCAATCAATTCTGCTGCCTGGGCCAATTTTTCACACACTTTCCCACTCTCAATCAACCGCTCCCCTGTGGTTACAGCATACCCTGCTGTTGTCTCCCCATTTGGCAGTTTGAAACAGGAACCATCACAGAATAATATACCCTCATTATCAACCAGCGGGGTGTCTTGCAGGTCTGCTCTACCCTTAGTGTGTTCTTCCATTTGGATCACACAATCATGCCTAATGCCATTAGGTGAGACGGGCAAAGGAAGCAGTGTCGCTGGATTCAAAGTGTTACATCGTTCGATTTTTACATTACTGGCAAACAGAATCATCTCATACTGTGTGAGTCTAGCTGTGGTCAAATGCTGTGTATGCACTCTATTCAGGAGAACGTCCACCGCATGTGGGACTTTTACTGTCACTTCGCTCCCTAGGATGATACCTGCACTTTGTTTTAGGGCTGCCGCTGCTGCGGCCACTGCTCTCATGCATGGGGGTAGGCCTCGAGCTACTGAGTCCAGAGCACTGGAGAAATATGCACATGGTCTCTGTTTACCCCCTTGTTCCTGCGTTAAGACTGACACAGCGCAACCTTCCTGTTCATCAACGAAAAGGCAAAATCTCTTGGTATAATCAGGTGTGCCTAAGGCCGGTGCGTGGCATAAAACATCTTTCATAGCTGTCAGGGCTTTTTCCATCTCAGGTGTCCATTCTAATGGTCCGTTTTCTTGTACTTCTTTTAAGGCTTTTAGCATGGGCTGGATCAATACAGAGAATTCAGGAATCCAGTGCCTACAATAGGATAAAACACCAATTATCCTTCGGAGACCTTTTGCCATGTCGGGGCCTTTTATGAACTGTATCAAAGCAATGCGATCAGTAGACAGAGTTCGCCCCTCTTCGGACAACTCAAAGCCTAAATAATGGACCTTTTGTTTTACATACTGCATTTTGGCTAGGGCTACCTTGTGCTTATTCTCTGCTAAGTGCATTAGCACCAATCTGGTCACATAATGGCATTCCTCTTCGGTGGCTGCACATAATAGCAAATCATCAACATATTGTATCAGAGCAGTGTTAGCGGGTAGGGCTAGGTTATCCATCTGTGTTTTTAGTGCTTGGCTGAATATGGCGGGACTTTCTGTATATCCCTGCGGGGCTCTAGTAAATTGGTACTGTCTACCTCGAAGAGTGAAGCTAAACAGGTACCTGCTTTCTTCGGCAATAGGAATGCTGAAGAAGGCATTTTTCAAATCAATTACCGTAAACCATTTCGCCGTTTTGGGAATTAAAGTGAGTACACTTGCAATATTAGGGACAACTGGATATCTGGGTTCTACTATTTTGTTTATCTCCCTCAAATCAATAATGAAACAATAGGGTACCGCTTCATCACCTTTCTTGTGTACTGGAAGGATCGGAGAGTTACAAGGGCTATCATTTGTTGGCTCTACCACCCCTAACCGTATCATATCCTGTACTATTTGATATAGTGCCTGCTCTCCCTCGTGTGATATGCGATATTGTTTTATCCTGGGCAACCTGGCACCGGGCTTTAGTTTGATTACTACTGGGGAAACATCCAACACCCCTACATCATTCCCATGAGTGGCCCATAGTTCATTCGGGATGTCTTGGAGTTCCGGGGGCAGAGTTTGCGTTACTCCTATCATACCCATAGGTTTGCTTATAGTCATTCTCACCCCGAGGGGAGCAATATATTGTGGCCCCTAGTGTCTTTAATGCATCAATACCTAACAAGTTTTCTGGGCAGTGATTGGTCAATAGCCACCCATTCTCCCATTTTACCCCATGAAGTTCCGCTTCTACTATTACACTTACAGGAGTCTTTATTGGATTTCCCCCAAATCCAACTGATACCTTGCTTTTATCCGATAATGGGACAGCGGGTACGGCTCTGATATTCACGGAGCTGTTTCCAGCTCCCGTGTCTACCAGACATCTCAAGTTTCGGTGGGGGCTGATCCTAATGGAGGCATAAGGCCCCCTCTGATCTATAGGTACTTGTACCACTCCCGCTGTCTCATTTCGGCCTCCTCAGGACATATTACTTGTGTTATCCTGGAAGTCGTCATTATAGTATACCCCTTCCCCACATCCTTCGCCCTGGCATACACCTTGTACTTGTGTTGTTTGTTGTGGCTGATACAGTAGATTGGGGGGAGGCGGGGCCGGCCAGGGAACATCCCCTCTTGCTTGTCCGTCAAAGGCATTGGGTTGAGGGGGTTTAAACATTCTATTGTCTTGATTGCCGTACCCACCAGTCCTATTTCCTGGGGCAAATGTTGTCTGTAAAGGGGGCCGTACGCCCCTTCCTCTCCCACCACTCTGGGGACACTGGGATTTCCAGTGTCCGGGTCTGTTGCAGAAGGCACATACATCTTGGGGTAGCCCATCCCTCCTCCCATATAGCGCACCTCCTTGCTCTGTACCTCTACCTGTCCCTTGGCCCCCTATCATGTTGCTACTATAGCCCTGTGACGGGCCATTATTATTGTAGTTATACCTGCCTTGGGGCCCTTGATGCAACTGTTGCATCAACACTTTGGTTTTTAGATCCTTCTCTTGTCGTGCCTTTTTTTGTCCCTTTACTCTTTCTCCTCTTTCATAATACCTGGCCTTTTCGAGGAGATCCCGGGGGTTTCTAGTCATCCACGTACTTTCTGCCTTCCTAATGTTCTCCTGGATTGGCCCGTGGAGCCCTTCTATAAAGTTTGTGGCAAAGTACCGTTGGCCCGTCTCAGACCCTATCTCTAGCCCACTGTGTGCTTTAAATGCTGCTTCGTAACGCAGGAAGTACTGTGCTACTTCCTCACTTGCGCCCTGTATCACAGCAGACAGTTTCTCCACATTCACATCAAATGGGGGTAATACCTTTTCTAGATCCCTCAGGACTGCCATGCCATGCCCCCTTAGGGGTTCGGGATATTCCTCATGCAGTTTCCTATTTTTACTCGCCTCCATTACATCTTTCCATTTTACTGTATCATTGTCTTTGGCACAAAAGGGGGTCCATATTTCCTCTGGGACAATAGCTAACAATATGTTATCTACATCCTCTACAGTAAATAACCCGGGTCTGAATAGCTTTCCTACTTCTTTGTAGAATCCTGCCGGGTCTATACGGGGGTCGGGGATGGACTTGGTGATATGCATCAATTCTATTCGAGATAAGGGGACATACACATAGGTGCGCATCATGTTACCAGTAACTGCATCTATGGTGGGTTGACACTCTCTCATTGGCATTGATAGTAACTTTTCCATGTTTGTTTGTTCACTTACAAGGGCCTGCACTGGTGATGAAGCAGAGGACTGGTGACTAAGGTTTTTCTCTTTTATTTTTACAGTTACCCTCATAAAAGGTATATAGTTTAGTGGCCACTGTCCTAAATTCCAAAGGTGTCAAACGCCCCAATTGGTCCCGTAGGCTGTCATTGAGGGGTGTGCCATACAGCCCGGTCATAAGGATTTGCAAGTCTCCATCTCTATCCTTTTCTACAGTAGTCGTTCTCCTATGGTCTATCAACCTATCTGGGTCTCCATACTTCATTGGGAATTCCGCCCTCTCAGCCTCACCTTCTCTCGGAGGAGCCGTAGCCCCTGGAAATAACAATTCAGTCGTTGTTTGTTCTGCTTCTAGTCCTATCACATCTTCATACCGAGGCGCCGGCAAGGCAGGATACATACCCCCGCTATTCTTAATCATCATACGTCTATCCAACTGGTCTAGTTTCTCATCCTTCTCTTTTATCTCTAGGTCACGTAATTTTTGATTTACTGTTCTCTTCTGCCCCTTTGCCTTTTGTTTGTTCTGAGCATTGCGCCTGCGCATTGCTTCTACCCTCCATAGTCGTATAGCCTCAAACTGTGCGGGTCTGACCCGTCTTTTTACTAATTCTATTTCTTCTTTGGATATGCGGTCCACATCAAAGGACCCGGTGTCTGGCCATTTATGGTCAATCGAATCTTTTGTATATTCAGACCACTCCCTTAAGAACAATGTTGAATTCAATCCATGTTTAATCAACATATCAAATGCAGGGGTTCCTTCAAGAGGGGCATAGTGTCTCTTGCTGGAAGCATAGTGTCTCTTGCTGGAAGCCGCTTGACCCATTTTGTTGGTATACCGCAATTGCCTAAAAACACTCACCTTTCCCAAATGTGCATTAATAGGCTAACATTAACAGTACATCCTCCTGATATATATCGCCATACCAATATCAATACATCACTGTTTCATCATTATTATTCCATAGACGGACATACCACTGTCCTCTTCATAAACCCTAAATCGTTATTTCCTTATTCCATCATGCATCCATCCATACCACTTACCTTAAGGGTCCCGCCAGAGTGTTCCGGACCCGAAGGGCGACAGCCTGCTGTTCCACCGCCGACGGAGCCGGAAAAACAAGGATGACGCGTTGGTTGCAATCAAAGGTGCGGATTCAGTTGTTTGGGCCCCGTGATCAATTCCTTCTCCGGTTCCGCCGCGGCGTTCCTCACCCAGTGACGGACTGTCGCTCCTTCGCATCCCACTTCTGACACCAAAATTGTGGGTGCGATTTCTCGCCGTCACCATAACCAGTACAATGAGGGACCCTGCAATAACTCAGACAGAAAAGAGCCAAGTAAACATTACTTTATTAATGCACAAGCATTCGCGAATGGGCTGCAAGTTCAAACGTCTCGCTAAGCAAGTCGTCGAAGTGCTGCGCCTTCCTCTACACATCGTGCTCTTTTATACTTTCCTGTTAACATTGCCTTGCACATAGAACACATCTACCCCAGGGCGGATCTCCAGTTGGAGCTTATCTGAAGTATCCAGTTGGAGTTTAACGAACAACCATTGCACATTTGCTATCGTGGTCTATCGTGGTTTCCTGTTATCCCGGTCTTCACATTCTTTCGTGCCCCTTTGTGCCCGTATCTCTGTGCTCGAGGCCATGCTTACTCATTCCTTCCCCCCACCCGTAATCTGCAGATAGTTTTAGCAGGCTCAGCATGCTTCGACATACAGTGACCAAACACAATTCTTCTGTTAAAAACAAGTTCTTGCCAGGTCAGCAGGTCTTAAACGCCGCCGTATAAAGAGAAGGCCTCTTCTTTTAGCAAAAGGTATGTTCATTTAACGCATATGGTGATTAGTACAAACTCCAAGTGTGAGCACAACGTTACATATGCATGCGTACCTTCAGGGCCGTTGTGGAGGGGAGATGCCAAGCCCTAGAGGAAGCTTCCTTACTCACCTAACCAGAACCCCGACAAACCTCTCAGCCTAAAAAAGTATCTTCTACCCCCAAAATGTTAGAACCCAAAGAGCAAAGGGTAAGTAGGAGAGGCCAAAGAAGAACCCACTTTGTGGAGGAACCACCAGATGATCCCCTTTGAAAGAGCAGAATCCCTGGACGATTCAGGTGATAAGACCTTGGGCCTCATTATGAGCTTGCCGGTCCGGATACAAACTATCCGGACCGGCAAACTCCAAGTTGTGCTCGCGGGTGCCTTTCATTCCACCAGGTCTGACCTGGTGGAATGAAAGGCATCCGCGAGCACAGCATGTCGGATGCACCGGCACCGTTATAAACGGTGCCGGTGCATCCGCCCTCCCCATTCCCATTGAGCCCTATAGGGCTCAAATGGTAATGGGGAAGAATTATTTCCAGCGCCCAGGAATGGGCAAATACCGGGTCCGGCAAGGCCATAGTAACCCGGTAATTGCCCATTTCTGGGCGCCGGAAAAAAATGAATACCAGCGGCAGCCATTAGAGGCAAGGCTACCGCCAGCCTCGTATTGAGGCCCCTTCTCTTTCAAAAACTGCGGATCGCTCCCAAAGAAAAATGGTTCCCAAAAGTCCCTGGGTGGGTCAGGGTAAGTATAAGACCGGCTCAGAACCAGAAATTATTCAACCCTAAACATCTGAGCCAGACAGAAGTGAAAGGGAGTGGGTATCCTTTCTCCAAACAGGTTCTGAGAACTGTTGCCAGGTAACGGGGGACAGCCAAGGAGCTGGGGAAAATGAGGATTCCCCAACAACTCCCACTGTGGGTTGCAAAGTTTTTTTTTACAGATTCCCGAACTCTGACACAGAAAACTGCCCAAGATCACACAGTGTCAGAGTTCAATATTAAGAAAATGACCACGGACTGTAAAATAACTCACACTTTCTTTGCACCTTGGAGGAGAAAGAAGGCCGATTTTATGCACCGGCCAAGGTGCAGGGTCAGTGTGAATTGTCAGCTCTGGATGACACTGGATCCCAAGCCACCCTCCTGTCAAAAAGGGCCTTTGACCAACTAAACTCATGACTGGGGGAGGGCCACCAAATTCCACTCACAACACTTCCCAGACAACTCCAACATTTTGACTGCGGACCTGGACATAAAAATTGGATGGCACCGGCTGAAACATCCTGTGATAGTTGTGACTCCAGAGGGCACACCTTGTTTACTGGAGAACGATCTCCTGAGGAGGTTATCACCTATGATCAACTGCGTAAACAAGGTCCTCTGGACTCTCACTAACCTCCCCATAAATTAAAAATGAGTACCAATTATGTAAGCCTGAATGGTACCTGCCACGTAATTGATCAATGCCCTGAGAATATAGAGTTCCATTTCAAGATTAACCAAGTCCCAGACATCACTGTCATCTCTGTAGGAGAACAAACTGGTGATGGGAACCCTTCTCCAGTCTTGAAAATTAACCTTCCTCTGAGTTTTAAGTGGCAATCCACACTGGATGGGAACACCCTAAAGTTCTACACCAGTCGAAAATCAGAATAAACATTGAGTCCCGTGAAACCAGAAAAGGAAGAACACGCTCAAAGTCTGACAGACATTCAGAAAAAGGGCAAGCAGTTGTTTTTCCCCATTCAGTTAAATGAGGGGGAGGAACCAGTGCTCACCAGAGTATGCCTGAATAATGGAAGGACTTTCATCAGTGAAGAATTATTCAGGAAACTCCCAAAACATCAGACCATTCCCACAATTAAATTGATTGACAATTGGGAAGTAGGTCAGGAAAACCCGAATTCCAAACATCTCTTGTCTAGCAGGGGTATGCTAAAGATTTCCATTGGCAACAAAGGTATAGAACATAATTGTTGGGTCGTGAGAGATGTCCTTTCCGCCTTTTATCTGGGAAGTGACACGCTCAACCGATTCACAATCAATTTGGACCTAATTAACCATAAATCCTGGTCCCGACTGGGGTTAACCCCATGGGTTATGACAACATTGAAAAAACATTCTGGTCAGCTCAATTGCTCCCTTATGCCATTGAAGTTCAAGTGTGATAAGAGGTTACCATCCCAGGGCAAGTGCGACTATTTATTCTCCCCCTCAAAATTAAGCGAGGACAGAACCTCAAACATCAGGATACCTATATAAATCTAGATTCCCATCTCCAACAACAAGGTTTGTATTTAAATCTGACACCTCTAGTAAATATAGGACACAACACCATTTGAATATTGGCGGATAAAAGTGACCCTCGAAGTATCACTTTGGGCGCAGACACCTTTATTGGAATGGCGGTTGATGCCCAACATTATTCTATTGATCTAGGTAATAAAATCATGGGAGCAATCCCAAAATGACTGTTTCAACATCAGTGACGATATTCCTCCAGAAAAGATTTTTACTCGGCATGGGGGGAATTTCCTGTGTACTCTTCCTGCCCCAACGGTGTGGTGACCTGTGACATTAGGAGGGAAGAGGTAGTGTTCTGAGTCAAGGACTACTACCTCAAATCCCCTGGCCAGGTCAACACCATCAAAAGAGATCTCTCCACCCAAATGGTGGATACCTCTGAAATTGCCACACCTGAGGACTTTCCAGGTTTCAAGCATATGGTCGATGAAAGGATCAATCTTGCTGATGCCTGTGAAACCGAGGAGCAAAGACAAAAGCTAAAACAAGTTTTCCTGGAATACCAAGATATCTTTTCAGTGGACTCATACGACTGTGAACTCACATCCATTCATTCAACCTCCATTCCCACGGACACCGAGATGAGTCCAGTTTTTGTGAAAAAGTACTGGTTACCTCTCACGTCCATGGAGTCACGCACTGAGATTATTAAGAATTTAGAATCCTGTGGAAACATTCATCCAATCCACAGTACCTTCAACAACTCGGCACTGGGGATCCTCAAACCAAACAGCCAATGGAGACTATATGCAGACCTGAGGGAGTTGAACAAACGGGTCCACATGTCAATATGGCTCCTTCCATACATTGATCAGGGACTGGCCCAGATCCAAGGGTCAAAGGTGTACACCGCCATTGACCTGAACAACGGTTACTGGACAGTACCTCTGAGTAGGGAAACCAGTAAAAGCGCCCCTTTACCTTCGGGGGGCAACAATACACGTGGACCCGAACCCCCTTTGGATACATAAACTCAGGCAATAAGTTCAACATCTTCCTACATAAGGCCATGCTCGATTTAGGTGAAAGGGGACACCTGGTCTATGTGGAAGTTGTTTTGATCAAGAGCTGAACTGTGGAGGAACATATAGCAGAAATCCGCTATGTTATAACCCAGTTGCCAAAAGCTGGAACAAAACTGTCCTTTCAGAAGACACAGTGGTGTAAGACCAGAGTGAACTTCTTAGGGCATGAGATCACCCCTGGGGGTCACAACCCACAGGCAAAGAATGTGGAAGCCTCATTGAAATGAGAAGATCCTATCACTGTGGGAGAATTAAGAAGCCTTCTTGGACACACTAATTATAGTCGGAAGTTCATTGAAGACTGCGCAGAGGCCACTTGACTCTCGGTCTATTTATTGAAGGGCGGAGTCAAGTAGGAGTGGGGTCCGGAACAATCTGATGCAGTTAAACAACAGAAAATAAGCCTTTACCAGGCTCCTTGTTTGGCTTACCCCATGAAGAACAAGGAGTTCTTCTTGGAGACAGGGTTCTCTGATTCTTGCCTAACAACGATATTGTACCAAAAGCATGATAAGAGCAACAAAGTCATCTCTTACGCGAGCAAGACTTTGTCCTATGTGGAGGAAAAATTCAATGACTGCAAGAAAGCACTCCTGGCAACGGTGTGGGTGCTGCGAAATTACCACCCATTTATACAGGGGGAGCACATCATTGTTGACACTCCTCACCAACCCTTGCAATATCTACAAAGTGACATAATCCGGACGGGGAACGTTAGTAATTCCAGAATTACTTCCTGGATTCTGTCCATGCAAGGCTTTCCTGTGGAGGTCGGAGATGGTCAAAAAAAGAAGAGTCCCCTAGCGCAAGGGTTGGCAGACTTGCATGATTGTGCTCAAGAAAACTGTCTCGATGATGAAAGTTTAATGACAAACAACAACATGGAGGCGTACTTAACTTCCCCACACAAGGTCTATGAAGAGGACACGTGTCAGGGGATACCCACAGTTTATGTGGATGGGTTCTCCTACCATGGTGCTAACAATGGGGAAAAGGAACCAGTGGCTGGCATTGGGAATGCCTGGGTGATGATACCCGGAACCCTCCGGTGGTTATAAAATAGGACCCCGAAGTAGTCAGGTTGCAGAGTTGATGGCTGTTTATCAAGCCATCCTTACTGCAGTGCACCACCAACTCAATGAGCTAGCCATAATCACAGACTCTGATTATTTCAGGAATGGGTTTGTGGATCACCTGATTAATCGGAAGAATCGAGGAATGCTTTATGCCAACACACCCCTAAAGCATGCCAAACTGATCCAGTCAATCGACAATCTGGTGACCTCCAATGAGATGACCATCTATTGAAAGAAGAAAAGAGGCCATTCCAAGATAGAGGGGAACGATAAGACTGGGAATGACCTGGCTGACCAGCTGGATAAAGCAGGAGCTCTGCAGGGGGATTTCATAGAAACAGAATCCCTGCTGGGTGAAATCCAAATGGCAGCTGTCACTAGGTCAAAAACTTGGGCTAACAGCGAACTCTTGACAGCCCAGTGGAGTGAAAATACCCCAGATGCAGATTTGATCACTTCACAGAAGGAGGACCCGATCATTGAGAAATGTTATCGACACATCGAAGACCCTGTAAGCTTTCCTCCAACAGAGTCGGATTGTACCGGTAAAGATGATCTCCGGGTGTTGATGAAGTTTTCCAAGAGTTCCGGATTAAAGACGGTTTGTCTGGCTGGCTGTGACCAGTGGATGGTACCTACCTCATTCCAAAACCTGATGTTGAATCACGCCCATGATGCAGCCACTGCCGGTCATGTGGGTTTCACACAACATTAGAAATCTTGCACAAGGTTGCCTACTGGCTCCACATGGGGCAGGACCTTGACGCTTACCTAAAGGGGTGTCTTGTATGTGCTCAATTTCAACCCAGTTCACTCACACACAGAACACTCCTACAAAAAAGGGGAATGACACTGTCTTGGTCAGATTTTCAAGTCAATTTCATCGGGCCAGTGATTCGCACCTCTAGAGGAAACAAGTACATTTTGACTATGACATGCTTGTTTACAAAGTGGGTAGAATGTCTTCCAGCCCTGAATTGTAAGGCGGAGACAGCTCCTGCACTAATGATCAACCACATCGTCTCTCGTTTTGGCCTCCTGTAAATTACTGAGTTGGTCCGAGGAAGCCATTTTACCAGTGAGGTGATGGCAAAGATGTGGGAGATTCTAGGGTTAAAATGAAAGCTCCATATTGCCTACCACCCAGCCTCAAGTGGGGGAGGGGTAGAGAGATACAACAAAACAATTGTGAGTATCTTAAAGTAGTTTGTGGCAGACTCTGGACCCAGTTTGGACATCCGATTACCACTTGTCCTAATGGTTATTAGTACTACACCATCTTCTGCAAGAAAGATGTGTTGATTTGGGCTCATGACCGGACAAAAAATTGTGTTACTGCAGCATCTGCTCTATAAGACACAGGAGCAGACTTTGATAAATGCGTATACTAAACATGAGTACATTGAACATTTAAGGAAGCACCTCCAGCATGCCTTTGCATATACTCAGCGTAATTTAGAAAAGTTGGCTGAAGGAATGAAGACCTATTATGATCTAAAGACCACCAAGAAAGAATATGAAATAGGGGATAAGATTTACTTGTACAATTTTCAAAGGAATCAGGCCAAGGAGCAGAAATTTCTCCCATCTTGGCATGGTGCCTTTGAAATTGTAGATCAGATATCACCTGTTGCCTACCAGATCTTCATCCCAAAAGGAGAACAGTCAGAAGAAAAATGGGTCCACATAAGTCAGTTGAAAAACTGTCACCCCAGACATGCTTTACGACTGATTGAAGAGCCAAATGAAAGTCGAGCAGAGGAACCATCTGAAGAATGAAAAGGAAGAATGAAAAATCGGATGGAAACTAAAACGAACACATATATATATATAAAACAGGGAGTACTTTATTTGGTGCTCATTTTAAAAAAAGAAAATAAAAGAAGTGAGAAAAGGGGGTGCTGTGCCACACCCTCCAACCCAAAGATGCAAGGGGAGGATGGAGTGCACACTCCCAATGAAGGAAATTACGCCTAATGAAACCCCACTCTGCCCTGCTCTCCCCACTAAAGAGTCATGGAAGAACAGCAGACAGGGCATGTGGGGTGCCTTCAAGGGCCACAAACTGAAGTCCCTTTTAAATGAAGAGCAGGATTTTTCAATACTGACACAAAAATGGTTTGCATGTCTGATTGCTAATGAAAACTGAAGGTCCATGTGAAAAAGGCCTACCTGTCATTACCCAAGGAAAATCAGCTTTTGAATTCACAAAGCAAGAAGAAAAATCAAAGGTCCCTTTCACATGAACAACTTTATTTCTAAACACTGTTACAAAAATGGCTAGGCATGTGTATTTTGCAGTTTAAATGTGAACATTGTACCACTGCTAACAAGAAAAACTGTCAGGGAAAAAGACATGGTGAGTGTTGACAAAAAGTAATGTATATTTTGTTTTGCATACAAAATACCAGTGACATTTGAAGAGCCACTTTTATTTGTAATTGTTATAACTGTTCAATTAACTTTACAATAATATTTTATAATACAAAAAACAACAAGAAAGGAAAAAGAGAAAACAAGGAAAATGAAAATACAAAGTAATTATCAATTTTTAAAATCAACTTGATAACACAAAGAAAATCGAATAAAAGTCTTGATGTATAACGCATTTCAATTCAGTTCAATTCGGTACATGAAGCATTTTGGTTTCGAAATCATCCATCAAGCAATGCAATTATTCTGATTTACTAATCTGGCCATCTTACATCTTAATAATTGTACATTTATTTATTGCACAAATACTGCTTCTAGAAAGTTCATGATCGCAATGCAAATAGACATACGTTTCGTTCAAAAAAACAGGTTCCATCTGTCATTGTCATCAATCATTCTAAAGTGCATGTAATATTTATCGAGATATATCTCTCTTTTTTCCATTACACCAGAGCAATTTGAGGAGATATGACGTAAGGTTTCCTTTTGCTCTGGGTTTTTACAGAATGGACAGAATTCTAATGATCTACTGATGAGTTTGCGTTTTGCCATTACCGATCTGATAAGCCAAAGATTGAATCGAAAATGTAAAAAGGCTGATCTGAGCGTTACATATGGATATCGAATTAGATATGGTTCACATGTGCGGAGTTTTATTTCTGTGAATGGGTTCTCTCTAAAATCTTCATATGACAAGCACTGATTCTACGTTTCTATCCATTCATGCAAATACAGTTTCCTTTTGCCTCTTTCTGGGTCCTCTATGAGGACATCTAAAGAGACATCAGCAACAGCCATTATGTTAAAAAATGCTTTCCTCCATTTAACAAAAACTCTATGGGCCTCATTATGGCCATGGCGCTCCCGTAATGAAGGGTGCTGGTACGGGACTACCACCCTTCATTACGGGACGCCCTATTACGAGGTTCCCTTGCGGGACCCGGTAAGGACGCCTGGTAAAACCAGGCGTCCTTAGCGGGTCCCGCAAGGGGCCCAAGGAGCTAATAACAGGCCCATTATTAACGGGCCCGTTATTAGCTCCCTCCCCATTCCCATTGAGCCCTATCAGGGCTCAAATGGGAATGGGGATGGGTTTTTCCAATGAGGACTTATCGGGTCCTCCATGGTTGGAATAACCCGGTAAGTCCTCATTGGAGGAACCCGGTACTGTAACCCGGTATGGAGGCAGCCATGCCCTTTTTAAGGGCATGGCTGCCTCCATACTCGTAATGAGGCCCTATGTGTTGATGTGGGAATATAACAAGATAGGGACAAGAGTAAGGTGTTCGAGTGTTTTATTTTCTTTTAGCTAAGATACATTTTCTAAACAGAGCACTCTGACGCCATTGGTATATGGCATTCAAGGAAGTTAGGCCAATCTCATAAGAGCCAATTTGTTTTCCATGGCAACATGTGAGCCCAAGACAACCCCCTTTGGTTTGTGGGTGGGCAAACTTCAAAAAGAAATCCTGCAGTGCCTGTCTGGATGTTACATCCCCATCTAATTACAACTGCAATAAAGTGTGTCCTGCTAAAGGTGCAGAAACCCACATGTTCCCCAGACTTGCTGGCTCTGAAGGCAGTGCTAGCAGGACAATTCCCCTTGGTTGGAGCATGACTAAAAGGTGTGAGGCCTGGGGCATAACTTCTAACAGGCAATCAACTTCAAAGAGCAAGCTGCAAACACAAAGAGAATAATAAAAACTCTGGTTACACGCTGACCCAGTGAAACCATATGGCCTGAAAGGATGAGAATTGCCATTTGTCCCACATGAAGATTTACAGTTAATTTAAAAGGCCTTTTATAACTTAAGCCTTTTTTCCAGCAACCATAAGTCAGATTTTCTTCATTAATGTACCATTTTAAGGTAATACAATTTCCTGGCAATTTTGGAGATATACAATTCATCCTCCAGCATCTCAGGGAACTGTAATGTCCATCTAAGATGAGTTTCTGGCTGATCTGAACATTTTACAAATGTGAGAGTTGGTAAACTGGTGGAGGGTAAAATTAGGAATATGGGTAATAAATTACATATTCATAACTGTTATGCTTTTCATGGAAATGGCAGAAAATTGCCACATGGCTGTGCAAAATGGTGCAGACCTGGCTGACATTTAATTTAAATCCCCATGATCAGCTGAATCAGAAAATATGTATGCTATGGCAGTTATTAGTAAAATTATGAAGTTGTGCCAGATAACTTGTTTTTGCCAAGATTTGACATGAGAACAAATGGGGCTGTCTATTGCTAGGAAGGCCTTAAAGCTGACAGGGTCCAATGGTGGAGAGCAGGAGGTCATCCTTGACGGTGGAGTGACCAACCCCTGCACTATCTTTCCAGAGTGTCCTGAAATGCAGCTGGGTTTCCTGAACTTTAAACAGGGGCTTTCTATGTAAGTAGAACTGAGCCCTGGGGAACCAAAAGGTGGGGGGATCTGCTTGCCTTCAGTCCTTTCCCTTCATAGTGGGTGGAGTGGGGGCAAAACTGTGTAGATCCTTAGCCTGCGTAACTAAATAATTAATTTAATTAATTCCCCATTTGGTTGAACACTACAGGGTGATTTTTGTTAAAATTCTAAATTAGCAAAGCTCACTTCCCATTGTGTGCTGAAAAACTATAGCCTATAATTTAATTGGGTAATTCTTTGTTGTCCTATTGACCCCAATATTCTTTAAGGAAGAGGGGTGTCCTTTTTCTTAAATCAGTCCAATCTTTTTGTCCAGCTTCCCCTAACACAGGCCTTTCAGTGGAGTGGGGTCTGAAATCCAAATGTCTCCAAATCATTCCAATTTTTCTGTCCGACTTCCCCAACATAGACCAAAGTCGGGGGGTCTGAAAAACAAACCGCTAAATCACCCTGTGTTTATGTTAAACCAAACGTGTGGGTGAAATAATAATTGCTGTATTTATTTGTACCAATCTTGAAGCCCTACTGCTAGCCTTTAAGCCTGCAGGAAAATCAAAATTGCACAGCACTACATTTTTAGATGTTTTGGTTATTGATCAGTTTAATTATTTCTTGAAGTGAAATTTGTAGAAAGTAAAGAATTGTGATTTGTATTTTTTTTTCATAATTGATTTGTGTAACAACAATGGTGAGCCACAAAGAAGGTGGTGCGATTTCTATTACTTTTAATTTAAATAAATACAAATATATTTCCTGTACACCGGCCTGGTACGAGGCTCATTGGTATCTCAGGTGGAGGGATGCAGGGGGCATGATATATGTCTGAAGTAGGGCTGAATGAAAGAATATGTTAAACAGTTTGTAGCGTAACACCTCCAGTGGGTAGGGAGAAAATCCCTGTGTTGAGTGTGGCTGCTCAATAAACCATTACACCACGGAACAGTGAGTCCAAGGTGGAGTTTCTGAAGTTCTGTTTCTCATCCGAGGTGCTGTCACTACAAATCAAAGTGCACTCACTGACTCTCATACCCCTCAATTTATTGCAACTTGGTGGTTGTCCCCCACTCTGGACCTTAGTTCATGCTCACGGCAAGGCCATGCCCATCCATAGACCTATATGGGCACATTAGATGTCCCTCACCGTGTAGACTGTATGGGTTGAGAGAGATATTCGTAAACACTCTGGGCCTCATCACGAGTTGGGCGATATCCCGGCGGTAAATCTGCAGGAATACCACCCAAAGCAATTACTGTTACCGTCACTTGGTACAGCGGTAATACCGCTGGATAACAAGTGGGGGTGGCGGTGTAAGTCCCCATTTTGTTTTAGTCCATAGGACTCAATGGGGTATTTTCAGCACAATTATTGCTGCGATAATTGCGCCGCAGTAATTGTGCTGAAAATGGGCAGAGAAAGTGGGTGAATTCATGTCCAGTTTACAGCTGGAAGTGAACCCTCCAACTTTCCTCCAAACTCGTGATTAGGCAGTGCGGTGATGCGGGATAACGCTATTACCGTCACATTTTCACTGCACTGCCCAACTTGTGATAAGTCCATCTAGATAGCTCTCTTATCAGAATTGTAATATTGGAGCTCTTCGTCCATTTTTAGAAGTCGCACAGCTATCAAACAGCCCTACCATATGCCAATTACATACAAGTTACTGTGTAATTCCCAAATTCTGGTTATGGAGCACTTTGGTTTCAGCCGTAAGGACCCTAGTCCATCATGGACATGTGGACAAAGTGCTACCAAAACATCAAATGGACACCCAAAGACTGGGGGTAGGAACATGTCAATGTCATACATTGGGTCTCAGCAGGAGTTGGGCAGTATCCCGGCAGTAAATTGTCTGGATTACCTCCCAATGCAATTACTGTTACTGCCACTTGGTCAGGCGGTATTATACAGTATTACTGTCGGATCACAAGTGGCAGTGTAAATCCCCACTTTTTTGGAGTCCATTGGACACAATGGGGCATTTTCAACACAATTACTGCCCCAGTAACTGCGCCAAAAATGGGTGGGAAATCAGTTCATTCATATCCAGCTCAGAGCTAGAGGTGAATCCTCCGACTTTCCCCCAAACTTGTAATTGGGTTGGTGCAGTAATGCGGCAGTAACGCTATTACTGCTACATTTGTAACGCACCAAACAACTTCTGATGAAGCCCATTGCTAACATTATACAAACATTCTGAAATGTCATTTGATGTTCATGTAGTAGCATGCTTTGAACTCTTTCTTACACCCCCCCCATGTTACCACCCCCCGCTCATTCCTCATGTCCACAAAGCACGCGCATGAGTCCCAAACAGTTGGGTGCATTTGAAGAAAGAGTGTGGAGTGATACCTAGAGGTCATAACTTTGCACTTAGGATGAAAGAAAGAATGGGGGTCATTGCAAATTGGGCGGTAATGGTAAAAAATAGAAGCATTTGCCAGATATTACCGTGTTTACCATCCGCTTGGGCAGTATCTGGCAAATAATATTTTTAATATTGCCACCCAGTCCTAATGAATGCCACCAAAAGGGTTCCAAGTTGCATTTTCAAAATGTGTGTGCATTAGAAGTATGCGCTTCTCCTCCCTACAGTGAAAACCGTTGACATGGGGCAATTGTAAGGGGGTTTAAAAGGCAGACATCCCCGATGCCCCTCTCTCACCACTGTACCCGGTGTAATGCATAACGGGGAGAGAATTTACCCTTTTATGCATTTCATGGAATTGCTAAAAAAAAAATGTAAGAAATAAGCACGTGTTTTTTTCTAGAATGCCGCAGCCGATATTGCACAAATCCCACTCTTTTAGAACTGGGCCTGGTGCTATCTCTGAAATGGGCGGATTTATGGGAGACGCGCCTGTGGATATGGTCATTTCCTCCAATCAGATTTCTTCCCAACTCGTAATTCCCCGTGGCTTCCCTTGCAGTGCTTCCCAGTTCCCTGTGTGAATCCACCTACCACAGTTTTTCTTAAAAATAAAATGTTAGAATGCAAAAGGCAGGACATGTATCTAACTTTAACCACAATGTGTTTCACCCTCAGAGGGGCATGTATCTAACTTTACCCACAATGTGTTTCACCCTCAGAGCGATTGTCTGCTATAACCAGAATGCTCTCTGTCTCGCCCTGACAGGGAATGTCTCTTTTAGCGTCCTCTACTTCACACCAGAGCCATTACCACATCTTGGAAGCCTGTGGGCTATAAAGAGCGAGAGCCTGTTCCTTCTCCACTGATTCCCTGAATGGGGCGCTGACTCACATACAGACCAACCCAAGCCTCTGTGGCCTGACACCCTGCCATTTGGGAAATCAGCATCCACAGCATTTTAGGTCAACAGGCAAGGGCGTTCAGGCAGTTTGCCCTGAGGTGCTTTCTTCCCCCACAACCAAGCTTGCTCTTCAGACTCCGTTAGGGATGTGGGCACTTCAGGGTCTGCTTATTGCTGTATCCAGTGATAAAGTTGCCTGGGACGATGTGTGAATTCTACAAACTACTTTTAGACTTTACCGAGGGGTGTCTGGGACACTCTCTACCAGCACAAACACAGCCCATTGACTTGTTCTTGGGTGGATGGCCCCTGGGAGAGTCTCAACCAAGTCTTTAGCTCACTGTTCTTTTCACAGAGAAGAAATGTCCCCACATATCAGTCTTTGGCCCTCATTACGACCCTGGCGTTGGACCATGGTGCTATTAGCACCGTGGTCCATGCCGGTAACTTACTGACTCTGCCATGGCGGAATGGGGAATTACCGCCCCATTCCAAGGTTGGCAGGGCGGTAATTCCCCATGCCGCCATGGCCCTTCCCCATTCCCATTTTTGCCCCATAGGGCTCAATGGGAATGGGGAAGGCGCTAAGTACGGTGCCGCAAATTGCGGCACCGTACTTAGCACCAAGGTCCCTTTGCGGGTTGGTTTTTAACGCCTGCAAAAAGCAGGCGTTAAAATCTCCAACCCGCAAAGGGACCTCGTAATCAGGCGTTAAGGGGTTAACGGCGCTGCCACCTTTTACGGCGCGTTAACCCCTTAACGCCAGGGTTGTCCTGCCCAGGGGCAGTCCAGCACCAAAATGCTAGGCAATTATCCTCTGAACAAGAGTACCACAGCAACCCCATTCACATGTTTCAGCCTAGTTGGGCATCATCAGTGAGGTGAAGCTGTGCCTCTCCAAGAGCAGTGAGCAAGGGGTCCACGTCTGGATTCCCCAGGTAACTTAGGGTGAGACCCAAAGTTACTTGGTATGCAAAACAGAGCACAGCTTCACCTCACTGATGATGCCCAACTAGGCTGAAACACGTGCATGAGGTTGCTGTGGTACTCTTGTTCAGAGGAGAATTGCCTAGCATTTTGGTGCTGGACTGCCCCTGGGCAGTACAAAGACTGATATGCGGGGACATTTCTTCTCTGCGGGGTACTATAGATTTTCATTTCAACTGCTGTTATGTCAGGGATCATACTTGTGTTACACAAAAAAAAAACATTGGCTGCACCATAGCATTGGTGTAGGACCTCTAAACTACAATACACCATGTTAATTTTAATGTTAAAGGATATTTGTACCGCGCACTATCACCACCGGAGTGGTCCCCTGGCACTCTGGCGCTTCTGAAAGAAAGGGGGGGGTGGGGTGGGAGGTTAGTGGGGATGAGCTGGAGAAGTGCAAGAGAGCAGTGATGTGCTGTTGGTGGTCTCAGCCCGGAATTCCGTCGGCTGGGCTTGGGGTGTTGTGCTGTTGTGCAGGTCTATGTGTGCTTTGTTTGTTGTTGCAGTGTGGTGAAGTTTGTGCGGATTGCTGCGTTGTAAGTTTGTGGTTGTGTTTGGTTAGAATTTGAGAAGTGTATGGAGAGGGTGAAGTTGTTAGTGGGGTGGTTAGTTGGCATTCCTGTCTTGACTTGAGTCACTAACTTTCCGTATTCTAATCAGGTGGGGTGTGTTAGTGTCTCCGCGTCTATGTCCAGTTCCGGGCTGTACGACATTCACGGTCCTTTTCCAGTATGGCATCCGTTCATACGCATAACCTCTCCTAAATCAGACAGCCGGCAGCCTGCGTGGCCCCTTTTTGTATGCGGGGCGGTAGCTACATTTTGCGTCCCTTGTAATCTAGCCCAGGAAGCATTCCTAATCTAGTAGGAGAGCGGCATCAGTACGTCTGTGTTTACTCCGTCCATGTGTTGAGGCCTGCTCAGCTTTTATCATCTTGTTCGGTTGCTCATTATATGTTACTGTTCCTACCCCCTTTGGTATGTCGCTGTGCTAGTGCTCAGTGGCGTCACCAGGAATCAAGTTTAGAAGGGGCACAGAGGGGGCCAAAGACAAAAGTAGAGGGGCAACAGACAAAAGTGGGGGCACCTAAGAAAGGTAATGTGTGACGTCACAAGCACTCCTGCAGAGAGGCTTTTGTGCACACCAACTACCCATACCCCACTGTACCTCCCCTCCCATCAGAATGGAGGCACAAAACCATTCAGTGACTAATGGTCTATCATTAGTACTTTCTTGGACTACATTCTGATGGGAGGGGCTGCAAGCTGCTCGATCACTGCTCGCTTTGGGACAAAAAGAGTATTGCCGTGTGATATGCAGACATTTTCCTCAGTGAGTGTCACAAATAACACCACGAACAGAGACCACAGTCACTGCTCGCCTTAGGCAGGGTGGATAAAGGGGAGGCACAGGATTTCAGAGGGGGGGCACTGGCCCCCCCAGGAACCCTCTTAGCGATGCCACTGCTAGTGCTAAAACTTATGTCCCGGGGCAGTGTCTGCCTACAATCACAACTCTTTCTGGTCCATGCCCCTGTTAATATCCACAGCTAAATTAGTGTGGCAAGTGCTAATGTTAACCCGACTTTATACAGGTGTGATCTATAGTAGCATTTGTCGAGCAGGTGAGGTTGTTCGCTGGGAGCTGGCTAAGGACGCTGGATTCTGTCCTTATGGGTGGCGCCTCTCTTGTTGTAATAAGAGTTTCTTTATTGGGTTCTAGATGTTGTCATTGTTGTCCTAGATTTGTTAGCTGGGAGTTTATGTAGGGATGCTGGATTCTGTCCTTATGGGTGTCGTTTGTGTCCTATTCTACATAGTGTCATCTCTCTTGTTGTGGTAAGAGTTTCTTTATTTGGCTTTAGGTGTTGTTATTGCCGCCCTAGGTTTGTCATCCTTTCCATTGTGTTTCCCGTTCGGTGGGTTTGGTTTCTCAGTTTGCATCTGTGAAGTTGAAGAGCCAGGTTTTTGTTAATTTTCTGAATTGTAAGTGGTCTTTGGTGTTTCTTATTTCTTTTGGTATGTTGTTCCAGGTTTTTGCAGCTAAGTGGGAGAAGGAAGAGCCCCCAAGTTTTTTCTTAAGGTATGGTTTTTCTTCCAGACAGATTTCGTTGCTTGATCTGATGAGTAACGTTGGCTTGTAGATTGTTAGTTTCTTTTGCAGGAATTAAGCTCCTTGTCCGTTGATTGCGCTGTGTGTTATGCACATTGTTTAGAAGGTGATGCAATGTTTGACTGGGAGCCAGTGCAGTGCTTTTAGGGCTGGAGTGATGTGGTCTCTTCTGGATAGTTTGAGGAGGAGTCTGGCTGCTGCATTCTGGATCCATTGTAGTTTCTTCAGTAGGTAATCTGGTATCCCGAGATAGAGGCTGTTTGCATAGTCGATTCTTGACATGATTAGGGCGATGATTGTGAGTGTTTTGTGGGTGGAGAGGAAGGTAAGATTCTTCTTGCTGTGTGAAGGAGGAAGAAGCATTTCTTAATTATTGCATTTATTTGTGGTTCTAAGGTTAGGGTGTTGTCCATCAGGACTCACAGATTTTTTAATAACTTAGATGGAGTTGGTGCGGTTCCCATTTCCGTTGGCCATGGAATATAGGTGTTCTCTTGATTTTTGGATATAATCATAAAGAAAATACACACAACAAAATGCAAAAAATAATGCTAAAATCATTATAACCAAAGAATCTACCTTTTGTAGTAGGTACCTGGGTCTATAAGCTCGTTTCGGCAACAAAAGGAAATATTTGACATTATTTAAAAAATGCATGTCTCCCCTTCTTGTTTTTAAAAAGAAAATAAGTATTCACGAGAAGAAAATAAGTATTTACAAGACAAACCCAGTTATAATTGAAGGAACATTCCTTTATAAAATAATATACGTTTCTAAGTTGAACAATAAAATGGTCATGCACATGTTAAATCCTTCTAAAGAGGGATAAGTGTTCAGGAAAAAAGAAAGGACCAGAAAAACAGAATGTCTATGGGGAACATCTGATGTCCTTCTTAAAATGGGAAAAAAACCATAGACTATTCCCAAAATGTCTTTGGGGAATGTTGAAAAATATTCTTGCGATTGAAAACAGAACGTTGTCTTTATTCTTGCAGCAGTTCTTGCTGCTGATTGGCTCTGGCTATCGCTCTTGTCGGGGGTCTTCGGATTTCTTCTTCACCGTCAACCTTTGTGTTATTGAACAATGAGGCATCACAACAGTATTTCTTGATGTTACTCAAATGAAGCCATGCTTTCCTTCCCTCTACTTTAACTGCAGAAGAGGTTTCTTTGTCTGCAACATAAGGCCCTTCAAACCTAGGCTTGTGCCATCAGGCCTCATTACAAGTTTAGCGGTATCCCGCAGTTGCTACCGGCGTGTTGCTGCCAAACTCCTAACACCATTCCGCCGCCTGATATCCCGGTGCCATCAGGACATAGCAAGTCCTGGTGGCCCGGGATGTAAGGCGGCAGAAAGTGTAAGTCCCCATTCCCGTGGAGTCCCACAGGACTTCCGTGGAATGGGAACACGGAAACACCAGCACCATTGGGAATGGTGCCGGCGATTCCATGACAACCATGCCTGCAGGGGCCAGTGCCCCTGGCATGTCAGACCTGCCAGGAGCAATGGCCCATGCATGCATACTTATAGTCTGGTGGTCTGGAAAGGGTGCCGGTACGATGCTACCGGCACCCTTATTTTCAAACTGCCAGGCTTAAAATGGGGCCCATTGTCTTACAAACTTTCTGCAAAGAACTTCATTGCCTGGATAGATCTGAAGTGGCTGTAACATCCTATCTACATCAATATGTCCACTTGTATTTTCGGTGAATCTCGAGCCCCCCCGTCTTGCCTACACCTGTTTGGAGACACATTTCAGAGATTTAGTCATAGCCATCAAATAGTCTCAGCATCAGTTCAAGCCTGTCTAGGAGAAGAAATTGGGGCAGTCATTCTGCATCCTGTCACCAACTCATGAGGTGTCAGAGCGTGGTCAGAGCCTGGCTGATTATGTATGGCAAAAAGAGTCAGGGGAAGGCAATGCAACCAACCAACTCTTATGCAATGTGTCTTTTATTTTTGTAATGCATTCCTTGAAAACATTATTGAGGTGCTTGCAAATTCTGTTTGCTTGTGGGTTGTAGCTAAATGAGAATGTGTGTCTTATTACCAATAGGGATGTTATGTGTTTGAACACTTTGTTTACAAAATGGGATCCATTGTCAGAGCATAGTACTTTGCATACTCCCCATCTAGGAAACACATCTCGTATGAGGAATTTTGCGGCCGATTGGCATCTGGATATGTGCATGGGCCTGCTTCAATCCAGCGAGAAAAAGAGCACGCAACTATTATCATATATTGGTAACTGTTGCAATTTTAAAGCATATCTACATAATCGATATGCAAATGCCAAAATGGTCCAGTAGAATGGGGTATTGCTCCTCTCACTGTTCTCAAAGTATGTCCAGCAGTACATTTCTAACATGCCATATTATTTATAATAAAATTGGTGACCTGCTCATTCAAATTGGGTACAAACCAGTAATCCGAATTCCATGCTGCAAAGCATTCTCTGGTAATATGTGTTGGGTAATAGAGTTGCTCCAGTGCTACTGTGAGCAACTTGACTGGTATAACAAGTTTCCCTATGGTATCCTGGTGCAATACTAATTCAAAGGGTGATAATTTGCACCCCCCTCTTCCTCCACAATTTCTGCTGTTCTGGCGGGGCACGTCCCTGCAATGCCACAATCTGCGTTATTGGCACTGTGTTGAAACCTTCTACCATCACCATGCTACGTGTACGTGTATATTTATTTGAGGCAATTGTAATGTCTAGTATCTCAGAAAAATATGCTCCCATTTTGGCTTCTGCAACGCCAGCTTCGTTGCAGCGAACAATCATGTATGTGCCTCTCATGTGCACTGTGCACTTGGCCACTGCGATAGCCAATGGACATTGAAGTGTTTCCAAAAGCCTTTCTAACATTGGTAGATGCTGTACTGATGTGCCATCTCTGCGCTGGAAGCCCCTCCTTTTCCAACGTGATAGTCCTGAGTGTACTGTTGACATCATATAGGTGGAGTCAGAATATACCATCACCACCTCATCCTCATGCTCCTCAAGTGCTAAAATCATGGCTACCAACGCTGATGCTCGCGCTGAAAAATGTGCTGACAATCTCGCACTTTCCACAACTTCAAACTTTCCATTGTCTATTGCCTTCACTACTGCTGTCCCACTATGTCATAATCCACTGCTTTGATCTATCGTTGATAATCCATCAACAGAGAGAATTATCCCCTCTCCGAGGGCATTTTCCTTGACATAAATCATGTCATGCAATCATGTACATAATCTCCCTCTTCCAATGGTTCTGCTACGAACCTTGCCGTGTTCACTGTGTGACACCCTACAACCTTGATTGATGGATTTGAGATTATGTGTGGTCAATGTGCTTTTGGGATTCTCAAGAATGGCCAAAAGAGCATGTTTTACATATAATATAACTGAACAGCCCATTATGATATTTGCTGACCTAGCAATTGCAAAGGCTGCTGAAGCGAATGCTTGCTCACATGGGTAATGGCCTCTCGTTACTGGATCTAAGATCCTGCTGTAATGTGCCAGTGGTTTGTGCCCCAATGAAGTTATCTGTGTGAGAACAGCCGTCAACACAACTCCATTTGAATGGGAGGACAAGAAAAAGTCTTCATTATAATCTGGGATCCCTAACACGGGAGCTGCGCTGATTGCTTTTTTCAATTAATGAAAAGCATCTATAATCTCACATGTACGTGCCATATCTCTCCTCTCTTTCTACCCTTCTTTCGGTCCTTCTAAAAGTGGCCTGACAACTGTGCAGTAGTCAAAGTCCCATGCCCTGGGGGGCGTGGCTACGAGAGCCATGTAGGAGGACGCGTTCCAACGGAGCTCCCGAGATCCTGAACAGATCCGGGCAAATTAGTGCGGTGTGACTGCTTATTGAACATCGACGACACGTATGCCAGCGTGTGAAAGTGCTACCTATGCACTGTGAACTTTTGGAGGACAGAGCAGCTACGACGGCGAAGATTGGAGAAGAAAAGCCGAGAGACGTTGAGGACAAAGGGCGACTCAAAATGGCCGACATAGGCCCGAGACGGAATAGAAAAGAGTAGCGGGAAGACCTAATGAGACCAACGAGCAGTGCGCCCACTCATCATTCGAAAGACCTGCACATCCCTGGAATCATGTCAAGTAGGGCAGCGCCACCCAAAGCGAAGCAGCCCACGCTGGACGATTTCACCAGGACGTCCCCGGGCCCGGACGCCGCCAAGAATAAAGATGCATCGGCCGTGGGTGGCGCGACGCCTTCGAGCTCTAATCAAGAAATCCTGCCTGCGATTGCGGACCTGAGAGCAGCTTGGGAATCGAAATTGAACTGGCTGTCTCCGAATTAAAAACGGCATTGGACCTCAAAGTTGGGGAGGTCCAGGAGGACGTCAATTTGCTGAGACAGGACGTTAGGGTTCTGGCAGAGCGCACAGAGTCCCTGGAAAAAGAAGTTGGCCCAAATACGGCGGACTGCGCCACCCACAAGGCAAAACTGCACGCCCTAATTCAAAGGGTGGGCAACTTGGAGAGTAGAGCGGAGGAGGCGGAAGGACGAGCCCGTCGCAACAATATCCGCATTGTGGGCCTACCGGAGGGGACGGAGGGCCGTGACCCTACTGACTTTGTTGAGACCATGTTACTGCAGGAGATACCCGGAGGGGCCTTATCCCAAGGCTTTGCAGTGGAACGAGCGCATAGAGCCTTAACGAGGAGGCCGCCTCCCGGAAACCCGCCTAGACCCATCATTGCCAAAATTCTTAACTACCGCGATCGGGAAAGAATATTGCAACATTTTTGAAAAGGAGGCACGATCAAGAGAGGAGCAGCAAACATCACGGCGTATCCGGATTACACTCTAGCGGTGCAGCGGAGCCGCATGAACTTTGGGACTGTGAAACGGAGGCTGAGGGAGGCAGGCTATAAATATATGTTGCTTTATCCTGCAAAACTGAAGGTTATACAGGCGCATAAAACTTTATTTTTCGAGACCCCAGAGGACGCCATGGAGTGGCTCGACACACAGGGGTGCCCCCAGGAATCGGCGGACCGGCTCAAGAAGGACTCGGAGGAGCTGCGGAAGGCGTAAAATGGCGTCGCAAGATGGCGCGACTCATGGACTATGAGACTTGATTATAGTCGGCTCGGAACCTTCGGTATGGAAGGTCAGTTGGTTGTACTGTTTGTCGCAAACACTGGGATTATTATTGAACGGGAGCCCCATGGAGCGATACTCTTTCCCCACAATAGCTTAGGTTAGGTGGCCATTAGGGCGACCTCACCCTACTGGGCTCTGTGCACCGATCGGTGTTTGCGGAACTAGATGTGGGGGTGCCTGAGCTCTGTTGTTGAAGCTGGGCAACAGTTGGGGTGTGTGATGTTGGGGGGAGGGCGAGTGAGGGAGGGGACAGGGAGTTGGGGTTTGGTTGTGTGTGTAGTTAGTTGGGGAATGAGCTTATTCGCGGAGTGGCTGCAGTGGGACGCCTTCTGTGTCATGCGAACTGCTAGGGGTTCCTGCAAATGGGGTGGGAAGACACATAATTGCCATGGGAGACCTTAAGATTGCCACCTGGAACGTCCGCAGACTCAATAATTACCTGAAAAGAAATAAAGTCATGTTGTATCTTAAACGACAGAAGATCGACATTGCCCTGATACAAGAAACGCACCTGACCCAACATAAACTAGACCTTGTAAAGAAAAAATGGGGTGGTACGGTGGTGGGCTCCCCGTACTCGGCCTATGCCAGGGGTGTGCTGATTTGGGTGGCCCCGCATGTTCCACTTAGAATTCTACGAGAGGAGGTAGACACGGAGGGTAGGCTGGTAATACTAAGGGCACTGATTGAGAACAGAGGATTAAGTATTATTAATACATATGCCCCCAACCAGAATACTGCTATATACTTCAGGACTTTATGTACACGCCTGGGCCCGTGCGCAGAGGAACCGATTATCTGGGGGGGGGGACTTCAACTGTGTTCTTGACCCCAAGATAGATAGGTCCGACACTAAAGTGGACAAGCCCACCCCGGCGGCTAGGGCTTTACGGGCACTATTACACGATTTTGGACTAGAAGATGTCTGGAGATTGAAACACCCCACTGCCTTGCAGTACTCTCATTATTCGGCCCCCCAACAGTTGCATACGAGACTAGACTATTTCTTTGCCACGCCAGAAGTGGCGATAGCAACTACTCAGATTGAATACAGAGCGAAGGTCCTGTCGGACCATTCGCCCTTGGTGATGGCCTGGCAATATGGCCGCCCCAGAGGGCGGATACCAACATGGCGCCTTCGGGCGGAGGCGCTTAGAGACCCGGTCTTCAGAGAGGATATTAGAGAGGCGATTATACAGTACTTTGAGGAGAACACGGGCAGTGTAGATTCGGCCAGTACACTTTGGGAGGCCTTTAAGGTGGTATTGAGGGGCGACGCTATTTCCAAATCAAAGGGCCTGCAGGGGGGGGTTCTAGCTGAGCTAGAGAAAGTGGAGAAAGAATTGGAGCGTGAATGTACCAGAGCGGGGGGGGGCACAAATTTAGTACTTGAATTACAGCAACGATGCTCGGAGCTTTGGGAGCGGCTTTGTGACCTCAACTACAGGAAATACGTGGAGAGGCAGCATGCAGGCGGTGACAAAACTGGTCGCCTACTGGCATGGCTTTATAAGAGGGAAACCCCTAGGGCCCCGATCATGATGATAGAAAGGGAAAATGGGGAGGAGGCTCACACTCAGGAAGAGGTTAACGCTGCTTTCTTAGATTATTATAAAGCGCTGTATGAGGACAAAGGGGAAGACAATCTGGATAAGATCAGGGACACACTGGAAGATATGGAATTGCCTAGAATTAGTGCAGAGGAACGGGAGGAGTTAGATGGTCCCATTACGCTAGATGAACTGGAAGAGGTGGTGAAACGGCTGCCTACTTGCAAGACCCCTGGCACTGATGGACTCCCCAGTGAGTTTTATAAAACATATAGCGCAGAGATACTCCCCCCTATGCTGGAGATGTATAATGAATCATTTGAGGGAGGCCGACTGCCGGACACGCTCAGAGAGGCGCTGATAGTGCCGCTTCCCAAGCCTAACAAGCCGAGACAACACTGTGGGTCGTATAGACCGCTGTCGATGTTGAACCAAGACAGTAAGATCCTGACAGCGGTCCTGGCGGACAGGCTACGCAAGGTCATCGGCAGACTAATACACTCGGATCAGACAGGTTATGTTCCTGGCAGGAATATAACCCATAATCATAGGCGGCTCCACAGGGTGATCGAAGAAGGGAACAGAAGGGATGAGGAAATGGCAGTGATTTCCTTAGACGCAGTCAAGGCATTTGACTCGGTGAGGTGGCCGTGGCTGTTCGCAGTCCTGGGGGAATATGGGTTCAGGCCAGGCTATATCAGATGGGCGAGGCTGCTATATAGCCAGCCAACGGCTAGGGTGCGCATGGGATCGGTGATATCCAATAAGTGGTGCCTTGGTAGGGGTACTAGGCAGGGATGCCCTTGGTCCCCGATGTTATACATATTGGCCCTGGAACCCTTAGCGGTATATCTTAGACAACAATATGACCTGGTGGGCATCGAGGTGGGAGGAGAGAGCCACTTGATATCCCTATATGCCGATGACTTGCTGCTGTACCTAAAATATCCGGAGGAGAACCTCCAGTATGTTTTGGAGGTCATGCAGAAGTATGCCGAATTGTCCGGCATAGCGGTTAATCCCGGCAAGTCGAGCATGTTCCCCCTAGGGTATTATGCGAGGGTCCCCACGGAACGTTTACCGGTATTATCCGTGCCCTGGGCGACCGAGTCCTTCCGATACCTCGGAATAGACATATATCATACTGTGGTAAACGAACATCTGCACAATACCGCAGTTGCTGTGGATAACATCCGTGCATCCATGCGATTTTGGGAGAAGCTGCCGCTGGCGATGATGGGGCGGGGGGCGTTGCTCAAAATGGTTGTCCTGCCTAGACTGTTGCATTTCTTCAACAACATACCATACTTAATACCTAGGAGGTTCTTTACCAAACTCGACAGTATGTGCAGGGACTTCCTATGGCACGGCACTCGCAACCGAGTGGCACTGTGGAAGCTGCAAAACTTTCACGATAAAGGAGGGATCAAATTACCGCATTTTGAGGCCTATTATATAGCGAACCAATTGCAATATGTTACACAGTGGCTCTCTGATGAGGAATCTCCCGAGTCCAGGTTGGTTGGGACAGATTGCGCCACGTTTTATTTGAAGGAGATCATCTGGGTCCCTAGGCAGGACTTAAATGTTCGCCCTGGCATGCTATTACTTGGGTGGAGAATGTGGCGTAGAGCATGTCGGCTGCTGGAAAGCCCGGACCCGTGTTCGCCGCAGGTGCCACTGGTCGCCTTGACTGCGGGGGATAGCCAACTTAGGAAAATGATCAGAATATACTGGGAATCGGTGGGGTTGGCCACGTTAGGAGATATATGGCAAGATGGGGCCATCAAGGATTTTGCAGACCTAAAAGAAGAGACTGGGTTACATGGGGGCCAATACGTTACATACCTCAGATTGGTACGGATTATCCGAAAATCTTGGCCTGAGACGGTGTTAGCGGAGGATCCAGACGCCCTGATCGACACAATATATGATATATCTGAGGGCGGACACGAGATTTCCAGATTGTATGAGGTGGTGATGTCCCGGGTGGGAAAGGACCTATTGGATTTGAGACTAGAATGGGAAACAGAGGTGGGGACACAGATGACTGATGGGATGTGGGAACGGGCTATGGGATATCATAAAAAAGTGTCCAGAAATGCTAGATTACAGCAAATCCAACTATATATCACGCACAGAGCGTACATGACCCCCAAAAGGATAGCTAAGTTTGCGAACGCAGGCAGACAAGCATGTCCGAAATGTAACGAGGAGGACGCGGACATGACGCATATGTTCTGGTCCTGCCCAGTAATCGAAGTCTTCTGGGGAGAAGTGTCACAGAAGTTAGCTGACAAAGGGGTCCTGCTAAGCATTGACACGGCCTGGGCTTGCCTCCTAGGGGGGTTCCCCAGACCGAAGAACACCAGACATCTGGGGAAACTGAGAGACCTATCGTATATACTCGCTAAGAGGAGGATAGCCATGAACTGGAAGCAATGTTACAAACCCAAGATAGAGATGTGGTGGAGGGATCTGCAAAAATGGGCGGAAGCTGAAACCATGGTCTGGCAAGAAGCATGTAGTAAATGCGGGGAGGAAGATGTGGGCAACCTAGTAGCCTGGAGGCTGTTAGTTACTGGTCTGTTTGGAGTGCAGGGGGAACCTACTGCCTCGGAGGAGGAAGACACCCGACCGCTCCAGGTCGATACAGAACTACCCTGTTGATAAGCTCATGGGAGGGAGGGGGGGAGTGCAGTGTTGTGTTTTCTTAATTGTCAATTATCCTATTGTACATAATACCACAAGTTTGTTTTGTACTGTTTTCATTTAAAATAAAAAATATATTTTTTTTAAAAAAGTCCCATGCCCTGCAATAATTGCAGAGTCCCAAAAACTGCTGCTTCTCCTTCATGGTATTTGGCCTGGCCGTGTTGCTACCTCTGCTCTTTCAGGTGTCACTTTCCTGCCCTCCGTTGATATTATCTGACCTATATACAATACATCCTGCTGACAACATTGCAATTTCTCTTTGTCCACCATGTACCACTGTTCAGCCAAAACTGTCAACACTTTCCTTGAGTCTTTCCTGCACTCTTCCTGTTTTGTACTGCACACTAATAAGTCATCCACAAACTGTATGACCATGCTGTCAGTTTGGACATTTCCCAAGTCCATTTGCAGCACTCTAATGGACACTGGGCACTCATAGTACCCCTGTGGGAGATGGCTGTGCTGTAAAACCCTACTTCCCATCATGCACCCTAAGATCAAGCACTGCCTACCTACTAGTGATCCCAACCTCCAACTCTGCCAGGATTGGAGGATCCGCCTTCTCAACCTTGGCCCCAGCTCTGTGGAACTGCCTCCCCCACATATTAGCCACACCCATGACTACATGGCCTTCCAAAAATCTCTAAAAGCCTGGCTCTTTCCATAATACCGATTAAGACCATCTAAGGGCACTGAGTCCATGAAACCTGCAGACAATGTTCAAAAAGATACTAAACAATGACGCCACTGAAAGTGACGTTTAAGTGACTAAGGTCAATCTGAACGCTGCATCTGCAAAACATGTAAATGGAATCCGCAACAGTGGCCTTGTGAGAATAAAACCTCCACTCCAGACACTCACCTTTCCTATCACTATGCTCACTCTCTACTTTACATCAGCACACAATAGAGCGCAGCTACAGTTCAGCCTAGCTGCTCACATACGAACATTACTCCATGATGACCTCAACACCCTGCTAGAACGCATTTACCCCATGAAAAATCGGCCTAGCTGCACACATAAGCATCCTACACAGGCCTAACGCAGCCAGAATCCAGCCTTGGAGACCAACCTCCAGATTACACACATTCAACGGACCTCAATACCACCACACTTAATGCTAGAATGCAGCTACCATCAGGCAATCGCATCAGTTGCACACATAATGAGTACACCCTGTGGCACCCTACTCTCTCGACTGACCTGGACTATAGTCCTCGAGGGGGTTCAACTCACGAGCGCTTTGAGGTCATACCAATGATGTATAGAGCGCTATATAAATGCCAAATAACATAACATAACATAACATAATCTTGTTCCTCTATATGTAAACGCGGTCAAATATTGTGAGTCTTCATGCAGGGGAATGGAAAAGAAAGCATTTTTCAAATTAATAAATGTACAATATTGGGCTTTAGGTGGTATTTTACATAACATTGTTGCTGGATTTGGCATTAAGGCAATTCAGCTTTGACAATGTTGTTCAGAGGGTGTTACTCATGTATAAATCTCCAAGACCCCCTTTTTACCTTTTCTATGGGCTACACTGCCGTGTTACATGGCGATTCTGAAGGCACTAATATACCCAGCCGCACCAAGGCAGCAATAGTTTCATAGATACCCTTGTCAGCTTCCTTGGGCATGGGTGTACTGTTTTACGTGTGATAAAATGGCATTTCTTCAGTTTTATTTTTACTGCTCCTACCCCTTTAAACAAGCCAACTTTACATAGACCGCTTGTCCACAATTAACTTGCTATTCTTCCTGCATAAATGATGGTACCTTCCTCCCCAAAAATATTAATTGGGGAACTTCTCTGCGCTTTATTTGCAAGTAATATGTAAGACAAATATTGAAAAAGACTTTGTCATCTGAGTCGTCATCTTCAAATAGGTCTCCATCAGTCAAGTCAGTTAGTCTGTGTGTTGAGTCAAGTGCGAGTATGTCGTGCCAGGTTACTCCTTCGCCATCAACTCCATTTAATATCACTCTGTCCTCTCTTACTATTGCTGCTTCTAATTCAATTGTAATTATCTGCCCTTCCATCACATCCATGGATATCTCTGGTTTGAACAATAATTCTGTAGGTAATCTCAACAATTTGGGTTTAATGGCACACCTCTCTGCGCTTTCTGACCATAAATTGTCTAATGAACTTGCAAGCATTCACATAATGAATTTTGCTACACTGTTCCCACTAGATGCAGCAGTGCATCTGTATTGGGGGTGGGGTCATTCCTTAGTCATAGCCCATGCAGCCATCTCTGGATAAAGACACACACCGTGCAAGAAAGAGACACATTATCTGTCTTCCCCATGGCTAACCGGGAGCTCTGTTTAATCAACTGTGATACATGCTGACCAAAGAAAGTCTCAAAATTCTCTTACAACCAACATATATTTATATTACACATCCGTTCTGTTCTAATTTGAAACTTACAATAACATTGGGCATGTTTCTATAAGCAAAGTGCGTTGCCTTTTTTCATTGGACATAAACGCATCCTGAAACATATCATGATTTCTTCTTGCAATTACCCATCCTATGCCGGTTAGCATAAACATGTTTTCCCCTTCTCAATGAATCACTGGACATGTTTATATTTTGCAACTTAAAACATGAATAAAAGCAGTTCTGAGATAACATGAGCCTCCGTCAGCCTGCTAAGGACATGACATTTGCTGTTGCGTTTTCATTGGTTACTTGTATCTTTGATATATTTCTTACTTTCTGCCAACTTTTAGTCTAAAAGTCCCTTTCTGCCATGGCACCGCTAAAATTATACTTTCCAACCATTTAATACTGCGAAATCACTGCACCTGGCATTTGCCCAGTCCTCCCCCTGTTCCCAATAACCTTGGATTGAGCTGCTATTTGTCTGAACTCCACACAGCCCTACATTTCTGTGCTTTCAGCAATTTTAATTTTCATGAGGCTTAAGGCCTTCATTCATTTGTAATGTATGCTATGACATCTATTTTGGGAAAGATGGCTACCTTTTGCTATATTATTTCTATGTCAGGTAGCTATATTCTGTGTTATTCATTTTGTACACAATGTAGGGCTTTCTTTATGTTTGTGTTTTCCTAAATTAATGTATGCAGTGTCATCTATTCTTGTCATCTGCAATTTACGTTGTGTCTATTTCTAATGTACCTGCCTGGAATAAGGGCAGTGCGGCTGCCTCAATGGACAATGCTTCTCACTTTAACAATGTTGGACAGGAGGATGGGGCACGGGCCCTGAGTGACATGTTCACCTGTACATCACCACAGTAGGCAGAGGGTAGTCATTTTTTGTCTACTCCTCTTCACATCCTTTTGCACTCTTTCCCCTGAATGTGGAGGTGCAATCCTTTTTGTTCTTTGGCCTGCATTCTGCTGGACTCTTGGTCCTGAGTGCAGAGGTGCAATCCTGGTGGGCGCTTTGGCCTGCATCCTGCTGTATGCGTTCCCCTGGGTGTGGGAATGCAATACTTGTGTGTGCTTTAGTCTGCATCTTGCTGTACTTTTCCTCCTGGGTGCACGTATGCAATCATGGTGTGCGCTTTGGCATGCATCCTGCTAAACTGACTTCAAGGGTGCATCCTGCTGTACTCTTCCCCCTGGTTGCATGGTGCAAACCTGGTGTGTGCTTTGGTCTGCTTTCTGCTTTACTCTTACTCCTGGTTGCATGGGTGCAAACCATGTGTGTACTTTGAACTGCATTCTGCTGTATTCCTCCACATGGTGTGCAGGAGTGCAATCCTGCCCTGCTCTTTGACCTGCATCCTGCTGTACTCTTCCCCTGGGTGCAGGTGTGAAATTCCAGTCTGTGCTTTGACCTGAATCCTGCTGTACTCTTCCCCCTGATGGTGGGTGTCAAATCCTGCTGTGCACTTTGGCTAGCATCCTACTGTTATCTTCCCCCTGGGTTTGGGGGTGCAATCCTGGTGGGGGCTTTGGCCTGCATCCTGCTGCAGTCCTCCCCTTGGGCTGAGGGGTGCAATCCTGGTATGTGCTTTGGATGCATCCGGCTGTGCTCTTCTGCCTGGCTGTCGGGGTGAAATCCTGCTGTGCACTTTGGTCTGCATCCTGCTGCACTCTTCCCCTGAGAGTAGGGGTGAAATTCCGGTCTGTGTTCTTCCTGTAGTACTTTTAACCATGGGTGCAGGGGGTGCAATCCTATAGGGCGCTTTGGCCTGCATCCTGCTGCATTCTTCCCCCGAGGACTAGGGGGGAAATCCTGTTTTGCTTGTTGTCCTGCATCCTGCTTTTGTCTTCTCCCTGGGTTTAGGGGTGCAATCCTGGTTTGTTCTTCGTCCTGCATCCTGCTGTTCTCTTCCCCCTGTGTTTGGGGGTTCAATCCTCGTGTCTGCTTTGACCTGAATTCTGTTGCACTATTTCCCTGGGTGCAGGGCTGCTTTTCATTGTGGGTTGCTCTTCAGCTTTTGTCCTAGCATGATCCCTCACAGGTCTTGGTGTGCCCTTCAGCCTTGTTCCTGTCATGCCATTGGGGTGCAAGACCTGGTGTGCTCCTCGGTGTGTTCCTGGCCTACTGAGGTTTAACCAGGTTTTGAAAATGCAAATGGTGGGGCATTTGAATGGCGGAGAGGAAGAGAGTCGGCGGGAACGCACGTGGTATTCCACTCCTCTTCTTGGGCTACTAATGGACGAAAATGTGATGTGGCGTCAATGAAAGGATTAAAGCCTTGTTGAAGGCTTTTAAACCTTTTATTCATGTTATGTCACGCCGCAAAATGAACTCCTGTCTGTGAGAGGCATAGACTTGGCCGGGCTCAAATCCCATGATGCTTCTCACACCCTATTGGCCTGGTCACAATCTGATAGTCTGATTACATTTTATAATTCTGGCCCCTCTCTGAGATTTTGTGACAGCAAGATGACACCTGACATTTGGGAAATAACTGAACCGTCTGTGTAGAGGTTACATAAGAAATGATGGGGAATGTTTACCTGGAAAACCCCCTACAATATGTGTTCTAGACTGAAACTCCAGCATTCTAATGTGAGGCAGGCACATTCCTCCATTCTTTGGATACGTCTTTGAATTGACAGCATTGACTGAACACTCCCTGAGATCCATCCCTCATACTGACTGAGGCTGTCTAATCCACAGGTTCCTTCATGAATCTGAAGCCATCTGTACCGTTTATTAAGAGCCCCCAAAATTCTTCTCTGTGCATAGAAGCACCTAACTGAGCAGAGCACCATCCACCACACCTTGTTTGGCAATCTGGTGTCTCTTTGTAGCGTCTAAAGTTTGATCCACCCACCTGATGGCATGCTTGTGGCGAAACAAGCCTTGTTGTCTGGACGCTGCCCCAGCAAGTGATGATCTGGTGCTTCATAGAGCCGAGAAGCCATACTGTATTACACCGTGCACGCTATTGGGGTTGAGAACTCTTTCTGTCCAGAGGAGACCCTTTTAGATAGTCAGTGTACAATCCCTTTTTGGTGAACTCTGTGCATCAAGGGTAAAGCCTGGGGGGGTGTCATGGTCTTTCAGACTTTTCAGTTAAGAGGGGCTCCAGGGGGCCCCCAGCATCTGCCCCCATATTGCCAGTCAGCAGTCTTATTACTTTCGTTCTGGGGCTTGAAATGTGCTCTTTGAAGTGCTTGCCTTACAAGCTGTATTTGCTGGAGCCCTTATGTCTGTCTCTTCACTGGGGTCTACAGAATTGTTATCACTTTATTGCCTTCTAAGATTGGTTCCTTCACATCATCCACTTGCTGACAAAGAAGGATTTAAAATTTTTCAGTGGGCATTTAATGTTTCAGCTCCCTGCTGGCTGACCGTCTTGTGATAATCTATGACTATGAACCCCCATCTGCATTTCTTTGTCTCCATTATCATTTATGCACCCCATGAGTGCCTCAGACTGGCAAGGTATTGAGTGTGTCAAAAACTGCTAATAGTTTAATTCTTAACTGGATATCACCTTAATCAATGATCCCAGACAAGTGATAGGTTTCGGGCCCTGTCGCTCAGAATGTAAAAAGCTATCCTGCTGGTTCTGGCAGGACTCATTGCCCCCCATGCTCTGCAAGTTTTAACTTGCGCCATTGACTCTTTTTTTTTAAATAAAACATTTTTTATTATTGCATAGTTATAACATGGACAAAACAACCAGAAACAAAGGGAAAAAAAAGGCAGCTACAGCAGTTGAGGCCAGCTTGACCAGTCTTACAGTAGTATTAGATCTTGTATCACCATTTACGTAGATATCGACCGTGACCCACTTTGTATGTGTTCAGAGTTACATCACAAGTGTCCGTACACATCAGGGCCCTCCCTCCTCCCACTCCCCCCATATTTTAGAAGCTTTGTTGGGACAGCCTCTTGCATTGTATATCCGTCGTTAGATCATAGCACATGTGTCCATGTCCAGTGCCCATTGCTCCAGCGTCGAAGGCTCCGGCACTCCCCATTTTTGTGCGATGTTGCGCTTCATCAGGGCAGCTGCAGTGTGTAGTAACAGTTCTTCCCATTTATTGAGATCGCTACCTCCCGGTGCACCCAGGATTAGGACCTTCGGGTCCAGTTCCATCGTGCTAGAGAGTACCCTGGCCAGTTCCCAGCAGCAGGCATCCCAGAAGATTCGGATGCGGGGGCATGACCACAGTATGTGGAAGAAGGTTCCCTCCTCCTCCCCACATCTGAGACAGTTCGGGTTCATAGCCCTTTTCCAACCATACAATGCAGTTCTAGGGTAATACACTCTGTGCAATATTTTGAGTTGCACCAGTCTAAGTCTAGAGGAGATGGCCGCCTCCTGTGGGTGCATTAGTACCCGGATCCAGTCCTCGGGGTCGATATCCCTTACATCCCTTTCCCATTTGGCCTTTAAGCTGGTCAGTTCAGGAGAAGCAAAGGATGTGATGGCGTTATAGAGGATGGATGTGCATTTGGTGGGGATATACTCAGGCAATATATTGCGTTCAATAGGTGTGTAATCCAGGATATTGTCATCTGTCGGCATGTGGATTCTCAGGGCATGGGACATTTGCATGTGGTGGTACCTCTCTGTGTCTGGGAGTTGAAATTTGAGTTGCAGGTCCGCAAACGGGGCCAGATTCCCGTCTTTTAAGACATCCCCCACTTTCAGAATCTCGGCCCTCACCCAGCATGGCCATGGCTCAAATTTCTCAATTTCCCTCAGGTTGCCGTTTTGCCATAGGGGTTGCGCCGCCGTTATTTTATTCCCCCACCCCACAAACGCGTGTAAGTTTCTCCAAATGGTGGTAATATGTGCCTTCATTGTTGGCGGAGGGGTTTCAGGGGGGTTGATACAGTAAGTGTAGTGGATCAGTGTCATGCAAGGCCCCATGTCGGCTCTAATATGGGGTAATTCCCGGTCCCCATGTAGTAGGTCATTGACCACCACGAGTTGTGAGGCCCAGTAATAGTTCTGGAGGCAGGGCACTCCTATCCCACCCTCCCAGACCGACCTCCGACCTCTGAAGTATAGTCAGGGTAATACGTGGTTGGCCTCCACCCCATAGAAGCTCCCTGAGAAGAGCTTCCACCCGGTCGAATTCAGATTTTGGGATCTGCAATGGGGCGTTCTGAAGGACGTAGAGGAATCGCGGAAGGGCCATCATTTTAAAAAGTGCGGCTCTGCCCATGAGGGTCAGGGGGAGAAGCTACCAGTGGTGAACGTCATTGGACAACCGTCAATGATTGGTTGGAGATTGTGCATGGTGTAGCTGGTAAGATTTGTTGTTATCCAGATCCCAAGGTATCGGAAGCAAAGCTGCTCCGTACGGTATGGGCATTCCCGTAGGTTAGTCTGTCCTCCTCCCTTCACCGGGAAGAAAACTGATTTCTTCTAGTTGATCCTTAGGCCACTAAATTCCCCGTACTGGACGAGCATCTGAGTCACTATGGGGCAAGTCTGGGCAGGGCCTCCCAGATATACCAGGAGGTCATCCGCGTATAGGGAGATTCGGTCCTCGTGTCCCTCTGGCCATCTCAATCCCATCCAGGATGTACTCTGGCGGAGTCATATGGCGAGTGGCTCAATCGCGAGAGTGAAAAGAAGGGGGGAGAGGGGGCACCCCTGTCGCTTGCCCCTGCCCAAGTAGAAGGATCGAGAGGTCCACCCATTCACCCTGATTTCCGCCTGAATGTTTGTATACAGCAGCTTCACCCATCCCAGAAACCCTTCACCAAACCCCATACATTCCATAATCTCCCAAAGGCTATCCCATCAGACCGAATCGAAGGCCTTCTCAAAGTCGATTGCCAGAAGGGCAAGTGGGCTGTCAATGATGGGAGCCCGTTCTAGTGCCAAGTGGAGCCGGCGCAGATTCATTCGGGTTGACTTGTGTGGCATAAAGCCACACTGGTCCGGGTGTATCAGAGTGTCAGCAACCGGACCAGGTGTAGCCTGTTGGCTAGAAGCTTAGCGAGGACCTTGGCTTTGCCGTTGATTAACGAGATTGGCCTGTAGGAGGCACATTTTTCCTGGGGCTTGTCAGGTTTAGGGATAACCACGATGGTAGCCTTACACAGGTCCGGCGGGAGGGTGCCTTGTTCCCGGGCGCTCAGTAACATTTTATGGAGGGAGGCCGTTATATTGTCCCCGCCCAGCTTCTGGCAAGTTTCGACTGGGAACCCGTTAGTGCCCGGCGTTTTCCCAGTCTGCAGTTGTGCTAGTGCTTCGCCTACCTCGGCTTCCGAAAGATCAGAGTCCAGAGCTGCCCTCTGTTGTACTGAAAGAGTTAGGAGTAGTATGCCATTTAGGAGGGTTGGGTCCAGCGCCGAGGTTGGGGCCTGGTATAGTGCTTCATAGAATTGGGCAAAGGCCTCTGCTATCTCGGCGTCCGACTGGTACCTTTCACCCCATGGGGTGATGATCTCCCAGACACAGCGTTGTCCCTTATCCCTTCTTTCCAACCAAGCAAGCATTCTGCCGGCTTTGTCCCCATGCTCGTAAATTCTTGCTCTGGAGTCCCAATGGGCTTGTTTGGCATTGTCTAGCAATAGGTTTCGGAGGTGCTCGGTGGCCCGTTTGAGGGACAGTTGGGTCTGAGGGGATGGGTCAAGGATGTGTTCGTTCTCCCTTTGGGTCGGTTCTCCCTCCGCCTTCGCTATGCCCTGGAGTCTCTCCTTCCATTTGTTCGCTACCCAGGAGATTAGTGTGCCTCGCAAGACGGCCTTGTAGGATTCCCAAACCACTACCGAGTCCTGTTCTCCAGTGTCGTTAAGCTCGAAGTACTCGATGGAGACTTCAGCAAGGTGGTCCACAAGCTCGGGGAAACCCAGGTAGTAATTGTTTAGTCTCCACGTTCTAGGGGGGAAGCACCCTGTATGTGGATTTCCACAAGTAGGGGTGAGTGGTCCAAGACTCCCCGGGGGAGTAAGTCAGCTGACAGTGCTCTGAAAAGATCTGTGTGCGGAAGAAAGAGATAGTCAATCCTGGAGAAGGAGCTGTGGGCTCTGGAATGGAATGAGTACCCCCTAGTATCCGGGTGCAACTCTCGCCACACGTCACAAAGACCCAAGGCAGACGCAAAGTTAAACAGCCTTGTGGGGATATCCGGGTTGCGCTGTCTGAGATGGGTGCGGTCAGTGACGCTGCACATGACATCATTAAAATCTCCCCCCAGAACCCACTTATCAGGTTGGTGTTTGCCTATGAGGGTGGTCAACTCATCCAATAGTTCCTGGCCCAATCCGGGCGTGGAGTATATTGAGACAAAAGCGACACTCTCATTCCACCACGTTCCCAGGATTAGCACGTAGCAACCCCGGGGCTCCTGTTCCAAGCATTGGAGGACAAAAGGGATGCGTTTATGTATGAGAATGAGAGTACCCCTAGATCCCATTGTGTATCCCGCATGGAAGGCGGCCCTATAATTGGTGCGCTGGAAGAGGGAGCAATTCGATCCCGCTAGGTGCGTTTAAGATAGCAGGGCCACGTCGGAGGAGTGTCTGCTGAGTACCTGCTTGATCTGGCGACTTTTAATCGCGGAGCCCATCCCGTTTACATTCCAGGTGAGCACCTTGAGGGATTTGAGGCGTTCAGTCGGAGTCGACTGGGATTGTATGGGTGCCATCTAGTAATCTAGCTAGAGGGTTGGGTGGGTGTCTGGCGGGGAAGGTGTCCCCGTTTATGGTGATGTATTGTGGTGCATGCCTTAAGTGGTGATTGTTTTGCTGTCTGGACAAACTGCGGCCTCGTCTTGCCATGAACCATAAAAGTCCCTGGAGCTTGCAAGAGTGCACTGCTCCTGGGGCAACAAAGAACTCTTCACAACTTTCCCTTCCCTCCCCCCCCATACTCCACCCCAACACGAAGTACCTGTAGCCCCAACATTGCTGACACTTAAAAGAGGTAGGGTGTCAACTTAACAGACCCTTGATCAAATTAAACTAAAGAAATTGGGAGGGGCCGTAACTTTTCCCCAAGTGCGAGGGCGGTACGCCTCCGCTAGCCGCATTATAAAGGTATAAATGCCTTATGTAGGTTACTATGGCATAGCTCTGCACAGTCCACAGTTCAGTTCTGCACCTGCCCGTGGGATCTGGTTCTTCGTTGGGGAACTAACCAGGGTCAGTCCCCATCATCCGCCGGCCTGTTCGGTGAGGGTGGCTGACCCGGCACCGGACGCTGGTCCGCTGGTGTTCTGGGGTTTCTGCCCCTGTTGGTTCGAAGTGTCGACCAGTCCCCCTCAATGTGCTGCTCTGCCCACTGCCAGGCTTCCTTAGGATCATTAAAATGGACCGTTGTGCCATTATGATAAATTTTCAATTGAACAGGGAAAAGCAGGCCATATTTGACTCCTAGCGCTTGAAGTTGTCTTTTAAGCTTTTCAAAGGATTGCCTCGCCTTCTGCACCTCCCTCGTGTAGTCTGGGAAGAAGGCTATCTTAGAGCCGTTGAAGGTGATCTTGCCTTTGGTTCGTGCAAGGTGCAACAGTGCGTCGCGGTCCCGATAATTTAGCAGCTTTGCTATCACGGTTCGTGGGGGAGCGCCGGGCACGGGTCTGCCTGTGGGCATTCGGTGTGCCCTTTCTATAGAGAAGAATTTAGAGAAGGATTGCTGGTCGAACAGATCCATCAGCCACTGCTCCAGGAAGAGCTCTATGCAAGGACCTTCGGCTTTCTCGGGAATGCCAAGGATTCGAATGTTATTGCTCCTGGATCTGCCCTCTCCCTCTTCGACTCTTGCCTCCAGGATCTTGAGCTTGGCTGAGACTCCTTGGAGTTGTTGTTGCACAGCGTGTAGCCTGTCTTCCGTGTTGGAGATTCGCTGTTCCGCCTCTCCAGTTCGTGCTGATAGCTTCTGCAAGTCGTGTCGAAGGAGGGATACATCCAAGCTTATTTCGTCCATCTTCTGCTCCATTGATGAGCGGGAGTCCGCTATGGCTGCCATGACGTCTCTTAGGGAGAGCACGGGCGCAGGGTCCACCTCTTCAGAAGGCGACGGTTGAGGTTCCAGGGATTGTGATGGGGGATTGTACACTGGTCAATCCTGTTTTACACAGTGGGCCTCTTAGCTTTGTCCTTCCCCATGCTTGCTGCTAGGCCCTGCGGGCGTGCTTTTGTGTCCAGAACCTTGTCCAGTTGCTCGAGGGGTTGTCTGCCCAGGCTTATTGCCCAGATCAGTATGTTGTTGGTGGCACTATGGCAGGGTTAGGAAGCCACCTCGTTCCGTGGTGGGGGGGAGAAGGAAATCTAACCAGAGTAGTTCTTCCTTTATTGCAGGGCGCCGAGCGACGGTAGGCCCTAGGCCCTGGTGTCAGATCCGTGTTTGCGGCTGTGGTGGTCTGTCCGCTCTGCTCTGCAGGCGTTGATGGGCCGCACAGGCAGGTTTCACGCTCTTAATCGGGTTGTGTGCATTGATTTCCCACTCCGTTTCCCTTTTGGAAGCCCAATGTCCGCTTGAGGGAGGCGGGGGGGTGTAAAGAGTTCTGCCCCCAGTGATTCGCCCTGAACGGCAGTGGGTCACCCCACCGTCTGCTGCTTATTTCGGCGGCGGTAGTTGTATCAGGAGGGAGATGGCCCTTCCGTAGGTTATATGCACAGTTGTATCCTTGCTCGCCCCTGGTTTTCAGTGACCTCCCAGTATTATTAAGGTTGCCTTGTGTGGGGGTCAGGGGGACCTGATATTACTGTGGCCTCCAGTATACGCAATGCACATGGGCGGCTGGGAGCTCCTGATGGCTCCTGTTGGTTCCCCTGGAGGTCGATGTGCCCACGGGTGAGCCGTGCCTCCAACGCACGTGGGTGCGGCAGCCAGGGGTTGGGATCAAGTTGGGTGTTTGAGTCCTCCTTTCGATGTTGTGTGTCCTAGAGCGGGGAAGCCCAGCTCCGCGTGCGATGCCCACAGAGCGGGAAAGCAGCTGGGGCGTGCTTCGCACGGGGGACTCTGACGCAGGCACTCACCGGTGGGGGCAGACTCCGCCGTCAACAGGTCGCTGCGGCGGTGCTCGGCCGGGCCCCTCCTGTCTCCTCGCACCCGGATGGGCAGCCCGGGTCTCCGACTCCGCCAGTCCGGGATCCTGCAGGTCTCCGCCTCCGCTCCCCTCCTCTGCCACTCCTTCGGCGAAGGCCTCCGGGTCTCTGCCACCGGCGCGGGCCGGCGTCCGCCGTGGCAATCTCCGTTCCTGGGTCCTCGGTCGCCTCTGGTGCTTCGGCTCCGCTCGATGGAGTCAGGCTGCTGATGTCAGGGCCGCTCCGACTTGCAGTCAAAGCGCGCCTGTTATTCCGGCGGCCATCTTGGTTGCCTGGTGAGTTGTTTTGGTGCCGCCATCACCCGCTCCTGGTTTTGCAGCCCGGGCACGTTACGGGCTGATTTTGGACACAAATGTGCCCCAAGACGTCATGCACCGGTGGATGTACTCTGGGGGTGGGCAGGTGCTGGTTAGCGGGAGTTTGGGTCAGGATATTAGCCGCGCCAGCGGGAGCTTTCCAGGCGCACATCTACCGCATCTCGCAGTTGGCCACGCCGATCGCCATTGACTCTTTTGATGTTGCTTACTAGACATATGCACATGGAACGCACGCCTTTATCACAGCACCATGGGACCATGTATTCATATGCACTCATCCGCAGTTCATCAGTGGATTCATGAAAGCCACTGCAAGATGAAGAATAACAAAAATGTGATCCTGATTGTCAGGGGGTGGGAACAAATACCAGTGAACCGTATGCCTCTGGCTAGATTCCCTGGGCACACTCATTGCTGATTAATGGGGTTCCAAATCTAGGGCTCATTATCAATGAAGATCTGGTGCATGACCTTCATATAAATGCACCGGCACAATCCGACTTGAGTTTACACCATTTTGACCCCTTACAATAGAGAGTAGTTCACCACAGCAACAATGTTTCCTAAACATGGCTACTCCAACAGCTCACATGTCACACCAGCAACAATATCTCTGAGACGTGACTCCTCCAACAGCTTAGAAGCACAGGTTACCTCAGCAACAATATCTCGAAGACCAGACTACCCTAACAGCTTTGAAGCACAGGTCACACCAGAAACATTATCTCAAAGACCAGACTACTCCACCAGCTTAGAAGTACAGGTCACACCTGAAGAGGGTGACCTGAATGTGGCTCTCGTTGCACATACCCCACCCTCGTCTCGACGACAGAGAAATGAAAGATGTACCTCATTTCTGGCCCCATTCTCCCCATCATCGATGTACCACAGATGTTAGAAATGCTGTTCTCTCATACAGCCATTTAGACCCTATCATGATGACATCACAGAAGAGATAGGTTTGCAGTGAAAGGAGCAAGTGGACTGACTGTGACCATGCAAGCTGATGACATCACGACTGAGACTATGACATAGATGCGTTAGACATGAAGCACATATGCACTCCTGCATGTAGTTACGCATACACTTAGATTAAATGCTCATGGGCATTAAGGACATGCTTATGACCCACCTAGATAAGAGCCCAGACACACCTATGCTATGCAGTAATCGCAAGTTGGACAATAATACACATAAACTGCTTGCTGACGGTAATTACCACTAACATGAATGGCCATGTAAATCAAGATGGAAGCCACAGCCACATTGAAAGGAAAGGAAGGCACTGAAAGGGCTCGAGAATACAGAAAGAGACCAGACATGCTCATTTTTCACAGATGCACAGCCCAGGCTGTCAGTGGAGCCAGTGTGCATATTCTTGCCAAGGACACCAAGAGAGAGAAAGGTTCATATTAGCAGATGAAATAGGACACCTGCATGTGTAGAAGCTGGAAATGCTCATAAATGCAGGCAGGAGAATTAAGTTGGTGGTCCCTACACACGTGACTTAAACCTGAAAGACAAAGCCTATTCATTTGATCCAGACAGGGACCGCTGTTCCCATCCAGCCAAAGGCAGATAATACAAAAATAATACCAGGTTCTGTCTCAAGGCCTGGAGGATCGGCGATGGTAACTTGTTGGGTACATGCATTACCTTCCAAAACGTCAAACCTGAGAACACCCTCTCTAACCAATCCTTGCTCACCTCCCACGCTGACTTACACTTTGTTGCACAGTCCAATGACAGCTCATTAACCTGACATACCTGTAGTTGCAATATTTAGGAGGTGGTCACAAGAGGAGCCAAGAGATATGGTTTAACCAATAAGGGTACTAACCCCATATGTATTCTACATGTATTCTGCCTCACTAACTAATCCCAAAACACCAGGACAGGCCTGGAATAGATGAGAAAGTATTGGAGAATACTGTGTTGTCCATAACTTGATCTCTGTTATGAGAGCTTTCAATGAACAGTAACATTTGTACATTGTTGGACTCTTCTGTTTTTGAGTGTGGGGTGTGTCCTCGGCTCAGTTCCTCTTGCTTGTAATTAGGGAGATTAACAATCCCACGCTTTATTTCAGGTGGTATCAGAGGACGGTCACTAAGAACCTCGGCAAACATTTGTTTGCCCGCTGTGTGTCTGAAGGGATGCATCGCGACCCACAAGGACCGGACCACTGTCAACGTGTGTAAACTGTGACGGTCTTGATGAAATTCCTGTCCGCTCCCCTTGGGACATCGAGCAGACCAGAAGGCAGACTGGCAGATTGTGGGAGCGACGGTATCCAAGGGCTACAGTGAATCCAGCGAGTGTAAGTATGAGTCCAACCATCTGACAAATATTGGGGGGAAAGTTGTGCTGTGTTTTTTTTTGTTTTTATGTTATTTATGAGAGATTACCTGTTTCCAAGCTGTAGCTAGGTTATGGATGATAAGATGATTCCCTGCAGCTAGCTGTAAGCATAGGTTGTGGAAGGTGGTACCTTATAGTATAGAAAAAATAAAAAAGGAAAAAAAAGACACACCAAAATGGTTGTTAATAGGACATAGCGCATTGACATAAGAGTGGTGGCCCGCAGGCGGGCAAAGAGTTGTTAGTGAGGGAAAATGAAAAGAGGCGTTGTTATTTAGCAGGTCCAAGTGATGGTGAAGCTTTAGAAAACAAAAGGTGGAAGTACCATTTGGGTTGGGCTCGAAGAGCACCTGGAAGGTTGTGGCTTGGGCTTTGAGGGCAGAGACTAGAGTGAAGGCGGTGTTCGCAATACATCCTAAATTATGGTGTTAAGTCGGAGAGGGTGGTGGAGTGGACTAAAGGTTGTTTTGTTGTGGAGAAGTTTATTAATTGTTCATAACGATTGTAAAGTTGAAAATTGCATTGTTCGAAGTGTGTAAAAAATCCTGATTCAAAGTCAAGTAATTAGCGACAGTCAGAAATTGATGTGCCATCATGGAGGATACACCCCTTAAACATTTGTGCAAGTCCATTCTGCGGTATCAGGACAAAATCTGCAAATATACCATGGAATTGTCTCGCTATACTGTGGGCAAAATGGCAAAGCCATGGCCCCGGGAGTGCTCCCTTTTGAAATCTGTGCTGCAACACATGACTACATATTTACATGCTGCATATAAGGCAAAGAAACTGAGTGGCAGATTAGCAATACGAATGATATGGAAGATGTTTGAGGACAAGGAAGAGGACCCACCCAAGAGGCAATGGATGCTCAATCAGCAAGATGCAGGGGGTGAAGTGCCCACGACTCCTCCTTCTCCTCCTCCTCCTCCTCAAGCCACAGACCCTCAAACAGGGGGCCAGGGATTTTATCCCTTAAAGGAGTTAAAATCAGCGGCAGAGTACAATGACCCTATGTATACACCTCCAGTTTATAGTAGGGAAGACACACTTAGTGGTGCTAAACTGGAGAATAAGAAAACCAGGACTATCATTAATGAGTGCAAGGAGCGCAGTGACTTACAAGCAAAGTTGATGGGGGTGACAGAGTGACACTGGGATGTAAGCAGGATGCCGACGCAACGGTTCCACCGAATGAGTGGATAGGAGGACAGATACCGTTCATACTCGACGTAAAAAGGCGTAACAGCAAAGAGACCCAGAAGAGGAGGATAAGAAACAAAGAGAAGAGGAAGAGGACAGGGAATTGGAGGAGGTAATGGAGGAGGTGAACAGAAAAGAAAAGGAGGAGAGAAAGGAGAAGGCAGAAAGAAATAGAAGAGAAGGTGATGAGAAAGGCTGAGGAGGAAAAGGAGAGGTAGTTGCAATTAAGGCTGGAGAAGAGGAAAGTGGAGATTGCGAGTATTGTTAAAGAATGTTGGTGCAGGGAAGAAGAAGAGAGAGACAAAAGACAGGTGCGGGAGATAGAGAGAAGTTGAGAGAGACTCCTTAAGGAGGTAGAGGACATAATGGCAGGGCCTGAATGTCTAGATGACAATGAGGAAGCGGGTATACAGAGGAGGATCAGGATAATGTATAGAAGGCTGCGATGCCCCTCTGAGGGGATAGGCCTAGAGAGGGAGACACAATGGGACAGATAGGAAGATATAGAAAGTGGAAAGCTAGAACCCGAGGTGCACCTTAAGCACTCTGAAGGCAGATCGCATAGCGCAGACGAAGTCACACTATATGCGCAGAGGCTGAGAGCGTTACCAGGATGAAAGAGAAATAGTATGACAACAGCATTTACAGTTACAAAAGAAGGGAAATATGACAAAGGTATGGGGATAACACAGTTTCCGCTGATAGAGGAGGGTGGCGGGCGACCACAATAAATACTTGGCAACAGATGGACAAAGATAATTTGAGGTGTAAATTGCCCTCGTTGACTGCAGCAGTGGGGAAATGGATTTATGAATTAGAAAGACTGACAGCAGAGACGACAATAGCAGTAGGTGACATGAAGAGCTTACTCACCGCCATTCTTGGGGAGGTAGCTGAAAATGTTTGTAAATAGGCAGGATATCCCAGAGTGACAGCACAGAATTCAGCACACTATGGAGTGCTGTTTAACAACTGCAGAGCAGCCATATGGCAGGCTCTGAGAGTGCAGTACCCAGACACATTTGACATTTACACAATCATGGCATGCAAAATGTGTGAGGATGAAGACCCACTTGAGTGAATCCTGGAGATATAAGAACTTTGCGTCTTGACATGCTTAAACTGTGTAACAAAACTGTGGGCTTATTTTACCACATATTCAGCCTGGGATTGCCAGAGCAGGTGCAGATGCAATTGAAAGAATTAGTGGGAATGGAGATGAACCTGTGGTTGGAAATTCAGCTGACAATAGTACATTATTGTAGGCTAATGCAGGAGAATGCAAGACAGAAGCGCAAAGAAAGAAAACAGGAAGAAGTGAAGTTAGTGCAGAAAAAAGTATCAAAATATACAATGGAAGGAGCAATGTTAACAAGCAGAAAGGGACTGGTTACCCAAAACACCCAGTATCAGCAGCAACCGGCAGAGGGGAACTTCGCAGGAAGGGGGGCACTAACTATGGGCTGCAGGGAAGAGGAGAAGTGCCCATGGGAAGAGGAGCAGGGTACCCAGCACAGCAGGGGGGAGACAGGCACAACGGGGGACAGCCCAGACCCATGGGAGTCCCACCCCAATGTTGGTTATGTGGTAAGATTGGCCACATATCACAAGTGTGTAGAAGCAGAGGAGGAACGCCACAGAGTGGGGGGGGTAACATACCCGCCAACATATCACACTGAGCAACCTGACAATATTATGCCCAAGATCACACACAGACGCAGACATATCCGCCACAAATGACACCAGCACAACACGCACCGGTCCAATCACAACAGCCCATGACGCATGCACCACAAGCACGGGTGTACACACAACCACTGCAGACAGCATCCCAAGTATGCTGCAGCTGCGAGACACATGGACTCCACAGTACAGACTCCCACACAAATACTGCGGGATGCAAACATAGTGGGAGGGAATACGTTTACGGGACAGGGATGACTTTATACCCACAATAGGACAACCCACAGATTGATTCAATGTGTTGAATCCTATCTGTTACACCCAACCTCAGTGAGGAACCACGTGTAGGGGTAACCATAGGTGACAAAATGTTCTCTTTTCTCATGAATACGCGGGTGACTGGGTCCTGTATTAGGGAGGGGAGCTACCCCATGTCTGGCATTGCCATGAATGTTCAAGGTTTCTCTGTAGCTACAGATTTGGTTCCGTTTACTGATGAATTGCCCATCTCCACTGAGGAGCATGACCTTACCATGCCACTGTTATTTTCACACTAGACGCCAGTTAAAATAATGGACGGGACATGATGAGTAAACTCAACATGACCATCTTGTTTACTGAGCAAGGGATAGTGTGTTCTACCCCAGGAATCCACTACATGAATGTGCAGGAGTTCACTCATGCATTCTGCGGGCAGACTTTACAAAGGGGGGTGCCCGTAGATCCCAAATTATTTCAGAATGCGGTGGAAGTGCTGCTAGCATGGCTTCCAGAAATATACAACAAGCTACTCTGCTTGCCAAACAAGGATTTGTTTAGACCAGAGACTCCCTTACAAGAAGAGAAGAGGAAGGACAGTTGTTACCATTAAATTAGAGACAGCTATAGTGAGAGACGAGAGAGTAGTTCTACACGGGACTGACGATACGGGAAGAGCTTGGAGAGCAGTAATAGCAGTAGGTGAAGGATACAGACTGACTGGCCTAACAGACGAAGAATTGTTCCGGGATTACTATTAGGAATTTGAGACAGTGTTATTTTTTAGCATTACTTGCTGGATGAGAATCCATTAGGTTTATAGTGATAGTTTCGACAGTCAAAGTTTCGACTTACCAAAGTTCTGACACAAAAGCATCGAAATAAAAACATTTCAAATGCATTTTCTATTCTTATTTTTTTAATGGGGGGTTCTCCCCAAGTCCCTCATTTTCTCTTTAAAACGAACTATTTTTTCTACACGAACAAAAAAAAAAAACATAACATGAAAAAAATTGCTTTCGAAACTTTTTTATTCAAAACTTTGTATTGTGAACTTTTGTATGTCGAAACTTTTTTTTCGAAAGCATGACTGGACACCATCCATTACAGGGAAGTCCCACAGAGTATGGCCCTAATTAAAAAGACACTACTGCCGTTACTTGAGAAAGACCTAGCACAAATACTGTTGGCCAACAGCCCATATGACATTGGCCTGTTGAAAGGGGTAGGAGCTGTCAAAATCAAGCTCAAGCTTGGGGCGATCCTGCCAAGAACAAGGCAATACCCTCTATCCAGGGAGGCAGACAAAGACATTTTTGAGACAATCTCAGCACTAGTGCAGCAGGGAGTTTTAGTGTCATCAGACTCTCAGTTTAACACTGCTGTGTACCCGGTGAAGAAGGCGACAGGAGGATTGTGGCATTGTATTCAGGATTTGCAACCCTTGAACAATATTGTTGAAGCAGTGTTCCCTTTAGATCTCAATCCAGCAACTCCCCACCCAATAAATGCATGCAAGCGCTCAGCATGATATTGCAAGAAGTGTATATTTCATTGCCCATTACCCAAATCATAGAACTGCAGGGGCATGCACCAACAGAGTAGAAGGAGCTATGCATGAGAAGGGAGTTGAGGAAATGTGGAAATAGCAGCGGGTGGATGCGTATGTTGTTTCTGATCTATGTTACTTGTTGCATATTAATGTTGTGCATACCTGTGTTTCTTATGTATGTCACATGTCACATTTTAATGTATTGGATGTCACTTGGTGCATTTTAATGTATTGCATGACTTCTCATTTCGACAAATGTATTTCACTGTATGTGACCGCCCTGGCCCAGAAACAGGGGATTGCTGCATTTCAATGTATAACATGAAAATTGTTACCACCCCAGGCACAGCTAACAGCTAGAAAAAAAGAACCCCTGTGGGAGACACATAGGTTTTTCATGACTCTGACCAGCCATCTATCATTATTCTCACTCAGTCACACTCCATTCAGAAAGGTTCTACCTGTATAAAAATCATCGTACTAAAAGGTTTACAGTATAAACATAAATGTTTTTTTATATAACATATTATATGACAGGTTATTTATAACACTCTTAATACCCAGAGGTTTCTAAGCGCGAACATGGGGATTGAACCTGTGTTGCTTCGTGTTGTCTTGCTTCCAAGGTGAGCATGTTGCCCCTGAGCTATCCTCCCGATATATTAAAACACTCAATATGACCAAAAGACAGTTTCAAGTCCACTCTCGGTGTGCTACTTTTCACAGAAATGGGTGATGGGGTTATTAAAAGTGACTCAGAAAATAGCTTCAAACAGAAATTTTACTAACAGCGGCCAGTTATACAGCCAGTGAATCACCTCTTCCTAAGGTACTCTTCCTCTCCCCAGCCCCTGCATGTGTACCCAGTTGTCCCCATCCTTTGATCTCCCCCTCCCCTTTCGGTCACGTGAACTTTCCTGCTCCCCAAGGGGGCATGCCTATGCTCTGCTATTTCGGCTCTTTCCTCCCTGGACTCATGAGAACCGCTGTTGTCACCACAGGGGTGGGTGAGGGAAGCCCTTCCATCTCCTTCCTATGCTGTTGTCCCTAGCTGTTTGCCCACCTTTCATGTCCCTGCCCCCTTCTTCCTTAGTCCCTTCATCCACCTTCCTGGGACAGCTGTGGAGGAGGGGGCTGTGCATCCTCCATTGTGTCCATGCTTGGATGTTTACCCACCTGTCATGCCCCTACCCCCTTGGTCTCTTCATCCCTTTCTTGCGATAGCTGTGGAGAAGGGGGCTGTGCCTGCAGTGTTAGCCTACCCGCCCCCCCTGACCCTGTGAATCTCCACCCTTTTCCCCTGTCTCTTGGACACTGGGAAATATTTTGACCTCCTGAGAAACTCTTCTCCTCCTCCATGGAGGGGGGAGTGATAGCTGTGGAGAGGGACCTGTGCCTGCATGTGTCATCCTACACCCTGTCATAATCCCTGCCCGCTTCCTTCTTGGACCCTGTGGGCAGGCTCTGCAGGGGTGGAGCAACAGCCTTATAAGTGGACAGAGAATCAGGGCTCAGGCGTGGGGGGGGACGGGGGAGCTCCAGAGACCCAAGCAGGTACACTTCTCCCAAATTGGCATACTCCCTTTCCATCCCCTTGCACCCCTGCCTCTGCCTCTCTGCCTCTCTGCCCCCCTCTCTCTCTCTCTCTCTCTCTCTCTCTCTCTCTCTGTCTTTCTGTGAGGAATTCAACCATCCGCACAGGGAATGGGCGCTCACCTGGGCTTTTTAAACATGTTTTAAGAAATGGAATGATGGGAGATCAACCCTGGAAAAGATGTGGGGCTAATCCACACACATTTTCTTATGCTCGCCGCACAACAAAAACATAGGGCCTCATTACGAGAGGGTCGGTAAGGGGTTAACGGTGCTGATAAAGGTGCCGGCGCCGTTAACCCCTTACCGCCCCATTACGAGGTCCCTAGCGTGACCCGCTCTGGACGCCTGGTTTCACCAGACGTCCTTAGTGGGTCCCGCGAGGGGACCAGCATCCTAAAAACGGGCCCGTCATTAACGGGCCTGTTGTTGGTATGCTCCCCATTTCCATTTGAGCCCTATGGGGGCTCAAATGGGAATGGGGATGGTCCGGGTCTGGGGTCCCTGAATGGGGACATACTGGGCCCTCCAAGGTCGGAATGGCCCGGTATTTCCCCATTCAGGGGGCCCGGACCCGAGTTTGGAGGCAGCCATGCCCTTATTAAGGGCATGGCTGCCTCCAAACTCGTAATGAGGCCTATAGTCAAGTGTACTCTGGAGGGACACAGCCACAGGCGCAGTCCTCCTTGTCACATTTAGCTGGAATGTGACAGTCAGGAGTACATGAAAGCATCTAAGGAAGGGGGAAGGCAACACCTTCCTCCTGCCATGGCCTGCCTAATTCAATATCAAAGACTCCAAGGATCCACCCTGCCCAATGTAGTTCTGTGTGGTGGCAGCGCATAATGGTGAGAGTTAATTGAAGCAGGCATGCAAAGAGGTCTGGTCACAGAACTAACAAAGGGCAGGAAACCGCAACACCTCTATGATATGCAATGTGTCAGCTTGAAGCTAGCTCCCACCCCCCTGTATGAAGGGCAGTGAATGTCGTATCTGTACAACTGTTTACAATAGGCAACCCTTGCAGGGGTGGCCCTTTCAGATCGAAGAATTATGTAATTTGATGGAGCCAGAAAGTCTGTTTTCGACACAATCTTCAAGGGAGATCTGTGCTTTGATCAGGAGCCACAGAGAGCTCAATTGACCAGAGAGACACTTTGAGCCACAACAGACAGGAAGATGGGTGGGACCTAGTAGTACATGTTTTCTCCCTTTACCTTTCCTGCTGAAAAGCACTCTGGTTATGACCTCACGCATAACAGAAGATTGTTGGCGGGGACCCAGGATTGGTCCATTAAGGTAGGCTTAGCCTGCACCAATCCCTGGGGCCCCGTTGGGCTTTGAAAGAGGGTTGAGACCCTCTTTTGGCAGATCATCTGAAGACTTTGCAAGGAGTAACAAGAAGGACTCATTTGGACCCTGGCTGAAGGTACAGTCTGCCTTACAGCTTCTGCCAGTGAAGGAAGGCCAGGATTTCCAGGAACGAAGCAAGATCCCTCCCCTAAACATCTCCCAGCGAACAGAGGGAGATACCGACCTCAGCGGACCCATCCAGCAGCTCCAGAACTGGTACCCAGCCAGCATACAGTGTGCCCTGCTAGGTTCTGCCAGTAAGCTTCCTAGGTGGGAAGTTCCAGAGAGTCTCTGACCAAAGGACAAGGCCATTGCCTGCAAACACTCACCTCAGCTTTGGGCCGTCCACCTTAAAGGATGACACGGGCCCAGCGAAGAAGTTAGGAGGAGTGCCACAACAAGCATCAACCAGCATCCATCTTTAAAGGACATTTTGAGGCAGTCGAGCCCTGAAACCGCAACCAGCTGCACCACTGACTGTTGTCACGCTGCAGTCACTAAAGCAGTCCGAGACCCCTCAACCAGCATTCCAGATCCGCCAACCAGCACAGATAGAATGATTCCTAACCACAAGCCGCCATGTAGGCCAGCCGGCAAATGTCCGTCCAGCCTCACTTGCCGAACTGCCTGCTGCCTGATACCCGCTGCTGTCTCCTGTCTTGAACTCAGTCGCAGGAGCTGCAAAACGTCCTAAATCCAACTTGACACTGTCGAGTATCAAGATGATCTCAAGCACCAGGTACATTGTGGTTCTGTCCCCCTGGTCCTTCTCCAAAGGCCCCTAGTGACATTTACAACCCCTGCTCCCTCTGTGCTGAAACAAAATAACCTTGAACAGTTAAGACTGATTGCTTTACTGACTATCCTCCTGTCAGTATCCAGAGTGCATCCCTTTCCTTCGTGAAAATGTCTGTGTTCCTTTACAGGGTGGGTTGTATTTTGTAGTGTGCTAGAACGGTCTGTTGTAATAATAATAAAGTAGATATTTGTATACAACCTTGACTGGACAGTCCCTTTTTTTCATTGGGTAATAATTGTATTTTAGCTATGATACAACTAACCAACGATTCACGACGTTGCGGAGATAAGCCTGCTGTTCCGTTCATGTTACCAAAATTGGACAAGGAGGTTTATAATTTGCTTGTGTTTCCAATCTGTTTGGATCCCTTCTGGTGTATTGGAGGTGTGGGTCTGATTGATGGTTTAAAAACCAATATTCATCCCTGGACCACTGGTTCCCCAGAAGTTGATTCGTCACATTGGTGGCAAGAGGTCGGATCAGTCGGAGCCATGGACACAGCTTAGTCACCCAATGATAAAACTACTGTTGTAGGTAACGTTTAGTCACTGCTAGGTATTAGTAAAAGTCATGGATCTTGACATGCGGTCCGTAAAAGGCATGACCAAGGATGTTGCTGACCAGCCTCCAAGCTTGGGTAGAAGTGAGGGCGGTTGGGGGGAAGACCCCACCCTGTGTACCCGAATGGAAAAGACCTTCCGGCGGGGAAAAATGACGAGGACGATGGCATGAGCAGTGTTTCTCGCCACTCATCCTGCCAGGGCGCAAGTGTGCTTTCTCGACACTCAAGAGTGTCAGTGAGGTCAGGGGCTAGTGCGGCATCCCGCAGGTCCCATAGGCCTCAGCATAGTCTCTAAGTGGCCCAGTAATTGTTCCGGCTGTTAATCAGGTCACTGCTAGATAGCACCTGCATGAGGAGAGGAAACTAGTGCTAGAGGAACAGAAACAGCGGCACAAGGCCACCATAGAGCAGCGCAAGCTGGCGCTTGAAGAGAAGGAGGCCAACAGATCCACCTCTAGCAAAAGCAGCAGTTGTGGTTCAAACCAGAGTGCCTGGGATAAGCCCCAGAGACAAATCCCCAAAGACTTAGTGCAGGCTTATTAATTGGGGAAGGATATTTTTGACTGGTTTGAAGTGCTCGAGCTGGCTTTCCAGCTACAGGAGGTGGATGAGGTACTGTGGGGTGCAGCCCTGATGAGTCGCTTACTGACATCAGGAACTGATGCAATTCTTCAGTTAACATTTAGAGGAGGAGCCAAGTGCATCTACCGAAAGTCTTGTCCCCATTTTGCCTATATGTTGGAAACCGGAAATTGTGACATGCGTATTGCCATTGATGGAACCTATAACGCGAAGAGTCCTTGAAACAAGGTATCCATTGGGAAACACCTATATGATGTACCCAGAGAGAAATTACAGTCTTCTAAAGGAAGTTCCGGAAGAAATGTGAAGATGAGTGAAAGAGAAGACTGGTGAATTCACATGGAACAGAAATGACGCACCCAGAAGAGATGCCATTGAAGAGAGTATATAGACCTTATAGAATCTGATGGCGAAGTAAAGAATTGAGCAACATTTCATGAGCAAAATGAAGATTGCACGTGCGGAGAGCACTGAAGAAAATGCAAGCCATTTTATAATTGTACAGATGTTAAATGTTAAATGTTAGAGGTATTCGTAACGCGCACCGTCACCAACGGAGTTGATCCCCGGGCGCTCTGGCGGCCCTGCAAACGGGAAGGCGGGATGGGTTAGTAGGGTGAAGAGGGAGTAGGATAGTAAGAGGGGTGGTGTTCTGTTGGCAGCTTCATCTCGGTATACACCGTGCGCTGAGCTTTTGGTGCAAGTATCAGAGCAATGTCAGGCCTCGTGTGGTGTTGGTGCGGCTTATGTGTTGTTGCGGTGTGGTGAAGTGCATGCGGCTTGCGGTGCGAGAGATGGTTGTGCAAGTATTTCAGTGCGTTAAGTATGCAGAAAGGTTTGAGCTTCTTGGTTAGTGGGCCAAGTTTTGCATCTAGTCCTCGCAGTATGGCCGGATGCCTAGATTTCTGGACTCCTGAATGGCGCGAAAGCAGCTAGATTTAAGAGTCATATATGGTGGGAGAGGCCTATGCCTGGCAGAGCAATAGTGTATGGTACCATACAATCGCTGGATATAAGAAACAATTGAGCAGTTCAGTACAATCCCAGGACACAGCTAGATCCGAGGGTCTGCTGAGTGGGAGGAAGACCCGCACCTGACAGATCAGTTAAGGTTTTCGCGCTGACGACTTCCTGTTGGATCTCAGGGTGGGGTTGTGGTGTCGTCTTTCCCTATTATCTGAACGCAAGAAGACTAAGTAATCATGAGGCTGGCTATACATAGCGAATAGACGGCAGGCGGTGCCGCCAATATATATAAGTGTGTATAGAATCTGGATGTTCCACGATGCATTTTAGCAAACTAGGACCCTGTGAACAGAAGGGCTGAAAGTGTGGCGCAGTTGAAGAAAACAGCTGACAGCGACAGAAAGGTTGTCTGGCTCAGTGTCAAGGGTTGGGGCAGCCAAGAAACTGGTTATCTATTCCAGAAGATACAATGAACGCGAGAAGCGAGACAAGCTCCTGTTGAGGTCTAATGGAAAAATACTAGAATTGCCACGTTCTATTCATTTAATAGTGTTAAATGCGATGAAGGAGCTCAAAACACAGTCTTCTGTCACATGGTCAGGTTGAAAATAGACTTTGGGCGAGCTACACCGAGACCAGAAGATAAGACCATGCTCACACTCGCGTCTATTCTCAGGCGCAGTGATACTTGCAAGGCCGAGTTCAAAGGACTAATTGAATGGCAGACAGTAGGAGTGATGAAGAATGTTGGGCTAATTGGGTCGGGAGGCATGGTCAAGTCCAACCCTCCAGCAACTGGGGTACCAGCTTGCGTGCTGCTAGCAAGTGGAATATTCCAGAAGGGTACAAGCATGCCAACCAATTGTAGAGGGCCACATAGCAGAGAGTCCTATAGTTTGAAAGCCAACGAAACGTTGTGTATTTTTATGACACAGAAGATGACTTGCACTAGGGGTGGGCATAGCTGTCCAACTGACCTTAGAGACCCAATCACGATGGCATACCCCCATAGAAAGTATACTTAGATGTTACCCTCAAGCCTCTCACAACCCCAAGTAAGTTTTCTTATTTTGCCACAAAGTATGACATCACATATGGCAGATTTTGGTCATAAATATGTGTTTTTTCATATGAATCATTGAGAATGCTTGTGCAGCGTCCGTTGATGCCCGTTGTACACTCTGTTTTAGATACTTGTTAATATAACAGCTAAAAGATGTGCCAACTTCATGAGTCAGTCTGATTATTGGTGTCAGACTAAAATCTGCATCCCCATCCATCCCAGATAGCGCTGCCTCGTTTAAAAGGGCCTTCGGGTTCAAACGCACGAGGAACGGCCCATTTATGAAAGCATGAAGACAGCCCTCCTCAGGAAGTTCTGTAAAACCCGAGAACAGTATCTCAAGAGTTTCAGAGGGCTCGGAAAGAAAAATGGGCCACCATTTGAAGAGTTCACACACTTGTCGTTGAAATATCTGAGCAGGTGGGTGACTGGTAACAAAGTTCACACATTTAAAGGGATGTACTATTTGATTGCGTGTGAGCATGTATTGACAAATTGTGAAGTTGACCTACACCAGCATCTTGTGGACAAGACTATCACAGACCCTGGTGAGCTTGCAAAGGCTGCTGATAGGTTTATGAGTACTCGAGTCCAGAACAAGGCTCAGGCGAACACACGCAAACAGGAAGAGAAATAGGCTGACAAAAAAGTAAACAAGGATGGCAAGGACAAAGGTCCAACCCAATCCTATTCAAAGTCAGGTCCCCAAAAGGGAAATCCCAAAACTCTGTTTCAGCTGTGCACACTGAAAAGAAGAGCGCAGGCACCCCTAACACTGGGACACCTGCGTTTTTATCACCCAAAGGTTATTTTGTGTGTAAGGAGTTGGGCCATAGGAAAAGGGATCCTTCTTGCAAGGGCTTACCCAAGCAAGCCATAGGAAATTAAGAGGCCATCATTAGTGTGGCCTCTTAGAGGAGGACTTCACACTAGACTACGGAGTGGGCAAATGTGGATTGGTTACACTGAGTGGGAACGGTACCGGATCTCCAGAAGAGATCCCAGTTCCCAATAATACTCAACTCTATTTAGAACATGGGTGTATCAATGGACACAAAACTCCTGCGGTCTGAGACACCGCAGCTAGCATCACTGGTGCACCCGGCAGTTAGTATAGACAGGCCAGTATGTTTATGGGCCTGATTGTAGCGTACGTGGGTTTGATGGAAAGAGTAAGTGACCCTTAGCGATATTAGAGTTCAGCTGGCAACGTGAAACGACCCAGCGCCGTGTGGAGGTGAAATAATCCATCCCTGTCCCATGTCTGTTGGGTAATGATCTTCCTGATCCCGAAATAGTAGTAGCGGCTGCCAGATCGAGAGCCAGAGATATCTACAGATTGAAATCTCTCAGAGCCTTAGGGCCTGGAAGGCTTCCAGGGGGCTTGTTGGAAGGGCCGGTGTGGCCGGTAGCCCCTACTCCAGTCCCACAGACTGCTCAGTTGCCTACTCCTGTGGGAGAGGGGCCAGTAGCCACTAAGGACCCTAATTTGGTAGCAGGAGACTCGGTGACTTCAGAGTTGCCTGACGCAGCGCAGGAACCTGAGGTGGAGGACCAGGTGGGCACAGATCTGAAGGGCCTGCCCACGCTGGATGAGTTTGCATCAGCTGGGGGCCCAGATCAGGCTGACTTCTTTAAAGCCAAGAAAGGGTGTCCCACTCTGGCAGGTTTGCAGTAGCAGTCGGAGGAGCAGGCTAAGGCTGAGGCCCCTGGACTGTTCAAAGATTACTGGGAGGATAGGCTCTTGTACAGTGAGCCAAAGGATTCTAAGGGCAAGGGCACCAGAAGGTTGGTGATTCTCCAGTTCCTTTGGGATTTGGCTCACCAAATTCCTTTAGCAGGTCTCTTGGGAGTGAGTAATCCAGCTCAGGGAACAGATACATCTTGGTGGTGGTAGACCCTGAGGTTGTCCCTTTGAAGTGCATCAAAGCCCCTGTGGTTGCGAAGATTCTGATTGGGATATTCTCCAGTCTTGGATTCCCAAAGGAAGTTGTTTCTGACAGGGGATCAAACTTCATATCTGTCAGGAAAAAGATTGGGGGCTGGTGCAGGCGGCGGTTATTTCACAGCTTGGCCAGCCACAAACTACAACTGGGGGTTGCGTGGCTCCGCGCACATCACGCAGTCATTGCTGGCTTAAAACCGTTGTTCCGTCTGTGTCAGGTGCAGATTATTGATATCAGCACATGCAGACGCGGCGTGGGGAACGAGACATCAGCTGAGAAAGGTGGCAGGAACCAGGGAAGCAGTGTGACTGATCTGGGCTTCGCGCCAGTGATCACGTTTGCTCCGCTGAACTAGGTTGAATCGTACAGTGTCTCACGAGGCACCCAGACTTCAGTTAAGTTTGCGCCTCGTTCATGTGTTAATTTCAATATGAGGTCTTGTTGAGGTCTTGTTGAGAGCACGTGCAGCCATTGTTCTTCTAAGTCAGCTCCCAAGGAAAGTTATTTTCACACAAACTGGTGAACGGACAGGGTCTTGGGGGTTCTCAAGGGCTCTGAACTGCAACAAGCAACCGTGGGAAGTAAAACACGGTCATGAGAGAGAGTGTGTGAGAGTAACACACTGTCTAGACTGCTGAGCAGTGGAAGGGAACGTTTTACTGTTGCTAACTTCATGCTTCATGTTCAGTGTTGTGTACCTTTCATGTAACATTTTGCCTAACAGGCCATGAGCCTTTGTCAATCATAAGTCCATGTCAATCATGTGTTTTGTCAATCATGAGGGGAGAATCTCCCTGCTGTTTTGTTTCATTATGTTGCCATGTACATTTTGCTGCCTCTGAGTGTTACATGTCCAATGCTTTGGTTTCTACTGTTCAGGTACAAGGGGGTCTGAGGAATGCATGCAGTAGGCAATTTTCCAGGCAGGTTTGGTTACTATTAGGTTAGGTCTGGTCGCTAGGTGGGTATGCAGAGTATCAAGGTGTGTTTTTCCCTAACAAACCTCTACATATCCAATTTTGTTACCCTAACCCTCTTTCCAGTCCCCCTACTTCCCCCTACCCATCCACAACCTCTCCCTGATCCCTACTCCCCCCAAAGGATACCATATGGTCACGTGTAATTTCTATCATTAGGAACCTGTGCCAACCACGGTGGGAGGGTCGAACGCATTCAGCTTCTGTAGTTAGGGAGGGTTCTGTGGTTAGGGAGGGGGTGTCAATATCCTTCCCATCAGGTTTTGAAAATATCAGTGTATATGAAGGCCATGTGGGAAGAGTGTGGAGTCACCTATAGGGTCTCTTCATCCTTCCATCCACAAATAAATGGGATTGTTGAGCAGTTCAACAAGACCCTGAAAGGCATGATAGGTGACTTGGAAGAGCACCTGAGGAGAACAAGGGATATTCTCCTGCCATGCCTTCTGTTCGCCTTCAGGAAGGTGCCACAGAACGGAGTAGAGTTTAGCTCCTTTGAGCTTCTGTTTGGGCACCCAGTATGAGGTCCCCTCAGACTAGTGAAAGAGGGATTGGAAAGCAAACCCTCATCCTCTACACGAGATGTGGTGGACTATGTACTCAGCCTTCGGTCTAGAATGGCAAAGTACATGGAACAGTCAACAAAGAACCTAAAGGCGAGTCAGTAGCTGATGAAGCACTGGCACGACCAAAAGGCCACAGTGACAGTCTATTCTCCAGGCCAGTGAGTGTGGATTATGGAGCCTGACAAACCCAGTGCTCTTCAGGACAAGTGGACTGGGCCTTACTGTGTGCTGGAAAGGACCTAAACTGATGTGCAGGGTCTTTCACGTCAACTGGCTAAAGCTCCATTATAGCCGGGATGACTTGGTCATGGCATTAGTGACTGACGGAGAAACTGAGGAGGAGGCCGATCCCCTCCCAGTCCTCTTGCACACTGAAGCCACAGATGGGTCAGTAGAAGGTGTCAAACTTGCAACGGACCTCTCAGAACAGCAACTGAGAAACTGTCGCAATTTACTGGGACAGTTTGCCGGTCTGTTTTCTCTGACTCCAGGTCGTACAGATTGGTGCACCCATGATGTGGACACTGGAGATAGTAAACTGGGGAAGAGTAGGAGTCACCGGATGTCTGATAAGGTCAGGGACACCATCAAGGAGGATGTCTCCAAGATGCTGTCCGTTGGCGTGATAGAGCCATCCCACAGCCCCTGGGCTAGCCTGGTGGCACTGGTCCCTAAAAAGACCAATAGCGGGAAGACTGAAGTTCATTTTTGTGTGTATTACAGGGGGCTCAATTCTGTAATGAAGACAGATGCTCACCCCATTCCTCGGCAGATGAGCTCATTGACAAGCTTGCCGCTGCCAAGTACATGGCAGAGTATTGGCAGGTCGGCTTGACAGATGGAGCGAGAGAGAGGTCAGCATTCTCAACCCTGTAAGGACATTATCAGTCCACTGTGATGTCCTTCAGATTGACAAATGCCCCAGCCACTTTTCAGAGGATGGTTAACCAGATTTTGTCAGATCTGGAAAACCTCAGCGTCGCCTATTGAGACGACATTGCTGTGTTCAGCCACACCTGGGAGGATCACTTATCCCACCTGAAACAAGTGCTTCAGATGTTGCTGAATGCAGGTCTGACTATCAAGCCCGTGAAGTGCCAGATAGCGCAAGGCACAGTGACTTACCTCGGTCAGTTGGTCGGTGGATGTAAGAAACAACTTCTCGAAGCAAAGGGACAGGCTATGAAGGATTGGAACATCCCCGCCACAGAGACGCAGGTGAGAGTCTTTTAACGTCCCACTGGGTACTACCAGTCATTCATCAGAGTGTATGGGACCATTGCCATGCCCCTGAATCATGTAACTTCCAAGAGGATGCTGAAGAAGGTAACTTGGACTCCTGCCTGTCAAACCTCCTTTCAGGATTTAAAGGAGTGATTGTGCAGGGCCCCAGTTCTGAAAGTGCCAGACTATGGTCAGGAGTTCATTACCCAGGCAGATGCCTGTGATTTTGATATTGGAGCAGTGTTAGCCCAGCTGAACTCTGAAGGGGTAGAGCAACCCGTTGCCTACATTAGCAGGCGGTTGACAAAAAGGGACAGGAACTGGTCTGTCATTGAAAAAGAGGCGTACGCGATCATGTGGGCCGTAGTGAAGCTGAAACCCCTCTTCTTTGGGTCTCACTTTACAATCCATACAGACTACCAGCCTCAGTGATGGTTAATGGCAATGCCAGGGGACAATCCCAAACTACTGCGTTGGGCCATATCTCTACAGGGATTAGATATGGACATCCAGCACAAGCCAGGCTCCCAGCATGGAAATACAAATGGCTGCAGCTGGTACTTTCACCTTGATTACGAACCAGGCCCTCCATATGTGAGGAATTCGACCATCTGCACAGGGAGAGTGTGCTCATCTGTTTTTTTTTTAAATTTTGTGACAAATGATGAGAGTTCAACCTCGGAAAATGTGTGGGGCTAATCCACACACATTTTCTTATGCTCGCTGCACAACAAACACATAGTCAAGTGTATTCTAGGGGATGCTGCCTCAGTTGTTGCATCAGTTGTTCCAGGAGTTCAGGGCAACTCGAACACCAAATGTCTCCAAATTACAAGATGGGAACTGTTGCAGACATTAAATTCAACAGTAAAGGGTTATACGCTATTAAAGAAGAGCTAAGAGCTGTCCGACTGATGAATGTACAGAACAGACATGTTTGGATCTCCTCACAGCCATGGAAGTAGGCGTGTGCACAAAGATAGGGCCGTCCTGTTGCACTTACGTGGCCGGCCATGATGGAGACATTGGAACCCTCGCAGAAGCAATCATGCAGTTATCAGACCAAAATACCAAGATGGAAAAGATAAGGAGCACAGCAGGGGAGGACGAAGGTTGGCTGTGCTCACCCAGCACATCTCAAGAAAATCAATTCCTTGATGTCTGCACTCATCGCCTGCCCTTGCCTTACCCACTCCCAGATTCAACAGAAAAGGGGCAGGGGGAGTGAGCTTCCCGGTCATTGTTCACACCTTATGGAACTCCCTTTCACCCCTTATCCAATATGAACTCTCTCATACCCTCTTCAGGAAACAACTGAAAACCTAGTTGTTTGACAAATATGACTAGACTACTACCAGTTCACCTACTATCAACAGCACTGTGACTCTGACACTAATATGTACTATGTTTTTTCTATGTTACTTACTTTGTGCTAGCGCTGCGATACCTACGGGTCTGGGCGCTGCAAACAAATGAAATAAATAAATAAATATATCTTTTCCTGGATACCATCATGGATGGCCAACTGGTTCAAGGTACTAGCTGCCTTAGTGCTAGTACTACTAGCATTCTGTGTCATTAGAGTAGCTATAGCCCAGTGCAAAAAGAACACTGAGAGGACAAAATGGATGAAAATATTATTGGACGTAGAGACAAAGGCAGACAGAGAGACGCAGACTTTCAATGTGCTGAAGTCACACCTGAAGCAATGTCAACTTTTTCCTCCAGGCACAAAATTCTCATTTGCCCAGATCTACACAACTATATGGGACAATGGGTATGGTGCAAGCCCGGTGGAGTCTGCTGCTATATCACCTGGTGTTTGGACATACAAGTAAAATACCATGATCACCTGGGAAGAGTGGCAAAGGTATGAAACGCAAGGCCATACATGAACAGGGGAAACATCCGAGGAAGTGTGGTTGATCTATCAACCAGAGGGGGGATTGACAAGGGAGACCTGAATGTGGCCCTCGTTGCACCTATTCCCACCTTCATCTCGATGACAGAGAAATGAAAGTTGTACCTCATTCCTAGCCCCATCCTCTCCATCATCGATGTGCCGCAGATGTGAGAAATGCTATTCTCTCAGGCAGCCATTTAGACCCTATCCTAATGGTGTCACTGAGGAGATAAGTTTGCAGTCAATGGAACAAGTGGACTGACTGTGACCATGCAAGATGATGACATCACGACTGAGACTATGACATAGATGCGTTAGACATGAAGCACATATGCACTCCTGCATGAAGTTACGCAGGCACTTCGTTTAAATGATCATAGACATAAAGAACATGCTCATGACCTACCTAGATAGAAGACGGACACACCTATGCTCATGACCCACCTAGTAGAAGACAGACACACCTATGCAACGCAGAAACCGCAAGTTGCACAAGAATACAAACAAACTACTTGCAGGCGCTAGAATACAGAAAGAGACTGGACATGCTGATTTTTCAGAGATGCGTAGCGGAGGCTGTCAGTGCAGCCAGTGTGCATATTCTTGCCAAGGAGACAGAGAGATTTATTTTATTTTTATTTATTTCATTTGTTAATCGCCCAGACCCTTAGGTATCACGGCGAGGTTACAGACATCTTGTGTATTAATTAAACATTGTTACATTTGTGCAAATAAAACATATGGCCAACATGGCTCAAAGCAGTGGTTTAGTTACAATTAGTTACTTGTTATTGGCAGGCCCTGTATACTTCAAAGGAGTGAGAGTTGACCTGCGTGGGCACGATGCAGGTGGCGGGTTTTGGTCCCTCAGTATTGATTAAATAGCCATGTTTTGAGCGCTTTTTTAAAACTTGCCATTGTTGCCTCATTTTTAATTCTGAGGGGTAGGGTGGGAGCGAGGACTCTGAAGCTGTTCCCTCCTGCTTTGGTGCTTTTATGCCGCGGAATTTCCAGTAGAGCCTTGTTGTTTGATCTCAGTACTCTGTTGAGTGTTTTTTTCTTAATGGCCTTATTGAGGTAATGGGGGCTTTGTTAGTGAGGCATTTGTATACAACACATAGAGTTTTGAAAACGATTCTGGCTTTGACAGGTAGCCAATGGTTTTCTCTCCTAATGTAAGATATGTGCTCTGATTTCTTGATACCTAACGCTGCTCTTAATGCTTTATTCTGCAGCAGTTGAATTTTACTTGTATTGGCATTGGAAGTTCCTAGTGGAAGTATGTTTCATATTAGCAGAAGAGATAAGACACTGTCATGATGCCTACCCCCGGAGCACCAGACCAGGCCCAGCACCCCCGGGAGCAGGCATCACGCCCCCGGGTAAAAGCCCAGCGGCCCTTTATAGGGGCTCTTTGGACTCTGTCCTGGCGCCGTTGGCGCCAGGCTCATGGTGGACATCAGTCCTGGCGCCATAGGCGCCAGGCTCATAAGGGGAAGTGTTTGTTGCACTTACCTGAAGCAGACCATGCTGCACACTCACCTGATGCAGACCATGCTGCATGAAGAACCAAGCCAAAGGAGGCTTAGGAGGGTCTATTTTTCTGAAGGAACTATTTTGTTACTTGGGTGGGGCTGTGGAAGAATATTCACCTGGAACTTCTTCCAAGGCTATTTAAGCCACGCCCGGACAGCCACACGTGCTTCGCGTTGTTCTGCATCCCAGCAGCTGAACGCTCACAGTGTCTGCTCCTGCACCTGGACTCCAGCTACGCCCGCCTCGAACCTGGAACACCTGTAAGGGAATAAGAGAAGAGAAAGGTGAAAACCAAGAACTTATTCAACCTTCTTACCTGCATCCGGAATCTTCACGCTAGCATTCCTGAAGGAAGACTTCCATTTAAAAGCACCGCGTTGCTCGCTGCAGCGCCGCGCTTCACTCACCTGTTCCCGAGACGCCGCCCGGCCCCATCGCGGCTCTCAGCACCGGTCGCCACATCTCTGCACCTAGGGGAGAGAAAAAGAGACAAAAGGTGAGCAAGGGAACACAAGAGGAAAGCCGAATTTTCAGCCATATTACTTACCGGCTTTTCTTGGTGAACCATTCCACATCTCGGGTCGGCGTCGCATCTTTGGCAGGTACCGCACCCCGGCCCCTATGGGGAAAGGACAAAAGACATTACTGGGGAATTATAAAGACATTTAGAGGGGTCGCCCTCATCACTTGCTCACCTGATTTTACCACCGGCAAATTAACCCCGCAACGCATCGCCTTTGTTCAGCACCTGAAATAAAGGACAGATCACAGCTTAGGAAAAACAACATAAAAGGAGGCTCACACTTGAACTTTTGCATCTTCATACTTACGGCGTATCGCTCAGAAAAGTCAAGTGGATTTGCCAGCGCCATTCTGAAAACCAGTGAAGTAACTGGACGAACGCGCGCCCCTGCACCAGAAGCAGGATGGAGAGTTCATCCTTCCAAACCATAAGGTGAGCTTAAACCGGGGGTTTTGGAGGAAGTCAGAGAAGAACGAAGGGGAAAAGCGGGGAGCAAGCACACTATTCAGCAGACAGTTAATCCCCTTTCTCATCTGCAGAAGGATATTCCTACGGGCCAGACAAGCAAGATTTGGGGGTCCTGTTCAATCGGTGGTCCGAATTCTGCACATCACACTTGAAAAGGCCATAGCAACCCAGACCAGACCAGCGCCTCCGTGGGAGCCAGGTGAGCGTTACAGAACGCGAAGCCTTCCTACAAATTCCCACCCAGGCGCTATGGAAACTTCTGAGACTGACCAGTTAGCCCAACTACTGGGGGAATTACGGGCCGAAGTACACGCCGCTCGTCACGAGACTAATGCTCTCAGGAGGGAAGTGATTGTAACAAAGGAAAGAGCTGATGACCTGGCTAAACAGCTTTTGCAAGGTCAAGCTGGACAAACTCCTTTACCCGGTTCCGGAGGGAACCCCGCTCCTGTGCTTTCCAGTAACCCGGTGCAGATTAATCTACCTGTAAACATGCCGCTGGCCCCACCCGAATGCTTTGCTGGGGACCCCAAACTATTCGCCGTATTCATGAATCAGTGTCGTTTGCATTTCCTGTGAAGACCTGGGGCCTTCCCTAATGACCAGACCAAGGTAGCCTTTGTATTGTCATATCTCAGCGGCAGTGCTGCCGATTGGTCAGTTCCACTGGTAACTCAAGATGACCCGATTCTTCGTGATTTTCAAGGATTTCAAGCAAGCATGGAAAGGTTAGTTGCTCGTCACTCCCAGGCTCTAGATGACGAACTTCTATCTCTGCGACAGGGAAATCAAGACCTCCTTTCCTACATTGCAACCTTTAATAGACTAATTGTGGAAACTGGGTGGCCAGAGGATAAAAGAATCACGTTATTTTATCGAGGTCTACGCGGAGAACTTAAAGATGTCCTGGCCCAAGTTGTAAATCCGCCCCAAGAATGCTCAGAATATATAGACTTAGTGGTCTAATTGGATCACAGACTGTAAAACAGAAAAGCAGATCGGTCCAGGTTTGAGACCCGGGTGTTAGTCAAGACCCACGCTAACCTCAAGGGGGCTGAAGCCTCTGAGCCAATGCAAATCGGAGGAGTTAAAGGACCTTTAACTCAAAAGGAACGTGAAAGAAGACGGCAGATGCACTTATGTCTTTATTGTGGATCCTCTGGACACTTTCTACGAGATTGCCCGGCAAGGCCGCCCAGGAAGGCGGTAGGAGCCGCTGATAAAATCCATGAAACCTCTGTATCGGGAAACGACCCTGCCCGACAAGCGTAGGGGTCCACTTGCCGAGCTTGAAAACGAACTCTCAGACCTCGCATTTCACTGTGCCAATGGTCCTCGTAGATCCGGAACAGCCTAAGCTGTTGCATGCAATAAAGGCATACACCGATAGTGGGGCTATAGGAAACTACGTGGATCGTGAATTGGTCTCCAGGATTAACCTCCCTCTGCGTCCTAAAACCAGTAAAGATGTCATCACCATAGTTGATGGAACCGAAATTGCCTCGGGACCGGTAACACATTCCACAGCTGAGGTGACACTTGTAGGTCCAGACGGCCATCGGGAGGCAGTTGTGTTTGATGTAATCAAGGCTCCACAGTTTCAGGTTATTCTCGGAATCCCTTGGTTAGAGACACATAATCCTCGAATTGATTGGTGAGCGAAGAGAATAACCTTTCCGGAGTGTGCACGAACCTGCTACCCAGAAAATCTGAAGATCAGTCTAGCATCAGTAACCTCTGTCTCCATGCAACTACCTCCGGAATACCAAGACTTTCAGGACGTCTTCCAAAAGGAACAGGCCAACACGTTACCTCATCACAGATCGTACGATTGCCAAATCAATCTGGTGCCCGGTGCACAACCCCGTTGTAGCAGGATTTATGCCCTTACTGAGCCGGAGAATCTGCATTTCAGACAATATTTAGATCAATACCTAGCCAATGGTTTCATTCGCCCGTCAAAGTCTCCGGCATCCTCAGCTTTGTTCTTCGTGCCAAAAAAAGAAGGCGACCTTAGAACTTGTATCGATTACTGCGCATTGAACCAGATAACTGTTAAAAATCGTTACCCTCTGCCTTTGATCCCTGAACTCCTTGACCAGGTGAAGGACGCTTGCATATACACCAAGTTAAATCTCCGGGGGGCTTATCATCTGATACGAGTAAAAGAAGGCGACGAATGGAAAACGGCCTTCCGTACAAAATACGGACTATTCGAATACCAGGTGATGCCTTTCGAGTTGTGCAACGCGCCTGCTGCCTTCCAATTCTTCATGAACGATGTCCTTCGGGAACTCATCGATGTCTGTGTTGTCGTGTATATCGATGACATTCTGGTGTACTCCTCTTCGGAATCAGATCACAGGAAACATGTCCGGGCCGTCCTTGAGAAATTGCGCCAGCACAAACTGTTTGCAAAGCTGGAAAAATGTGTTTTCCATACCACCGAGGTTGAGTTTCTTGGATTCATCCTGACACCTAAAGGGGTCCGAAGGGACTCACGGAAAGTGGATGCCATCCTGAAATGGCCATCACCTAGTTCGGTGAAAGGTGTCCAAAGCATGCTTGGTTTTGCCAATTTTTATCGCAGGTTTATCCCGGAATTTTCACGGATGGTGCAACCCATCACTGCACTCTTGCGGAAGAATAAACGTTTTGAATGGACCGAGGAAGCTGAACTGGCCTTTCAGGAATTAAAAGCTAAATTTACGTCCGCACCTATTTTGAAACACTCGCGTCCTGATCTCTCATATATAGTCGAAACCGACGCATCCGGCTTAGCCATGGGAGCTGTCCTGTCTCAGAGAGACCCCGAAACCAACCAACTGCACCCCGTAGCATTTTGGTCCAGAAAGTTCTCGCCGCCGGAGATAAATTATGCAATCACCGATAAGGAATTATTAGCCATTAAGTCCGCCTTTAAGGCTTGGCGGCATTATCTTCTTGGCGCCAGGCATATCATCACCGTGATCACTGATCACCAAAATTTACAACATTTAAAAACTGCCAAGGCTCAGTCTTCACGACAGCTCCGATGGGCTTTATTCTTTGCTGAGTTCGATTTTGTAATCACTTACCGTCCCGGCTGTAAGAATGGTAAAGCGGATGCGCTATCTCGAATTTTAATGGGAGAAATGGACACAAACTCAGAACCTGTGCCGATAATTCCCGAACAAAGAATCTTGGGGATAACCACTTTACAAACCATTGAAGACATTCAAGCACGGGTAAAACTATTACTGGACTCTTCAGCCTTGCAGGATTGGATCAAAAGGGGGTCTGCCTTTTCAATCAACGAGGGCTTACCTTACTTCCAAGGACGTTTATTTTTGCCAGAAAAGGAATTGCAAGAACTGGTTATTTCCCGTCATCACGATACTCTGATGGAAGGACATCCTGGCATTGCCAAAACAGAGGAAAAAATTAAACGACAATTCTGGTGGCCGTCCTGGCGAAAGGATATTAAATCTTTTGTGATGTCCTGTGGAGTTTGCGCCCAAAACAAAGGTAAAAAAACAAAACCCGCCGGTCTTCTTCAACCCTTAGACATTCCACCAGCACCTTGGCACACCTTGTCACTAGATTTTATCACGGACCCGCCCTCTTGTAATGGATACAATACAAGAGGGCGGGTGGTGGATTTATTTTCCATGATGGCCCATTTTATTCCGTTGAAAGGATTACCTTCAGCTTTTGTTCTTGCCAAGGAATTCCTTGAAAATATCATCCGTCTGCATGGATTCCCGTCCATACTAATCTCCGATCGGGGAAGCCAGTTTATTTCTCATTTTTGGAGAAAGTGTTGTCAACTGGCACAAATCGACGTAAGACTCTCAACCAGCCACCACCCACAGACCGATGGTCAGACGGAGAGAACGAACCAGACCCTTGAACGATATCTACGATGTATGTTGCACCAATCGGAGGGTAATTGAAAGGATATTTTATGGGTGGCTGAATATGCATACAATAACTCGATACACTCTGGAACTGGTCAGAGCCCCTTTTATACCCTATATGGACATCACCCTCGTACTTCAGACTTGGACTCACCTTTGAGCCTTGAAATGCCCGCAGTGGACCATTTGCATTCTACGATTACTCAAGCCTTCAAGGATGCTACTGCACACTTACAACATGCGAAAGGGAAATACAAAAAGAATGCGGATCTGCATCGAAAGGAGGCGCCTCCATACCAGATAGGGGATCAAGTATGGTTGGCTACCAAATTATAGCTCAAGGGACCTCAGACTTTTAATCCAAGGTATTTAGGCCCTTACTCGATCAAAGCTATAATTAACCCAGTGGCAGTAAAGCTAGATCTACCAGCTAACATGCGGAGTCACCCCGTTTTTCATGTGTCGCTTTTGAAACCAGTGCAACCAGGAACCAGATTAATAAAGCCACCAGAACCAATCCAGATAGATGGGGAGCCTGAATTCGAGGTAAAGAACATTTTGGACTCTAAGATCTCAAAATCAAAACTTTTCTATCTAATTGATTGGAAGGGGTATAGGCCTCAGGAAAGATCTTGGGAACCCAGCGACCACGTGCATGCACCTCGGCTAGTAAAAAGGTACCATCGGAATTTCCCGAACAAATCGAAACCTCCTGGGGAAACGACCTTGGGAGGGGCCTTAGGGGGGGAGTGTTGTCATGATGCCTACCCCCTGAGCAACAGGCCAGGCCCAGCACCCCCGGGAGCAGGCATCACGCCCCCCGGGTAAAAGCCCAGCGGTCCTTTAAAGGGGCTCTTTGGATTCTGTCCTGGCGCCGTTGGCGCCAGGCTCATGTTGGACATCAGTCCTGGCGCCATAGGTGACAGGCTCATAAGGGGAAGTGTTTGGTGCACTTACCTGAAGCAGACCATGCTGCACACTCACCTGATGCAGACCATGCTGCATGAAGAACCAAGCCAAAGGAGGCTTAGGAGGGACTATTTTTCTGAAGGAACTATTTTGTTACTTGGGTGGGGCTGTGGAAGAATCCTTTCTATTTAAGCCACGCCCGGACAGCCACACGTGCTTCGTGTTGTTCTGCATCCCAGCAGCTGAACGCTCACCGTGTCTGCTCCTGCACCTGGACTCCAGCCACGCCCGCCTCGAACCTGGAACACCTGTAAGGGAATAAGAGAAGAGAAAGGTGAAAACCAAGAACTTATTCAACCTTCTTACCTGCATCCGGAATCTTCACGCCAGCATTCCTGAAGGAAGACTTCCATTTAAAAGCACTGCGTTGCTCGCTGCAGCGCCGCGCTTCACTCTCCTGTTCCCGAGACGCCGCCCGGTCCCATCGCGGCTCTCAGCACCGGTCGCCGCATCTCTGCACCTAGGGGAGAGAAGAAGAGACAAAAGGTGAGCAAGGGAACACAAGAGGAAAGCCGAATTTTCAGCCATATTACTTACCGGCTTTTCTTGGTGAACCATTCCACATCTCGGGTCGGCGCCGCATCTTTGGCAGGTACCCCACCCCGGCCCCTATGGGGAAAGGACAAAAGACATTACTGGGGAATTATAAAGACATTTAGAGGGGTCGCCCTCATCACTAACTCACCTGATTTTACCACCGGCAATTTAACCCCTCAACGCATCGCCTTTGTTCAGCACCTGAAATAAAGGACAGATCACAGGTTAGGAAAAACAACATAAAAGGAGGCTCACACTTGAACTTTTGCATCTTCATACTTACGGCGTATCGCTCAGAAAAGTCAAGTGGATTTGCCAGCGCCATTCTGAAAACCAGTGAAGTAACTGGACGAACGCGCGCCCCTGCACCAGAAGCAGGATCGAGAGTTCATCCTTCCAAACCATAAGGTGAGCTTAAACCGGGGGTTTTGGAGGAAGTCAGAGAAGAACGAAGGGGGAAAGGGGGGAGCAAGCACACTATTCAGCAGACAGTTAATCCCCTTTCTCATCTGCAGAAGGATATTCCTACGGGCCAGACAAGCAAGATTTGGGGGTCCTGTTCAATCGGTGGTCCGAATTCTGCGCATCACGCTTGAAGAGGCCACAGCAACCCAGACCAGACCAGACCAGCGCCTCCGTGGGAGCCAGGTGAGCGTTACAGAACGCAAAGCCTTTCTACAAATTCCCACCCAGGCGCTATGGAAACTTCTGAGACTGACCAGTTGGCCTAACTACTGGGGGAATTACGGGCCGAAGTACACGCCGCTCGTCAAGAGACTAATGCTCTCAGGAGGGAAGTGATTGTAACAAAGGAAAGAGCTGATGACCTGGCTAGACAGCTTTTGCAAGGTCAAGCTGGACAAACTCCTTTACCAGGTTCCGGAGGGAACCCCGCTCCTGTGCTTTCCAGTAACCCGGTGCAGATGAATCTACCTGGAAACATGCCGTTGGCCCCACCCGAACGCTTTGCTGGGGACCCCAAACGATTCGCCGTATTCATGAATCAGTGTCGTTTGCATTTCCTGTGCAGACCTGGGGCCTTCCCTAATGACCAGACCAAGGTAGCCTTTGTATTGTCATATCTCAGCGGCAGTGCTGCCGATTGGTCAGTTCCACTGGTAACTCAAGATGACCCGATTCTTCGTGATTTTCAAGGATTTCAAGCATGCATGGAAAGGTTATTTGCTCGTCACTCCCAGGGGCAGGCTCTAGATGACAAACTTCTATCTCTGCGACAGGGCAATCAAGACCTCCTTTCCTACATTGCAACCTTTAATAGACTAATTGTGGAAACTGGGTGGCCAGAGGATAAAAGAATCACGTTATTTTATCGAGGTCTACGCAGAGAACTTAAAGATGTCCTGGCCCAAGTTGTAAATCCGCCCCAAGAATGCTCAGAATATATAGACTTAGTGGTCCAATTGGATCACAGACTGCAAAACAGAAAAGCAGATCGGTCCAGGTTTGAGACCCGGGTGTTAGTCAAGACCCACGTTAACCTCAAGGGGGCTGAAGCCTCTGAGCCAATGCAAATCGGAGGAGTTAAAGGACCTTTAACTCAAAAGGAACGTGAAAGAAGACGGCAGATGCACTTATGTCTTTATTGTGGATCCTCTGGACACTTTCTACGAGATTGCCCGGCAAGGCCGCCCAGGAAGGCGGTAGGAGCCGCTGATAAAATCCATGAAACCTCTGTATCGGGAAACGACCCCGCCCGACAAGCGTAGGGGTCCACTTGCCGAGCTTGAAAACGAACTCTCAGACCTCGCATTTCACTGTGCCAATGGTCCTCGTAGATCCGGAACAGCCCAAGCTGTTGCATGCAATAAAGGCATACACCGACAGTGGGGCTATAGGAAACTACGTGGATCGTGAATTGGTCTCCAGGATTAACCTCCCTCTGTGTCCTAAAACCAGTAAAGATGTCATCACCACAGTTGATGGAACCGAAATTGCCTCGGGACCGGTAACACATTCCACAGCTGAGGTGACACTTGTAGGTCCGGACGGCCATCGGGAGGCAGTTGTGTTTGATGTAATCAAGGCTCCACAGTTTCAGGTTATTCTCGGAATCCCTTGGTTAGAGACAAATAATCCTCGAATTGATTGGCGAGCGAAGAGAATAAACTTTACGGAGTGTGCACGAACCTGCTACCCAGAAAATCTGAAGATCAGTCTAGCATCAGTAACCTCTGTCTCCATGCAACTACCTCCGGAATACCAAGACTTTCAGGACGTCTTCCAAAAGGAACAGGCCAACACGTTACCTCCTCACAGATCGTACGATTGCCAAATCGATCTGGTGCCCGGTGCACAACCCCCTTGTAGCCGGATTTATGCCCTTTCTGAGCCGGAGAATCTGCATTTGAGACAATATTTAGATCAATACCTAGCCAATGGTTTCATTCGCCCGTCAAAGTCTCCGGCATCCTCGGCTTTGTTCTTCGTGCCAAAAAAAGAAGGCGACCTTAGAACTTGTATTGATTACTGCGCATTGAACCAGATAACTGTTAAAAATCGTTACCCTCTGCCTTTGATCCCTGAACTCCTTGACCAGGTGAAGGACGCTTGCATATACAATTAAATCTCCGGGGGGCTTATCATCTGGTACGAGTAAAAGAAGGCGACGAATGGAAAACGGCCTTTCGTACAAAATATGGACTATTCGAATACCAGGTGATGCCTTTCGGGTTGTGCAACGCGCCTGCTGCCTTCCAATTCTTCATGAACGATGTCCTTCGGGAACTCATCGATGTCTGTGTTGTCGTGTATATCGATGACATTCTGGTGTACTCCTCTTCGGAATCAGATCGCAGAAAACATGTCAGGGCCGTCCTTGAGAAATTGCGCCAGCACAAACTGTTTGCAAAGCTGGAAAAATGCGTTTTCCATACCACCGAGGTTGAGTTTCTTGGATTCATCCTGACACCTAAAGGGGTCCGAATGGACTCACGGAAAGTGGATGCCATCCTCAAATAGCCATCACCTAGTTTGGTGAAAGGTGTCCAAAGCATGCTTGGTTTTGCCAATTTTTATCGCAGGTTTATCCTGGAATTTTCACGGGTGGTGCAACCCATCACTGCACTCTTGCGGAAGAATAAACGTTTTGAATGGACCGAGGAAGCTGAACTGGCCTTTCAGGAATTAAAAGCTAAATTTACGTCTGCACCTATTTTGAAACACCTGCGTCCTGATCTCCCATATATAGTTGAAACCGACCCATCCAGCTTAGCCATGGGAGCTGTCCTGTCTCAGAGAGACCCCGAAACCAACCAACTGCACCCCGTAGCATTTTGGTCCAGAAAGTTCTCGCCACCGGAGATAAATTATGCAATCACCGATAAGGAATTATTAGCCATTAAGTCCGCCTTTAAGGCTTGGCAGCATTATCTTCTTGGCGCCAGGCATACCATCACCGTGATCACTGATCACCAAAATTTACAATATTTAAAAACTGCCAAGGCTCAGTCTTCACGACAGCTCCGATGGGCTTTATTCTTTGCTGAGTTCGATTTTGTAATCACTTACCGTCCCGGCTGTAAGAATGGCAAAGCAGATGCGCTATCTCGAATTGGAATGGGAGAAATGGACACAAACTCAGAACCTGTGCGGATAATTCCCGAACAAAGAATCTTGGGGATATCCAGTTTACAAACCCTTGAAGACATTCAAGCACGGGTAAAACTATTCCTGGACTCTTCAGCCTTGCAGGATTGGATCAAAAGGGGGTCTGCCTTTTCAATCAACGATGGTTTACCTTACTTCCAAGGACGTTTATTTTTGCCAGAAAAGGAATTGCAAGAACTGGTTATTTCCCGTCATCACGATACTCTGATGGAAGGACATCCTGGCATTGCCAAAACAGAGGAAAAAATTAAACGACAATTCTGGTGGCCATCCTGGCGAAAGGATATTAAATCTTTCGTGATGTCCTGTGAAGTTTGCGCCCAAAACAAAGGTCAAAAAACAAAACCTGCCGGTCTTCTTCAACCCTTAGACATTCCACCAGCACCTTGGCACACCTTGTCACTAGATTTTATCACGGACCTGCCCTCTTGTAATGGATACAATACTATTCTGGTTGTGGTGGATTTATTTTCCAAGATGGCCCATTTTATTCCGTTGAAAGGATTACCTTCAGCTTTTGTTCTTGCCAAGGAATTCCTCGAAAATATCATCCGTCTGCATGGATTCCCGTCCATACTAATCTCCGATCGGGGAAGCAAGTTTATTTCTCATTTTTGGAGAAAGTGTTGTCAACTGGCACAAATCGACGTAAGACTCTCAACCAGCCACCACCCACAGACCGATGGTCAGACGGAGAGAACGAACCAGACCCTTGAACAATATCTACGATGTATGTTGCACCAATCGGAGGGTAATTGGAAGGATATTTTATGGGTGGCTGAATATGCATACAATAACTCGATACACTCTGGAACTGGTCAGAGCCCCTTTTATACCCTATATGGACATCACCCTCGTACTTCAGACTTGGACTCACCTTTGAGCGTCGAAATGCCCGCAGTGGACCATTTGCATTCTACGATTACTCAAGCCTTCAAGGATGCTACTGCACACTTACAACATGCGAAAAGGGAAATACAAAAAGAATGCGGATCTGCATCGAAAGGAGGCGCCTCCATACCAGATAGGGGATCAAGTATGGTTGGCTACCAAACACTTATCGCTCAAGGGACCTCGGACTTTTAATCCAAGGTATTTAGGCCCTTACTCGATCAAAGCTATAATTAACCCAGTGGCAGTCAAGCTAGATCTACCAGCTAACATGCGGATTCACCCCGTTTTTCATGTGTCGCTTTTGAAACCAGTGCAACCAGGAACCAGATTAATAAAGCCACCAGAACCAATCCAGATAGATGGGGAGCCTGAATTCGAGGTGAAGAACATTTTGGACTCTAAGATCTCAAAATCAAAACTTTTCTATCTAATTGATTGGAAGGGGTACGGGCCTCAGGAAAGATCTTGGGAACCCAGCGACCACGTACATGCACCTCGGCTAGTAAAAAGGTTCCATCGGAATTTCCCGAACAAACCGAAACCTCCTGGGGAAACGACCTTGGGAGGGGCCTTGGGGGGGAGTGCTGTCATGATGCCTACCCCCGGAGCAAAAGGCCAGGCCCAGCACCCCCGGGAGCAGGCATCACGCCCCCGGGTAAAAGCCCAGCGGCCCTTTATAGGGGCTCTTTGGACTCTGTCCTGGCGCCGTTGGTGCCAGGCTCATGTTGGACATCAGTCCTGGCGCCATAGGTGCCAGGCTCATAAGGGGAAGTGTTTGGTGCACTTACCTGAAGCAGACCATGCTGCACACTCACCTGATGCAGACCATGCTGCATGAAGAACCAAGCCAAAGGAGGCTTAGGAGGGACTATTTTTCTGAAGGAACTATTTTGTTACTTGGGTGGGGCTGTGGAAGAATACTCATCTCGAACTTCTTCCAAGGCTATTTAAGCCACGCCCGGACAGCCACACGTGCTTCGGGTTGTTCTGCATCCCAGCAGCTGAACGCTCACCGGGTCTGCTCCGGCACCTGGACTCCAGCCACGTCCGCCTCGAACCTGGAACACCTGTAAGGGAATAAGAGAAGAGAAAGGTGAAAACCAAGAACTTATTCAACCTTCTTACTTGCATCCGGAATCTTCACGCCAGCATTCCTGAAGGAAGACTTCCATTTAAAAGCACCGCGTTGCTCGCTGCAGCGCCGCGCTTCACTCACCTGTTCCCGAGATGCCGCCCGGCCCCATCGCGCCTCTCAGCACCGGTCGCCTCATCTATGCACCTAGGGGAGAGAAGAAGAGACAAAAGGTGAGCAAGGGAACACAAGAGGAAAGCCAAATTTTCAGCCATATTACTTACCGGCTTTTCTTGGTGAACCATTCCACATCTCGGGTCGGCGCCGCATCTTTGGCAGGTACGGCACCCCGGCCCCTATGGGGAAAGGACAAAAGACATTACTGGGGAATTATAAAGACATTTAGAGGGGTTGCCCTCATCACTAACTCACCCGATTTTACCACCGGCAATTTAACCCCTCAACGCATCGCCTTTGTTCAGCACCTGAAATAAAGGACAGACCGCAGGTTAGGAAAAACAACATAAAAGGAGGCTCACACTTGAACTTTTGCATCTTCATACTTACGGTGTATCGCTCAGAAAAGTCAAGTGGATTTGCCAGCGCCATTCTGAAAACCAGTGAAGTAACTGGACGAACGTGCGCCCCTGCACCAGAAGCAGGATGGAGAGTTCATCCTTCCAAACCATAAGGTGAGCTTAAACCGGGGGTTTTGGAGGAAGTCAGAGAAGAACGAAGGCGAAAAGGGGGGAGCAAGCACACTATTCAGCAGACAGTTAATCCCCTTTCTCATCTGCAGAAGGATATTCCTACGGGCCAGACAAGCAAGATTTGGGGGTCCTGTTCAATCGGTGGTCCGAATTCTGCGCATCACACTTGAAGAGGCCACAGCAACCCAGACCAGACCAGCGCCTCCGTGGGAGCCAGGTGAGCGTTACAGACACCTGCATGTGTAGAAGTTGAAAATCCTAATAAATGCAGGCAGCAGAATTAAGTTTGTGGTCCCCACACACGTGACTTGGACCTGAAAGACAAATCCTAATCATTTGATCCAGACGGGGACCGCTGTTCCCATCCAACCAAAGGCTGATGAAACAAAAGTAATACGAGCTTCAAAGCCTAATGTTCTGTATAAAGGCCTGGAGGATCGCAGATGGTAACTTGTTGGGTACACGCAGCACCTTTGGGGCTGTTCTCACCCCCTTGAATAGTTGCACATGAGATGATAACTTTCCAAAGTGCCAAGGATGAGTAGACCCTCTCTAACCAATCCTTGCTCACCTTCCACGCTGATTTACACTTTGTTGCACAGTACAATGACAGCTCACTAACCTGACATATCTATAATTGCAACATTTAGGAGGTGATATGATATGGCATTTATAACACGCCTATACACAAGTGTTTCACACAAGGTGGTCACAGGAGGATCCACCAGATATGGTTTAACCAATAAGGGCACTAACCCCTTATGTATTCCATATGAAGCCTGCCTCACTAACCAATCCCATTCCATCTTAGGTATTTTTCAATGTATCATTATTTTGTGACTTCACCAAGTATTAAAATGCCATGACAGGCCTGGAACGGACGAGAAAGTATTGGAGAATTCTGCATTTTCCATAACTTGATCCCTGTTACGAGAGCTTTCAATAAACAGTAACATTTGTCACATTGTTGGACTCTTCCATTTTTGAGTACAGGGATTGCCTCTGCCCAGTTCCTCTTGCTTGTAATTAGGGAGTTTAATAATCCCTTGCCTCACTTCACACCAGCAACAATATATCCAAGACGTGGCTACTCCAGCAGCTTAGAATCACAGGTAACCCCAGCAACAATATCTCAAAGTGATAGTTTCCCTGTTAAAGCTGCCCAACTTTGTAACTCACTCCCACCTACCCTAAGGACTGACCAATCCTACTCACTCTTCAGATCAAACATCACCAATTGGCTTAAAGAAAATTAAATTTAGCCTCAGTATTACCTTTACGCCTGTTGCATTTGACTAGAACCCAAACTGATTCTTTCTCTCTACAATTATGCAAAGACGCTATCCATTAATTTGACTCCACACTCTGTAATGTGTTTGTTCTTGTAACCTTGTTTATGATCTTGTAACTGTGTAACCTTGTAACCTTTGTGATCTTGTAATTGTCAAATTCTGTAACTATGTAAGATTAAAGTATCCTTATCCTTGGCACCCTGATACCTTCGGGTCTGGCGCGCGTTACAAATAAATAAACAAACAAACAAACAAAGACCAGACTACTCCAACAGAGTAGCTGCACAGGTCACACCAGCAACAATATCGTCAAGATGTAACTACTCCAACAGTTTAGAAGCATGGGTCACACAGGCAAGAATATCTCAAAGACCAGACTACTTCAAAAGTTTAGAAACACATGTCACATCAGCAACAGTATTTTAAAGACCAGACTACTCCAATTCCATAGAAGCACATGTCACACCAGCAACAATATCTCCAAGATGTATACTCAAACAGCTTAAAAGCATAAGTCAACTCAGTAAAAATATCTCCAAGATGTGGCTTCTCCAAAAGCTTAGAAGCACAGGTCACCTCAGAAACAATATTTCCAAGACTTGACTATTCCAACAGCTGATCTCAGCAAAACTATCTCCAAGATCAGGCTAATGGAGAGCTTAGAAACACAGATCACACCAGCAGGAATATCTTCAAGACGTGACTGCTGCAACAGTTTAGCAGCACATGTGACATCAGCAACAATGTTTCCAAGACTTCCTTACTCCAAAAGCTTGGAAGCACATATCACCTCAGCTACAATATTTCCAAGACTTGCTTACTTCCAAAGCTTAGAAGCACACATCACCTCAGCAACAATATTTCCAAGACTAGACTACTCCAGAGTTTTGAAGCACAGGCCACCTCAGCAGCAAAATCTGGAACAACAGAATACAGCAACAGTTTAGAAGCACAGGCCACGTCAGCAACAATATCTCCAAGATTAGATTACTGCAGAATTTAGAAACGCAGGTCACCCTGGCCACAATATTTCTAAGACTACACTCCAACAATTTAGGAGCCTCACAACAACATTGCCACGGCTAGACTACTTCCACAGCCTACCTTTGTTTCTACCCAAATATCTACAACCTAAACCCTCCCACACATCCAAAACTTGACAGCATGACTGGTAGCAGGCACAAGACACATATCTTTTTTTTATTTTATTTGTTATTCTGCATTTAGTCACATAACAAAAGAAAATTACTTTTCACACAAGACACACATCTCTCCCACCCTGTCCCAGTTTCATTCACTGCCTATTGGCCAGTCCATGGATACATTTTAAGGTGCAGTGTATAGCACAGATTGCAATCTACAACAAAGGACCCTCTTAATTGTCAGACAAGTTCCCATGTAGCTTATAGGATACTGTTTTTTTTTATAGGCTTAACACTGCTGCCAGGCCTTCTCCAAGAGTGCCAGGTGCCGAGGAGCTAGGAACAGGATGTGTGTGGAGAAATGACCCTTATTTGTGTATTTGTGCCTCCTCAGAGCAGGATCTAGGCTGGATTTTCCTGAATCCGGCAAACACTGTTGCTGCGGATCTCAGATCTGGGAAAATCCAAAAGCATTTGTCCAAGCTGTCAGTGAACGTTAAACACCACACCCGCAGAGATCCTTATGCTTGTTACTCGTCAGAGCCCTGTTTGAGGACTCGTCACGTGAGATCTAGCTGCAACGAGATCTCGTGAGAGTTGACGCGTGAATCGCAAAGGGACAGTGATTCGCGGCACAAGTGGAGCGAGGCCGGAGAATACAGTCAGGCCTTGGCGCTCCTCCTGTATGAGGGAAATTAGCCTTTTTGTGAAGATCTGCCATATCTGCAGAGCCTTGTTAGCTGAGCGTAATGCCATGGCTGGAGGACAGCCTAGTGGAAGCTCCAGCTAACAAGGGATTACTAATGCCCCAGCACCCATACCTGGCAGTGAAGACAACTGCCCTGGGCAAAAGGAACTGAACAGTGAGTAATGCACCATCCCAGTCCCTGGACTCAAGCACCCGCTGTTAACTTGTATGTATCAGGTGCTGAATAAATACACCTTCCTATCACACAAGCGTCGTGTGATCATTGAGGGCCACTACATAATTGGCGACGAGGACCAGAAATCACCCATGCAGGAACCATGCAGGGTTCCATGCCACCCCCGCCTTCCTCCAGTTCCCTGGCATGCCGGCAATCCTGTGGCAGCAGTGGGAACCCTTATTCTCCACGTATCTGGAAGCTTTGGGAGGTGTGGGCTATTCCCCAGCCAGAAAGAAGGCTATGTTACTTAAAGCCATGGGGGTCAACGGGCATCACACTTTCACAGGGCTGAAAGTTGTGCCCACTGTTGAAGAAGACGATGACGCCTATCAAGAGGCAGTTCGACGGATCATCAAAAGGTTCTTCAACAAAAAAACATAGTCCTCCACAGACTCAAATTTTACACAAGGAAACAAGAAGGCAACATATCTGTTGATGACTACGTTACCATGATGAGTGAATTTGCGGCTTTGTGTGGATTCGGGGACAGCGCAGAACAAGTCATCTGCGATGTGTTAGTGGTCCACACCAATTCCCAAAAAGTCCAGGACAAGTTCATACAAGAGAAAGAACTGGAGCTAGAGAAAGCCATACAAATCGCAAGGGCCGAATAGGAGAACACGAGCAGGCGCAGAGAAGTAAGTGGGCTGTCGCCCACACCTGAAATGGCCGCTCTGCAATGGAAGGGGCGCAGAGAGAGACAGCCCCAAATAGCCACCAGGAAGAAATGTCCATAGTCGAGACAAGCACCCAAGTGCTACAGATGCGCCAGCACTAAGCACCTGGTGAACGATCGAGATTGCCCCGCAAGGAACAGAGAATGCTCCAAGTGCAGACGATTTGGCAAGGTTGCCGTAGCCTGCACATGGCGGGAGAAGAATGTCACCCACATTGATGGAGACAGAGGAACGAGCGATGAAGAAGATTTGTACGATAAGCCGATAGTAATCATGATCAACTCACATCGGGCAAGGAGGGAGAAACCCTGTTGCGTTGTCTGAGTGGATGGAATGGAAGCACACGTCATGGCTGACTCGGGGTCCAACCTGACCATCCTCCCCATTCAGACATACAAGAACATGATGGGATGCAACCTAGTCGAGATCAGAAGCACCAAGCAAAGGCCCACAGTATTCGGGGCAACCACGGTAGACCTATTAGACTGCATCAAAGCCAAAGTCGAATTCAAGGATAGGTGCACCACAACAAAAGTATACTTCTCATCCAAGGGTCCGGCTGTACTGGTATGGGATGATCAGTATAGATTGAGCATCCGTTAGAACCCAGCACTGCTGAACAAGTGCTGCTGGTCTCCTCAGGAGGAGTGCCGAGTCTCAAAAGTGCATTCCCCATGCTGTTCTCCGAAACACCCGGGAATATAAAAAATGATGTGCACAAAATTCACCTAAAACCCAATGCAGTACCAGTCAAACACAAAGTCCGTCCCGTACCAGCAACAGCAAGAGTGGCACTCGTATCCCACCATCAAAAAATGGTCAAGGAAGGAACCATTGAAACGGTTGAGTCCTCTGAATGGCTAAAACCGGTAGTCCTCATTAAGAAGAAGTCCTCCAACGAGCTAAGAGTGTGCATAGATCTACGCAGCCTCAACCTGGAAGCGGTTACGGACATTTTTCACTTGCCCAGCATCAATGAGATCATACTGATAATGAAGGAAGTGACAGTATTTACAAAACTTGTTATGCGTGATGCCTACCATCAGATTGATCTAAACAAGGCCTCATGCCCACTTACAGCATTCATCATGTCATTTGGCACATTTCAATATACACAAATACCTTTTGGGTTGTCATCCGGGGCATCAGCATTTCAAAGAATGATGAACTCACTGCTCCACAGCATCGACAACGTGTCGTATTTTCAAGACAACATTCTTGTATACGCCACGGACACAGAAACCCATCACAGAGTGCTAGGAGAAGTACTTGGCAAACCTGGAGGACAGCCTAGTGGGAGCTCCAGCTAATGCCCCAGCACCCATACCTGGAAGTGAAGATAACTGCCCTGGGCAACAGGGCCCCTTCCCCGTTCCTGGACTCAACCACCTGCTGTTACCTTGTATGTGTCAGGTGCTGAATAAATACCCCTTCCTATCACACAAGCGTCCTGTGATCATTGCGGGCCACTACACCCTGACACGCGCACTGTCTGCATGCTTGGGGCTCTAAGACGTGACATCCTGGCTCTAGCACAACAGGGTTCCTGTGCACGGGACCCTGGATATGGTTGGAGTAGCAGAGGAACTGTGCCAGAAGATGGTAACCTTATAAGCTGTGTATGTGGTAATATACATGAGTGTGCATGAGTGCAATGTGAGAAAGCATGTGTGTTTGTGTGAGTGACCCTGAGAGTAAGAGGTGCAGGAATCGGCACGTGTGTGTAAATGGGTAAATGCATGTGTTCACGTGTCTGTGTGAGTGTGTGTTTATGCGGAGGTGCACATGACAAGGGGGAGCAGGACGAGATGGGCCCAAGTCCTGCGGTGAGTCCAATTATTTTGTTTTTTCAACTTCATGAAAACAATATTGCAGGGTGGGAGAGAGCAATACTCCTCCACCCCCTACTTTTCCTCCCCCCACCGCTGGTCGGGTGCCAGAGTAAAAACATCAATTGCCAACACTGTGCCACCTCAGTATGCTTCTTCCCCTCTATGCAAATGTCTCTCCTCTGTGCCAATCTCCCTCTTCTGTGTACTTGTTCTTGTCAGACGCTGACACCCTTATCCAAGGTAGAACTGGTTTTGCTCCTGTGGGTTATGTTATGTTACAAATATTTTATACTGCACAGTCTGCACCCAATCACCACCGCAGTGGTTTCAAGGCACAACGTTTGGAATGAATGAACTGGGGGTGGGGGCGGGCCTTCTCTGCGATGGCATCTAACTCAGTGAGACTGGCACCCCCGAAAATCGGGACACATTACATCACGGGCAGGTCAGAGTACCAAAGAAAGTTCTGATTGCCTTTGTCCACCAACGCGGGGCCTTAAGAGGGCGGAGAGAAGGCGGTGTGCAAGTCCTGGCATCCGAGACCCCTTAAGCACCAACGGGGGGCAGAGGGGGGTCTTCAAGTACAGGAAGGAACCCAATGCATGGGAAAAGGAGCAGGGCCTCTCCCACTGCGCACACCTACGTAACAGCGACTGTGAAAGGCTTGCGCTAATTGGCCTGAGAACGAGAGGGAAAAAAGCCAGCTCCAGGCCGGGGAGCCAGGGCTTCAGCCCTCGGATCAATAGCTGGAGGGAAGGCGCCAGCGAAGCTATAGAATGGATTACCCCCTCCCCCCCTCCCCCCAACAAGGACGCAGCGCCTTCCCCTGCTTTGAACCAGTATGTGCGGGATCTCCATGGGCTTTGCAGGTCTCTATTGCATAGTACAGTACCACCAAAGAAGAAGCTATAACGAGCGTTCCTCACTCTCTGGCCATTAATTGGCCCATGAGCAATTATACTGCCTCCCTCCATGCAATTGTGCCCCCCCATTCACTCTCATGCCTGTACCCCACCATCCATCAGCCCCCCTTTCCTGCTCTCCCTAGCAGGCCTGTGTGGGCCAGACAGAGCGCTGCGAGCGGTTACCACATACTCCTCCATGTAGTGCACTCTTTCTGCCACTCTGACCTTATGAGCCGAAACCTCTGGCTGGCAGCATAGCGGTCATGTTTCTCTTTTCACCCTGTTGCCTCACTCTGCTAACCAGGGGGGAGGAATCTTTTGATGCTAGGGCGGGCGGGTGGGCTTTTGATGGAGTCCCTGTGTTCTAATGATTCTAGGAGAGTGCCGGCTGCTGATTTCAATCTTTATTTATTTATTTTCTATTGTTTTATTTATCGTGCATTTAGTTTATTCTTCCAACACAAGAAAAAAAACTTTTTGCACACTTAAAGAAAAAGAAATTCACATTTTAAACACAAAAAAGTAAAGTAAAAGCCTAAATGATATAAAATATACATTACAATGCAAAATTAAGACAATGAGGTGCAGTTACCGAATTCATTGCCTGTTTCCAGATATAAAAAGCTGCTGCGTTCATAACAATGGATTCAGCCCTATCAGTGACGCCCAAAATTGTTCGCCTCTTATATTATCTAAGAATCTCACCAAGCCTCCACACACTCTTTAAAGAGCCGCCAGCGCAGCACAGGAGGTAATTTGTGTCTACTTGTCTCGACTTCAGAAGTGCAGTGCCTACAGATTTCATCCTGTACCTCTGTTTTTTTCCATTTGCTTGTGAACTCCTTTGTCTCGAGTATATTCAAGCGGGGTTGCATTGTAAATCTGATTTCTTTCAGTGGAATTACTATTTCCCCCAAGATAGCAGGAGCGAAGAGTGTAGGCGGGGAGCTGGGACCGTTTGAGGTGGGCTTCAGAGGGCACCCCCTGTGAGAATTTTTATTAAAATAATGGTTTGATAAGGTGAATTTTACAGCACGCTTTTGGTTCAAAATGGGTACAAAACACACAATGTACAATCCTTTCTTTAGGAATAACACATGGAAAAGATCAAATAGATGCCAGGTTACCAACAGCATGCCATTGCGACAAATGTTCATGATGCCTATGTCTACAATATATGCCAGCATTGCCACTGTAACAGACATTTTCCTGATCCTTGTGCCCACAATATATTAAAGCATTACCACAGTAAAATGCTCTGATGATGATATGCCCACAATATATTCCAATATGGACATTGTAACAACACACTACCATCCTGGCCTGGCTGGGCCCGAAATATGCCAGTATTGCCATTACAATCCATCTTGGTGCTGGCTGTGCCGAATATTTGCCAGCATTGCTACTAACACAATGTTCATACTGCCTCTACCCAATACATGCCAGTATTGCCTCTGTAAGAACTTGCCTTTACTTTATGCTGACTGTGTCAAATAAGTGCCGATATAGCCACTATAAGAACCCACTTTCATGTTTGGTGAGCCCAATATATTCAGCAAGCTACTGTACAAGCATTTCCTGCTGTCTGTGCCCAATTTGTGTCAACATTGTCCTATGAAAACATGCTTGATGCTGCCTGTGCATTACCACCAACATATGTCAGTATGCCGCATTCATTCTTTCAGCATGGCTACACATCTCCTGTCACTCAAATACACACTGACACACATAAATGCACTCACACACACCATCACACAAAAACACAAACATTCTCACACACAGCGACATGCAGAACACACATACATCATATTCGCAACATCCATGCATGCACATTATTTTCTCACGCATACCTTTCTGCGCAAAGATGGTGTCCTGCTTCAGCTCCAAGACACAATCATCACTTTGGCTGCTGCCTTCCCACACACGCCATTCTTGCCTTTCCATTACTGCTTGTGACGGCTAGGACATACAGCACATGGAACTTCATTTTCAACTCGTGATGCCAATGTTTCTAGGCCCCTTATTAGACATTACCCATGATGCAGCATTCCTGCGTTCTCATCTACTGCAAGCCGGGCCAAGCAGTTGGCAAGGGCCCACATGGGCCTGAGGTCTTCCTGCCCCTCCACTGTTGTTAACCCATTTTATATCCTTTGGACTCTGATGCTCAGAGGCAAATAGGGTGAAAGAATTACTGATGTGCATCACTGGGGTTCTGTAGTTAAGGGTTACACCTCAGGCAAGCACCAGGGGACTTGGATATTTGCCTGGGCCAGCACTAATCAGAAGGTGGGGGAGGCAGTGCTGTGCTCCAACAGTGCCGTTCTATGCATCTGCCTAGGGGAGGCACTGGGGGGGGGGGCACCATTTTAGTCCTGAAAAAAATGATAACCTCATTGTATGTTGGGGGGAGTTACAAAGTGGAACTTAATAGATGGGCATACATTATTGCACCCACCCTGGTTACACCGTGTATCCCGATTTGGCCAGGAGACTAGCCTTGTGTGGCTGACTGATTGAAGAGGCCTTAGTTGGCTGTGCCAGTCCTGAGCATGGGGGGCCTGTGAGGCAGAACAAGACGACGCACTTATATGTGGGCCTCGTAGCCCTTCTCCTCGTTCCCGCCACCATAGCTATAATGTGGGGGATGCCGATGGAGCATAGTGTCTCGGCCTCTGCCCCAGCTCATTCAACAGGTCCATGGGCATCATTTAAGGGGGAACGATGGTGTTTGTCCCCATTAACTTTTGTTGTACACCATTTTGTCTCACTCATTTGGCAGGGGTCCCTTTCATTTAGGTGTTATGTCCCCCCAACATTTTCATCAAAGTTACTCCACTGAGCAGGGCCTCACAATAGCCTTATAAATACATATCTCTTTTAGTGAGGTACTCGTCTCTGGAGGATAGCACAGGGGCAACGTGCTGGCCTTGGAAGCGAGACAACACGGAGCAACACAGGTTCGGTAAGGAAAGAAAAGACGAGTAGAATTAAAGAAATAAGATACAAGAAATGTAGGGATAGCAGAAGATGAAAAAAGATAAATCAAGGTGAAAGGTAAGGGGAAAAAAGAAAATAAGAGAAACATTTAGAAATAAAAAGAAAAGGTGCGATAAAAAAAAGAAAACGCAAGGAAGAAGATGAGACATGAGAGGAGGCGGAATATAAACAAAAGGGACACGCTGGTAGAAAATAAAATACAAACTGGAAGGGAAAGGGAATGCAATAGCAATGGAAACGGGAAAGAAAAACACAGAGAGCAGAAGGTCGAGTGACACAGAGGTGACGCGATGTCCACAGCAAGGTTGGCTAGATGTTGGAAGAGAGTGGGCCGAGAGGCATGCTAGATGAAAAACAGGACGATAATCCAAAGGAGAGTGATGAGAACTGCAGTGAGCAAAATACAAATACATGGTAAGAGGTGGGATTAGATACAGAGATATGAAGAAGATTAGAGAAACTGGGCGCAATCGACGTCAAAGAATGACAGGATAGGGAGAGGTGAGATAGAAACTGAGATAGGTGTAGGTGCAGTGGATATTGGGGGAGATGGAGAAGGCAGAATCTGAGGGTAAGGTGAGAGGGAGACCAAGAAATTAAGATGGGAGAAGGTAAGGTGAAGATGAGAAACTGGGAGTGAGAGGTAACAGTTGGCTAGAGATTGCAGTGGATGTGAAAGGCTGGGAGAGGTAGAAGCGAGAACTGGATGTGAGAAGAAAGGCTTAGATGGTGCTGAGAGATAGAATGGTATAGGTGGGAGGGGAAAGTGCAAGAGATGTGGGGACTGAGAGCATATCTGAAAACGAAAGTGAGAGCAGAGGCGGTGGGAAAATTAGGTATCAATATCAAATCTTTTGCTAGCACAATTTCCCAAGGATTTAGTGCGGTGCCTTGCAGATGGAACAGAGATGACTAAGAATAGTGCCTCCATAGGTGAGCTACCTCATGGCTTACAACACATGCCACAATAAAGGCCGCTTTTCAACACTTTACCCCCACAGTACTTGTTCAAAGTAAGCAAACAAAAGAGCAAACATGCTTGGGCACAGTAAATGAGAAGCCTCAGAGGCACTTGAACACAATAAATTGGAAGCATTAGAGGGCACAGCAAATGAGAAGCATCAGAGGTGCTAGGACACAGTAAATGAGAAGCCTCAGAGGCATTTGGGCACAGTAAATGAGTGCATAAGAGGACACAGTAAAAGAGGAGCATTAGAGGTGCTTGGGCACAGTAAATGAGAAGCATTAGAGGTGCTTGAGCACAGTAAATGAGAAGCATCAGAGGCACTTGAACACAATAAATTGGAAGCATTAGAGGGCACAGTAAATGAGAAGCATCATGTGATTGGGCAGTAAATGAGAAGCATCAGAGGTGATCGGGCACAGTAAATGAGAAGCCTCTGAGGCACTTGGGCATAGTAAATGAGAAGCATCAGAGGTGCTTGGGAACAGTAAATGAGGTGCCCCAGAAGCATTTGGGCACAGTAAATGAGCGCATAAAAGAGCACAGTAAAAGAAAAGCATTAGAGGTGCTTGGGCACAGTAAATGAGAAGCCTCAGAGGCACTTGAACACAATAAATTGGAAGCATTAGAGGGCACAGTAAATGAGAACCATCAGAGGTGATTGGGCACAGTAAGTGAAAATGAGCTGAGATACTTGTGAAAAAATAATGAGACAAGAGAGACGTTGATGCAATGTAAGTAGGAAGAGTAGAGGTGCTTCAAAGAGTAAGAGAGGGAGTTAGAGAGAAACGGGGTGAGAAAAGGGGGGGTGAGATAATATTGTGAGGTAAAGGAGGGAAATAAATGGAGGCATGGGATAGAGCAGGGCTTATGACAGGCATGTGTGACTGAGGGGTATGTGCAAATGCAATATATTTGAGAGCAGAGAGTACTTTTAAAGGAGGATTATGAGAAGAGAGAGAGCGGGTGAGAGAGATAGTGTGTGAGTGAGAGAGAGAGAGAGAGAGAGAGAGAGAGAAGGGAGAAACAGGAGTGTTTTGCTGCATTTCTAAGGCTTTAAATACCCAATGAGAAAGCTCCATATGAGCACAGGTGTTTACTCTCTGTAGCTGTTTTACGTTAATGCCCTCTGTGGTGAGATCGCTGTGCGGTCTCGCCACCTGGTCACTTGCATTATTAGACATAGAGACGGACAAAATAAGAGAAGTTTCAAGTCTCATTTCACAACGGTACCAAAATATAAAGTGTCAGAATGTTTGTCAAACAAAACCAAGGGTTTTAAGATGATAAGGTGATCAATAGTAAAGGGCTGGCTAATACCCTAAAATAACCGTCTGTAACATGAGGATAACGTATATGGGGTTTCCAAATAAAGAACCTCCCCTCTTCTTTCAGCGGTTATCCTTGTCCAAAAATCCAGCTTTCTAAAAGTTCAACAAAAGTTCAAAAAATCCATAACATAAAACACCAAAAGTTCAACAAAAATGATGTCTGTGTCCAAAACAAAATTGTCTTAAATAAGTCTTACAAGGAGGTTACCTCCTTTCCTTCTGCTGTACCTGTAAAGAGGGTGGCTTTCTTCTCTGGTACTCTCCACATCCCATTGCTTGTCCTCTGCCTTGCTCTCACTGTCCTGGAGCTTGCTGGTGCTTTGGTGGTCTAGCAGACCTTCGCCTCCGCCAGCTTATTCTCTCAGTCTTTCACTTGTCAGGAAGTCTTGCTGGCCCTGGTGGTGTTTGATGGAGAAGTACAGCCCTACTTCTAGCTGCCCACGTCTTCTCTTGATAGTTTCTCTGGGGTCTGCCTTTCTTCTCCCTTCTCTAGCTATTACCTCCTTCCTCCTCGCCAGCATATTATTGCCACCTCAAGCCTCTCCCCACTTTTTTTACTCTCCATTTGGTCCCCAGGAGCATCCTCACCCGTCCTGCTATTTCCGGTATTCTCCCCTCCTTTACCTCATGGTCTCAAATTAGTAATCCCCCTCTTTTGCTCTTTGGCTTCCTCATCAACCCTCTGTCAATTCTATTGTTGTCTTTGTTCCAAAGACTTTCTTTCGCTTGAAGGTCTCCTTTTGCCTCCTTGTGCCAACATCACCTTTCCTCTCTGTTGGCTCCCTTCTTACAAGACTTTCCTGCAGTAATTCAGCCTCTCTCTGTGTGTCTCTCTCCCCCTCCTCTCTCTCTCTCTCTCTCTCTCTCTATCTCGCTTCTGTCTCTCTCTCTCTCTCCTTCCTTGAGCCTCACACTATCCTCATCTGTCATTTGAATGGAGGATACCACAGGGGCAACGTGCTCGTCTTGGAAGCAAGACGACACAGAGCAACAGAGGTTTTGAATTCCGGATCCACGCTTAGAAACCAAACTCAGGTATTGTGCGCGTTATAAAAAAACAAATACATTAATGAATAACATTTCACACAATTTCCTTATCTGTATAATATTACTCTCTGCGTGATCTCTCCCTCATACTTCTCAGACTGTACCCCTCACTTCCTTGTCCAAGGTAGTACACTCCTCTCTCTCTTCACTTGCAATTGCTTTCTCTCTCTTTCTAGTTCTTTCAAAGTTTGCTTCGATTCCACGTTCCCTTCTATTTCCCATCAAATACCTCTTGTTTCCTTCACCATGCTTGTAACCTTCTTGCTTCCTTTCCAAACAACTTCTGCCTCTCTCTCTTTAAACACGTATATGATTTAGTCTCTCTTCCCAGATGGTGCCGCTTGCTGCAATCCCCAATCTTGTACACTTCTCACACTGTTCGCACACTGCAAGAGAGGAGTTTGAGGTTTGTGGTCGACAATGAGGTAAACGTCTGGGTGAAATGACAAAGGATTCTGGTCCCTGCCACGATCAATCGCTTCATGATCTCCTGAAAAACACTGTCTGATGCCTTGGCGGGCTTTGCCCTTTTGGCCAAAAACCCCAACTGCCCACTAAGTGCAGAACCTGAGCAAGTTAGAGTGAGGTTTGAGACAGGTTCGGCATGCCAATTTACATACTAAAGAAGTTGAGAAGTTGAAAGTGGTGCCTGAGGTCTTCATATCCCAAGCAGTTGTTTCACTGAACCAAGTGTCCTTGCCTCCCATAACCCTTAGAACCTAGCTTGCCATAATTTGAGGAGTCTGCAGACTGTTCTCTTCCCACATCTGTCCATTGCCAGATCCTTGTAGCTTTTTGGAAAATGTATCTATTTGAGAGGGAGGTAGGGAGAGAGGTAGACGGAGAGAGAAGGGAAACAACATGGCAGGGTCTGAGAGTGGCACTGTGAGAAAGTAAAATGTGATCTGGCTGCAAAAGGCTAGTGGTAGGAGTGCAGATAGGTTATAGTGTTGTAAGGCCTTTGCCATGTCTTTGTGTGACTTGCAATGCTTTGCGATGACTTTCATGACTTTTCACAAGTCTTGCTGTACCATGCTGTGATCTGGTAAATATAGTATCAGGAAAGTCTGCTGAGCAAGGTCTCTGACTGCTCCCCGCATTATCATTTTAACATTCCATGCTGGAACACACAATACACATACCAGCTAACCTACCCCCATATGGCAATTCATGGCCTTTCCAAAAGACATCAAACATCAGTACAGTACACCTCTACAACCAACATACATACCACACACAGGCCATTGCATTCTAGCACCACAAGCACACAAGGCTCTCTCTTGGACACACATGTCACTGTGCTCTCGACACTGCACACCTAGAAGTGTGGCCACGTGCAATGTTCAGTGTACTTCCAGCCTGCATGCATCAACACAACAGCAAAGCTCTCTTACATTTTTCTCTCTCTCCCCTCTTACCTCACTCAGCCCACTTTCTTTCAGATACGCCAGATCTTCTGGTGACCAGGCAAACGGCAGCAGAGTGTGGTACAATTTCCAATAGCACACAATCTCTTCTGCTCTTTGTATACACTTCAAGGCTTCTTTCTGTTCCACACTCTCGCCTGCTTCCTAGATGGTGCACCTTCCTTTTCCCTCCAAGTTGGTACCCAATAGCTATCCACCTAACAATCCCACTCTGTAATGTGCCACACTACACTTCTCCCAATGTACCTCCCACCAGGGCTTCCTCCCTGCATCACTTCACTGCTATGCTTCTGTATTCGTGAGAACCAGGGTCTGCTGCACTTCGCTGGCCAGCTCCCCCAGGTCTGTTCTTCAGTTGCCAAGTCCCTTATTTTGGGATCTCCCAGGATTTGCTTTCCTCCAAGCTTTTCTGAGGTCTGACTTTCTCTTCTGACCAAGCCTCCTTGCTTGGGGTCGCTCTGGTACTCCACTGTTCCTGCTGGCAGTTCTCCCTTGGACTAAAAACACCCAAATGGGCTGCCTTCCTTTAAAAGGGTGTCCGCTCCTCCCTTTGCGGTGTTCGGACCTGCACCCCAGTATTGTGGATTGTGTTGTTCTCCTGTGGGCCCATTGGACTGTCAGGGGTTTGGCCCAAAGCAATATAAGGGTCAGCTGCCTCTTTAGATTCTAAACTGCCCTGCACAATGGGAGTTCTCTCATCCCCCACCCCTGGGATCGCGTCTTAGGCTGTCTGCTTCTTTGTGTGTCTAGGGTGTGTTTTCTCATAGAGACAATTCTCTAGTAAGCTTGGGTAAGTGATTGTCCCATTCATTTATCTGCTGGGTTTTTAGGTTCACAAATCACAACATTTTATCTCCTGAAACATTTGCCACAGTAGGAGAACAGTGCTTGCTACATTTTGACTTCAGGTGGGAGACACGTGCTTGTTTTCTTCCTCTCCTCATTGAGAGAAAACTGCTACATTGTATTTCTGCAGGTCGAGCGGGCCTTCATTCTTGTTTAATAATTTCTTCTTAGCAAATAGCAAGATTTAGGTCAACGATGTGCTTGTTTGTGATGCTGCTTGGAAAATGCCTTTTTACAGATTAACACTTGTGTTTATACCATATTTTCTTTTTTATTAGCTATGCTTATATGGAAAAATACGTGGCCTGGTTTATAAAGAGGGGGGCCTAAATATAGCCCTTGTTCCACCCATCCCGCTCTCAGCCCGTCGACAGAGAAACAAGAGATGTACATTGCTGGTGGCCCCGTCATTGTTGATATATCGCAGGTGTGAGAAACGCTATTCACTCAGACAGCCATGCCGACCATACCCTGATGACGTCACCAAAGAGACAAGTCTTCAATCGATAGAGCAAGTCGACTGACCGCGGCCAGAGGTAGCCGATGATGTCACGACTGACATCATGATATAGATACGTTAGACATGAAGCACATAGGCATGCATGCAAAAAGCTACATAAACACTATCATTTTTGCTGATAGATATGAAGCAAATTCTTATGACTCACATAGTTAGAGGACTTACACATGTATACCTTTTGCCGAGCAGAAAACCGCAAGATGCATACGAATACACAAGAACAGCTTGCTGATGCTTAACGCAACTAACAGGGATGGCTATGCGAATAAAGATGGACGCTACAAGTACATTGGAGTGAATGGGATCAGCCTCGAGAACTCAAGACACAGAGAAGGCTGACAGGCCCATCCAGTTAAAGCTGGCAGAACAGGCTTTCAGCGCAGCTACCGTGCACAGACATACAAGGACGCAGGGAGAAGGAACATTTCCAGATAGCAGAAAGGACGGAGCACCTGCAGGGAACTCAAGCTAAAAATCCTCATAATTAAAGACAAGAAAGATTAATTTCGTGGTCCCTACACACCTGACCTGAATCTACGAGACAGAGCCTATTCATTCGAGGCAGATGGAGAAGACTGTTCCCACCGAACCACAGGCAGAAAGATACATAAGAAATACAGATTCAAAGCTGAATGTTCTGTCTCATGGCCTAGGAGATTGGAGAAGGTAACGTATTGGGAACAAGCAGCACCTTCGTGGTCGTTCCCAAAACCTTGCGTTGTTGCATTGGTCTGGTACCTGTCCAAGGCTCCAAGGCTGATAAGACCCTTTCTGTCCAATCCCTATTCATCACCCACATTAAGCTCACACTAGGTTGTATTGGCCAACCACCTTTCACTAACCTGTAACTTTGCATTTGATATTTTTGGAGGTGGTTTCAGGAGGAGTCACCAGATAAGGTTTGCCAAATGAATACATTAATCCCTTATAGAAGATATATGTAGTTCACCTCACTAACCAATCCCTTCTCAAGTTAGGTTTTTGGAATGTAACCATGTTTTGTGACTATGTTTTGTCATGTCACACACTAACAAAACCAGCTGACAACCGCTTAGACACTGAGAGCGTGTGAAGAATGTTATGTTGTTCCTGTTGCAATCCCTGTCATTTGAAGGTGTAATAAGAACAGCTGAACTTTGTCCCATGGCTGGGACTTCTGTTCTTGGTGCAGGGGATTTCGAAGGCCCAGCTCCTCTTGCATGTAGGTGGGGAGGCTGTTAATAGACCCTTGGCCACTATTACAGGTGGTAGTAGAGGACAGGTTGTCAAGACCCCTGGGCAACAAAACCACCTTGTCCCGCCGCGTGCTGGAAGAGCTGCGTTATGACCTGCGAGGACCTGGTCATCAGGAGCCACCTTGGAGAATTCCTGCCAGCTCCGCGTGGGACGCTAAGCAGACCGGACATTAGAGTGGCAGATTGGGGGAAAGGTGGTGCCCGAGGACTTCAGCAAATCCGCAAAGTGTAAGTATAGACCACAAACATTGGAAAGGGGAAGTAGTTGTTTGTCAATTGTTTTGTGTTGTTGTGAAGAATATTAGTTTCAGGCGTTTAGCTTGACGTTACAGATGAAAAAAGAAAAAGAAAAGACAAGAAAAAGTATATCGGTACTCTAGGTGCTAGCTTGGTTTATGGATGAAAAATATGAAAAGACAAAAAAAGAATACCTTTTCTAGGCAGATAGCTTAGCTATGGATGCTTAATGTAGGAAATCCTGTGTCTAGGAATTAGCGTAGCTCGCTTAGGTTGCGGAAGGTGGTTTCTTAGTTTATCTCACGGAGATGTAATCCTATGCGACAGTATAAGAGAAGGACCACATATTTGTTGGAAATCCCTGTGATTGAAGGACAGGAAGACGGCTGTATATTGTAATGTTGTTCGTATTGTTGTGTTTCGAAGAATTGTGAGACTTTTGGGGGCTCATTTGAAGTACTAAGACCTTTCCCATAGAGTTCTGATATCACACATATAGGGTTGGTAAATAGGACACAGAGAGTTGTTGTGTAAGTGAAGGCCTGTGGTGAGGCACAGATGTGGGGGTAAGAGGAGTTGGGAGGCAAGGAAGTGATGGTTCTAACGTGACAAGATGATGCTCGAATTATCTCAGAAGGATGTACCCTTTGGGCAAGGCTCAATGAGCGCATGAAAGAATTGCAGGTTGGCCTTTGAAGGCGGAGAACACAGTGTGGGCGGTGCACAGAGCATGCTCTTGTTGATGGTGGTGGGGCAGAAAGGCTGTTGGAAAGTTTTTTGTTGAGATTTATTATGCTTTTTTGGAAAGCCGATTGAAAATTGATAATAATTGCAAAATGTATACATTTATAATGTGTTAAACTGTGTCAAGAATTCCGACTTGAGGTCAAGTAAGTATCAGCAGTCAGAAAGCGATGTGCCACTATGGGGGACACACCCCTTAAGCATTATTGCAAGTCCCTTCCGCGGTATCAGCACAAAATATGCAAGTATAGCGAGGAATGGACTCGCTATACAGAGGGCAAAATGGCAAAGCCATGGCCCCAGGAGGGCAGTCTTTCCAAATGTGTGCTGCAACATATGACCTCGTATCTATATGCCACCTGTGAAGAGAAAATCATTGAGCAAGTGATTAGCTATATTGCGGCTACGGAAAATGTTTGAGGACAAGGAAGAGGACCCACCCAAGCAGGAATGGATGCTGAGCCAGTGTACTGCCTGCAGTGGGTGGAGCACCCGCGGCTCCTCCTCCTCCTTAAACCACAGACTCCACAGCAGAAAGTCAGGGATTTTACCCCTTGAAGGAGCGGCAGAGTACACCAATCCCATTTAAGCACCACCCACATATAGCAGCAAAGACACGCTTAGTGGTGGTAAGCAAGCAAGCAAGAGAATAGACGTTATTGGCGATGAACATAAGAAGCACAGCGACCTACAAGCAAATTTGACAAAGAACAATAAAGGGGCATCGGAAAACAGTGGGGATAGCGAAGTAATGGTGTCATCGAATGAATGGATAGGAGGACAGATATTGCTCAAATTAGATAGGAGGAATACAGGAGAGCATACAAGCGCAGAAGAGGAAGCTCAGAGACGCAAAAGAAAAAAGAAGATAGGGAATGGGCAGAGATAATGGAGGAGGTAGAGAGAAGAGAGAGAGGAACAAGAGTGACTGAGAAGGGGAGAAAGCAGAAGAGAAGGAAAGAGAGAGGAAAGACAGACGGAGATAGAGGAAGAGGTGAGAAGAAAGGCAGAAGAGGAAACTGAGAGTCAATTACAGGTGAAGAGAGAGAAGAAAGTTAGAGATCATGAGGCTTTAAGGAGTGTCAGTGTAGGAGAAAAGAAAAAAGGGACAGAAGACAAGAAGGGAGAGAAGTAGAGAAAGGTGCCTCAAAGAGGTGGCATGGATAACATGAGGGACAGCCCTAACTGTGAGAGGACTATGGGTTAAATAGAATTGAAACAAGGGGTGGGCGTCCTGCCACATACAATCAAGTATTTACAAACATGTATACAAATATTTCTTATTTTGTCATGTTTTATCTTGACAGGGATATCTCTGTGTCTACTATTAACATCATGAAAAATAGAACACTATACTGGATTGAGTTCACACAGCTTTTATTATTTGGCTAGTGAATCTGTTTTTTCTTTTCTTTTCAAAACACTTATTTTTTGGGAAGAATATTTTCTATTTTCTATTCAACTCTTTCTTTAGTCATAATAGATTTCGTCAATCATGAACATTGCATATAGTAGTGCATCCACCATTATATACAAACAACAGCATGATATACGGGTACTTAATACACATATCTGAATATCATCTGTGTGTTTAACAAAATCATACAAATCATTACATGCAGAACATAAAAGGTAAGAGCTTTGTTTGTTCCTGGAAGTGCTGGATGTTACGCTTCTTTCTCTGGACCTCTATAAGGTCAAATATGCCAGGCGGAAGGGTGACCTAACCATATGGTCAAGATAAAACCTGTCAAGATAAAACATGACAAAATAAGAAATATTTGCATAAATGTTTGTAAATACTTGATTGTATGTGGCAGGACGCCCACCCCTTGTTACAATTCAAGGAGGTGGCAGACATTATGACAAGACCAACCTGGTTAAATGATGAAGAGGAAGAGGGAATACCGAGGAGAATAAGGAGACTCTATAGGAGCAGAAGGGGTAGCGCCTCTGCCCCAAAGCCAAGTATGAGTATAGCAAGGTCTCCATTGAGGGGGGAGAGTAACTCACTGGACAGAATAACGGGGAAACACCTGTTAGGGAGACTTAATTTCGAATATGACAGAGAAGAGGACAGTAATAATAGTGGGGAAGTCATGGGGTCGGATGAGGATATAGGGGAAAGTGACGATGACGATGGGAGAAGGCCATGCTGCCCATCCACGGAGGTAAGCTCTGAGCGGGAGATCTTATGGGGCAGGGAGAAAAACATTGGGAAGAGTAAGCTTGGGCTGGACGGATGCATTGAACGTCCCAAATGTAGAACGCATAGATTTACTCCATATGCACAGAGGCTAAGAGCCTTACCCAGACAGAAAAGGGCGACTATGGCGAGAGCGTTCACTACCACCAAAGATGTAGGGAAGCATGACAGGGGAGTAGAATTGACACAGTTCCCATTGCTAGAGAAGCAGTGGTGGATAACCACAATATATACTGTGGCAACAGATGGATAACGACAATTTGAAGTGCAAGTTACCCTTGTTGACCATTGGAGCAGGAAATGGATCTACGAGTTAGAGAGGTTGATGGCATGGAAGACACTAGCGGTGTGCGACATGAAGAGCTTACTCTGAGCCATTCTTGGGGAGGTAGCTGACAATGTTTGGAAACTGGCAGGCTACCTCGGAGTAACAGCACAGAATGAAGCAGCGCACGATGGTGCACCGTTCAATAACTGCAGAGCAGCCGTTTGGCAGGCTCTGAGAGTACAATACCCAGACACATCGGACATAAGTGCGATTATGGCACGCAAAAAGTATGAGGACGGAAACCTACTCCAGTATATTCAGGAGATACAAGAGCATTGGTGTCTTGAGACAAGGGCACTGTGGGATAAAACAGTGGGATTATTTTACCATACATTAAGCCAAGGACTACCAGAGCAGGTACAGAAGCAATTAAATATGGGTGGGGATGGAAACGAAACCATGGTCAAAAATCCAGTTGACTTTAGTACATTACTGCCGATTAATGCAAGAAAACGCGAGAAAGAAGCGTGAGGAAAGGACACAACAAGAGGCAAACTTAGTAAAGGCTAAGCTATCAAAGTATACAATGGAAGGGGCTATGTTGACAAGTGGAGAGGGAGTAGTTACTCAAAACGCACAGAACAGACCACAGATGGCAGGGGGAAGTTTTGCGGGAAGGGCAGATAGCAGTCAGTGGCCATGGGGAAGAGGAGTACCCCAGGGGAGAGGGTTCAGGCATCCAATGCAGCATAGAGTAGACAGGTTTAATGAGGGACCAACAAGGCCTATGGGAGGTCCACCACAATGCAGGATGTCCAGAAGAACAAGTCACATAGCAATACAGTGGAGAAATAGAGGCAGAATGCAGCAGATGGGGGGGCGACATAGCAATCGACATACCAGACTGAACAGCCCAACTACTATGCCCAAGATCACATGCAGAATCACACGCAGACATATGCGCCGCAAATGGCACAAGCACAGCAGACACCGGGACAGTCCCAACAGCCTATGGGATACATACCGCAGACACAGGGGTACACACAGCCACCACAGACAATCCAGCAGGCACCTGTACAATAGAATGCCATTGCTGCAAGATACACATATCCTACACTGAAGACTCCCGTAAGGAAACTAGGGGGAGCGGCAGTGGTAGGGGGAACCCCTTCCCGGGAATGTGGATGACCATGTACTCGCAAAAGGACAGCCCACAGATGGATCTGATGTGTTCAATCCTATCCGTTACACCTGACTCGAACGAGGAACCACGTGTAGGTATGACCAGAGGTGACAAGACATTGGGCCTCATTACGGGTCTGACGGTAACCCTGCTGGTGCTACCGGCAGGTTGCAGCCGGACCCGTAAAAAATTACCAGCGCCGGTAATTGTGTTAATCCCCATTCCCATAGAGTCCATAGGACTCTATGGGAGTGGGGACACAGAAGCACTGGCACTGTTGGTAATGGTGCCGGTGCTTCTGTAACGGCTTTGCCAGCCGTGACCACTGTGCCCGGCAGGGTCAGACCTGTTGGGCACAGCAGCTCTGGCAGGCAAACCCGTAGTTTGCTGGTCCAGAAACAAGGGTGCCGGTGAGCTTACCCGCACCCTGGTTTCCGGACCGGCAAACTTATAATGAGGCCCAATCTCTGCGTTTTTTGATACCATCAGAACCACAGTGTTACACAGCGGTCTACCCAGAGAAGAAGGTGACAGGGGGATCATTACGTTTTATTCAGGATTTGCACCCTTTGAGTAATATTGGTGAAGCCGAATTTCTACAAAGTACCATACTAGCGACAATATTATGAATGAATCACCGTGAAGAGGGTACCTTCTGGAGGACTGCTGTCCTCCAGAAGGTACCCACTTCACAGTGATTCATTCGAAGAACACTTTCTTCTCTATCCCACTTGATGATGAGTCACATGGCTTGACATCGTTTCTATATAGAAACACCAAGTGGAAACACACAAGACTTTCTCAAGGATCCTGTGAGTTACTCTCCATATTTAACAAGGTACCCCAAATGGACTTAGCGAACATACATTTGGACAACACGAATATCCAGTACATAGACGACATCTTGATTTGTAGCAAGTCAGAAGAACAGTGCTGGGAAGATTACAGACGATTACTGACTGTGTTAGCAGGAAAGGGCTACAAGATGGACAAGGCTAAATTGCAATATTGCCAAAGCGAGGTTTTGGACATCGTACAGATGGTTTCAAAGGAAGGAAGGAAGGTAACCCCAGAAAGGGTGGAAGCGATCTTCAGAACGTAACCACTGCGGACTGTAAGGGAAATGCAGCAATTTTTGGACTTCTGTTATTATTGCAGAGCCTGGGTGTTTGACTACAGCACATACACAAGACACCTTTTCAGCAGGCTCTGGGAGGCTCAGAGGGGAGACGGTAACATAACATGGACACAAGAAATTAATGAATCATTTGAGGAACTAAAAGGGGCAATATGTACAGCCCCAGTGTTAGGGATTCCTGATTACGACAAGGAGTTCTATTTGTTCTCACATCCAATAAAGCAGTGATGACAGCAGTGCTCACACAGAAAATGACCTTAGGGCACAAACCACTAGCTTAATACAGTGGGCTATTAAACCCAGTAATGAGAGGACACTATCCATGCAAACAAGCCTTGGCTGCTCCTGTATTCGCAGTAGAGAAGTCAACAAGCGTAAATACCATGCTAAACATGGAGCATGACCTTTTTGCAATTCTCGGAGCACAAGAGCACGCTGACCACACGGCCACGTGAGGATATGATGTGATTATCTTAAATCTGGCAATGAAGGTAGTAAGATACTGAGTTGTAAACCCAGTGACATTTATAGCAGAACCAGTAGTGGAGGGAGACTATGTACACAACTGTGCTATGTACTTGGTATCCTAGGATGACATCCCTAGGGCAGGAGAAAACGCACTCAAAGGAGGATAGGTACTCTTTATTAACAGATCTTCAACCGTAGACCAGCCGACGGGGGAAAGACATACTGGGACAACAGTGGTAAAAATAAAACCAAGCGGAACAGTTGAGGTAGTAGAAAGCGCGAGGTTGCCTTCACATTTTTCAGCACAAGCGGCAGAACTAGTGGCTCTCATCATGTCATTAGAAGTACACAAGGAGAAGCAGATCATTGTGTAGTCTCACTCCGCCTACATGACGTTAACGTACATTCAGGACTGTCACATTGGAAGAAGAGGGGCTATTGATGTGCTGACAGCACACCAGTGCAGCGCACACCCCTATTTGCCAGACTCAGAGACTGTCACGGTCCATACCCCCACACATCAAGTGCAGACCAACCTGCCCAGGACTTTGACTTCCATGAGGGCCTTTAAGGCCCCAAAGGCTCTCTCAGGGGCCTCCTGGACTTGGTCCTGGAGCATTTGGCGCCAGGTTAATGCTGCCATCACCAACATGGCAAGTTTCAAACTAAGTGAAGCACGTGTGGACCAATCTGAGGCAGGCTGAAGGGACTACTTGCCTAGGGAACTATTTGCTTGGGTGTGGTTGCTGGGACTACTTTACCTGGGGACTACTTTCTGAAAGCTATATAAACCACGCCTTTAGTACAGAACACACTTTGCGTTATTCTGCACTCCTGCAGCGTAACGCTCACCGTGTCTGTTACCTTCAGGCCAGTCTGCTACAACGCCAGTCCAGTTTCTTCTCGTGCAACCTGCAAAGGAAGGAAAAGACATCAGGTTAGCCGCGCTGGTCAAGGATTCCACATCGCTATCCAGCACATCGTTCATACCTACCTGAGAGCTGCTCTTTCCGGCGAACCAATGAACCTCCATCTCTCGACCGCTCCCTTCTTTTGCCCGCCACTCCGGAGTCGCCGCACCTGGCGGATGCAAGAAGAAACATCAGGTTAGCGCATTGGGGAAAAGCCACTTAGAACAGTCAACTCATTGCAGAGTCATACTCACCTGAAGGCCGCTCCTACTAGCGATCCCGCTAGTTTTCACCACGCAGTCTGAGGTACAGCACCTGCAATACAAGAGCAGCAGGTCAGTCGCACAGAAGAGCAATAGCGCATATAAAGACTTATCACAGAACGCTGGTGTGAACGTACCTTTTCTTCGAAAACAACTCTGCGTTCTACGTACTTTCGCATCAAAGGGAAACCTACAAGGGAAAGACAACAAAGTGAAACTTGGCAATTTGAACTCGAACCATATAGATGGTAAAGACTTACCCATTGAATCAACGTTGTCGGAGACTCGACAGGATCAGTGAAGTAACTGGATCCTAGAACTCTACGCACCCCTGCATACTGTTGCAGGACGGAGAGCCTGCCATTTTTAAAACAAAGGTGAGACATAGCAGAGGGGTTTTCAGAAGACTACGGGAGGCGGGTGTGGGCCTTCCGCCTAACAGTTGGGTAACGTTTTATTTAACCATTTAGGCGCACCTTCGTGACGGCACGGATACAGAGGAGACATGTGAAACCACTTAACATCGGATCTGCCAGTCCCGTTAGGCGCCCCTGTGGAGACCAGGTGAGCGTAACAGAGACGCAATACAACACCCATCAGCCATAGCGGTCGTGAAGTGCCAGGCATACACGGGGGGGATCTGATATCCCACAGCAATGGAGCTGCAGAGACAGAAGCAAAGCAAGCAGCATGTTTCGCTGAAATAAATGAGTTTTAAACACCACCCTACACACAAAAACACGTGCTCAGCATAATAATGCGAGAAGGGTATAGTTCACTACCCGTGACCCAAATAGTAGCGTTTCAATGGCAAGCACCGCAAGAAGAGAAAGAGTTGGGGGTGAAGAGAGGATGTTCAGTATCCCCTACCAATACATTATGGTGACAGTAGAGCACAAGAAAGCCAGTAATTTCAACAGCATTGTTGCAGATTGCGCTCACGCAGCTACATTATCCCACTCACCTAAGTAAGGATTTTCTTGCTGCACAGATGAGGGAAGACTGGTTCTGTCCCAACCTGGTGGAATTTGTCATCACTTTTATGGATTCTTGCATAATATGCCAAAAGTGCACTGCGGGTCACATGTTGCGCATAGTGCAAGGAACAATACTATATCCCGTTGGGCCCACACAACATCGCCACTTTGATTATGTAGACATGGTTCAAATTTGCCAAGGGCACCACTATAAGATAGTGGTTGTATGCCCTTTTTCCCGCTGGATCGAAGCTGGTTGATGCTCACACCCGATGCCCTCAGTGCAACAAAATTCCTCATCAGAGAGGTGTTCCAACAATGGGGGGTGTGCGAGGTCCGTCGGTCAGCCAATGGGCCTCACTTTGTAAATGAAACCTTTGAGCACATCACAACACTACTCCAAACTCGTAATGACCCACTATGTCTGTTTTGATGACTAGCTCTGCCAGATAAGTAAAAAGACTCAGGCGAAGGTCAGATATAGATTTGGAACAAGTAAATACATACATAGCTGATTCTGCCCGCATGTCCAACAATATGCGGTACAACCACATGACCATGGTCAGATAGACAATTAAGGAGAACTGATATGTGTGCTCTCTCATCCCTTACGCCATGAGCACCTTTCAGAACATTCATAGCAACAGAGATCCCAACAGCCAGAGCACAATGTCTGATGCACCTATCGCGTTGCACTACAATGGGGAGATTTCAAGGGAAATGGGCCACACTAAGATGGATGTCCCAGAAGACGTTCCTGTATGAAGATAGTTACATCAAGACCCAAGAAATGATAGACGACTATTGGAGCACTGACAAGACAATAGAGTACATTCCTGACCCACCAAACAAAGGGGAAGCTGGAATAGTGGCCCAAAAGGAGTTACAATGACCAAGGACAGGACAAAGGGAGATAGGGGGAAAACCGGGATGCTGGGAGAGACCTCAGCTGTTAGTATATAGACAAATATAAACAGGAGCAGGATGGGAAGAGGGAATGCAGGGAGCAAAGCACACACACTCTTGACAGTTCCAGTAGAAGTGGTACAGAAGGAAACCAATGATTGCCTCAAGGAATGGGCAGCAAGTGCAAAACTGCTCACCTGGGTAGAGAATGAAGCAGGTCCTATGGCAATCATACCACTTGAGAATGCTCCCTTATGCTTCCAGAATGATGGTCCAGTGAAGGTTGAAGCAAACAAAGGATGTAAACAAATATCGAAGATACCAGGCATGAAGGTTGGTACCGCAGTACTAGTAGTTCCACAAAAGGACATACAAATGGACGGTTTCCTTAAAATGGAAGTACACCAGAGAAAGAAAAGGTCCACAGAACTTATGAGAGTGAAGAGAAGTAACTACATCTCGACCAAGCTGAAAGAAGCATTATACTTGATACCAGCAGAGCACAGACTGTTCAGCAGGACTGAAATGTTTTTGTGTCAGTGATCCCAGGAATCAGGCCAGCTTGAATGCCAAATGGCTCTAGATCACAAGATGGGAACCATAAATTCAATTGTCAAGGGGTTCAATGCTATCAAGGAGGAGTTGAGAGCTGTTAGGTTGATGACCCTACAGAACAGATATGTCCTGGATCTACTCACAGCTATGGAAGGAGGCATTTGTACAAAAATAGGGCCTTCCGGTTGCATGTACGTGCATTCCCACGATGGAGAGAATGGAACACTTACCGAGGTGATCATGCAATCAACAGCACAGTACAAGAAGACTACTGAGAAGACAATAGGGATGAAAATCATATTAAACGTGGAGACGAAGGCAGACAGAGAAACACAACCCCTTGGCGTATTGCAATCACACTTGAAGCAGTGTCCTCTGTTCCTGCCAGTGTGAAGAAGGCATGGTATCAAAAGCAGACACTGACACGATGGATGCAAGTTTCAAAAACCTTTATTTAACTCAAAGGGGTTTGGAAACTGCCTATCTATAGAATGGGAGTAATCTTGACCATTAAAACAAACAAAATAGTCCACGTCAGTCTAGTCAAAATAAATAGGCCTATACTAACAAAACCTAACTTTGCCCTCCTTCTCAAAATTACAAATGTGTTAAGAGAATACAAAAATGAAAATATTGTGTCAAGAATAAATGATAGAATGGCTTCAGCATCAACTCCCTTCGCCAGCTTCAACCCTATAGGGCTTAGATAGTCTCTTACTAAACAAAGGATAGGTGGATGGCACAGTTCTAACAATCTTGCACATGTTGGCTTATTGGCACAGTTCAACATTTCAACCTTAGGCTTTTAACTTCTGGTAGTTAAATCACCTCCTTAGGCTTCGCCCGCCTTGTCATCAGTTCTTAGTTCATATGCTCTCAATTTCTCTCACTTCTGCACAGGCTTCCCTCTGACGCGCTCGAGCCTGTCTTGTGTGGGGGATCCCTTCCCCATGTTATATTAAAGATAAATTTCACTGTCGAAACTGCAAGGAATTTGCATAGACCTCATCATGACCACTTAAACTTCTCTTTCAATATTCACAATCCATACTCATCTTGTGACTCCAATACTTCTTGGTACTTGTAGTTCTTATATTACACAGGGCTCAAGTCGAGGGTACACGCAAGTGGACGGAGTCCACCCACTTCTTTCAGAATTATGAATTTATGAATTAAAGCTGTCCTCGGGGATCGAACCACAGTCGTCGGGTTTTAACCACTGCACTATATAACCTGATGAAAAATGACAAACAAATAAAGGTGAAATGTCCCATTTTGGTACTGCAAGTTCCAGGGAAAATATTTGTATTGGTTCTTGGAGTTTAAAAAGTGCTCACCTTTTAATGTTTCTAAAAACACTATTAGAAGAAAATATCCTCTCTTGGTTATGTGTGTGTTTTGATTTTATGAAAGGCAAATGCCATGCATCCTGTGCAATTGGGGTAGTTATGCAAAGCCAATTTAATGAAATGTACATATTTCATCTTGATATGGTAATTTCTGACAACGTCAGATCCCATTTTGTTTGTTGATGAGTCCCTCCACTTAATTTTTAGGACTTACCCTCTGCTGCTACTTTGTATGCTTTTCCTATAACAATTGTCCTCTTATTTGTGTTTTAATCAGCACACGTGGAACCTTCAACTTTCAATTCACAGTAACTTTTTCTTCAACATCAACCAGACTTTTGTTGCTCTCGATAACTCACTGGTTGCGCTAAATTACTTTCTTTCATCTTTTCCCAGCACTCTGCTCCCCCCCAACTCTACTGTTTACCCGGCAGGGTCCTGGGCCACCTCTTGGTACCTAGAAGGTTTGTTTTCTCTGCTCGCTCGGCTCTGCATTACGAACACTTGCGTCTTCCCGAAAGCTTGCGAATCTTGCCTGGCTTGTTCTCACTCCTGTCAATGGTTGATCAGCCCGTTGGCCTTCTAATTCCAATAGCCTGGTTAGCCTTAGAAGAGTTGTTCCTTCACATATCCCGCCCTGCTCAGCTTCTCTGAAAATTATCTCTAATTGTCATATTTTTAACTCCAAGTCCTGCAATCCATCACTCCTGTTTTGCTCTCACTTCGCTGGCTCCCCTTTGCAGCATTGGCGATCTTGGGAGCGGCAAGGTTCTTTAAGGGGATGCAAATCAGGTCATGGTCTCACCACCTGCCCCTCAGACGCCTGGGCTTCAGTACCTCGCCCAGGGGATGTACTCTGGCTTGAGCACTGCCAGAAAACTTCAGCTGTCCCAGGTTTGGCTTCTGGAGACAAAGCTCCCTTGCCACACTGCAGCCTCCCTTCTACTCATAGGCTCAGTGTCTTGGCAGTCCGTCCTCCTCCATGCTCTCCAGGGTTCCCCCAGCTGCTGTTCTCTCCTCCTGGCCTACATGCACCATTGAGCATCCCCCAACTCTCTCCCAGCATGCTTTTTGGCTCCACCTTTTATACTTGATGGGAAAGTCAATTGGAGTCAGGTGGGAGTAGTTGTCCAGCCCTGCCTGACTCTGCCTGACCCTATTAGTGGGACACCGCAGTGGTGGTTGTAAATAGTCTTTCCTCTGTTTCCTCGTGGCTCTCAGTCACCTCGTATTCTTCCCAGTGTTTGTTGGAATTGGGGAGGTGGAGGGGGAGTTGGAATGAGATTGAAAATGTCCCCTGGAAGTAGAGGGAGAGAATTTTGGGGTACAATGAAAAACAGGGGGACCTACCATCTTGCTAATTAATGTGGGGATCTGTAAGGTTTTAACAAAAGAAGGGTTTAGCATGTTCCTTTTTATCTTGATACCTTTTGGAATTGAGGAGGGGGTAATGGGACAGAATTCACAATAGCCCATGAAGGCAGACGAAATGTCAGGTAGGGGGTGTTGGAAAAAGGGGGATACCATGTCTAACCATTGGGGTCCCCCCTTCCAATCCCTGAGGTCTCTCCACCCAGGTGATATTCGCTTGCTTGTCCACCACCCACGGTCTGGATCCAACAGTGATGGCCATCCCCTGGCCACTTGAGAAGAGGATCCCCAGGGAATAGGTAGGGAAACGATTCTCCTTTTTCCCAAACACATGCAACTAATGGGGAAAATGGGTGTGGTGCAATCACAATGGAGATTGCTGCTACATGACCTGGAGCTTAGACAAACAAGTGAGGCATGCTGGACACTTAGGAGGAGTGGCGAAGGTACGGATCCCAAAACCGCACTTCAATAGGGAGAATAATTTGGGGAGTGTGGTCGACCTGTTGACCAGAGGGAGGATTGAAGAAGGAGACCTAAACATTGCCCTTGTTGCACCCATCCTGCTCTGAGCCCATCGACAGAGAAACAAGAGATGTACATCACTCGTGGCACCCTCCTCCCCTTATCATTTATGTATCGCAGGTGTGAGAAATGGTATTCACTCAGACAGCCATTCAGACCATACCCTGACAACGACACTGAAGAGACGAGCCTGCAATCGATAGAGCAAGTCAACTGACTGCAGCCAAAAAGAGCTGATGATATTGTGACTGGCATCGTGATATATATACCTTAGGCATGAAGCACATAGGCATCCATGCACGAAGCTACACAAACACTTTAGTTTATTGCTGACAGATACAAAGCAAATGCTTATGACTCACATAGTTAGAGGACTGACACATGTATACCTTTTGATGAGCAGAAAACCTCAAGACACATAAGAATACATAAGAACAGCTTGCTGACGCTTAACGCAACTAACAGAGATAGCCATGCAAACATAAATGGATGCTACCGGGACATTGGAGTGAATGGGAGAAGCCTCGAGAACTCGAGACACAGAGAAGGCCCGAGGTCGCTCCAGTCGAAGCTGGCAGAACAGGCTTCCAGCGTGGCTCCCCTGCACAGACAACCAAGGATGTAGGGAGACAGAAACTTTCCAGATAGCAGAAAGGACAGATCACCTGCCTCAAGCCAAAAATCCTCATAATTACCGGCAAGAAAGATCCATTTCATGGTGCCTACACATGTGTCCTGAATCTACGTGAAGGAGCCTATTAATTTGAGATGGAGAATACTGTTCCCATCGGACCACAGGCAGAAAGATCCATAAGAAATTCAGGTTCAAAGCTGAATGTTCTGTCCCACGGCTTAGGAGATCGGAGAAGGTGACTTATTGGGAACATGCAGCACCTTTGGGTTTGCTCCCACTACCTTGAGTTGTTGCATTGGCCTGGTATCTGTCCAAGGCTGCAAGGCTGAGAATAGCCTTTCTGTCCAATCCCTATTCACCGTCCACAATAAGCTCACACTATGTTGCATTGGCCAACCACCTCTCACTAACCTGTAACTTTGCATTTGATCGTTTGGAGGTGGTTTGCCCAATGAATACACTGATCTCTTATAGAAAATATATGTAGTTCACCCCACGAACCAATCCCTTCCCATGTTAGTCTTTTTGGATGTAACCACGTTTTGTGAAGTCACACACTAAGAAAACTGGCTCACAACCGCCTAGACACTCACAGCGTGTGGAGAATGTTACATTGTTCCTACTGCAATCCTTGTCATTTGAAGGTGTAATAAAGACAGTTGAACGTTGTTGTATGGCTGGGTCGTCCGTTCTTGGTGCAGGAGAATTCCAAGGTCTAGTTCCTCTTACATGTAGGTGGGGAGGCTGTTAATAGTCCTCTGGCCACTATTACACTTAAAACCAGGAAGTTTTTTATTTTTTATTTAAGGGCCGTTAAAGAGATGAACAATCGGCTTGACATTTTGCTGTCCTTGTTTAATAAAAAAACATCTACTTGTAGGTAAACTTTCCTTTCACAAAATGTATTTTGAAGTGCATACAAACAGTGATCATTTATATTGTGGTCCTCATTCCAGTTGTGGCAGTCAGGAAACAAGGGTGTCAGTAAGCTCCCCGGCACCCTTGTTTCCAGACCGCCACACTACGAGCCTGACTGCAGGGGCCGTGGTGCCCTGCAGGGTCAGACCTTCCGGGCACAACGGCCCCGGCAGGCAGACTTTTCACTGAAGCACTGGCACCATTATCAACGGTGCCGGTGCTTCTTCTGCCCACTCCCATAGGGTCCTATGGGACTCCACAGGAATGGGGAGTTACCGAATCTGCCTCCTGACTTCCTGCTCCACAGGGAATTGTATTCTCCCAGAAGCAGCGGGAAGTCAGGCAGCGGATTCAGTGTTTCCGGGTCGGCACCAGCGGGTTACCATCGACCTCGGAATGAGGCGCAGTGTTTTTTATATTATGTTTAGGAAATAAAGATGCATTGTCAGCAAAGGATTTTTCTATGAAAGCGGTTTAAGGATAGGACGACATCTGGGCTCTTTGTCTATAAAACAAAAAAGCATGACTCCTATCAACTGCACAGCAATTGATTTAATCTTTTGTATAGAAATTATGCTTATTTTCTGAACTGTTGTATCAGTTACCTGATTGCAGCATGAAATCCCCCTATTTCGGTAACTGGATCCGGCAGAAACCATTTCACGTATAGTTTCTACTGGATCCAGTTGTTGATATATGGTTTTTAAACATCTGCTGCTTTGCTATGTCAGAAGTTCCAGTGCTGATTTTATTGGACCAGTTGTATTTTCATTGTTGAAAAGGCTGGATAGGTATACAGTAAAATGACTCTTGAGCTGAAGTTGGCATGGAGGCTTTTTAAATATCCCAACTTTGTGGTAATCAACCTTGGCTCTCTCATGTTTTCACCTCAAAGGAGGCTGCTCTAGTATACATTGCAGTCCACTATTTAATATGCTTAATACCGGATCGAGTTGTTCACATATGGGTTTTGTACTTTTCCTTAATTGCTGTCAAGTCAGTTTCTATGATGTTTTGCCCCCACTCCCACCACCCTCAACAGGCAGTGCACTGCCCACCTTCTCCCTATCCATACATAAGCCTACTGTAGGCCTCATCACAAGTCTGGCGGTGGGGAAATAAGGGTGCCGATAGCAAAGTACCGGCACCCTTTCTGGACCACCGAACTGCGAGTCCGCTGGTAGGGGTATGGAACTCCTGGTAGTCCTGACCTGCTGGGAGTTCAGGCACCTAAAATCAGTGTTTTCACTGAAGCACCGTTAGCAACGGTGCCAGTGCTTCAGTGTCCCCATTCCTTTGGAGTCCTGTGGGACCCCACGGGAATGGGGATTTACCGTTCTGCCGGTGCTCATGATATCCCGGTTGCACCGGAATGTCAGAGGGTTGAAACAGTGCTACAGGGTTGCCAATAACCCGGCACCTACCGGCTGGTTTTACCGGCAACCCCGTAATGAGGGCCTGTGTTTCACAAGTTCTACTCTTTCCCTCTGTCTCTCTCTCCCTCACCACCCACTCTCGCCCTTGCTCCCTATTTCACTCACTCCTCACTGCCCGTTCTTCCCACCTCACCTGTATTTCCCTCTTATCAGTGCAAAAGCGTAAACTCCTGACTTTTCCAATGCTCGTTTTTTATTTATAATTTTAATAATGTAAAAAGGTTTCTCATGGAGCACACCATCCTGAAACTTCTCTGGGTTCATGCTTGCCAGCATCACAGGCTGACCGTGGTGCGCTGTGACCATGGCAAAACATTTTGTGTTGTTGTTTTAAACTTTGATGCATGTTTATTTATTTATTTATTTGAGAATTTATAGAGCGCATACTAAGGCACAAGGGCGTCTACGCGCTGGTGTTGACAGTAACGGTAGAAACAGCTCCTACTCAAATTTGTACAGTTGCTAAGTTAGAGCAAATGGGTTTTAAGTGCCCTACGAAAGGAGAGGTACTCATCTATGACACTTAATGATAGTAGAAGTGAATTCCACAACCTGGGAGCCATAACTGAAAATGAACGACCTCCCAGCCGTTCACGCTGATACCTTGGTATTTTAAGGCGTAACTGCGAGGCAGAGCGCAACTGTCTGACTGGACAGTAACACACTATCTTCTTCTTCATCAAATACTCTGAGCCTATGCACAGCCCGATGGATAACACAGAGTACCTTAAACTCAATCCATGCCGCCACTGGGAGCGAATGAAGGTGATGCAGAAGGGCTGCAGACGGGGTCAGATGAGGAGGCATGAGTGCCAGTCTTGCTGCTGAATTCTGGAAAACCTGCATACGTTGGATCTGATATGTGGGTTGTCCCAGATATATCCCGTTGCAGTAGTCCGGTGACCCCATTATGTTAGATGTTACCAACATTGTACGGCTGGCTGGGGGTAACAGAGGTAGGATTTTCCTCAAAACGTTCAATTTCCCAAACCCTACATTACAAATTGCCAAAATCTGCGCCTCTCGTGAGCCATTGGGAAGAAACCTCACCCAAGGCTTTTCACAGATGCACAGGGAACTGGGCACGGCACAATGAGTCATGCCAATATTGAAGATTCCAGAGGTTGTCGCCATTTGGGGCCCAAACACCAGAATCTCTGTTTTATTTCCACTCAGCTTTAACCAATTAGCTGACATCCAGTTACCTATGTTATCCAAGCAGTCATAAAGTTTTCCAGGGGCTTCCGTTTCGGGGGAGTCCAGCCGAAACACTAACTGTGTGTCATCGGCATAGGTATAAAAAAAGACTCATGACTCAGCAGTTAGATCAGTCAATAAGCGCACATATAGATTAAAAAGAAGAGGAGACAAGGCTGACCCTTGTGGAACCCCACAGGTCAGACCAGAAGTAGAAGAGTGGCAGGAAATAGACTGGGATCGCCCTTCAAGAAATGACTCAAACCATGCCAGAAGGGGCCTGGCAATGCCCGCTTGTTCCATACGGATCCTGAGTATCAAATGCCGCAGAGAGGTCCAGTAGAATTAGCATTCTGGCCCCTCTGCGGGACTGGAGCTGAGCTAAATCATCCAGCAGCAAGATCACGACTGATTCTGTACCCATTGTAGGATGAAAACCAGATTGAAACTGTGAACCACAGCATCGAACAACACTAGAGCCAAATCTGGGAGAGACAATCCATATTCATACCCCAAGAGGGCTCAGCCTGGGGCAACATCCCCAATCTTGCAATTTTTCCCCGCATTGATAAGGACCCCTCGGATTCGAAACACGTGTCGGCTGACCACCATTAAACCATGGGTCTACATTGCAAAAAATAAAATTCTAACTGAGAAATACCGCATTTAGCGTGGGAATCAATTTATACATAAGATTCACTAAAAACCAAAAACTGCGAGGTAACCTGGACTGTCTACCTAATGTAGAAACACAGCTGTGTGACCGGCTGTATTCGTCATATGATATCACAAATAATGTCACCAGTTACCATGATCAATGACATCTCTGGCCATGTGACATTAACAGAACCCCCTGAGACATTTAAAGTGAGAAGACTGTTGTGCTGCACACTCTGGGTGGTGCTACGTTCACGTACCAAACATTATTTAGACTGCCCCGTCCGTTGTGTAGATCTGTGTGTCACATATGCACGCACTGGGGAATTCCTACAGGCGGACAACAGATATCCACACAAAGCCCCTCAGGAATCCGGGCAGGCTAGTCTTCTCCATCCCGCCAATGTTTACCCTGCCCCCTCCTCCTTATCTGGACGGAGAGGAAGCACCATCCACATCAGGAGTGGCAAGTTCTGTTAAAACATGAGAGGTCCCACGGAAGAGGTACTCTGGAGGTTAGCCAAAGAGGGGACCTCGAATGGCAGAGCCATCCCTGCGCGCAACCTTAATATAATAATAGGATCAGACAAACACCAATGGAGCTGGGTTGGAGTGACCGGATTACAAGCAAAATACACATTAGGTGATGTTGAATCTGTGTTATATTTGGGATTAGGCACACCCTATAATGCTTAATATGGATATTCCAAGTCACCAAGGAGTTGTATGAACAAATAGAGCAACAAGGCTGAAGATTGAGCTCCAAAGTGAGATATGAAGGGGGTGTTTTATTCTGCATAATACATGGCTGCATAGTCATTCACATGAATCGCTGTTCTGTTGCTTACTCTCATCCAAGAGATCGTCAAATTGTTGATATAAATGTAACGTAGAGTCTGTTCAGATTAAACAACACTAATAAACCGCTTGCAAGCAATGTGTTGCAAAACTACCTTAAGCATTTGCAAACAATGCTTTTAGAAGTCGGTTTGTAATTTAAAATGAGTGATAACACTTATCTTGCTCAGCTGTGTTAAGCTCCAGCAGTGCACAAAATAAACAGACTCCCATAAACAGTTAATTTTCAATGAATGGCTGTGAAGTGTCACAGAATGGTATTTCAGAAGATAGGAATCTCAAAAGACAGTCACTGCTTTAATCTAGGGCTCCAGTGGCACCTGTAATTCTGCTCAGTGCTGCCTCAAGTAAGCAGGAATCGTGACATCACATCCAACTGTAATAAGTTCTTACATCATCAGTATTATGCCATTTTCCTATTACAATGAGGGCATTATTTATAGACTTGTATACGGATATTGCAGGCTGCCATGTGTAATATATAGAATTATAGCAAGGTAGCTATCAACTACCGGGATATATTCCACCAAGGGATTCAGAGTGACATTTGGTAAACAACAAAAGCTAAACTTTAGCTGTTTTTGCTGTCGCTCGGCACTCCAAGGTGAATTGCACCCCATAGTTCTCAGCAACCCATCTATATGTGCCTTGTATGGCCCCGCCTCCACTTTCCAAGCCCTGCACGGCCCCTGGTGGACCAGCATTGCAGGGAGTGCAGAGTGAGGAATGAGAGGCTATATGTAAGATACAAAATACAGAAAGCCTCATCACGAGTTTGGCAGGGTTGGAAGACATGAGGTAAAGTGGACGGAATTCACTTTTCTGCACATTTGGTGCAATGCCAAATTCAAAATTTGGGAATGTGGTAAATACCTCCAGAGCTTGTTAGATGATTGGCCTCCATTGTACCTCCAAAAGAGGGAGGATTTGCGCAGGTGGAATTACTGCCGACAGTAAATAGTCTATATCCCCAAAGAGGATCATCACTCGGGTCAACATTGCCCTTCTGCCGCTCATAATCTGGAGGATGTACAGTGATTAGGACATCTCCACTGATACTCACTGAGTAGGGCATTTCCACTGATACTCACTGAATAGGACATCTCCACTGATACTCACTGAGTAGGGCATTTCCACTGATACTCACTGAATAGGACATCTCCATTGATACTCACTGAGTAGGGCATTTCCACTGATTCTAACTGAATAGGACATCTCCACTGATACTCACTGAGTGGGGCATTTCCACTGACACCCACTGAAGGCAGCCTTATCTTCAGAACAGGCGCATTCAGGCACATCAGACAGTGGTGCACCAAGGTACATCAACAAGTGGGTATGCCGGACCCCCAGGAGCAGCACTGTTCTATCGCTCCCTCAGCCTCCTCCAGCTCTTCCCTGTCGGGAACCCTCCCATTCTCAGCCCTTGGAACCTAGGTGTCCATTGCCGGCCGTTTGCTAGATACACACCAGAAGAACATAACACGTGACTGGTGGTTTATTAGCATGTCACACGAAACCATGTGCATTATAAAAGAAAAATATCAGTTACCTGTCATGTGCTTTTTTTCTGCTGTTGTAAAAATAGCAGTGGCTAAACATCTATTCTTCACGGCACTGCCATCATACGCAGGTGTCTTATCTTTCCTGCTTGCTATAACCTGATTGCTCCATTGCTCGGCAGCACCGATTCTATTGTTTATGTTTTTGATTTTTTTTTTTAAATATATTGTATTTGTCGATTCTATTGTTTTTTGTTCTTGGCATATGAAAATAAAAAAATCTTAAACCATCATACGCAGGAATTTCGGGACATAATTCACATTTACTATATCATTTAAGGGAATGAAACATCTCAAGACCTAAAAACGTGCTGTTTTTCACACACATCAATCACTCTGGGGATTTCCCTGGACCACTGAATCTCGTTGACGACAATTCTCAACTGTCCATAAGGGACTCCGTGCCAGTTGCCTGAACCTGGCTCGATTGCGGCCATCGGGTACCGCCTGTTGCCGAAACCACAACGTTAAAGCTCCTCCCCGGCTAGGACCGCCCCGTAACTCCACCATGAATTGGGGCTGGCTCCCTCACTGCCCCCAATACCCCCAAAACAGCAGGTCATACTCACCAAGGAAGCTAACTGAACCCAGCCTTCTTCACCGACACCTGTTTTGCTCGATGAAGTCATCAGTCCCCTTGTCAGTTAAATGCACCCCATTGGCATAATGGGACGGGAGCGTATTCAAGCAGCAGTGCCTAATGAATCCCAAGCCCTCAGCGTTCGCAAATTCTTCCATGCCCCTGTTCAATCACCCTCTAGATTTTTCAATCCCTGCGAGGGATGATGCTTCACGCCACTTCTGTCTCGGCGTTACTTCAACCAAATTATGTCTGTGTCAGGCAACACTTGCGCTAAGATGCGCAGTGCCACCTGTATCTGAGCCGACAATGGGTCCTCCCCAATGTGGCGTGATCATTCCCGCCTAAGTGTATGACCATAACTCAGGCTGCTGACCTCCATTGCAGCTGCCTGCGCACTGCCAGCAATAAGGAATGCAACCTCATACCGGCCGTGCCCAGCCAAACCACCTTATTCTTAAGTAATCCCAAATTGGAACCGATTCTTCATTGTTGAGCTTTCTTCTCTGCTCGAACTATAAATGAATGCCCCATAATCCATACTGAGTTATCTGTTGATATAAAAGGATTGTGTCATAAAAGAAAAACAGGCTAACATCAGTAAGTGAATTGCTCCTGTGATGAGCCCTCCATCAGTTCTGTCCTACAAGCGAGGTCAGGCTTGCCCTGTGGCCTCACATAGAGTTGGTAGCGGTTGGAATCCCATCTGCCTATCTTCTCAATTGCTGGTGCGGTTATCCCTTGCAAAAAGGCCTTGGTAGCTGCTCCTATCCTAAGACTGTGCAAGGACCAGCCCTTACTGTGTATTCCCACCGTTTCTGAGGGAGGCAGACAAGATTTTCCTGAATTGGTAATTGGTCAGGGGTGCTCGGCTGGCCTGCTTTAGTAATGGTCCCACCCATTGGGGCCTAATTGCCAAGAAGGACCTCAAGAGCTGAACGGGGCAGCTGTCCCTGCAAGAGGTCCCGTACATATTAACCCACTTTCCTTTTCCTCCTGATCAGTCTTACATTTTCTCAATCTGATCCTGAACCCCTCACTCTTGCCACCGGCCACAAATTCAACATCACCAAGAGCGAGGGCCTTCTCAAACTGGTCCACCTTGCTTTCTGAGACTAATTCACTGACCCAGAAAGTTCCAATAAATGCCAGTTCGAATGACACCTCAAACGCATTCGTGAATACTTCCGGCAAAGCGTTAAGTCGTTTTTTTCAACAACTCAAAATCAATAGGTTTGCGCGCATCCTGCCTGGGTCCTTCTACCCGGCTCCATTCCTTCAAAGCCGTGCGCACTGTAAAACCTTTGTTAGGGTCACTTTTCCCCAGTAATTTGCTGTAAAAGGCTATTGCTGCCAACTGCCCACTGCCCAGCTCCTGCCCTTTCCTTGCCTGTGTGCCCCCGCTACAAACACGCACAGCTGCTCTTCCAGTGCACAGCCTGTGTTTTCCAATGCTTGTGACACACTCAAAAACTTACTGTAGACCTGCTAGTACCTGGACCTAACACCTGGTGTGAGCGATCGCTCCCCCAAGTTCCAGAGCGCCTTGTCCATGACACCAGCTGCCACCACTCCCTCTTGAACTGCGCACCCTTCTCTCTGGCTGCAGAGTCGGCTTTCCGGAACTTGTTCCACTGAAAACGAGAAAGAGCGTCAGCAGCAATATTAACAACACCCTGCACATGCCTGGCCATGAACTCAATATTCCTGTACAAGCAGATCGCCTCCAATTTCCTCAAGAGGCTCAGAAAAGCCAGGCAAGATGCTGACTGTCTGTTTATGGCTTGTACCACTGCTTTATTGTCAGAACAAAAGCACATCCTTTTGTCTTCCAATTCCTTAAGCCATAACATGAGGGCTACCACAATCGGAAGAGCTCTAGTGCCATAATATTCTTTGTCCTCACCCTCTTGTGTCACTGGGTCAGCCATTTCTGTGCACACCACTCCTGCCCCAGGATTAGCGCAAAACCTTATTTACCTGATGCGCCTGAATACATATGTAACTTCCCACTAGTTTCCCATGCGGTTCTCCATAATTGCAACCCATTCAACGCTAGGAGAAATGACAGCCACATTCTTAAATCTTCTTTTAAGCCTGAGCTGAGTCGGTTATGGTGGTGTTTCTGCGTAACCCTGGCTGTTGCCCTTGCCAACCTGCGTGCAAACACCCTTGCTGCAGGAATAACTTTTTCATAGGGTGGTCCACCCCAGAAAAAAATGAGGTCCATTGAGTGTCTTCTTTGAATTTATGAATTAACATACACCAACCTCGGGGCACGGGCCACGGTCTTTAGGTTCGCAGGGCGGGCACTTCACCACTGCACTATATGATCTGAAGACAAATAACACACAACTAAAGGTGAAATGTCCCATTTCGGTTCTGCATGTTCCCGGGAAAACATTGGTATTGGTTCTTGGAATTTAAAACATGCACACCTTTCAAGTTTTAAAAACACTACTAGAAGAAAATATCCTCTCTTGGTTTTGTGTGTGTGTTGATTTTATAAAAGGCAAATGCCATGTGTCCCATGCAATTTGGGTGGTTATACAAAGGCAATTCAATGAATTGTACATATTTCACCTTGATATGCTAATTTCTCGCAACTTCGCCGCCAATTGCATTTGTTAATGAGTCCCCCACTTCATTTTTTAGGAATCGAGCCCTGCTGGTGATATTTTTTGTGATATCATATGACTAATGCAGGGGGTCACACAGCTGTATTTCTACTTTAAATTGCACATTAGATGACATTTTAGGTCGGAAACTTAAAGTTTTATCACTTGAAGATTTGTTTTAATGGAATGTGTAGCATTGCTATCAACATACACCAGCCCTCCTGCTCACGGGTATATTGCCAAATCCCCCAGGAGTGGTCTATAGGCTCCAGAAATGGGGATTAACACCCCTCTCCCACCACTTGTAATTCCGAGGTAAGCCCTCTGCTGTTCACCCCATTTCCAAGGCCAGATGGAAAACCAACCCGACAGTCAGATAATTATGACTGGAAATGAACAAGTGTTCCAAATTTCTACAATGTCCACCAGAGGGGAAAGCTTTTTTTTATAAAAAAAAATGTTGGCTCTTAGGTAGCACCTAACCACCACCTAGAAGCCCAAACTGTTACATTGGAGAACAGCTAGGATGACGTTGCGTGTGAGGAGGAACAAACGGCATGCTGGTTTTGTTCGGTGATTTTCCCACCTGTTTGACTGCCATTGGCAATGCTAAATCCTATGGCCATACCCATACCCGGCCTGCCACTCCCGCCTAAAATACATCCTACGTTGAGCTAGCTTTATCCAGCAGCAACATCAAACTCTGACCTTGCAGCATTATTTCTAAGTAGTCTGGTGAGCGTAAATGGCTTAATTGCAGGTCTGAATGTGCTGCTGGTGTCATAAAAATGTCTTACCAAGTGTGCCTTCAGCTACTTGATTCATTGGGCTGAGCAGGAGGGCATACCCCGAGAAAGAGTGAAAACGCGATACTCGTAGTTTGGAAGCCAAACCGGCCACATTTTTTAATTCCACAGTGAACATAACTCCACACCAAAAATTAGACATGTTTGGGTTTTGGAATATGAATCATAATTATCGATACAATCATCCCGCATTTTTACAAAAACACTTCTACTGACAAGTGGTCCAGGTGGACCACGGCTCCCCCGCCCCAAAGGGGCGGCGCATGGTGATGAGGCCCTGGCCCCTCCCTCCCCACCATGCCCTACTCAGGGGGTGTTACCAGGAGGTTGTCCCTTATCACCGTGCCTAGCTGACAACCCCCCCCCCCACACTCACCCCGGTCCGACCACCCCCGTTCCACTGCCGTGAGCCCCCCGGTAGCCGTGCCTGATTCCAGCTCCAGTGTCCTCCGGAAAGGGATCTCTGTGTCCCCATGCTCCTCCCCCACCTGTAGCTCTCTCTTCTTCCCCTAAACGTAAGCGTGGGTGGGATGGGAAAACGACCTTCTCCAGCAGACAAGGGCTCAGGCAGGGTGGTGCGAGCACCACAACAGTGATAATCTCCCAGGGGACGAGGCAGAGGATTGTGCTCTTCCCATCCCAGGGTCTGCTCATAAACCCCTCAGATTGGAGCCATCGTAACGGGCCCCCCTGCTGAGCCTGTGTCCACAAAACCACCCAGGACCCTGCATTGGCGTCAGGGGGCAGTTCTAGCTGGCCTAATCCAGCCCCCCACCCCCAAGCCGCCGCCTGCCCACCGGAAACGGCACTCCCGCAATGGCGGGCTTTTGCCCCCTGGGCTGAGCGAGTAGGGGGGCATACCCCGAGGAAGAGTGAACACACGATACTCGAAGTTTGGATGCCAAACCAGCCACATTTTTTAATTCCACAGTAAACATAACTCCACACCAAAAATGTGACATATTCCAAAACCAAAACATAATTCATAATCATCATTAGCACCCTGGGCGGGGGAGCCAGCCAATCAGGTGGCTAGCAACGCGAGCTGACACTACCAGTGAAAGCCTGCGTTCTGATGGCCAACTCCCCCGCCCACCATCTTCCCCTCACCAGACGCTGCTTTTTTTTTAAAGTCCTTTCCCACAATCCCACTTACCTTTTTGCTGCAGTGGCAAGACCGGCCGATGCAGCTGCTCCTGCTCCCGTCCCCGCACTGGCCGCCATGGAAATGCCTGAGTTCCTAATCCATGGCGTCCATGTTGGTACAGTATTTTCTCTCCGTGAATGGAAAAAAAATTTTTCCTTTTTGTTTTTTAAACCATTAGCACCCACGTAGTATGCTACATGGGTGCTAATGGCATTATTCCCCTTGGTGGCTGTGTGCATCCTCTGGGTAATGGCCTGCCGCCCTCGTTAAGGGACCCTCACCTCGCTCAGGCCCTTAACTTGGGTGGCAGTCCATTACCCACAGGGTGGGCCCTCCACTTTGGGGCATATCGCCTCCATACAATCATGCATTTTTACGAAAACACTTCTACTGACAAGTGGTCCAGGTGGACCATGGTTTCCCCACTCTGAAGGGGCGGTGCATGGTGATAAGGCCTTGGCCCCTCCCCACCATGCCCTACTCAGGTGGCGTTTACCAGGGGGGCCGTCCCTTTTCAACCGTGCCCGTCAGCCCCCGAGAGCCATGCCTCATTCCAGCTCTGGTGTCCCCGGAAAGCGATCTCCTTGTCCCAATGGTCCTCCCCAACCTGCAACAGGGTTGTGGACCCACTGTTCCATGACCCCCCCCAACCTGCACACATTTCCTTATTGTCGCCAAAATGTTCTGAAGCAAAAGTTCAGTTCCGTGCTGTGAAAGATACACCCAGTCTTGATGACAAGTCGCTGGGCCCCTGAGTAGGCCCTTCGTCACTATCTGCCAGTGCCTGTGGCCCGCTCAATTCGTTGATTAGTTTCCTTGCAGACATGTTCAAAGGGTGCACTGGCCCCAGACACCAGTGGTCAGTCTAGGAATGATCTGTAACCAAGTGAGCAATGCCCCAGGGCAGGCTTGGCCAAACCAGGCAAACCAGGATAACAAGTCTGTGATCAGCTCCTTCCAGCCCAATTTGACCAGGTCCTTCCTGCCTATGGGCAAAATCACCAACGCAGGGCCCGGCAGCCCTCTTCTCACCTGTCCTTCTACCATAGAAGGTAGTTGGTAGACTTGCAATCCGCCACCGAAAATCCAGTGAATGTCAAACCCTTCCATGCACACCAGCAATCCAAGCTGCTTGTGCACTCTCCGCTCCATCGGTCTTACAAATGACTGTCCTAAGGCCCACACCACTGGTCTTCTCATGCCCCCAGCACCCTAACCTTATTTGCTTTTTTTTGCACACAACTTCCATCTCCCAATGACCTTTATCTGTTGCCTTCGCACTCATACCCTGCAACCATAGTGACTGCCCCAATCCTGAAGGAGTATGGGGCAAATGCCATCCCCCAAGCCCTATCTTTTCCAGTGATTTTTCCATGACCTTCTGGAATTGGAATTTGGATAGGCTAGAGCTGTCCTTGTGTAAGAACAGTGGGCCCCTTGTTCCACGCGGTGCCCCAGGTGTTCCAGCAGCCGTCCTACCGGACAGATATCTCCTACCACGTGTACCGTTAGTGTTACCCTGACACCTTTTCCCTCCTGGTCCATTTTAGACTTTCTGAGCCATATGTGGGCCATGCTGCCTCCCTAAAAAGCCAGGTTCTCTCTTGCAAGCCCCCCCCCCAGGTCAGATGTGGCTGTGCCCACTATTTCCCCAATCCCGAATGCGCCTAAGAATTCTGTCATGAAAGCTGCCCTAAATAGTGCCACTTCCCAGTCATCTCTGCAAATCTCCACTAGCACTTGCACCATTGCAGACAGGGGTCTCCTCCTGTGCCCCCCCCCCCCGGTACCGCTGCCCGTTTTCAGCCGGTTAGGGCTTTTTTTTAATGGTGAAATCGGCGAATGGCGGGGACCTACTCTGCAACCCAGCATAGAACCCGATGGCAGCCATCTTTACTCTGGCCGTCCCAACAGATGCCCCTTCTGCCCTTAGCTGGTCCAAGAATGTGATCACTCCCCCAATCCCCCTCTGAAATAGGTCCTCCATGCTGTGGGCCCCACAAAATTGCCTGCATTCTTTCAAAGCCCTTTCGTATTCCCTTTTTGTTTTCTTTGACACAGAATCCTCTATCAATGATACTAACTCCAGGCACCAAGCTCCCATAGCATCTTGGAGAAATGTGCCATCACTGGTTACGCTGCTGCTAACCACCGCTGGAACTCCTGCAGTTTGAAATGGGACAAAGCATAAGCTGCATTGTTAAGGATACCTGTACCATGTTTTGCCTGGAAGCCTATATTGGCCTTCAAACACAGCAATACCAATCTCTTTATCAACATCAACACCATCAGGCAAGATGCCCTTGCGCTGCTAAGTGAACAGACCACTGACATGTTGTTATGTTATGTCATGTTAGAACATTTCTAAAGCGCAACGTTCTCCAGAAGGTATCTTGGTGCTAGGGTAAACAGCGAGGTGCAGCAGCAAGAGCTAGAACAGATAGGTCTTTAGGTCACGTTGTAAGTCCAAATGGTTTTCGCTGGCACGGAGTTGAAAGGGGAGGCTGTTCCAGGTAATAGCGGCCATCACAGAAAAGGCGCGACCGCCCATCCTGGTCAGCCTGATGCGAGGAACAGCATTCGGTAGGGCCGACTGAGAGCGCAAGGGCCGAGATGGCACATAATGGGAGAATTTTTCCTGTATGTATTCGGCGCCTGGATTATAGAAGGCGCGGTGTACCAGGCGCAGAGATTTATAGAGAATGCGCTTCTCAATCGGTAACCAATGTAGTTGTCTAAGCAGCGGGGTCATGTGAGCACGAGGATGAGGGCGAATAACCACCCTAGCGGCAGAGTTTTGGGGCAGTTGAAGGCGTTTAGTAAGGTGGCTCGGCTGACCTAGATAAAAAGTTACAGTAGTCCATGGTGCTCAGGACCAGGGCAGCCACCACAGGAGCATGATGTTTGATAGGAATAAAGGGAAGCACCTTACGCAAAATCCGCAGTTTAAAATGCCCAGATTTACATACAGATGCCACCTGGGGTGCCATGGAAAGGGAAGAAGAGAGCAGGACACCCAGATTCCTGACTGAGGTTGCGGGTGTAGGGCATGTGCCTAATGAGGAGGGCCAGAAATCAGGGGTCCAGAAGTGTGGGGTTAGAAATGCCCACCACTAGTACCTCAGTTTTTGAGCCATTGAGCTTTAGCCAATTGGTTGCCATCTAGGCGCCAAGATCTTCCAGGCAGCTTCATAGCCGAGATGCAGTATCAGCTCTGGTAAGATCAAGACGAACCAGGATCTGCGTATCATCGGCATACAAGTAATATCTGAAGCTATGCAACAGTATAAGAAGTAGAAGAGGGCGAATGTACATGTTAAAAAGAAAGTCTAACCAAAACACCACATCCTTGCCCCCTAGTTCATCACCTCAGATTGGTAATGTCACTATGATTGGAAAGAGCTCCAGGAAGGTAATGTTACTGCATAACCCCTTCTTTGTCCATTTCCATGACCATCTCTGGCCGCACCATTTTTTACCTATGATGCCCCAAATCCCACACTCCCAGCTGCGTCCGTAAATAGGCTAAGCTGGCTGTTGTTCCTGTCCTCGGTGGGCCACACCTGTACCCCATTATAGTCCTTCAGAAATCTGTCACAGACCATTAAGTCTGGCTTCTGCTCTTTTGACAACCTAGTGTGGTGATGTGTCTTGGTGAGCCCTGACATTGCTCCAGCGATGGACCGGGAAAATGGCCGCCCCATTGGCATTATTCTGAGTGCAAAATGTAGCTGCCCCACCAGACTCTGTATTTGCCTCAAAGTGACTTTCTTAGTCTTAAGACAGGCGGCTACCGCCGCCCTGAAGTCATGCACCTTTTCTGCCGGGAGCCCTGCATTCACCCGCTGTGGAGTCTATTTTAATCCCCAAGAAGCAAAGGGAGGTCGTCAGACTCTCTTCTCTGCCGCTAGTGGCACCCCCATATCTTTTGCCACCTTCTGGAATCCTTTAAGAGCCCTGCCACATTTGACTGTGCCCCCTTTTCCCATGAACTGAAAGTCATCCAAGTAATGGAGGAAATGCGCCCCCTTGCAGACCCTCTTTGTTACCCATTCCAGGAATGTACTGAATGCCTCAAAGTATGCACATGAAATGGAGCACCCCATAGGCAAGCATTTGTCATAGTCGTATCTGACCTCCACCTGAAAGCCCAGTAGATAGTAATTCCCTGGGTGTACTTTCAGTAACCGGATGGGGGACTCAATGTCAACTTTTGCCAAAAAAGCCCCCTTTCTAATCCGCCGTATCTGTGCCACAGCGGAGTCAAAGGAGGCATACCTGACTGAACACAAGTCCTCATCTATAGCGTCATTTACTGATGCACCTTTGTGAAAAGATAAGTTAGGAATCAGGTGGTATTTCTCTGGTTCCTTTTTTGGGACAATGCCGAACGGGGAGCACACCAATCCTTTCAAGGGGTGGGGAAAGAGGGTGGGGGGCGAAAGGCCCTGCAAATCTCCTCAATTGTTTTTGTTTTTCTACTTTTCCCATCAGTACTGCCTGTTGTGACTGTGCAGACTTTTGGTTCTCTGGGACTGGCGGGAGTGTGAACCCCTGCACCAGTATCCGGATCCCCTGTGAAAAGCCCTCCAGCAACATTGTAGTGTCCCCCCGTGGGTAGCCATTTGCACATGCCCTTAGCACATCTACCCACACAGGGGAGGACAGCCCCGCCGGTAGCACCCTGAGCACCCCAACATCACTTATGCTCCTTGCTGCGCTTGACACATTTGGCAACCCTGTGCGCCAACATCCCACAGAGTGAACAGGCATGCTTGAATTTACAGACTGGTCTGGCACAACTAGACATGTTGGATGCCCAGCTAGCCCCTTTTTTGTAACCCCCCTGCTACTCATCCCCTGCATGAAACCCTTGTTGGTAGATGAGCGTGCCACTGTGTAACTGGCCCACAAATCCATTACCCTGGACCCCCAGTCCAACATCCTGTTCCCCTCCTTTGCACTCTGGAACCACTCGTAATATACCAACCATGCCCCAAATGTACAATCATGATACAATGACAGCACAAATTGTATATAGGACCACCATTTCTGAAGGAGCTCCAGGTGTTTCTCTTGCAATACAGCCGCAAATATTGAGAAAGAGGTTATCCAATTCGCTAGTGATCACTCGACAAATAAGTTCATCTTTTTACCCTCTCCTTTCACCTCTTTGCCTTCCCCTACCTTCCTATAATCTAACAGCGAAAATATAACAATGTACTTCTCCTTCCTTATTTTTTGTTTTGTTACATGTGGCACATGCCACGTAAGCATACCTGGTGCAGCTGCCTGACCTGGGGCGGAGAACTGCCCTGCCTGCCCACCCCAAGCCGTGCTCGGTGCCCCTGCCACAATCATTCCCGCTATTTCTTCCCCCACAACATTATTTTCCATGTTGGCAGCAATTTCTGCGTTCTGCCCCAGCGTTCTACCACACCTGTTGCATGTACCCCTGCGGCCACTCTTGACATGACCTCAGCCCCTCCCTTTGTTCCTGATGTCCCAGGGATGGGTACCGCCCCATTTTGGTTGATGGGTGCCCCCCTTTGGGACATCCCCCGGGGGTGTCTGGGGTTGCTATGCCACTCCGCGTGTGCTGGGGGCCCAGGTGGTACCACCCATTCATGTTGTTGTGGCCCCCCTACCAATTCCCATACTGCCCAGTCCCCCTATTATCCCAGAGGGCCCACCTGCGGTGCCCCTGTGTTCGTGGTTGCCTGCATCGGCTCCCCTGGTTCCCCCTGTGACTGCTGGTGGTGCTGCCGGTGACTGAACCCCCTGCAAAACTGCTTCCCAGCCCCAATATTGCTAGGGGGGGCCACTGAATTTCCCCTCATCTCTGGCTGTTCCTCCGGCTGCTGCCCTACCTGTCCCCACTAGTGGGAGCAGTTATTATTCTCCTTACGCTGTTATCAGCTAGTTCTGGGATGCACTTTGTTTCCCTGGCATCCACAATTTTGGATACAGTGGCTTGCTACAGTTCCCAGGCCTCGCAATCCGTGACCCGGCAACATCTCTATCACAAACCACTTCGTACACTACGCTCGGCTCCCAGTGCATGCACTCCAGTAAACAAAGTTTCCACCGGCCCTTTCTCCACAATCAGCCGAACGGATTCCCCCCGGGGCTACTCTGAGCACCCTTTGGCCACCGCGCGGCTGATCACAGATGCCGGTAAGAATTAATACAATATCAATCCAGAACTCATAATGCTCCATAATGCTACTTCGCTCTGTGCGCCCCTTTTCCACTGTGCTGCTGCTCCTCCGATGCAGACAAGAGCAATACAAAATTAGTCACAAAATCCTCAATGCCAAAAGCTATACAATGACTCTTTCTGACAAGCAGTTCAAAAACAATGTGCGAAACCCACGCGGCAACAAGTATAAAATAGTGTCCACTCACAGCGCATACACGCCCCAACCACACAAATCACTCCCTGCTCGCACACACACCCCCAACCTGGTCCCCGCTGAACCTGCTCAAACTTTACCGCTCCTGCACAGCCCAAGCCACCTTACCTCGCTGTTCTAGTCGTCCCCAGGCGAAAAAGGAAAACACTGGTCCCACCAGGCAGCACTATCGCCGTTCGAGGAAAAGCAGCTCAGCAACGGCAGAGATCTCCAGATCCGGCAGAGAAGCAGCAAGGTAGCAGGGCAATAGTGTTCCAAAAACAACCTTCTCGAGCAGGCAAGCTCTCAGGCAGGGTGGTGAGAGAACGGCAGCGATAATCTCCTTGGAGACGAGGAAGGGAACTGTGCTCTTCCCATCCCCAGGGGCTACATATAAGCCCCTCACATTGGCGCCACCATGCCCGCCCCACCCTGCTGAGCATGTGCCCACAAACCCAGTCCGACCCCCCCCTATGGGTGGGGGGCAGTTCTAGCCACCCTAATCAGGTCCCCACCTCCTGTCCGCTCCATGCCCACCCAAAGCAGCACTCTCGCAATGGTGTGCTTTTGCTTCCGATCTGTTCCTTGTCCTGAAGTCCTGTTAAAAACAAGCATTTTGGATTCTAAGATGGTACCCATTAGTTTGCGGACGTAACTATGAGTTTGTCCTTAGAAGGCCTCCACAAAAAAATACTTTACTTGTCTGCTGGCACAGAGAATCAAGCATGAATCCTGCTATTTACTGTTTAACATCAATTTCAAAAAGACCTTGAGAAACTTTAGAATCAAAACTGCAGCACAAAATCATGAATTAAAGAATTAGGGCCTCATCACGAGTTAGGCGGTAGCCCTTAAATGCATTGGTAATACCGCCGGACAGTTGGGCGGTAACGCAAACACAGTTGGGCGATATCCCATTTGGGATACCGCCCAACTCGTGATGAGGCCCTTAATGTTTAAAAGAGGTATCTTAATGAGTTCATTTCATGGCACAGTAAATATCAGCATTGTGATTCATTTGCTGTACAAATGACACAGTAACAATCAATATCATGAAAAACAACATTGCAGAGAATGGTTTGTCCCAAAAAATCACCTTGCACATGGCTCTGAACATAACGGTTTCCCTCATTCGCCACTTTATGCACAATTATTCCCCTCCTATGCAGGGGTGTTGCTAGGTCTGGACAAGATCCAGGGCTACGCTATTGTCATGGCTGGGGGCTAGCTAGCCTTTTGGTTGTAGCTCCTGAGCTTCTATCAGGGGCTACAACCAACTGATACAGGGCTATAGCTCCACCCAGCAATCCCTTTGCTCCTTTGAACAAAGTTTGTATAACTCTTCACACAGTTTTTTCTGGTTCACCGACATGTGTTTCATCTCGTTCAATAAGTTGATGCCATTGTTATTTCATATGTACTAATACAAAGTTCATGGCTGTTAGTGAAGCCCTCCGTGTCTTCGTCAGGGTAGTATTTGTGCGTAGGGAGGCATAATAGTACCCCAATAATAGGTCTTAAACTTATTGAGGCTGTCTCTCGCAATCTGAGAGTTAAGTCAAAGGCTAATAACATGTGTTCCATCCAGGCAGAGCGTATTTATTTTTACATTTATAAAAGCGCACCAAGCCGCAGGCATCTAGGCGCTGGCAAGGCCGGTCTTACACCAGATTCCACCCCAGGCAGGAAGCATCCTTGTCACCCCCCAATAATGACAACAAAAATGTATGTTACAAATGTTGTAAATAAGGTACTCCATAAAAACTAGATGGAAATACAAATGCAATAGAAAATGCATAATTTAGATACTACATGTCAGTTTTAGAACGTTACCTGTATTATGTGTTCAAAAAGTAACTTTTCTTGACATTGCCCTTTGCTGTCAGGAAGCTTAAACACAAAATGCCCAATGAAGAGCTCCAAACACTTCTTTGTCAGCAAATGGCTGATGTGGAGGAACCAATGTTAGAAGGCAATGAGGTGATAACACTTCTGTATATCCTGTGGGAAGAGAAAACAAGCTTGTAATGCGAGCACTGGAAAGAGCATATTTTAAGTCCCAGAACGAAAATAGAGAAATTAATATATTGAAAGACTGCTGACTGGAACCCTGGGGGCAGTTGCTGGGGGCCCCCTGAGGCTCGAGACCCCTTTCATTTGAAAAAAAATGAAAGGCCCTGACACCATCCCTGTCAAACAATTGTGAACACCAAGATACTGGGTCTTCTCTTATATGTGTGCCCGCAGACAAAATGTAAACCGATTCCAAGGACAGAGCACATCTTCACATACAAAAGTAACTTTTGTCCCAAATCTATAATTAAACATCTTCAAAAAGGTTATTTTTATTAATTTTGGATCAACTGAATGTAAAAGTAATTTCAGTGCTAATACATCAATGTCTCTCCATCAACCACCAGCATGCTAAAATAGCCGTCCTCATCACCACCACCACCTGCTGAGAAATCAAAAAAGGGCTAACAGCATTGTAAAGTCGCAGACACTAGCACCCTGAACTGAGCAGATTGTTTAGTTCCAACAGGAGGCCTCCCTAATGAACCACAGCACTGAAAGTGGGATTTGAAAGTGTTGCTTGGGCTGCAGTGTTGATATTGACAAGTGTTTCCTGTATGGGCCACTTATAATGGCACATTGATGTAAAAATGCAAGATTTGTAGTGCGTCTTCTCCTTGCACCATTGTGGCAGGCACTCAACGGAAGGCACTAGGCAGTGCACCACTTTTCCACTCTCCAGAAAGGTTCAATGACACAGCTCGTTTAAGGTGACTTGTCATCGTCCCAGGCATGCAGAGCATGCAGTGTACCCATGGAGACTGCACCAAGGTTGGGTTCGATGTACTGACTCTGCCACTTCTGCTGCTTCAAAATATGATCACCTCAGCAATGAACGCTAAACCTTCACCAGCCACACACGTGTTCCTGGCTGCATTCAGAATGCCCTCATGCAGTAACCTCCTAGGCTAAGGGAGGCACGCTGGCAGACTCCCTATACAGTCAAGGATCACGCCCCAGGTAAGCCCCCTAGTCTACCAAACATTGTAGTACGTAATAAGTTCACCAATTCTATTTCACTCCAACGTGACCTGCTCCAGGATGCCTTCTGCCACTGTTTTGCTGCAGTGTGATTTTGCTCTAGGTGTCGCCTGGTGTCTTTTGTCAAGTGTATTTGCACCTGCAGCAGTGTACTCTGGGACTCTCCCCACAGTGACTCTGCTCCGAGAAGTGCCACTTCTAGGTTGTCCTCATTATGGCTACAGATGTGAACTGGTGGTGTCCAGTTAGAGGAAATAATTCTGCTTTGTGAATCAATTTTTGTTAAAGTCATGATGTAATTGCTAATTGCATGTTTGTTTGCTGCAGGGCAAAAACCACTGCCCCGAGCAAAGAAGGAATCAACGCCGGCTGGGCCTCCTAAAGTCCAGCTGATTTTACCTTATTCATGGCTCTGTATTTGCTGTCACCAACCACGGCCCCCCTTGGAGTCAGTGCTGGCGGAGGCTGGTGGCGGCACTGGCCACAGGCCTCCTTTCCTACGAGGGCAGTGAGAGGGGAGTGTGTTGGTGCTGAGGCCTGCTTTGGTGCACCTGCCTCTCAAGACATCTTTCAACTGCTTTCCATTGTGAGACCGGGGAAAACAGGCCCCTGAGCCCACCTTGACGACTGACACACTACAAAACAAAACTTAAATAATACCTGTGTTTACCAACTTGCCCAGTGATCTCAAGTTTACTAGTTTCATGGCAGAGGAAGCCATCAATTCTTTTCCTTGCCTTTCTGGTATTTGTATTTCTAAAGATAAATACAAAATGGCAAAGACAACCCTTTACCAGAAAGGCTTCCTTTTCCTTTGCATATGTCATGTCCCACTAAACAGCTGGAGCAAAAGAAAGACTCACTCTAAACAGCTGAAGTAAAAGAAAGTCTGCAATACCAGGCCAAGATCTGTTGGAGTTTGCAAAGGTTGATAAGTATGAAGGAACTCATTTATACAAGCACGTGGTGCTAGCCTGGCTGCTTTGCTGGACAGCAGCAGAGGCCAGGACCTAGGCGTCATGCAGTGAGTCAGACAGTGCTCTCGCTCTCAGACTGAGTCTGATTTCAAATTCCAGTAGCACTTTTTTGTTTTACATAGAATTTGTTACCCTACGTACTATTTCTTGAAATTAAATGATGTAAAAGTGTGTGTGTGTGTATTAATCCTCTTGGTGCCCACTAGAGGCTGGCACGTCAGGCAGTCGCCTGCACGGCCTTATGCAAAGACCGGCCCTGGGCGCTGGTTACTGACAGAAGATACAACAGACAATAATGACAGCTGGGTATTTAGATGAACAGGTGTGTCTTTAGTTTCTTCTGAATAGATGGTAGGAGGGTTCAGATCGGAGGTGCAGTGGCAGATTGGCCCTGACCACCGGAAAGCTGGAGCCACCAGCTTGTTTCCATCTGCGATTAGATGCAGAGCATTAATGGTGCTTGGATGTACATCCAGCGCATTTTGCCATAGTATTCAAACGGGAAAGCCGCACCGTTTGCGTGCATGCTCCAGACCACCTAAGTCTTCCTGGTTGGGCAGAGAAGAGGTGCTTATTTACCTGCAACATTCTCAGCACAAAACAATTCCCTCAATGGGCTTGAGCGACGGGAAAATCTCACCAGGTGTGTCACCGAGGACAGGATAGCAGCGGCTCGTAAAACGGAACCACAAGGCACGTAAGGGGAAGATGGCACGGTCAGGGTCTTGATCCAGAGGAGAGCTCTTCTGTCTGGCCATCAATGGAGAGCGAAGGGGAAAGCAGTGACCTCGGAACAGTGCAACTGAGCCAGTGGCATCAAAGAGGGACGTGAAGGACATGCAACCAGAGAGGCGATATACAAGAGAGAAGCTCGAGCAGCCGATGCCAGGTAACGGGGATCATGGAGCTCACTAGAGGCCCATGGGGTGAGGTGAACGGTAAAGGTTTGCTAGAATGCCAGGAAAGCACCAGAGTTCTTCATGAGATATCATGACACCGCCCTGAGCACATGCTGAGTCTAAGGCATGTTGATAAGACAGGGGAGCCGAAAACAAAATGGCCGATAAGGAGGGCTGATTCATATTGCTGACATAAGGAAGAAGACAAAAGCGGGCACACCGAAGGGTATTGGAGAATGTAATAGCAAGTCCCAGAGTAAGACAAAGGGAAGAGCAATCAGAACCCCAATAATATTTCAGCAGAGTGGGGCATTGGCAGGATAGTGATGGGGAAGAGGAGTAAGGAGCATAATCCCCACCTACACTCTGGGAAAGTCTAACACAGCATGCCAGAAAAGTAGCTCCACCGCATAGATAGCATTGAGTCCATCAAACAGGAGAGTGATTCCGCCAACAGTGAATGTTGCACAGGGAGCCCTAAAAGGAGGGAATACTAGACATACCTTGATGCCGAATGGAAAGGAGAAGGATACTATGGCCCGCCCTAAACCACAACGCAAACAGAAGCGAAAGGGGGCTCCAACGCTCCTGAAGCCAAGGGACAACTTCACCTGAAAGCCTGCAAAAGCAGGAGTCATCTGGGGAGATACAGAAAGAAACCAAAAAAGCACTGATGGTGGTCCATAAAGAAGATTTGATTCTCTGAATTAAGGAGTTTCATGAAAAAATCACAGCGACATTCCAGGAACAATTCTCCCTATTAAAGACAGAGTTGAAACAATCTATTCAGGAGATAAAAGGGAAGATTGCGAAGTTATGGGAGAGATTATATACCAATGAGCAGCCCTTCAAGAAGTTGGCAAAGATGCGAAGAAAAATGAGGAAATATTGGAACATCATTTGAGGCTCTCCCAGAATTTAGAAATACAATGTGAAGACCTGTAAAATAGGTCAAGAAGATCTAATATATATTTAAAATACCTGCCGGAAGACATCAGAAACAAAGACCTAAAGGATACAATCAAGCAATTCTTTGGAGATTTACTAGAAGACATACCACTGGAAGACATCCACATAGATAGGATTCATCGTGTTGAGCCCAAAAGATCAGAGCTGGGAGCAAGAAGAAGAGATTTTCTGGTAGCTAAGATGTCCTATGGTCAGAAGGAAAATATACTGAGTGCAGCACGCACAGTAGCCCCTACCAGAATAAATGGGGTGGAAATTCGACTATTTCAGGATCTTGCCCAATCCACACTACAGCAACAAAGAGCAATGGGGCCGGTATTAAGTGCTCTCCACCAAAAACAAATAAGATACAAATGGACGTTTGCATTTGGGCTTCTCTTCCCATGGCATGGAAGGCAGAGATGGATAACCAACTGCTGCAAAGGCCTGAATATCTTATAGATTGGAGGAGAAGAAACAGGGTTCTATCCCGACCACCTGCTCGCTAACTAATAGATGTAGACCATGGGAATGGTTGAGGGCCCCAAGAAGAAGAAGAAGAGGAGGGAGATATCCTTGAGGAGCTCCAAGAGAGTTGGGATGAATGACGATAAGGGGGAGGCATCAAAAAGGCAAGGGGGAGAGGTACTCTCATGGACTAGAATGGCAGACCTGTGCAGTTGTTATGGGAAACCCAAAGCACCAGCAGGAAAGGGAATGACAGATTCGGAACAAGAGAAGAAGAGACAGTTAACGAAAGAGGCCCTAGAGGTGGATCCACTCTCTAAACGATCAGTTGGAATCACTAAGGGAGGTCTTAGAATTACCCCCAAAAGTTAATATCTCAAGGTATTTACCATGGACTTTTAGCCTTTGGGGTCAATAGGAACCTTGATCTGACCTAAGGAATGTTTCAGTTTTGTTGGTATGGGAAAGAGAGTAGGGGAAAAAGGGAAATGGGGAATCAATAGGGGGTATGGAAAATGGGGATCCAGAAGAGCCAGCAAGTGGATGCAGTATGGTATGGGTGGGAGGAGCAAGACACCTCACATTAGGAGTACCACAAAATGCAAGAGGAAATGTAAAGCTATTAAAGCAATGGGTACCCCTCAGGAGACCACAGAGGAAGCCAATTCAAACTAATAACATATAATATTAGGGGCCTAAACTCCCCAGCAAAAACACATAAAGTGGAACACTTCTTAAAAAAGGAGAAACTGGATATAGTCACAATGTAGGAAACTCATATAAGTAAAAAGTATTAAGGAAGGTACAAGTTTAGATATTTTCTACATATTTATCACACTACTGTTGATGATAAAACCGGGGGGCGCAGGGGTTTATTATTGCTTTCGAGAATATATCAAAACTCAACACTCTAGGGTCACTGGTAGATAGAGGGGGTCGTTATATCTGTTTGTTAAGATTCAGATAGGTAGCTACACATGTATGATATCAACAGTATATACCCCAAACCCGGGACAAGATGGCTTCTTGATATAGTGTTGTCCCATTTGGAAACGTTTGTAACAGGGGATGTCATATTAACAGGAAATTTCAATGTAACGTGGAAGACCGGAGCAAGGATATTTATCAGGGCCAGAATGCACCATAACAGGCTCTCCAACAAAGAATACATTGTATTTCACTCAAAGATGCTTTGCGATAGGTGAAGGTAGAGGAAAGGGGATACATGTCAAAACATAATGAAGCAAGACAGAGATTCAAAGTTCGAACAGAATTGCTTTATTAACACAAATGTCAGGATGGATGAAGGCCTAACTTGCCCTATACTAAGGTGGGATTTCCCTACCTAAAGAAACTAAGAAAAGTCTCAGTCCGAAATTTCAACTTAAAAGTCTGCCTGTGTCCAAGACCTATACTTGCCCTCACAACTAAAGCTAAACAAAGTGTGGATGTCAGCAATGAAATAAATGGTGATTGAAATAAAGTTCTGAGTTTCTTCCAGCTCCTAGCTTACTTTTCAGCTCCCCTTCCCCAAGCTCAAGAAAGTGCAATGAAAAAGTCTCTGGATTACCTTTTCCAAGTTCAGAACAGTTGCACAACTCCTCAGGGTTTCCATCCCCAGGTTCAAGATAGTTCCACCAATCCTTGGGGTTCCCTTACCCAAGTTCAAGATAGTTCCACAAATCCTCAAGGTTCCCTTCCCCAAGTTCAAGATAGCTCCACAATTCCTTGGGGGTCCTTTCCCCAAGTTCAAAGCAACACAGTTCCAAAGAAAAGATTCTTGAGGTTCCCGTTCTCAAGACAGTACTAAAGTTCATTAAGTATCTGTTTCTTCCATTCCGTGGCTTTGGGTTTATTTTAGTGTGCACATGCAATTCTGTTCATTCAGCATTTGTCTCGCTTCCATACAGCTCCCAGGAGTGCCCCAATTTTGAGTGACTTTCCCCTTCACTCACCGGTCCCTGGCGTTCCCTCCAAACAGCTGTGCCGTTCCATTTCTGCACCGCCTGCTGGCTTGCCTTTAACCGTGAGCCCCGCTCGCAGCCGATGCTCCTCTGTTCCCACCAGCAGCTCTGCCTCCCTTCCACGGATGCTGGCAGCTACTCTGTTTCCTTCTCTTTGCCCGCAGCTCCGGTGGCGTATCTCCGACCATGGAGGCTCCCACACCTGTGGATTTCTTACTGCCCAGATTGCTCTGGGCTCCACAATTCCTCTGGATCATCTGCCAGCATTCTGGCTCTCCTGCAGGACCCACCAAAGCTGCCTCCTCACAAACAGGATTCCATGCTGGACTTTTTGCTGCTGGTCTCCTCCCTTCTTATACACCTGCAACCACTTGACAGGTTGCAGGTGTGAGTTCCCAATTGAAATTGCCTGACTGAAATTAGAGGAGAACTTGGCACATGCCTGACCTTTACAATACTCTGCAGGCCTCTTTCCTGAGTCAGTACGAGAGTGATGAAATGACCTACTAGTGTTCAATACTCCCAGTCACCTCTCCCTCGTCCTAGTAATGTAATAGGTTGAATGAGGGAACACGAGGGTAGATGTTTTACAATAGCCCATAAAGGCCAGGGAAGGGTTAGGTTGGTTCTCATACGGGAAAGGGGGATACCATGTCTCGCCTGTGGACACCCTCTTTCCAATCTCCAAGGACCCTTCACCCAGGTGATCCTCCCTCGCTTCTCCACCCCCAGGGTCAGGATCCAAAAGCAATGGCCATTCCCTGGCCACCTGAGAAGAGGATCCAGGCAGAGTAGTAGTGAGAATACCCTCAGGTTTCTCACATACACTTTTTATTTGCATGTACTGATCCTTTTCCTGCATCGATTATATATGAGTCTCATCGCCGTTTCTGGGGAGGGTAGAAGCAAAGAACTAAGGTTAATAGCACTCTCAGACCATGCCCCCATCATCACTACTATTAAACTGTCAATAACTCACAATGGGCTATGGAAGTGGTCTTTCCTGACTGAAATTCTTAAAGATAGGGTTATAACAGAAACAAGAGGGGGCGGGGGCAATAAGAGGATATGTTAAAATAATATAACACAGGATGAATCTCCAATGATTGTATGGGATGCATTCAAAGTGTTCATTAGGGGAGCCCAAAAGAGCCACCATCAAAGCATACAGAAATGTAAGAGGACTATTAGACCTGTTACGTACTAAACAAGCAGATTGTTTTGGTTATATATGAGTTTACCGACCACAATTACAGAGTGGTTCATTTCATCATGGTAAAAACACTGAAAAACATCAATTTTATTTTGTGTTTTTAATTTGGGGGTGCCCTCCAACCCTCCTGATTGTCCAGCCTTATAATGCCATCCCAAGTCCATCCCGACCCATTACCCCACTACCCCTTAAATATTTATTTAACCTTTTCAGTGTTTTTCTGTGTTATTGTCCTCTCTGTCATGTACCACTCTGTAATGTTTGCAGGAAAATGACTGGATACCAAATACATCGATTAAGCATAAGGAAGAGGAATTATGTTAAAGTCAATAAGGCGTATCGCCTACTGGTATGACAACTTAGGCAGCGAACCACGGCACAGACGATTTATACAAATTTAAAATAAGATGGGAGAAGCTACTACAGATAATGAAGAAATAATAGATCAATGTATAGATTATTAGTCCTCTTTATATACTTCAGAACACCCACAAGAGGCTTTACAAAAAACAAAGTTAGAATCCATCTCCCTCCAGAAACTTACATCCATGGGGAGAGAACCATTGGAAATGATGGATATAATGGAGGAAGAGGTGAGCAGAGTGATAAAAAAAACTCCCTCTGAACAAAGCACTGGGTCCGGACGGCACTGGGTCCCGACGGTTTTCCGGCAATATTTTGTAAAACATATCAGTAAACTTTAGCTGCGAAATTAACAGAATTATATAACACATTTAAAGTATGGACGAAGCCATGGTGATGCTTTTCCCCAAACCAGATAAGGACACAACTATATGTGGCTCGTATCGCCCAATAGCTTTCATAAACATAGATGCAAAAATATACACAAAAATATTAGCTGATGGATTCCATAGAATGGAATTCATCCTCCTGTAAGAGTGTGGGAGGAGAAGACTGACACACAGGTGGCATTGTTGTGGTTACAGACTTTTATTTGGGTTAAAAAAGAGAGGAAAATACTGACTGTCCCTAATGCTAAGACGGGTTTCCCTGCCTCAACTAAATACTAAGGAATCTGTCAGGATGTCCGTCTAAAGCAAATAGTCCACTGTCCTGTGTCAAAACCTATTTCTGTCCCTTACACTCTTAACTAACTAAGGCAAATGAGGAGCTTCTTAGTCCAGAAAAATGACTCACTTCTTCTGGAATGAGGCTTCATGTTCATCACCTGGCGATTAAATGTATTTACCAAATTGCATAACATCAAAGTACCAACAGTTCTCTTGGAAGATTTCTCTGTCAATGGTAGGCACAAAAAGAAAGTCTTTCCAAATGACTTGCTCTATTCACAATACCAGTGGGGTGGCTCCCTACCAGCTGGCTTTTCTTGGACTCACTGTGATGACATAACAAATGATGGGTGAATGTCTCCCTTCCCCTGGCTTTTCTTGGACTTTATAGACAGTTAAACAAGTGGTGCAGGAATACCACCCTTCCCCTAGCCTTTCTCAGACCTTTCAGGCAGTTCCACAAATGATGGGGGGATATCTCCCTTCCCCAGGTCTTTCTGAGACTTTATGAACAGTTCAGAAAAATGTGGGGGAATGTCATCCTTCCCGTGGCTTTTCTTTGACTTTATAGACAGTTCCACAAATGGTGGGGGAATGTCTCCCTTCCCGTGGCCTTTCTCAGACCTTTCAGGCAGTTCCACAAATGGTGGGGGAATGTCTCCCTTCCCCTGGCTTTTATTGGGCTTCATAGATAGTTCAACAAGTGATGGAGGAATGACTCCCTTCCCCTGGCCTTTCTCAGACCTTTCAGGCAGTCCCACAAATGATGGGGGGATATCTCCCTTCCCCAGGTCTTTCTGAGACTTTATAAACAGTTCAGAAAATTGTGGGGGAATGTCATCCTTCCCGTGGCTTTTCTTTGACTTTATAGACAGTTCCACAAATGGTGGGGGAATGTCTCCCTTCCCGTGGCCTTTCTCAGACCTTTCAGGCAGTTCCACAAATGGTGGGGGAATGTCTCCCTTCCCCTGGCTTTTATTGGGCTTCATAGATAGTTCAACAAGTGATGGAGGAATGACTCCCTTCCCCTTGCCTTTCTCAGACCTTTCAGGCAGTTCCACAAATGATGGAGGAATATCTCCCTTCCCCTGGCTTTACCTGGGCTTCATAGATAGTTCAACAAGTGATGGAGGAATGACTCCCTTCCCCTGGCCTTTCTCAGACCTTTCAGGCAGTTCCACAAATGGTGGGGGAATGTCTCCCTTCCCCTGGCTTTCCTTGGGCTTCATAGATAGTTCAACAAGTGATGGAGGAATGACTCCCTTCCCTTGGTCTTTCTCAGACCTTTGAGGCACTTCCACAAATGGCGGGGGAATGATTCCCTTCCCCTGGCCTTTCTTAAGTCTTTCAGGCGATTCAACTAATGGTGAGGGAATGACCCCCTTACCCTGACCTTTTTCAGGCTTTAGAATTCCAGAGGAAATTACTCCTTTCCCTCTGGTTCTTTTCCAGTTTCTCACAAAGCCAGAGGAAATAAATCCCTTCCCTCTGGGTCTTGTCCAACTTCTCGTAACCCCACGGTGAATGGCTCCCTTCCCCTGGATGTTTCCCAGTTTCTCAGGATGCCAGAGGAAATGACTCTCTTCCCTCTGGATCTTTTCCAACTTCTCATAACCTCAGGTGGAATTACTTCCTTCTCTGGTTGTTTTCCAGCTTCTCAGGCTCGTCTGCTATTCGCGAGGCAGGCCTGGTTCACTAACCTGCCAGGTACTTTGATTGTTTATATAGTCGTTGTAGTAATTTCTCTGAATTTTGGGTTCCCAGGCCCTTGTTTCAACTGTAATTATTTCTTCATACTCTTTCTATAATGGTCCCTAACACCAAGAGGTGTTTCTCTTCCCCAACTAAATACTAAGGACTCTGTCACAATGGGCCTCATTACGAGTTTGGAGGTAGCCATGCCGTCATTACCGGCATGGCTACCTCCCAACTCGTGTCTGGGTCTGGGTCCCGAAAAAAGGGAATTACCGGGTCATTCTGACTTTTGCGGGCCCGGTAATTCCAATTTTTGGGACCCAGACCCGATATGTCCCCATTCCCATTTCAGCCCCCATAGGGCTCAATGGGAATAGGGAGGATGCTAACAATGGACCCGTTAATGACGGGTCCATTGTTAGCATCCTGGTCTGCTCGCGAGTGCCGGTATGCACATCTGGGCAGACCAGACGTGCATACCGCCACCCGCGAGCAAACTCATAATGTGGCGGCCCGGTATGAATCATACCGCGGCCGCCAGGGTCGTAATGAGGCCCAATGTCTGTCTAAAGCAAACAGTCCACTGTCTGTGTCAAAACCTATTTCCGTCCCTTACACTCTTAACTAACTAAGAAAAATTAGGATCTTCTTAGTCCAGAAGAATGATGCCCTTCTTCTGGACTGAGGCTTCGCGTTCAGCTTCTGGTGATGAAAGGTATTTTCCAAATTGCATAAAACAAAAGTTCTAACAGTTCTCTTGGAGGATTTCTCTCTCAATGATAGGCACAAAAAGAATGTTTTTCCAAATGATTTGTTCTATTCACCATATCAGGAGGATTGCTCCCTCACATCTGCCTCTTCTTGGACTCGCTGTGACAACCCAACTAATGGTGGGGGAATATCTCCCTTCCCCTGGCTTTTCTTGGACTTTATAGACAGTTCAACAAGTGATGGGGGATTGACTCCCATCCCCTGGCCTTTCAGGCAATCAACAAATAGTTGGAGAATGACTCCCTTCCCCTGGCCTTTCTTAGGTTTTTCAGTAAGTTCAACAAATGGTGGGGGAATTACTCCCTTCCCCTGGCCTTTTTCTGGATTTTAGGATGCCAAAGGAAATTACTTCCTTCCCTCTGCTTCTTTTCCAGTTTCACACGACGCCAAAGGGAATGACTGCCTACCATAGGGGTCTTTTCCATCTTCCAATAACCCCAGGGGGAAAGACTCCATTCCCCTGCTTGTTTTCCAGCTTCTCAGGCTTTTCTGCTATTTGTGAGGCAGACCTGCTTGCCTATCCTGCGAGGTACTCTAATAGTATCACAGCTTCTGTAGATAGTATAGCAGGCCTGGTTCATTATCCTGAAAGGTACTGCTATTGTTTATATACTGGTTGTAGTAATTCCTCTGTATTTGGGGTTCCCAGACTCTTGTTTCAGCAGTAATTATGTCTTCCTACTCTTTCTTGAACTTTCGTTCCTGACCTCTACTTCATATGCAGTTGTTTGTTGAAAGTCTCTTTCCCAGGCTTTCCTCCCAGTTTTATAATCCAGGATACTTCTACCCTTCTTTAGGAGGTCCTAGATCTGCCCTCCATTTCCACCATCTATCCCTGGAAAGCCCCTACCTTCAGCAATCTTCAGTTCGGGCTCCAGCTGCCTCCAGGAGTCGACCTCTTCCGCCCTGTGGTCTGCGTGTAGTCCGCTCCGACCACAGCATATTTCAAGCTGCTGGTCGCTGCTGGTCTGCTTTGCCGGCATGCACGTTGTGGTCCATTCTCTCTGGCAGACCTCTGTGGTCTGCTTCCAGCAGGGCAAAGGGGACTTCTTCCATTGACCCTTTTCGGAGGCTTTGCCTTCTTGCATCTTGGATCCCCGGGTTTCCCTGCTCCAATAGGTCGACCTGCTTGCGGCTTCTCGAAGGAGGGCTGACCCGGTCTACAGCCCCTTCTCTTGTGGCACCGCTTCCCTGCTTGATGCTCCTCGAGAGAAGGCTGAACAACTTCTTCAGTCCTTCTTCCCTTTTTATGTATCAGTTGCTTACAGATTGTCCATTGGTCCATCTGCTGTTGGTCCATCTACAGATTGTCCATATTGACTAGACTGCTGGAGTTCATTCCGTGGGGTGCCCTCTATAACTTCGACCCTCTTCTTCCTCCCAGTGTCCTCTTAAATGGGTTACTTGTTATCTTCTTTGTCTCAGTATTTTTGCAGGATTCATACAGGTACTCCCTACTCTTCCTCATCTCAGTACTTTGGAAGAGGTTTGGATATTCTACCTTACATAGGTACATGGAAGAGTGTGGAATCATGTTACCCTGTATAGGGTATGAAGATGACGGCGGGTGTGGTATTGTCCCTGGTCCCACAGGGGGGGTTCCCTCCCATGAGACCACCCACTGTGTATCACCCCAGGAGGACTATTAGGTAGCAACCTCACCTCCCTGGCCTCATGGGAAGGGGCTCCGCCTAGTGAAGCAGGGACCATGCCCTGGGATTTGTCCCACTCCCTAGACTAATTGACCCCGAACAGTCAGGATTCATCAAACATCGGAAAACATTCAATAATATCAGACGGGTTTGTCACTTAATTGAGAAAACATCTAAGATGAAAATGCCAGCACTGTTGCTTTCCCTGGAAGGCTTTGCACTGGGTAGAATTGTTGTTTCTGTTTCTTTCGATGTAATACATGGGGTTTGGATCTAAATGTAAAGGAAATGGTGCAGGCGAACTACCAGAAACCGATAATTATGTTACAATTAATTGTCAATTTTCCCAAAGTCTAACCATTGACAGAGGACCTAACCAAGGGTGTCTGTTATTCCCATTATTGTTTGCTATTTATTTGGAACCTTTTTTGGCAAAGATAAGGGGCACGGTTGGGATTAAAGGAATACCATTTGCAGAGGAAGAGCACAAAATAGTTGATTTTGCTGATGATATGTTATTGGCAATAACATAACCCAACTTCTCACTTGGAGCGGTAGTACAGGAAATTGAGGACTTTAGGAGCGTGGCAGAACTGAAACTCAATATAAGTAAATCTGAGATTCTCAATTTATCATTAGAGGGAGAATTGTTGGAGCGTTCACATCGATGCTCCACCTTTAGATGGGTCTGTGAGGGGATAGTATACCTAAGAGCTACCATAACAAAGACGCTAGGATTCATGTACGAAGCAAATTATGAGCTATTGTTAAAATCTACTAAGGCAGATTTGGACCAGTGTGCACCCCGCGATATATTGCAACTATAAAAATAGTAACTCTACCCAGGATTCTATGTTTTTTTCCAGGCGCCTCTGATTCCCCTCCCAAAAGTCTTCTTCAAACAATAAACAAAATGGCTTTGTCATTTATTTGGAAAAGCAAAAAACCAAGGGTTGTGCTTCAAACTTTGATGGCAGCTAGGAAAAGAGGGGGGCTAGCACTCCTGAATGTTCTTAAATATTATGAGGCATCGCAACTAAGGGTCATAAAAGAATGGTCTCAGGGGGTATTGGAAAAACTGGACCAGAATGGATAGGGCAGTGTTGGGGGCACTGCTTTCAGAGGTGCTATGGCTAAATAAAGCATAAAGACCTATAAACATACATGTTAGCCAGATGTATGTATTTATTTATTTATTTATTTATTGTTTGCTTGTTATGCGCTTAAACAGGAAGTAAATATTGTTTCAAAGCACCCACAGGGCAACAGGGAGGAGATAAGGGGATGTGAAACAATTAAACAATGAATACAATCAAATACATAAAGATAGGTGCTGTGGTGCTCATCAGTGAGCAAATGGTTAAGTGCAATGAAGGATAAGTGCGAGCCTCCAGGAGGATAGGGGGAGCTGAGGCAAGTGCTGAGGATAGGCAGAAGCTGGGGCGATTTGGTGTGGGAGGTCAGGGTACAGAGGATGCATAAGGGCCCTGTACACCAAACAAGCAACTGTGAGATTAACAGAGAAGAGTGTGGGCAGGTGGGGGGTTAAAGAGGAAAGTCTTGAGGAGCTTCCGGAAATTTAAGAAAGTCCTGCTCAAGATGAAGACAAAGGGGGAGGCTGTTCCAAAGAAGGGAGCCAGCTGAGGAAAGTGATCAACCTCCTGCCCTCTGTTTAGCGAAACGCTTAACGCACAAAGAATTGGTGCCAGGGGAGTACAGGGGTCTAGAGGGGGATTTTTTTGTAAGAGAAAGTTGCAGATAGTGTGTCCACTGGCCCCAGACACCCTTTTGGATGGCACAGAGGGATTTGAATTTAATCCGAGAAGCAACTGGGAGCCAGCGAAGAGTTTTTAAGGTAGGAGAGACGCGGTCCCTGGGCTTGAGGCCAAGGATAAGTCTTGCTGACCTATTCTGGATTAGCTAGAGAGGTCGCTGAGTAGAAGAAGAAAGATTCTGAAGGAGGCTATTGCAATAGTCAAGCCTAGAGAGTACCAGGGCTCTGGTAAAATTGAGCTTCTGGGGGAAAGTGAGAAAAGGTAGAATTCCTTTGAGAAGGAAGAGCTGAAAAATGGGACTTCTTGGTAATTTCCCGAGTGTGAGGGAAGACAGAGAGAGAGGAGTCGAAGATGACTTCAAGGTTTCTGGCTTCAGAAGAGGGAGCAGGGGAAGAGCCCATGGAGGAAGGCCAGAGTGAAAGAAAGAAGTCAGGGGCAGGAGGCCCAATGGGAAGGATCTCTGTTTTGCTGCCATTGAGGCAGAGGTCATTGGAAGTGCAACAAGTCTGGATGGCAGACAGGCAGTCAGGGATGATGGAAGGTGCAAGAGGGTCAGCAGGAAGTTTGAAGAAGATTTGTGTGTTGTCAGCATAACATTGGAGGTTGCGGGAGAATGGGGAGATGAGGAGTGCCAACTGAGTGAGGGAGATGTTAAGGAGCCACGATGAGAGGATAAAGCCCTGGAGGACACCACACCTGGAGAATGAAGTAGGAGAGGAGAAGGTGCCCAGGATGACTTGAGAGGAGTGGTCACTAAGGAAGGGAGTTGGAATCCAGGGATGCAAGCAGTTCTTCACGAGTAGTCAGAAGAGCAGTTTATGTGCCTCTGGCTGCCCGGAATCCAGACTGATGGTTGTGAAAACCACCAACAAGTTCAGTGTGGGAGTTAAGTTGGGACAGGGCCAACTTCTCCAGCAGTTTCCCCAGGAACGGGGTGATGGAGATAGGACGGTATTTGGCTGGACAGGTGGGGTCTGCTGACGTTTTGTTAAGGAGATGGAGCAAAAGGGAGTGCTTGAGGGAGGAGGGCAAAGAACCGGTAGCAAAGGAGTGGTTACAGATCACTGCATTAGTAGAAGACACATGGGATTCACTAATAAAGAGAGGTGGTATCTCTTTGATTCCACCCCCCTTCACGCCGTTATTTAGAAACCCATTGTTTACACAGGAGATGGAGCAGGGTGATTTCCGGCACTGGAGCCAGGCAGGTTGTCTTAAGATGAAAGATATGATGCAGGTCCAGGAGATTGAGTCCTTCGAGATGTGTAAACAGTCATTTGGGTTGGGAGAGGATGAATGGCTTAGATACTACCAGGTACGCCATTGGATCCTGAACACCCAAAATGAAACAGGAGTAGTAGAACACTTACACCATTTGAAAAACACATAACATCCCAATCAGGAGAATAAAGTTTCATATCAGCGTTAATCAAACGAGAGCAGGTCCCAGTCACACTGCGCCAAGAAGATGTGCAAATTCAAGATTCAAGTCTTGGATTTATTTTGAAGAGGAACAGCCTGACACATGTTTCGAGCTTGAGACAGCTCTTCGTCTGAAGCTTAACTTGAAAATTACAAGGAACTCCAATTGCGGGATGAAGGCCAGGGGCAAGGAGATTCTGCTCTGATGCTTCGCTAGTGCGGATATAGCTATTCGGACGGCAAAAAATCACAACAAGGTTTCAGCACACCAATAAATAAATCCAAGACTTGAATCTTGAATTTGCACATCTTCTTGGCGCAGTGTGACTGGGACCTGCTCTCGTTTGATTTGTACTTTTCCAGTGGGAGTATACTGGAAGTATACCCACACCACCCAGACACCTGCAGCCTTGGGCTGTTTTCTTAATTTGTAGAGTACAAGCACTGTGGACTACTGACTTTCTCTTAATAAATCGCCGCTCTGCTGGAGGGGATGTCAGTAGAGAGGAGACGGGGTCCATATTTGGTGGAATTACCAGGAGATAAAATCCTACTGGGCGATAATTAGGGCAAGAATTGAGGAGATGTTTAGCACAAAGCTGTTGCTAGGCATGAGTGAGTGTTGGGTTTAGCTTCACTAGTGGAGGTATGGCATGGGTTTGCATTGTAGGTGATGGGAGGGCCACGCTCCCACTGCCTTAGCATTTTCAGTATTAGTTGAGTGGGGACATTGTAACTTAAGATGCCCTCCTCATCTGCCAGTTCGAATAGGGAAACATTTCTCTTATACATCCTTTCCCTCCCATACATCCTTTCAATCCCATACATCCTTACCCACCCATACATCCTTTCCCTCCTATACGTTCTTTCCCTCCCATACATCATTTCCCTTCTATACATCCTTTCCCTCCCATACATCCTTTCCCTCCCATACATCCTTTCCCTCCTATCCCTCCCATGCATCCTTTCCCTCCTATACTACCTTTCCCCCATACATCTTTTCCCTCCTATACATCCTTTCCCCCATACCTCCTTTCCCTCCTATACATCATTTCCCTCCCATACATCCTTTGCCTCCTATACATCATTTCCCTCCCATACATCCTTTCCCTCCTATATAACCATTCCCTCCTATACAACATTTCCCTCCTAAACATCCTTTCCCTCCTATACATCATTTCCCTCCCATACATCCTTTCCCTCCTATATATCCATTGCCTCCTATACATCATTTCCCTCCCATACATCCTTTCCCTCCTATACATCCTTTCCCTCCTATACATCATTTCCCTCCCATACATCCTTTCCCTCCCATGCGTTCTTTCCCTCCTATACATCATTTCCCTCCCATACATCATTTCCCTCCCATACATCCTTTCCCTCCCATGCGTTCTTTCCCTCCTATACATCATTTCCCTCCTATACCTCCTATCCCTCCCATGCATCCTTTCCCTCCTATACTACCTTCCCCCATACATCTTTTCCCTCCTATACATCCTTTCCCCATACCTCCTTTCCCTCCTATACATCATTTCCCTCCCATACATCCTTTGCCTCCTATACATCATTTCCCTCCCATACATCTTTTCCCTCCTATACATCCTTTCCCCCATACCTCCTTTCCCTCCTATACAACATTTCCCTCCTATACATCCTTTCCCTCCTATACATCATTTCCCTCCCATACATCCTTTCCCTCCTATACATCCTTTGCCTCCTATACATCATTTCCCTCCCATACATCCTTTCCCTCCTATACATCCTTTCCCTCCTATACATCATTTCCCTCCCATACATCCTTTCCCTCCCATGCGTTCTTTCCCTCCTATACATCATTTCCCTCCCATACATCCTTTCCATCCCATGCATCATTTCCCTCCTCCTCCTGCCAGAGCCTGATGCGCACTCGATCTCCCATTTTCCCACTGGAATGTGATGGCCTTTTATACTGTGTTCTGAATGCAGTGTGATATGTCGCTCATTTGGGTGTGCCAATCACTTGCTCACTTTGTGGAGACACTTGCTCCACTTGTCCATAGAGCAGATGGCATGGGGTTGGAGCAAATAATGTGATAAACGTTTATGAATTAGGACTATGGAATACCTTTGCCCACTTTTGCTGGTCGCTCCCCTCTTGCATGCATTTTTACGCAGATTTGCGTGCTTTCCGCCCACTTTCAGCATCTTTTGCCCTCCTTTCGAGCATGCTGTTTGCGCTTGCACATTTCAGAGATGGGCACAGCTAAGAATTATGCTCGTTTGTTTGTTGTGCATTCGTTCAACGTGTGTAGCGCATCTCAGATTTTCACCAAAGAAAGCCTTGAGAATCTGCCCCTTGGTCCCCTTTCAAAGACCCCTTTCACGAATGCCACAGGAACCAGAGGCCAATCAGGTAAGGGGTTATTGACCAGAAGGATTTGGAACACAGGAGAAGCCCCCTCCAGCCGTGAACTCCACAGCACAGCCCTGACATGCTGGAACCCTAGATCACTACAGGGTCCATGCTTGAACCCACACAAAGCTCTGCTGATGCGCCTCAGTCCTGGCCTACCTCACCCCTGCTTTTCTAGTGTTAGAAACCCATACGCGCTCAACCAATGTACATCAATCGTGGTTTACAGCATCCCTGCTATTCCAGCACTTTGACACCCAAAACGCCTCATATATTCGCTGCAGCCATCGAAGCTCGTTCGGTTCTATTTCAGCACATTTAGCTCTGCCAGAACACTTCCATAGTGATTGTGGCGTTGCCCTTTAAGGGTATGCACGCGACGGAGTGATGTGCACTCCGTCGCGTGCGCTGTTAAATAAACGGGGCGTTCCCGGTGACATCACAATCACCGGGGAGCCCACACTGGAAGCACTCCTATCTCCGTGTCTCTCTGTCACGGGGGGTGGGGGGCTCACGGACGGCGGCAACCGGAGGCCGCCAACAGTGGCGACGAAGCCGGGATCGCTTCCTGGTACAGGCGGAGACGTTCGTTGGGAGCGGAGATGATCACATGTGACCGCCCCAGCGAATTCTGACCGCGGAGAAGGAAGCGACGCACGCGGCCGGCGGCCATTTTGATGAATAGGCCTCGGAGGCTCACGGCTTCATAACGAAGCGTCGGTGAGCCATCCGGACTCAATTTTTGGAAATTCTAGCGGCGGACGATCGCTGGAGGCAAGAAATGTAATTTGCAGAATGAATCATTGACATTTTCACTGTTTTCTCACCGAGGAGATGGGTGAGTCTCCATGGGAAACCTGCTGAACATATTGGGGGCCTTTTCCCCTGCTCAATTTTGGACACTTCATGGTCTGGTGGCTGGCTGGAGTGGAAAATTCTGTGGAGAGCGCGCCTGGTGAGAGGAAAACTTCGAACCTGACTGCTGGTGGTGAGTTGCGGCCCCATTCATTATAACTTCTGGGGTGCCTGTGCGCTGTCCACCATGAGTCAAGCTGCTGCTGCTGCTGGTGCTGCTGCTGCTGCTGCTCCTGTGCCTCCGCCTGCTCCCTCGCCGAAACCACCTGGGTCCCTACAGCCAATGCCTGAGTTTGATATCTCGGGTGCTCCTTCAAGTCTGGGACAGAGGTGGAAAATGTGGATGGATAGACTGGAGATGTACTTCAGGGCCACGATGGAGACAAGTGATGACGGCAAGCTGGCCACTCTCCTGTACTCTGCTGGTCCAGCAGTGCATGAGGTGTTTCTGTCCCTGCAGCCGGTGGATGGGTCGTTTGCGGCGGCTAAGGAGGCTCTCCATAATCATTTTTTGCCAATGGCCAATGCGGACTATGAACGTTTTCTCATGGGTACGGCTCGACAAAAGGATGACGAGACCCTGGATGTGTTCTATGGGCGGCTGCGGAGACTGGCAGCGTCATGTGCGTGGAACGACCCTGAGGTGATGATTCGAAACCAACTTATTCAGGGGTGTGTCTCTGGGAAACTGAGGCGCCAGATACTGCGTGAGCCTGGTATCACCCTTCCCCGCATCCTAGAGTTGGGAAGGTGCCACGAAGTATCGGAACTGCGGGCGACCAGGATGGAAGCTAATGCCCGCCCAGGCAGGGTGGAAGAGGTCTGCGCGGTCGGCAGAGGCCGCGGATCGAGGCGCCCCATGAACACCCAGAGCCCGTGCCCGCCAGGGACTACTTCCTCGTGCCCGAACTGTGGGTATGATCTCCCGCACCCAGCTGAATGCCCGGCGACTGGGGTTAAGTGCGGTAGATGCGGAGGCGCTGACCATTTCGCCAGAATGTGCAGGTCGCCAGCTCCCAAGATAGTGCCGAGGGGGCCAGTTCGAGCCGGCTTCTTCCGACCCCAAAGGACGTCCATCGTTGCTCAGGTAGACCAGGGTGGAGAAGGGACTCCTCAGGAAGGAGAGGAAGAGGACGAGGAAAACGTGTTTTTCGTTTCCAGCGTGAGCATGTTGAAATCCCGCTCCAAGAGACAGCCCAGGTGCAATGTACTTGTCAATGGAGACTCTGTCCCGATGCTAGTGGACACTGGTGCGTCCGTGAATGTGATGGCCAGGCAGCATTATGATACCATGCAGGCCCCACCCACGCTGACCGCACCAAGAGCCCGTATATTCGCATTCGGCGGGGATCAGCCCTTGCCTCTGGATGGAGTATTCGTGGCTGATGTTCAGTATGGTGACTCAGACATTCGGGCCAGATTCTATGTCACCCCAGTGAGCGACAACACCTTGCTTTGCTGTGCCGCGGCTGAGGCACTGGGAATTGTCACGTTCGCCTACTCAGTATACTTGGAAGACATTCAGGTACTCCTGGCCAAACATGGCGCACTGTTTGAAGGCATTGGTCAGCTGGTGGGTGAGCCGGTACGACTCCACATCGATGAATCGATCCAACCTGTGGCGCTGAAACACCGACGAGTGCCGTTTCACCTGAGGGATCTGGTGGATCGAGAGTTGGACAGTTAGGCTAGACATCATTGAAAAGGTTGAGGGCCCTACCCCATGGGTGTCTCCCATTGTCATTGCGCGCAAGCCCAAACAGCCAGAGGCGGTGAGGATCTGTGTGGACATGCGACTTCCCAATAAGGCCAATAAGGCCATAAAGAGGGAGCGACACCTAACCCCTACCATCGATGACATTATAGCGGAACTACAAGGGGCGAAGTTCTTTTCCAAACTTGACTTGAGAGCGGGCTATCATCAGGTGGTCCTGCACCCCGAGTCCCGCTATATAACAACATTTACTACTCATCGGGGGCTTTATCGCTACAAGAGGTTGAGTTTCGGGGTGTCCTCCGCGGCAGAGGTCTTCCAAAACATCATAAGAGGGGCATTAGCAGATCTGGATGGAGTCCTTAACATCAGTGACGACATTTTGGTGTATGCGAAATCGGAGACCGAGCATCTGGCACGCCTGGCCAAGACCTTTGAACGACTACGCTCGCTGGGCCTCACCCTGCACAAGGATAAGTGCGAGTTTCTGAAAACTTCGATCGAATTCTTTGGGTTCGTTTTCAAGGCGGATGGGGTGTCGCCGGATCCACGCAAAGTGAAGGACATAAAAGAGGCGCGTCCTCCAGAGAATGTCGCAGAGGTGAGGAGTTTTCTGGGCATGGTTACTTACTGTGGCCGTTTCATCAGGAACCTGGCATCCCGCTCAGAGCCATTGAGATCGCTCACGAAGAAGGACGTCACCTGGCACTGGGGCCCCCTTGAGCAGGCGGCATTCGACGACATAAAAGGGGCGTTGGTGGCGGAAGACACCATGGCGTTCTTCGACCCGAGCCTGCAGACGGAGATCGTGGTGGACGCCAGCCCGTACGGACTGGGGGCGGTTCTCACACAAGTGGGGAATGATCAGGAAGTTCGACCCATAGCGTATGCCAGTAAAGCGCTTTCCGATACCAAGCAAAGATACTCTCAGATTGAGAGGGAAGCCTTGGCGGTGCTATGGGGTTGCCGACATTTCCGCCTCTACATTCTGGGACGCCCAGTGACTGTGGTCACGGACCACAAGCCGTTGTTGCCGATCATGGCGGGCTCATCATCTCGTCCACCAGTGAGAATTGAACGCTGGATGCTCGCTTTGCTCGAGTATGGAGTGTCATTGATATATCGCCCCGGGGCTAACAACGCGGCGGACTACCTCTCTCGACACCCCAGAGGGGACTCGCAGGACTCTGCATCCGCGGAGGAAGCCGACGAGCACGTACGCCTAGTCGTGGAGACGGCCACCCCAAACTCCATGCAGGTGGAGGAGCTCGAGGTCGCATCAAAAGGCGACGAATGTTTCGCGATCCTGAAGGAAGCCATGCAGAGGGGCACCTGGAAGACGGTGCTGGAGGCGGTGGAACGCAGGACATGTGAAGCCAGAGTGGCCCTTGAGCAGTTGTGGAGAGTGAGAGAAGAACTGACATTCTCGGAGTCGGGGCTGCTACTGAGGGGTGAGAGAATCGTGATACCCCAGGCCAAAGTTGCACAGGTCATCGCACTGGTGCACCAGGGCCACCAAGGCGCGCCCAAAACCAAAGCTCGCCTCCGTCAGAAAGTGTGGTTCCCGGAACTCGAACGGAAGGTGGAAGCGTTTGTGGCGTCGTGCGTATGGTGTCAGGCTGCAGCACCGGCCCAACGTGAACCATCCATCGAAGCGATGCCCAGGGGGACTCCGCCATGGGAAGTGGTGCACGCAGACTCCGGGTCCACGTCGAGGGGAACTCACTTTCTGGTTGTGGTGGACGAGTGGTCTCGATACCCAGAAGTCGAGTTCATAGAGTCTGTCGCGTTTGAGAACGTGGTGGTGGCGCTGGAGAAGATCTTTGCCACCCATGGCCTACCCTCTGTGCTGTGCTCTGACAACGGGGCACCATTCCAGGGCGAGAGCTTTGCCGAGCTCATGAGGGAATATGGCATTCAACATCGGCGGGTCACACCCCTGTGGCCTCGGGCCAACGGGGAGGCCGAGCGCATGATGCGCACCCTCAACAAGGTATTCAGGATTGCCCATGGCAAGGGCGAGTGTCTGCAGAGGGCCCTATACGTTTTCCTGCGGGGATACCGGACCACACCTCACACGTCCACTGGTGTGGCCCCGGCGGAGGCGCTGTTCCAGAGGTGCCCGAGAGACGTCATACCGGAGGTGGGGGACAGGGACCCTGCCGTCACTGACAATGAACAGGTCGAAGAGGAAAGACGAATCAGGACACAGATGGAAAACATCAGGAGGGGCCTTAGACCCCCACACATCGCACTGGGAGATGAGGTGCTAGTGAGGAATCGCCACCCCCATGGAAAGCTGTCCCTCACGTATGAACCCGCTCCCTTAGATGTCGTGGCGGTCAAAGGTTCTATGGTAACTGCCTCTGACGGGACATCGCCTGTCACCAGGAATGCCTCGTTCTTCAGGAGAATTGGCGACCCCAGAGTGGACAACCCGGACGACCGAGAGGGCGAAGGTGCCTTGGATGAAGGTGGGGGAGAAGGACCCGCGGTGGACTCTCCCGCTCGAAGCAGACCCGGTCAAGAGACACCGGCCAGGGACGCTGGCAGGAGGTACCCCCTGAGGTCAGGGCGTGGGAAACCTGCCCGTCTCACAGACTATATTACGGACTGAGCTGGCATGGCTGAGCGGGGTTAAGTGGTCAGGTCAAGACAGGTACCCGAGGGGGATCCAGGGTGGCTGTTAATAAATGGGGGTTTGTTTGGGGAACTGATAGAGTGGTGTGTTCATAAATGTGTGATAGTTTAGTCCCTCCTGTTTCCAATTTGTTGTTATGGAAAAGGAGGAGTGTGGCGTTGCCCTTTAAGGGTACGCACGCGACGGAGTGACGTGCACTCCGTCGCGTGCGCTGTTAAATAAACGGGGCGTTCCCGGTGACATCACAATCACCGGGGAGCCCACACTGGAAGCACTCCTATCTCCGTGTCTCTCTGTCACGGGGGGTGGGGGGCTCACGGACGGCGGCAACCGGAGGCCGCCAACAGTGATCAGCAGCTTTCCCTGCTCTGATAATTCCCCCCAATCCTGACTTGCAGGCCTCCTTCCTATTCCAATAGGGGACTCACACTTTCAAAAGTTAGTCCTACTTTTATGTTAGTTGCCCTGTCTTTTTAAATCTGGTCACCCTACCAATGTACCTCATTGTTGACCTACAGAGCTGCACACAGCCAATCCCTCACAAACCTGCCCTAGAGTACCCACAGCAATTCATTGCCGATATCCTCACAGATCAAATCCAAAAGCTGAGCTGTAGCATTCCCGCCATTTCCGAATTGCATCAGGTTCGGAAGCACGGCTCTGCCAGTGCACCTCGCGGCAGCCCTACGGCGTTCCTTGCAACTCCAGCTCACGAAGCTCCGCCAAAGCAAAGCACCCCATTCCCAGCCTGCACCTCTTTCCATGCCCGAGGGCCTCGTCTGTGTGTGTGGCTCTCCCGCAGACCTGGTTCTCCTCTGCGAGCTGACCCCCGCATTACAGCGGCGAGGCTTCTCCTTTCGCCTATGATTACGCCCCCGTGCGCCTGACGGAAGGCATTCAATGTCACACACAGAAAGCTCGCTTAAGGATGATGGCATTTCTGAGCCCTCGGAAGGGTCGCGGTGGGGGGGTGGGGCTGTAACTAAAGGGGCCTTCGGGCGGGCTTTACTTTAAAGAGGACAGCCAGTACAGTAAACTGCTCTTTAATCCCTGCACGTTCCTTAATTAATAATGACGGGCTTGTGTCTGGTGGGGGCTCGGGGCGCTGGTGCTGATGAGAGCTCATAGGGGGAAGTCAGGCTCTGCTTCTGAGGAAAGGGGAGGTGAGAAGGTGGTTGTGGCAGCAAAAGCAAGGCCATATTACCTCGGGACTAGAGTAGACCGAGTGGAGAAAAAGCACCTCCACACGTTTGCGTGTTGATAAAAGGTTGCATTTAATCAGTGTCCGCATGGGGCAGGCTGGCTAAAAATTCAAGACACGTGACAAGGGGTGGCAGCCTGGAGAGGCGGAAGGCAAGTGGGTAATAGGCAGAGGAAAGCGGCCCCCTCTGACCCGTGCATTGCTTTTCATTTTTTTCTCTCAGTTGGTCAGTCAGTTGGAACACGCGTATATATATCGTCTTTGCAAAAACAGTCGTCCTTACTGATTTTAACTCAGCGGGACGCCATACTCAACACCTGCTTTGACAGAAGCGGTTCCAACAAGGGCCTGAAGCTAGGAAAATCTTTCATGAGTGGAAATTGATCATGTATTCTAAAGCCTGGGACCCCGAGACATCTGCTCTCCTCTGGTCTGAGTACTAGGGAAGACTGGACTGCGATCCTCCATAGACCAAAGGGTCTATCCTGGGATATACCATGTGGTGCTATCCTCAGGGGAGGCAGGAGCAACCCAATGGAAGCATTGGAAGATTGTGTAGAGAATTCTAAGCTGAATTATCTACACTGGACGCTACAGTAAGTTCCTGGGAGCGATGTGCACAGCATCACTTTTCCTATATCTAAAGGCCAATCAGTTTTGAATCACCTGAAGCCTGCTAATAGGTTCCATTAAAGTGCATGGGAGGAGGGAAGTGGGCGGAGGGGTGGGGGGGGTGTTGATGAGGGACTTGTTGCCGGTTCTCATTAACCCCCTTCCCAAGTGTGGTATCTGTACCTTTAATTCAGACACACGCAGCGGAGTGACATAATAAAGGGGGTGGACCATGTGAGCGCCAGTGCACCCGTGGAGCTCAAACCGAGAGCATCGTATGCAGTGTGCTCTGTTGGCTGGGGGGCCTCATAGGGGGAATTCAAGTGCATTCCAATCATCCAAGTGACTAGTCAGTAATGCTCCTACTAAAACTGCACACTTGTCCAGTGCCGTAAATGGACAAAACCACTTAGCCACCTGAGACCGAAAGAGCACCCCAGTTGGACATTTATCAAATGTAACATGCAAACATTTAACCTGAAATAAAAACTTGATACGATTCCCAAAAATCATGGGGAGAGGAGGTGATTCAGCTTTTTCGCGATAGCAGGACCTGATCCGTCTCCCCCTGACTAAGCTGCACCTAGTTAGTGTCATTAAATTTCTGTACCCCCCCCATTGGCTTTCTGAACCTCTTCCATTGCCTCAACCACCCCGGTCGCGACTTCACACCCACCTAAATTGCTTCTCCCTAGCCACCATCTTATTGTGAGGAATTCGACCATCTGCACAGTGCGTGTGCGCTCACCTCAGCTTTAAAAAAAATTGTATTGAAATAAAATGATGGTAGATCACGTTTGGAAAATGTTTGGGGCTAATCCACAGACATTTTCCTATGCTCACTGCACGACATACACATAGACCTTTGTACTCTGGGTATCACAGCCTGCAGGTGCAGTCCGCCCTGTAATATTTAGTTGGTATCTGACAGGTGGAGTACATGATGCATCTCAGAAGGGGGAGGGCCAAAACCTTCCTCCTGCCATTGCCAGCCTAATTAACTATCAAAGGCTCAGTTGATCCACCCTGTCCGTTTTGTTTATGCAGATGGTGGCAGCAATTAACATACTAATAGAGTTGACTTCAAACAGGCCCAGATGGGGCGTGGTTGCAGAGGTTAACAAACGACGGAAAACCCCAACAACCTTTGATATGCACCGTGTCAACCTGAAGCCAGTTCCCACCTCTCAGTATCAAGGGCAGTGACCTGCCATGTCTGGGACTATGTATTTACAATTGTCATCCCCGCAGGAGGACCCCGTTCAGAAGGTACGAGTATGCAGTTTGGCGGCAACCAAATCTCTGGTCTCTCCACAGCTTCAAAGGAGACCTGCCACTTTATTCAGGAACCACAGAGAGCTCAATTAGAGAGACCCTTTGATTCACAACAGACAGGAAGTTGGGTGGGACATAGTATTACATGTTCTCACCCCTTTACCTTTTCTGTTGCAAAGCACTCAAGTTATGACCTCATGCATACAGGAGATTATAGGTGGGGACGCAGGATTGGTTAATTAAGGTAGTGTTAGCTACAATAATCACTGTGGTCCATTTGGCTTTAAAAGATGGTTGAGCCCCTCTTTTGGGCAGATCATCTGAAGACTTTGCTAGGAGTAAAATGAAGAACTCATTTGGCCATGGCTGAAGGTACAGTCTGTTTTACAGCTTCTGCCTGTCATGATACAGCCTTGGAGACTATGGAGTCGCTGGCGACTCCATTGACATCCCCACCATGTTTCTCCGAGAAACGCAGGTTGCGGTCTAGTTGTTTCCAATATGGCTGCCGGGAGCATATACCGGGTTCCACCCTGTCACTCCACGGGTAAAGACGCTCTGTAGTTCGCCTTCTGGGTTCTATATTCTCTGTGCATATCTTCTCTCCTGTTTCCCCTCTTCTCTGTCAGCGCATTCCTTGCTTGTTAGCTCATTTTCTGCTGTGCCCACTTTTGGGCTTACGGCACGTTCCATCTGAGTTTACATGGCTGACGGTGCACTCTGGCCCCTGTTCCCCTCCTTGTTATTTCGGCCTTTCCTCCCACCTCAGCGGTAACCTTTGGTTGTGCATCCTCATTCCCTTCTGCAGACGCACACTTACCCTTTTGCTGCTCTTACTCGCACGCACACACCAGTCAGTTACATCGGACTCCCCTGGCTGTACTCTATCACTCACTCACGATAGAGTATTTCATCCAAAACAAGGTACCATTTACCCTCATGATCTACTGGATTAAACACTAGGACTCCTAGTCATTACCAGTCCTCAACTGCTCCGGAAACCATAATTCTTTTTGCTTGTACTTATTGGTATCATCGCATTCAAAGGAATACCTCCCAGGAACTTCCCGGCGCAACTAAAGACCTCCAGGGTTTTTTGCTGCAAGGCTTTTTCCCTGGTATGGGGTTGGCTCCATGGAGTCCCCGCTGCCTGGCATATTGCAACTAAAGCAAGGTTGCCTCCGGGGGTGCTCGCCCTTACCTCTTCCAGAAGAAGGGCAACAAGATTGATTCCAGGCAAAGGAAGAAGTAGAGCGAATCCCCAGAAGAATCCTCCAAAGATCCAGGTGAGGAAACAGAGGTGGAAGATTCTATAGATTCTGAGACTGCCAGTGAAGGAAGGCCAGGATTTCCAAAGAGGGAAGCAAGATCCCTCCCCAAAACATCTCCCAGGGAACAGAGCGGGATACTGAATGCAGAGGACTTTGCAGCAGCTCCAGAAATGGTAACAAGTAAAAGTCAGCACACAGCATGCCCTACTAGGATCTACAAGCAAGCTTCTTAGGTGGGAAGTGCCAGAGGGTCTCTGAACGAAACCAAGGACAAGGCTGTTGCCTGCAACACTTTCCTTAGCTTTGGGCCATCTGCCTTAAAGGACAACACAATCCTAGTGAAGAAATGAGGAGGAGTGCATCGACATGCATTAACCAGCATCCGCCTTAAAGGACATTTTCGAGCCAGTCGAGCCCCTTGAGCTGCAACCGACTGCACCGCTGACTATTGTCATGCCACAGTCGCTTAAGTCATCCGAGGTCCATTGACCAGTGCTTCAGACCAGCCAACCAGCACTGAGACAACAATTACTGACTCCGAGCCATCGTGGAGGCCAGCCTGCGGCCCTCCGTCCAGCCTTGATCGCTGAACTGCCTGCCGCCTGATACCCGCAGCTGTCTCCCATCTTAAACTCTGTTGCAAAAGCTGCAAAGCACCCTGAAACCATCCTGATGTCGTCAAGCACCAAGAACTTCTACAAGCACATTGTGGTTCTGTTCCCCTGGTCCTTCTCAGAAGGACCCAGTGACCTTTTACGACCCATTTCTCCCTTTGTGCTAAAACAAAGTATCCTTGAACTATTGTAATTTATTACTTTACTGACAACCCTCCTGTCAGTATCCAGAGTGCATCCTTTTTCCTTCTTGAAACTGTCTGTCTTCAGCATTCCTTTACAGGGTGGGTTGTATTTTGTAGTGTGCTAGAACTGTCTGTTGTGATAATAATAAAGTAGATGTTTTTTATACAACCTTGACTGGACAGTGCCTTTTATCAATAGTTAATAATTGTATTTTCGGGGGGCACTGTGGAACGCCGACGAACATGGCCGCCTACTGTGTAGCTGCGCTGTATATATCAAAATCCTCCTGATCCCATCCTGCTGAACGGGACTCAAACAAAAACTACCCAGATTCGGTTACCAGATACTTCGTTGCATCTGGGACTGTCTCTGCGTCCCCTACTGAGCCTAAAACTTTGGAGATACATGACATTTGCTGACCGCCCCTACGCGCCCAGTGGCGTGAACGCAGGCCGTTGATCCCATCCCCCAGTCGCAGCACTGTAATACCCAGGTGCGGTGCTGGCTGGTCATCCCCACCGGCCCCCACACTCTCAATCGTAGAAGCGGTCTGCCAGAGAGGGGCAGCAAGGACTCAGAACACGGGAGACGGTAGGCTGCAGAGACCAGGCACCCTCCACTGGCTGCTGAGAACACACGGGCCCCCCTCCCTGACGCCTGCCGTGTGTGCTGTGTGCGAGCGGCACAGACGTCCGGGTCGAGGGGTACCCCGCGAGTGAGGCTGGCACTTTACTATATAGGTACGTGTGGTGGGAACCCCCTGGGCCAGACGAAGGGCAGGAGTCAAACTGTAACCCGGCAAACTGGCTCGCACGCCAGGCACAGACACCTGGCTGTCGGGCCAGAAGTGGCGTATGCGGGCCACTGAGGCAGGGAGGTGAACATGCTCTTCTGAGGCGGGTGTGGACCCGCTGTATAGTAAACATTGCCTCCGGTCCCCTGACACCACAGCGCTCGGCGCTACACTAAGATGCGGTCCGAATCCACTATAGACAATCAATTGCAGCACTGAACCACATACGTGCCACAAGCACTTGCCTACTACATACAGACCTCATCACAACATCCAGAACCTGCTCCCCAGCACCAACGGAAGGTCCTCATCTACAGGGCTGCAGCTTACACCAGAAACAATTGGGCTCCGGGGGGGAAGCATCACCCAAGCATCGCAATTAAACACTGCTGTCACCGCACTGAGCACAGTTCCAAGGCTCAAGACAATGAGGCCACTATATTGCTTCTCCCAGGTCAAATTGGGCTTCACCACTCTGTGAACCCCGTGTGGGTACCGGCGCATTTGTGCGAGGGGAGGACATACGCCCCTGGGCCTACAGGGCTGACCACATAAATCCTGACCCCATCAGCGACTACTCTTAACAGCACACCACTGTGCGGACTCCGTCCAGAGGTTCCTCAGGTCTGCCACACTTTGAGTCCCCCATTGGGCTTGCAACTGACCCGACCCCACCGGCAGTGCAGCGGAATACAGCACACTACGAAGCTAACTGTGCCTAAACCCAATACCAAATCTGAGACAAGAGGTGCATACCAGATACATTGACTTGTCCACATAGAAATGCCCAGGGGCAATAATAGTGGCAGAAAGGGCCCCATGGATGCCTTCACAAACTCAAACATGGAGTCAAGGGTGGAGGAAACACTTCAACAAACAACCACCAACGATGAACCCCCCAGTGGCAACACCTTGGACCTCTAAATGACGGCACTCCAGGCCGGATTCGAAGCGGTTAATAGGAAACTAGATGAAATAGGTAGCACCATATCCTCTATTAAATTCGACCTACAGCAAGTAAACACCAGGGTTTTGGAAGCGGAAACCAGGATAGGGAAACTAGAAGACACCTCTGTTAAGCATGGTAAAGATATAGAAGACATCAGAAAGAACCTGAAGACTGTCCTGATGATATGCGAGGACTTGTAGTCAAAATCGCGCCAAAACAATATCAGTGTGGTCGGTCTGGCAGAGAAGCCCCTTAATGTCACGATGGACGTTTTTCTGGAAGAAGTGATCCGTAGCGTGCTCCCTGATGCACAATTCTCCCAGCAATTCCTAATCGAAAGAGCCCACCTGTTCCTTGCTCCCCCGCCCCCAAACCGGGGGCTCTGCCTCGGACGGTAATTGCCCGCTTGCTCAACTATCGGGATAGGGATCTGATCCTGAGCATGTCTAGAGAGAGGGGGACCCTGTCCTATGACTCTGCCAGGATACACATATACCCCGATTTTTCCAGAGGAGTGCAACTAGCCCGAAGATCATTTGGCCATGCTATTCCCGACCAGATACCGCCTGCAGTTCTCCAGTAAATCCCAATTTTTCGAAACTCCTATAGAGGCTATGGGCTACATTGAATGAAATATCCTGTTGCTCCCAGACAAAAACACCCATTCTAACGGCTCCAACACTTGAAGAAGCATGAGAACCCGAAGAGATACCCAAGTTTAACGCAGTCTCCGTTCTACCATAAAATGGCGCAGTGGGCTCCGGGGCGGTCTGTCTTTCATAGGAAAGTGGCGCTCTAACAGAGCCACCCACCGTTAAAAATGTTGACATTGTTTCAAAGGGTTACACTATCCAGTTGGGGGGATAGAGAGGCAGGAGGGTGGGGGGGTGGCCTGTTGCCTAGTTGGCAATCGAAAAAAGGCACATATAACGGACTCTATGTAAGGTGTCTGTGCTATCAGCTGAACTCTAGGCACAATTTGAGTATGGGAAAGTTGTTAAAATGAAGAAAAAACTGACAGATGCAAGGAATACACGATACCAGACCTGTGGGTTAACATCAAAACCACAGAGACAACCCGCTATCAATGTCCTCAGCAAGAAAGACACAGGGGATTAAACTCTTAACATGGAACATTAGAGGCTTGGCTCATCTGAGCAAAGGGAGAAAACGTATAAGCTATGCCAACAGGCACAAAATCGACTTCCTTCTCCTACAAGAGACTCACGCCACCAAGAAAATCACATGAAAGTTGCCACAAACTATTTGACCCAATCAAGGGGTGTGCTTACAGTGATACACAAGCATACCAACTTCCAGATAACCAGAACCTAAATCGACGAAGAAGGCTGCTACATGATCATCTGGGGCACACTACACAACGTAGAAACGATTGTAATAAACACCTATGGTCCTAACATTGACTCCCTGAGTTTCTACCTGAAAATTCTGGAGCTGATATCGCCGGTTGGCCAGGCCAATGTGATATGGGGCTGCCATCTAAACAATCCTTGATCCCAACCTAGATTGAACTTCGGATGGCAGCAGAAACCAATACAAAGCTTCTGCAACCATACTTCAAGCCATGTTCATGCTCCCCTTAGCGGATGTATGGAGGGAATTACACCCACAGGGGAGGGGAATACACCTTCTACTCAAGCGTAGATGGCTCATGTTCACTGAATATTATTGCAGATGTTAACAATTGCAAGATTCTCCCGCGAACAATGTCCGACCATTCCCCGGTCCTCCTCGAACTGATCCCGCACAACGTAGAATCTACTCCCCATAACTGGAGGATGCCCCCAACCTTGCTTAAAGACGACACAATCATAGAAACACTGAGGTCAGAAATAGTAGACGTCTTTGAATGTAATTCCGGCTCTGTCAGATCTAACACTACAATCTGGGAAACATTTAAAGTATGGCTGCGGGGACTGTTGATGTCACGGACATATGGAACACTGAAAGAAATAAGAAAGGAGCTAGATGACACCAAACACAAGCTGAAGGAGCTAGAAACGGCACATGCACTGAGCAAAAGCGAAATCCATCTCCAAGAAATATCGGAACAACTTACAAACTTCAAGTCACTGGCCGAACGCAAACTCTTTTATGTGTCTCAGCCTGTGTGAGCTAGGAAATAGGACGAAGGGAACAAAGCTAGCCAAACTATGGCCACCTCATTATAGCGGAACAAGGGATGAGACACATAACTAGCATGATTGACACAGGCGGGACAGTACAAACTAAGCCGGAAGATATTAACAACATATTTGGGGACTACTACAATAAACTCTATGCCAACACGGAAATGGCATCCCCAGAGGAATTACGGGAATACATGAACTTGTTCCCCCTGCCCAAGTTGGACGAAACAGATAAAGCCAACCTCAATCTCCCCTAAACCACCGAAGAGATAGAGCAAGCCATCATGGACTTACAAGCGGGCAAGACCACAGGCTCCGACGGTATCCCAGTTGAGCTGTACAAAACCTTCAAGGAAGAGCTCTTCCCGAAGTTACTCGAGGTATGGGAAGAAGCACTGACAAAAGGGCCAATGCCAAATACGATGAGAGAACCAATAATCACTGTTCTCCTTAAACCACAAAAACCACCTCAAGATCCTGCGTCCTACCGGCCTCTATCGTTAATTAACTCGGACGCTAAAATATATGCTATGGCAATAGTTGTATATATGAACAAATTAGTCCATCCGGACCAATTGGGATTCATTCCCACCCAATCCACCGCACTGAACCTCAGGAGGTTCTTCTCTATTGCCTCACAAAAGGACCCGAAAGCCCAAACCATAGCGGTCACCCTGGATGCTGAAAAAGCATTTGACTCTGTGTCCTGGAGGTACATGTATGCCTTTCTGAGTAAAATGGGATTTCGCCCAGTATTCACCAGATACATTTGAGTCCTATACACCAACCCAAGGGCAACCGTCAGGACTAACAATTCCTTATCTGCAAGCTTTATGCTTGGAAGAGGTACTAGACAGGGATGCCCGCTCTCCCCCCTCATTTTTGCACTTACCATAGAGGGCATGGCTGCTAAACTAAGGCACGAACATGCATGGAGGGGTATTAGTATTAGGGGACCCCCCCCAATTTGTCTCATTATATGCAGATGACAATATGCTATACCTCAGAAACCCTGAAATTCATCTACTGCCAGTGATGCGGGAGATTCAGACCTTCACCAAGTACTCTGGGTACCGGATCAACCAAGCAAAATCTGAGATAATCCCACTTACACCCTCTACGGTGCAATCCCTGGCCACTACACAATTCAAATGGTCACCCACCTGTGCCCGATACTTAGGAATCATATCATCCACAAACAAACAGACCTTAATGGCTAATAACTACGACCCCTACCTAGAACTCCTAGAACACAAACTCAGGGTGTGGGACAAACTCCCGATATCACTATATGGGCGCAATGCGCTACTGAAAATGGTGATCGTACCAAAATTACTATACTTATTCTGTAATATCCCGATATGGCCTGGCAAATAGTTTTTTCAAAAACTACAGAGAATGGCAACAAGTTTTGTATGGGGCTGGGGAACAGTACAACACCAATGGCCCAAGATGTGTGAAAGGTACGAAACGGGAGGTCTAGTTGCCCCAGATTTTATATTATACTTTCAGTCAGCCCAAGCACACTTTGCAAAGAAATGGGCCGCAACTGCATAATCATACGCACACATACAAGCTGAAAAGTTTTCAGCCGCCTCACTCAACCTAAGGGCACATTAGCCAAAGCTACAAGAGACAGGGGAGAACTGGACCCGGTAGGTTCCACCGTATGAGCCTTGGCCCGAATATTTGACAGGGTAAGATGCCAAAATCCATTCTGGTCCCATGTCCCGTTGTGGCATTACCCAGATCTCGAGCCCACCTTAGACACTGCCCTGCAGAGGCGATGGGACCCGGGGAAAGAAATGCAGGTGGGAGACCTATACCCGGATGGGAAGTTTGCATCCCTGGGAGTTGTCAAAGCAAAAGTAGGAACTGGGCTAACAACATCACTACAATACCACAGGCTGAAGGCAGCATGTAAAAATAAGTGGCCCTCCTTCCCAGAAGTCCCCCACACACACCCATTCTTAACCAAAATCATGACACCAGAGGGCTTTATAGGAGGCATCTCCACCCGCTACAAGGCCCCCCAACAACACATCTCTTCTAAAAATACGATGAAAGCCAAATAGGAAAAAGACCTGGGTATCCCCATAGAGAAAGCCCAATGGACAAGACACTGCCAATACAATAAATCTATCTTGATATGCGCAAACTTTAGACTGATTCAATTTAGGATACTGAATCATTTACATATTACACCTGGCAACATAGCTAAATTTGACCCCGCATTGAAGCCAGAATGCCCCAAATGTCAGACCCTGGTGGCAAACTCCTTTCACATGTATTGGGACTGCCCCCTGATCAAACAGTTCTGGACAGAAGTGGCCGAAACGGTAAGTGATATCATCGGCCTCCAGATCCCAGTCACCCCTCTGAAGTACCTGTTGGTAGATATAGGGAACGTCCCAATCAAAATATGACAGCTCTTTGCAGTGGCGGGAATGGTCGCCAAGAGGAATATCCTCCAAGCCTGGAAGGCTAGAACACCCCCCACTCGCCAAGCATGGTTGAAAGATCTCGTATACGTACAGGAGACTGTAGAGACATAAGTCAGGAATATCACGGCCGTCTGCCGACCAAAGGACGTATGGGTCCCCCTGCGGAACTACTTGAGGCCCACCCCGGACTTATCCGACAATGAATCACTCAACACTGAATCCGACCCGAATGGAACATCCCTACTATAAAATAAGCTACCAACCTCGAGAATGAAGTTATAGCCCACCCGTACCACTAAATCCAGACTGACACTCACCAGATGAGTTGCCCCACCCCGCCCGAGGACTTAAGAACACTGTGTATTCCACAATATGTTTAATGTATTTGTTACGCAGTCTTAAATAAAGATGTTTAAAAAAAATGGTATTTTCGCTGTATTGTAACGAGCCAACGATCGGCCTTGCAGAGATAAACCTGCTGTTCCGTCCAATTTACCAAAATTGGACAAGGAGGTTTATAATTTGCACGTTATTGCAATCTGTTTGGATCCCTTCTGGTGTACTAGAGGTGTGGGGCTGATTGATGGTTTAGAAACTGATATTCATCCCTGGACCACTGGTGCCCTGGAAGTTGATTCATCACATTGGTGGCAAGCGGTCGGATCTAGTTGGTACCTTGCACACAGCTTAGTCACCCAGCGATAAAAGTACTGTTGCAGACAACTATTAGACACTGCTAGGTATTTGTAATAGTCATGGATCTTGAGATAGAGACTGTGAAAGGCATGAGTGAAAATGTGCTGCGTGTCCTATGTGAAGAGAGGGGATTTCCCCACAGCACTAAGGTTAATAAACCTGAGTTGCAGAACAGCCTCAAAGTTTGGGTAGAAGCGAGGGTGGTTGGGGAGAAGACCCCAGGGGACAGGCTAGGTGCTGTGTACCCAAATGGAAAAGACCTTCCTGGAGGGGGAAGTGGAAGATGACGAGGAAGACAGCACGAGCAGTGTTTATCGCCAACCATCCCATCTGGGGTAAAGCATGGTTACCCGACACTCTAGAGTGTCAGTGAGGTCAGGGGCTAGTGCAGCATCCTGCAGGTCCCAGGCCTCAGCACAGTCTCTCAGTGGCCCACTAATTGTTCAGGCTGTTTATGGGGTAGTGGAATCTCCTGCTGTTTGAGAGGAGACTACCGCTAGAGGCACAGAAAAAGTGGGACAAGGTCACCATAGAGCGGGACAGGTCCACCATAGAGCTGCGCAAGCTGGTGCTTGGAGAGAAGAAGGGTGCCAACAGATCCACCTGTAGCGAAAGCAGTAATGGTGGCTCAAACCAGAGTGCCCAGGATAAGTCCCGGCGGCACATCCCGAAATACTTAGTGCAGGCTTATGAAGTGGGGAAGAATATTTTGACTGCTTTGAAATGCTCAAGCTAGCTTTTCAGCTACAGGAGGTGGACAAGGTACTGTGGGGTGCAGCCCCGATGAGTCGCTTACCGACACCAGGGACTGATACAATTCTTCAATTAACTCCAGAGGAAAGGCCTGTTTATGAAACTTCCTCAGGAAGTTATGTAAAACCTCAGAACAGTATCTCAAGAGCTTCAGAGAACTCGGAAAGAAAAGTGGGCAGACATTTGAAGAATTCACACACTTGTTGAAATATCTAAGCAGGTGGGTGACTGGTAAAAAAGTTGACACATTTAAAGATATGTACAATTTGATTCAGGGGGTAATTCATAGAATTCAGCGCACAAGTGGCGCAAGCGGCTGGTGCACAGTGTGCACGTTCGGAAGTCTGCGCCAGCTGCATGCGCCAAAACCCATTTCGGCGCACAGCGCATTCATGGATTTTAACATCCCTTAGCAGCCGTGGCACAGAGTGGGGCAGCGACCCTGCAGCAGTGCCAGTTACGCCCCAACCCTGCCCCGTGCGCCATGAACAGTGCACAAATCCAGTACATGGCGCACAGGCCAGTGGACCAGCATACAGCCCCCCAACCACGAAAACGTGTGTAAAACTCCCCGCGCACCCCTCGCAATACACGTACCCCGCTCGCGCTAGGCCATTCGCATGTAAAACTCCCCACGCACCCCTCGGAATACACGTATCCCGCTCGCGCTAGGCCAATCGCGTGTAAAACTCCACGCGCACCCCTCGGAATACACGTACCCCGCTCATTCGCGGGAAGTTTCACACACGATAGGCCTAGCGCGAGTGGGGCACGTGTATTTCTGGGGTTCGCGGGGAGTTTCACACGTGGTAGGCCCTGTGCGAGCAGGGTACGTGTATTAATGGGGTTCGTGGGGAGTTTCAAACGCGGTAGGCCCTGTGCGAGCGGGACACGTGTATTTCTGGGGTTCGCTGGGAGTTTCACACACGGTAGGCCCTGTGCGAGTGGGGTACGTGTATTACTGGGGTTCACGGGAAGTTACACACACGATAGGCCTTGGGCGAGTGGGGCACGTGTATTACTGAGGTTCGCGGGGAGTTTCACACGGAAGACCCTGTGCGAGCGGGGTACGTGTATTACTGGGGTTCGCGGGGAGTTTCACACGCGGTAGGCCCTGTGCGAGCGGGACACGTGTATTTCTGGGGTTCGCTGGGAGTTTCACACGCGGTAGGCCCTGTGCGAGCAGGGTACGTGTATTACTGGGGTTCGCGGGAAGTTACACACTCGATAGGCCTTGGGCGAGCGGGGCACGTGTATTACTGGGGTTCGCGGGGAGTTTCACACGCGGTAGGCCCTGTGCGAGCGGGGCACGTGTATTTCTGGGGTTTGTGGGGAGTTTCACACGCCGTAGGCCCTGTGCGAGTGGGACACGTGTATATCTGGGGTTCGCGGGGAGTTTCACACGCGGTAGGCCCTGTGCGAGTGGGGTACGTGTATTACCTGGGTTCGCGGGAAGTTTCACACGGGATAGGCCTTGGGCGAGCGGGGCACGTGTATTACTGGGGTTCGCTGGGATTTTCACACGCGGCAGGCCCTGTGCGAGCGGGGCACGTGTATTTCTGGGGTGCCCAAACAAATTGGCAGTGTGTGTCCTCCCAAGTGTGCCCTCACACCCCTCCCGAGGGCCTGCAGGCAGACCACAACACAGGTGAACACACTGCACCCCTGGCCATACTCCACAGGCAGCCCAGCCACCCAGGCGAAGCTCCCCAGCCAGCCCACATGTCACCACACACAAGTGAGCACTGACTCATGTCCCTACACCCACCCACCCACCCAGCAGTGAAAGGCACCTGCCAGCAGGCCTCCACTCATGTCCCCCCACCCACCCACCCATGAAGGGCACCTGCCAGCAGGCCCCCACTCATGTCCCCCCACCCACCCAGCAGTGAAGGACACCTGCCAGCAGGCCCCCAATCATGTCCCCCCACCCACCCACCCACCCAGCAGTGAAGGGCACCTGCCAGCATGCCCCCACTCATGTCCCCCCAACCATAGTGAAGGTCACCTGCCAGCAGGCCCCCACTCATGTCCCACCACCCACCCACCCACTCAGCAGTGAAAGGCACCTGCCAGCAGGCCCCCACTCATGTCCCCCCACCCACCCAGCAGTGAAGGGCACCTGCCAGAAGGCCCCCAGTCATGTCCCCCCACCCACCCAGCAGTGAAGGGCACCTGCCAGCAGGCCCCCAGTCATGTCCCCCCACCCACCTACCCGTGAAGGGCACCTGCCAGCAGGCCCCCACTCATCTCCACCCACCCACCAACCCGGCAGTGAAGGGCACCTGCCAGCATGTACCCACTCATGTCCCCCCAAACACCCACCCACCCGTGAAGGGCACCTGCCAGCATGCCCCCACTCATGTCCCCCCATAGCAGCAAAGGGCACCTGCCAGCAGGGCCCCATTCATGTCCCCCCTAAAGCAACCAACCTACCCGTGAAGGGCACCTGCCAGCAGGCCCCCACTCATGTCCCCCCACCCACCCAGCAGTGAAGGGCACCTGCCAGCATGCCCCCAGCCATGTCCCCCCACCCACCCACCCGTGAAGGGCACCTGCCAGCAGGCCCCCACTCATGTCCCCCCACCCACCCACCCACCCGTGAAGGGCACCTGCCAGCAGGCCCCCACTCATGTCCCCCCACCCACCCACCCACCCGTGAAGGGCACCTGCCAGCATGCCCCCACTAATGTCCCCCCACCCACCCAGCAGCGAAGGGCACCTGCCAGCAGACCCCCACTCATGTCCCCCCAGCCAGCAGTGAAGGGCACCTGCCAGCATGCCCCCACTCATGTCCCCCCACCCATCCACCCACCCACCCAGTCAGCCACCCACCCAGCAGTGAAGGGCACCTGCGAGCAGGCCCCCACTCATGTCCCCCCACCCACCCACCCGTGAAGGGCACCTGCCAGCAGGCCCCCACTCATGTCCCCCCACCCACCCAGCAGTGAAGGGCTCCTGCCAGCAGGCCCCCACTCATGCCCCCCCAACACGTCAACATGACCCACAATCATGGTCCTCATGGCCACCCAAATCCCACCGCACGCCACCCCTGCCCAAATAACCAACCAAGCATACCATACCCCCCACATTGAAATGGCCATTACATGAAACAACCCAAATGGCATGTATGTACATTAACATATGTCCGTCACACACACACAATGGGTGCCAGTGAATGTGAAAACCCACATCGTGACATGCATGAAACCAATGAGAGAATACCACACATTGAAGTACGGGAAAAAATGTACTGAACAAACAATGTGGTGAAACAAATTTAAACACCAAACAATGGACATAAGGAAAAAAATGCAGAATGTCACATAATGATAAAAAAAGGAAATCAGAATCCAAAATATATGAAATCAAAAATGTCTCCAAAGTCTCCCTCTAACAAAGCAAATCCAAACAGAAATGAAAAAGTAAAATCCATTGCTCCATGGAAAAATCAAAAAAGAAAATGCCGACAAATCCACACTCCAACTATTTACAAGGATGAAATCCTGGGTCCATGAGCCCAACTGTCCAAATGAAACCTACAAAAATACACTAACTAATGAAGAACTATATACAAAAATGTGGGTTATTGTCCAAGTGCCCCAAAAAAAATGAAAACAAAAATGAAACCTAACACTAACTAACTAACTATTTACAATGGCAGTGGGCTAGTCCGACAGCTCACTTTTTGATGCCCCGGGACAGGGCATCATCGAACTCCCGCTCAATGTCCTGGAGGCGGTCCTCTTCCATGGCCCTGAGGGTTCGCAGGGACGATGACATGTTGACCTCCAACTCCCTGCGAATTGCCTCGAGGCGCTCGGCCCGCCCCAGTGCTCTCCGCATGGAGTTCTCCGCCCTGACCATTGTGAGCCGTGCCTCTTCCGCCAGCTGCCGCTCCGCATCTATGGCGTGGCCCAACCGCTGCCACACGGAAGACACTTGTAATTCTGGGACCTCCTGCCCTCCTGCCAATGCCTGCCCCTCCGATGTTGAAGGCCCCGAGCCATCATTGCTCCCATCATGTTGCTGCTGTGCCTGCGCCCTGGCTCTTGCTGCCTGCACGTCCTCCTCCGGCTGGGGTGCAGTTGTCGTGGTGGCCACCCCTGCTGGACGTCCGACTCCATACTGTGGCAGAGATGTGTCCTCCACCAGCCTGGCCGCTGGGTCAGAGGCAGCTCCACAGGGTACCCAGGTGATACATGGGTGAGAAGATGGCATGGAGGACGACTGGTGCATAGGGGGTTCAGGTGAGGAGGGGGTCGCAAGAAGGTCCAGCACACGGAGGAATCCAGCACTGGTGACCCGTCCCAGTAGGTCAACGCGGTCAAAGTGGCATCCAAGATGACGTGCAGTGTCTTCCCGAAAACACCGCAGGTCACCTCGCATGCCCCGTTGACGCAACGCTATCCCAGCCAGGACAGGCTCAACCCGGTCCCAGATAGCCACGTCCGCAGGGAGAAGAAGGCCAGTTGTTGTGCGCCCATCTCCTCCCTCAAAACGGGTCTGGACGTAGGCATCCCTGCTGGTGCCGGATGATGCAGTCACAGGATCAGGGACAGGATTACACACAGGCACCTCTGCGGCGGCCTGTGCTGCCTCCTGTCCCTGCACTGCACCACTAGCACCAGTGGAATCCCCACCACCAGACCCCGTGTGTGTCCCTTCCACGCCCTCCTCCTCCACCAAACCCCCCACCAACCTGGATGACTCCATGCCATCTTCCTCCGTCGGACCCTGTGGGGTCTCAGCTGCCCCTTCTGCTGCCGAGGAGTCCATCTACGACCTCCGCCTCTAGGACATACCCCGGGCTTTGCGTCTCCGGCTGGTGGTGCGATCCCTGCCGCTTTCCTCCACAGCACCCTCTCCGCCCTCTTCATCAGTTGACGCTGCAGACAGGGAGAGATATCAGGGCACTGTACAATGGACTGATACACACATGACAGTTGTACATGAGTGGCAGTGTCAAACTTCAGACATGGCATCACACTCCCTAACACACATGTCATTTCTACTCACACACATGAGCAATTCCACAGCAATATTCCACCAAGCAGCACCATCCATACACACACAACAGCATCAGCATCCAAAGGTGAGCCTGACGTCACATGAAACACGGGGAGTGCACAACACATGCACACACACCAACACACTTACATGCATATGTACATGTCCACCAACTGTCACAGTGATGAGATCGCCATCCATGTCACATCTGGCATTCAGCCTTCTACATGTCAGTGCCACATGCATCCATGTTGCATCACAGTTGCACACTTGTCAAATACACACACATGCACACAGTGCAGATGCATGCAGCTGGAACCACCATCCATGTGTGACACCACAACCATGCCAACGTACATACACAGCAATGCAAACTTGTGTGCTCCCACACCTGCATTTGGCCTGCATGCTTACCAACACATACACCATCCATGTGTCTCACACATGAGAGGACTCACATGTGTCAGCCTCACGCCCCTGTACATACACATCCATACATGGCCCTAGAAAAACACATGTATAACCTGCACACTTCTGGCACACCACAACACGCACAGCGTCCAATCAGTATGCATGTACACTTACCGCTCGACTCCAGACGGGTCTGCCTTTCAAGGACCTGGACGTGGAGCGCTGGGCGTATGCGTTCCAGGACCCTCATTTGGTGGTCTGACAGCTGGCCCCGGTGCCCCTTGGCATCCGCTGCCTTCAAGAGGCGCTGGGCCTTGTCGAGGGACCTGGACTTGAAGCCCTCCCAGCGCTTCCGGACATGTTTGATGTCGCAGACTGCCAGCCCCTCCTCGTTGATGGCAGTCACGATGTCCATCCAGATCCTGGTCCGTCCTTCGTTGTCGGCGCACAAACTTCCAAAGAGGGCATCATACTGCCCCAGGACTTGCTCCACCAGGACACCAACTTCCCTGGCACTGAAGCTGGTGGCCCTCTGCCTCTCTGGCTGGGGGTTGCCAGTGGTGCCAGATGGTGTTGTGCCCGACATGGCAACCCCAGAGGCAGGTGTGGGTGGGCAACTGGGTCCTGGGGCTGAGCTCTGGAGTGATGGTATCCCAGTCGGGAGTCTTCGGTTCCAGCAGGGGTGGTCACAGCAACTGCACCCCTGGCTGACGTGCAGGCAACAAATAGCAGGGCACGTGGGCAGCAGGCAGGCAGCAGAAAATGGCAGGTGGGAGCGTGCTCGGGGCTCTTGGTGGCAGTAATTCGGCCTTCTGGGCAGGAGCGTGGTCTTCCGTGTGTTGTCGCGTGGCCAGCTTGATACGGAGTGATTTGGCATGTGAAAAAATTGCACATCAGCGTGTAATTCGAGGAAAGGCCCTTAGCGTGTAAGCGCGTCTGTGACGTGACGGCAAGGGCGTTTCCCTCAACACGGGTGCATGTTCATTGTACACATGCAAAAACTGCACGTCCGAGTGTCAGCTTGTGTAATTGGAGGAAAGGGCCTTAGCGCGTACAAGCGTAAGTGACCTTGTACATGTGGGTCGGTTGAAAAGGTACGTGTAGGATGCCATTTTCTTGTACGTGCTTTTCGTGGAGAGCGAGTGGGTGAATTTTGTACTTCTAGTCGGTTCACACGCGATTACTTCACAATGATTCAAGTTCGTACTCCCTGTTACCTCTGACAGCGTTCAATTCTTATTTTGGCCTGTTTCCTCAAACAGCATTCACTTCTTCTTTTGTCCTGTTTCCTCAGACAGCGTACAATTCTCCTTTTGGCGGGGGTGTTGCGTCTTTTTCACGTTCTTTTTCCAGGCATACGGTGAGTCGCGCACGTATTTACCAACTGTGCTTGCCCTGTGTGTCGCGTACCCCTTCAGAGGTCATTGTAGGCTGCGTGTATTACGCGTACGCTTATTTTTGTGTTTCTGGGTGCCACAGCGTAGTGCGGGTTCATTTTTCCACGCACATGGTCTACGAGGAGTTGCGTGCACGTTCATTTTTGTTTTCGGGGTGCCTGTACGTTGCGTGACCCGTCATCTTTCCCCAGGGGTCAAAGACAGCCTTGCTAGAGCACTAGGGTACGAATTCCATCTAGTACCCTACCCCTTTCACCCCCAATTGCCCAGGACAATATTTTACTGCTACTCCCATAGGCACAACAACATCAGTGCCATGGTTGGGAGGAGACCAAGCGGTAAGGGAGGCAAAGGTGGCCGACCTCCAAAAGGTGGGCGTGGTGGGCGCGGTAGGGGACGTGGCCAGGATTTGCAGGGTGCACCTAGACCCCCGTGTGCGGAGGACCAATCAAGGACACCCATGCCCCCCCATGGTTGTGGGAAATGTAGCTGACACCATCCCAGCTCAGCCCTTGTTGGACCAGCCCATTTTGCCACCTGAACCGTCACAGGATGACTCCCAGGCTGACTTCCAGGTCAGCAAGTCTAATCCACGTGTGGCGGTGCAAGTTACTGTCACCAGGCCACGTGGATCTGGGGCAGCAATGTCATCTGCTGCCCCAAGTAGGCAGGGTGGGGAGGCTGCAGGGGCAGCTGCAGCTCTATCCTCCCCAGCTCTGAGTCTCCCAGCCGGGACAGTGTCGGTCCAGGTCCATCAAACCGACGTTGGCCCTGCCAGCATCACCCTGCAGCCAATGCCTGCACCAAGACCTATGGTCATTGTGCATTCGCACACTCCTAGTAACCAGTCCACCGGCGCTTCTGCCCCTACTGACCAGAGCGGCATAAGCCACTCAGGATCCGCACCACCTTTGAAAAAGAAGAAGGGTGCTCTGGCACTACAGGCTGAGACCCCAGACACGGCTACACACTTCGGCACGTCAAGGAAGCCTAGCTTTAATGACGCCGAACTTGATGCACTTGGGGCCTATGTGTCGGCACATAGCCGCAAAATGGTGGTGACTGCAGGGTGCAAGACCGCACCTGGTCAACGTAAGGCACACTGGCAGACCATCGCGGACATCATTAGTGCCCTTGGATTTGTGAGGCGCACAGCTGATGATTGCTACAAGCGGTGGAATGACCTGAAACGCACAGCAAAGAACAAGCTGGCCTCAAATCATGCCTCTACTCTGGTGACTGGTGGTGGGTCTCCACCAGAGGACAACCAACTCACTGAACATGAGTCTGTTGCTGGAACCTTCGTCACAGAGGAACAGATCCAAGGCATGGGAGGCCTACCAGATTACGACGCATTGTCCGGTTAGTGCCCATGCATGTGTGTGTAATCCATGTGTATGTTGTTTGGGTGACGGGTTCTGATTGAGTGCCAGGTGAGGGTGTGTACTCCTGAGTGGTATGGGCCACCCATGTGCTTCCTCCAAAACATTCACCGGCCTTGAATTTGGGTATGACAGTATCCCTTCTGCCCACAGTAGCCAATTAGCGCAACATTACTGCAGTTGCCCTTGAGCTGTCATCTTGCAACAACATTGTTCAGATTTTTTCAGGGTTCATTCAGGCTGATTGTTTCAGTTCTCCCATTTTTGCAACGCATTTATCAGCCCTAATGCCACATATGTGACATGCTTCTGTCATTGATTACACCCCACATTGGCCCACATTTGTTACCTTGTTATGTGAATGATTAGACCATTCAGGCTGATTGAGTATTGGCCTGCTCACATTAATGTTTGGGGCCTGTTTGAATGTGGTATATGATAGTTGTTTCCTGTCATGTTGAAGTGACCAACCATTGATGTGTACATCTGCCTGCCATCACTGTATTATTGTACACTGGATGTGTTGCAGCGTGTGGCACATGCGTATTTTGTCACATTATGTAGCATTTTTCATCTCATCATGTCGATCTCACATGGATGGGTGACAGTACTCATTCACTGACATATGGCTGTACTTGTCAAATGTACCATGTCTATGCTACATGCCATCTGTGTGCTGGCATGTGTCATGTATGTCTATTGGACATGCCACTCACAGGCTAATGTGTGATGCCAGTGCTACCCAGCATGCAGCAAATGTGTTGCTTTTCCATCTTGGTGTCCTCAGTGTCTGCTTTTTGCCTCCCCTTCCAACTCATTGACAGTGCATGCATGCCAGGGTTATAGTCATGTGGGACATGTGTAAATCATGTACTGGATCTCTGGCTTGTCAGGCCTATGTGTGTGCTATGGTGCTCATGCCTGTTTCCATTTTTTGTCTTTCATGTTTTTGCAGGTGATGACGCACTTGATGCTGTTGAGGTTGAGGAGATGGTGCAGACCCAGGAGGAATCTCAGGCACGACCGGGCACCAGTGGGGGGCGTGGTGTGGTGGTGGGTGAAAACCCAATCTTACTGCAGATCATACTGTCCAGGGGTGTCTCTGGGTGCACCTCCCCAGACCTCTATTCAGGTGCTGAATCGGATGATGAGACTTATGTGCAGTCGCAGGTGAGTGTTTCTGGCAGGGATTCTGTTCTGTCCAAGCCACCTGCACCAGGGGTAGAACCCTCTATGGGGATGTCAGTGTTGGTAAGTCCGCCTTTGGCAGTTCCGGATGCAGGGTCACACTCCACAACATCTGATCCTGTTCCTGGGCCATCATCAGATCAGAGGGGGAATGCAGTCCTGCAGCCTCAGGCAGTGCCAGCACAGCAAGGTGCAGATCGCCTTGCCCCGAACAGGTGTGGTGCCCGCCGACGCGGTGGCCGTACGCCACCAGGCAATACTGTATGGGAAAACTCCATTTACAGTATAGCAGCCCAACAGGGAGCATCGGTTGAAATGATGGCACAGGCAATGGAGAGGGTGGCCACTTCCATTCTCCCCCCTGAAAGGCAGATGGAGCAACAACAGCAGGCAACAGACTCCATTTGCCAATCACACAGGGAAGACATGTTGGCGTCCAACAGGGACCGACGACGGCACTGGAGGCTCTGCGCAAAGCCATATCTATAGAGTCACAGGGCCACAGGGAAGCCCTGAGGGTAGAACTCCATAACCTCAGGGAGACTCTGGGTGAACTTGAGGCTTCCCGAAATTTAAGGTCAGAACAGCAGCTGGAGCAGCTCACACGTTCGCTCTCAGCTGAGCTGCAGGCAACTCGGGAGGAGATCTGGGCATCACGGGAGGCCATGCATGCAGAAATGCAGGCAACCCGTCAGGTGCTGCATGGGGATCTCCGTACTATCATGGTCCAGTTTGAGACCTTTCACAACCGCATGCTTGCTGCCATGGAGGACCATACCAGGGCTTGGCGTGGGCTGCCTCCCATAGCACCACCACCTCCTGATGCAGCAGCAGAGGGTGATGAGAGCGACAGCAGCACTCCTCCCACACTAGCGTAGCCGTGCAGGCCATGAGCCCATGGAGGTATTTTTTTTTTTGCAACATCCACGCAGGTGGCTGTTGGTGTGCACCCTGTCCTCGAACCTCCTGGGTGCCCCCCCCCCCCGACACCCAAATGGCCATTTTTTATTTTTATTTTTTATTTTTACAGTGTGTTGCCTTGTGTGGCTCCCGTGGGCATCCACTGTGTATTCCGGCTGGGCACATGCAGGCTTGTCCTGTGTTTGGGTTAGATGCTTGGGTTCCTGACACATAGACACCTCCTGCTTCCCATTTCCATGGGCTTGCAAAGGGTGTGACCAAGTGACAGTGACTTACACAGTGACATTGGTCTCCCATGAGCTGTGTGAGCAGTCTTTAGCCATAACTGTGTGGACATCCCTAGTGGGGTTTGTTTTTGTATTGAACACTGCATGGTGTATTGATATGTGCTTGTGCATCCATGTCTTTCTCCTTATTCGCAGGTACCTTCTTCATGTCTTCACAAGGCCGTCTCCTTTGCAGATGCGGTTCATGTTGTATGCAGTACACTGACACATTTGCCTGACAGCAACACTCTGCAGTTGGAAGGGGTGGATGTGCTGGATTATTCAAGTTGTAATACTTGCACTACTTTGAGTTTGTACTGTCATATTTTGGCAATGTTTCATGCTGTGTTGCTGTATTGTGTTGCTGGTAAGTATTTGGTCATGTGTGCTGTTTGTTATTGATTACTGGGAGCATATTGTCTGTAGCCTCTTTCCATTTTGGACAGTGCACTTTGTGACACTTGTATCATGTGTTGTGCATTCCTTTGTTGGCTTTCACATTGCATGACATGCCATGGTGTGTTGGGTGGCAGACATAGGAAGGGGTTGGGTGACATGGCGCTATTTTCATGTTGTATTTTGCAAGGGGGTAGTCATGCATGCAGCATAAATGTGTGTCTTTTTGTGACACAGCATTGGTTGTCTTTCGGTAGGTAGGGATGCACACAATGTAACACTTCCAGGTGACCAATCTCAGGCTGGTATGGTTGTGACAGTTGACTGTCCCTTATGTCATCATCATTGATTGTCAGTTGGTATGTGCAAAGGCTGTGTGCACTCCGCAGGGGTGTGATTTTAGGTGAAGTAATTAGCCACCAGCTGCGTACGGGCTGCCTCACCACGTGCCCTTCCCCTCCCATGCGCAGCGGCGTGCATGTGGTTGGGGATGTGAGGGCACCACCATGTCCACCGGCAGGCCCTGGCGGGTTGCAACGTTGTGCAGGACACATGCTGCCACTAGGATCCTGCACACTACTCGGGGCGCGTATAGCAGCTGCCCACCAGAGCGGTCAAGGGAGCGAAAGCGTGACTTGAGCACTCTGAATGTGTGCGCCACTATGCCCCGGGTTGCAATATGGGCTGTGCTGTATCTTACCTCGGGTGGTGTGGTGGGGTTCCGAATTGGCGTCATCATGTGGGTGCTCAGAGGGTAGGCACTGTTCCCTGGGGAGGTGATGATGGGTATCATTAGTGGGGTTGTGACATTACTCAGTATCTGACATGCATGCATGTGCAGCAGCATTTATACTCACAAAGCAGCCATGTATCGCCATGCCGCCCAGCTTCTAGGTCCTGGTTTAGGGTTGACATTCTGTAGATGAAACTGTCATGGGTGTACCCTGCATAGTTGGCATATACTGAGGTGATGATTCCCTTGGCATCACATACTACCTGCACGTTGATGGAATGCCAGAGCTTGCGGTTTCTATAGATGTGCTCAGTTGCCCGGGGAGGACGTAGAGCCACATGAGTGCAATCAATGGCACCTAGCACTTTGGGGAAGTGTGCCACCCCGTAAGAGTCCTGGATGGCAGCCTGCCTTTCTGCAGGTGTTCTGGGCAGGTATATGTGCCTGCGGACTGATGGGCGTGCAGTCATGATGGCCAACACCGGGTGCAGGCAGCGTGACTGCGTTGTCATGATCTCTGCTTCCAAAATGTCAGGGTTTTCCCAACTCCCTTGGAAGCAGATCCATAACCCAGGTTCCGAGTGCCAACCAGTCCCAATTGGGACCTTTTGGACCCAGTCCTGGCGCCAGTGGCACCAGGCTCATAAATATGCCCAGTCCCAGCGCTGGAAGCGCCGGGTTCATAATGCTTGGGTGGACTTACCTGCAGCAGACCATGCTGCTTACTTGCCTGCCAGTTGAGTCTCTGATCCTCTTCTGTTTGGAACTACTTTTCCTGTTGGGTGGGGCAGGAGCCACTCCCTAGATTCAGAACACTGGAACTCTTCTGGAAAGCAGGAACTCTTTTCTTACCTAGGCGTGGCTGTGGAAGGAGACACCTAAGCACTACAGGAGGCTATTTAAACCACACCCGATGGATGAATCTTGCTTTGCGTTATTCTGCATCCTCAGCAGCAGAACGCTCATCGTGTCTTCTGCATCTGATCCTGGGCCTAAGGAAAAAGGCTTACCATTCTGAATCCAGTCTTCAGCAACACCTATAAAGACAAGAAAGAACAGGTTAGCATTACGGTCTTCAGTGACAGCTCTTCACTTACCTGGTCCATCGGCTGTCACCAACGCCTCGCGCTGCATTCCGGCATCTGAAAGACAAAACAAGGTGCGTTTAAAGACATTGGGGAACTTTAATACTCACGTGCCATTACCCCTTTCCACATCTAACCCAGTGGGTATTCCGGCACCCTGCAGCCGCCCCGAACTTGTACCTGCAAAATAAAAAGACAGTTAGAGCGCATCGTGAAGCAGGCAACAAGCGCTTACTTACGTGCTTCCAGGCGCTTCTATTCATCACACGGGCTCCATCTTCAACTCATTTCAGCCCGCCATCCGCCATCGCCGGAACCCTGCAAAACAAGAGACATCATTACTAAAGACTTTAAAGACATTAGAATTACTCGAAACTTACCGTTCGTGCAGTAAACGACGGACAGCAGTCCTCTGAAGTCAAGAGGCCTGCTCCCCTTATCCAGTGAAGAAACTGGTTACAGCACCCTGCCTCAAGGCAGATGGAGAGCACGGCGTTCACTTACCTAAGGTGAGAGCGTTAACCTTTGGGGTTCTACAGGAGAAGAGAAAGGGAAGAAGAGAGAGACATTCAATAACCCAGTTCATTAATCCCACATTTTCTATCTGCAGACATCTTACCCTTCAAGCCAGACATACAGTGCACAGAGGTCCAGCCCAAAGAGCCAGCCGTGTGTTACACATCACCTTTGAAGATACGGTATACGCCCAGTCAAGACCGGCGCCTCTACGGGAATCAGGTGAGCGTTACAGAACGCAAAGCCTACCACAAAACTCCCGTCCAGGCGCTATGGAAACCTCGGATACCGACCAGCTAGCCCAGTTACTTGGGGAACTAAGGGCAGAAGTGCATGCAGCCCGTCAGGAAACGAACGCTCTAAGAAGGGAACTGATTATTTCCAAGGAGCGAACAGATGATCTCGCTAGACAATTGCTACAGTCACAAGCCGGACAGATCCCGTTACCCGCATCTGGGGGAAATCTTCCTTCTACATCCTCTATGAATCCAGTGCAGATCAACCTACCTGGGAATGTACCTCTGGCTCCGCCCGAACGATTTTCTGGTGACCCAAAGAGGTTTGCAGTATTTATCAATCAGTGCCGGTTGCATTTCTTATGCCGGCCAGCAGCCTTTCCAACTGATCAAGCTAAAGTAGCTTTCGTGCTTTCGTACCTTAGTGGCAATGCGGCAGACTGGTCGATCCCTCTAGTAAATCAAGATGATCCGGTCCTCCATGATTTTCAAGCTTTTCAGCTCAGTATGGAAAAACTGTTCGCAAGACATTCACAGGGGCAGGCCTTGGACAATGAGCTTCTTTCGTTGCGACAATGTAATCAAGACCTTTTGGCTTATATTGCCTCTTTCAACAGACTGATAGTGGAAACTCACTGGCCTGAGGACAAAAGGATTACGCTGTTTTATAGAGGTCTACGCGGAGAGCTCAAAGATGTGTTAGCCCAAGTAGTGAATCCCCCACAAGATTGTTCAGACTATATAGACTTAGTCGTTCAAATAGATCACAGACTGCAGAACAGGAAGGCTGATCGTTCCAAGTTTGATGCTCGAGTATTTTCCAAACCGCCAACGACTTCCAAAGGAGTAGACTCCGGGGAACCCATGCAAATAGGGGGTCTGAAAGGTCCTCTAACACAAAAGGAGCTGGAAAGGAGAAAACAGTTGCAATTATGCCTCTATTGCGGAAACTCAGGGCACTTTCTTCGAGACTGTCTGGTGAAACCTGCCAAGAAGGCAGTAGGAGCTGCAGTTACCAAAGTTACAAACTCTGAGCAGGGAAACGACCTCGCCCGACAAGAATAGAGGTCCTCTTGCCGAGCGTGAAAACCAGTTCCGTGACCTCGCATTTCGTGATACCTATGGTCCTCATTAGCCCTGATAATCCAGATCGATTACATGCAATTGAAGCTTACGTCGACAGCGGCGCCATCGGCAATTATGTGGATCATGAAATGGTTTTGAGGATGAATCTAACTCTTTGTCCCAAGGCTGTAAAGAACGTCATTACTACGGTGGATGGTACGGAGATAGCCTCCGGGCCAGTAACGCATACCACTCAAGAAGTGACGCTAGTAAGTCAAGATGGACACCATGAGAAGATCGTGTTCGATGTGATCAAGGCCCCTCAGTTTCAGATTATTCTAGGAATACCTTGGTTAGAGAAACACAATCCTCTGATCGATTGGCGAGCAAGAACGGTCCAGTTTCCAGAATGTGTCTCTACTTGTCACCCTCCACCTGGTGTTGCACTGGCAGCAATTTCTTCAGAGACTCCCCAGTTACCTCTCGAATACCTAGAATACCAAGATGTTTTCCGGAAGGATCAGGCTAACTCTCTACCTCCTCATAGGTCTTATGACTGCCAGATCGACCTGATACCTGGATCTACTCCTCCTTGTAGTAGAATTTATGCCCTCACAGAGCCTGAGAACCTTCACCTTCGACAATACCTGGATCAATACCTGGCAAATGGGTTTATTCGTCCTTCCAAGTCCCCTGCTTCTTCAGCTTTGTTCTTCGTTCCAAAAAAGGAAGGAGACCTTAGAACTTGTATAGATTATCGCTCCCTGAACCAGATCACCGTTAAGAATAGATATCCGTTACCTTTGATCCCTGAACTCCTGGACCAAGTCAGAAAAGCCTGCATATATACAAAGCTGGATCTTAGAGGAGCTTACCACTTGGTACGAGTAAAAGAGGGCGATGAATGGAAGACGGCCTTCCGCACCAAGTATGGGCTATTTGAATATCAGGTCATGCCCTTCGGACTTTGTAATGCCCCGGCCGCCTTTCAATATTTTATGAACGATGTCCTCAGAGAGCTCATAGATGTGTGTGTTGTTGTTTACATTGACCACATCCTCGTTTATTCTTCATCAGAATCTGAACATCGGAAACATGTGAAAATGGTCCTCGAAAGATTGCGTCAACACAAACTTTTCGCTAAGTTGGAAAAATGTGTTTTCAACGTGACTGAAGTTGAATTCTTGGGATTCATATTATCACCTGGCGGAGTGCGTATGGATTCAAAGAAGGTCGATGCAGTTCTCAAATGGCCATCACCATCCTCCGTAAAAGGTGTGCAAAGCATGTTAGGCTTCGCTAACTTCTACCGCAGGTTTATCCCCGAATTCTCTCGAATAGTCCAGCCCATCACTGCCTTGTTAAAGAAAAACAAACGTTTTGAATGGTCTACCGAGGCGGAACAAGCTTTCCAGGATTTGAAGACTAAATTTATCTCTGCACCAATCTTAAAACACCCTCGCCCCGAACTCCCCTACATCGTGGAAACTGATGCTTCAAGCCTTGCCATGGGGGCAGTTCTATCACAAAAGGACCCGGTATCCAATCAGTTGCATCCCGTGGCATTTTGGTCCCGCAAATTCTCGCCTCCTGAAATCAATTACACGATTACTGACAAGGAACTTCTGGCTATCAAGTCTGCCTTTAAGGCTTGGCGGCATTATCTGCTGGGGGCCCGACACACCGTTACTGTGATTACGGATCACCGAAACCTGCAATATTTGAAAACCGCAAAAGCCCAATCCTCTAGACAACTCCGTTGGGCATTATTCTTTGCCGAGTTTGACTTCATAATTACCTATCGACCTGGTACAAAAAACGGTAAAGCTGATGCCCTTTCTCGGATGGGAGTGGAAGAACACTTGATCAACCCTAAACCTGTACCAATCATTCCCGAACAAAGAATTCTGGGTGTAATCGCCACAGAATCCATAGAGGAAGTTAAGGATAAAGCCAGGCAACTTGTAACTCCAACAGACATACAGAATTGGCATCTGCAGGGAACGGACTTTGCAGTAAAGGACAACTTATTGTATTTCCAAGAACGATTATACCTACCCAGCACAGATTTACAGAAAAAAGTAATCTCTTGTTATCACGATTCTTTAATGGAAGGACATCCCGGTATGGCCAAGACCTCAGAAAAGATCAAGCGCTACTTCTGATGGCCGTCTTGGAAAAAAGATTTCAGAGACTTTATAATGTCCTGTGGAGTATGCGCCCAAAACAAGAGTCAAAAGGAAAGACCAGCAGGCCTCTTACGCCCTATTGACATCCCACCTCGCCCTTGGCATACGCTTTCTATGGACTTCATCACCGACCTACCTCCATGCTCCAGATACAATACGATTCTAGTAATCGTGGACTTATTCTCCAAGATGGCGCATTTCATTCCGCTCAAAGGCTTGCCAACAGCAGCAACTCTGGCCCGAGAATTTCTCGAAAACATCGTCCGACTGCACGGTTTTCCTTCGGTTCTAATTTCGGATCGAGGTAGTCAATTTATTTCTCATTTTTGGCGAAGTTGCTGTCGGTCGGCTCAAATTGATGTGAGACTATCGACCAGTCACCACCCTCAGACCGACGGACAAACCGAGAGGACCAATCAAACTCTGGAACAGTATTTACGCTGCATGCTGCAACAAACTGAAAAAACTTGGAAAGACATCCTTTGGATAGCCGAATATGCCTACAATAACTCTGTCCATTCGGGAACTGGGAAAACCCCGTTTTTTCTTTTGTACGGCAGTCACCCTCGAACCTCGGAGTTGGATCCCCTCCAAGATCTTGAAACACCAGCAGTAGACTACCTGCATTCTACAATCACCCAAGCCTTTAAGGAAGCTGTTTCTCACCTTCAAAGGGCTAAAGAACAATACAAGAAAGGAGCAGATCAACATCGGAAGGAAGCCCCTCAATATCAAGTAGGGGATCAAGTCTGGTTATCCACCAAATATCTACCTCTAAAAGGGCCACGCACATTCAACCCAAGATACCTTGGTCCCTATTCCATCACTACCATAGTAAACCCAGTAGCGGTCAAGTTGGACTTGCCCCCGCACATGAAGATACATCCGGTCTTCCACGTCTCTCTATTAAAACCCGTGCAACCTCAAACCCGACTAACCAAATCTCCAAAACCTATCCTAGTTGATGGAGAACTCGAGTTTGAAGTCAAAAGCATTCTGGACTCCAAGATCTCCAAATCTAAACTATTCTACCTAATTGACTGGAAAGGCTACGGCCCCCAAGAGAGATCCTGGGAACCTGCTGAAAATGTCCACGCTCCTCGCCTAATCAAAAGATTTCCCCGAACATTTCCTGACAAGCCAAAACCCCCGGAGAAGCCCGGTTTGGGAGGGGCCTTGAGGGGGGGTACTGTCATGATCTCTGCTTCCAAAAGGTCAGGGTTTTCCCAACTCCCTTGGAAGCAGATCCATAACCCAGGTTCCGAGTGCCAACCAGTCCCAATTGGGACCTTTTGGACCCAGTCCTGTCGCCAGTGGCACCAGGCTCATAAATATGCCCAGTCCCAGCGCTGGAAGCGCCGGGCTCATAATGCTTGGGTGGACTTACCTGCAGCAGACCATGCTGCTTACTTGCCTGCCAGTTGAGTCTCTGATCCTCTTCTGTTTGGAACTACTTTTCCTGTTGGGTGGGGCAGGAGCCACTCCCTAGATTCAGAACACTGGAACTCTTCTGGAAAGCAGGAACTCTTTTCTTACCTAGGCGTGGCTGTGGAAGGAGACACATAAGCACTACAGGAGGCTATTTAAACCACACCCGATGGATGAATCTTGCTTTGCGTTATTCTGCATCCTCAGCAGCAGAACGCTCATCGTGTCTTCTGCATCTGATCCTGGGCCTAAGGAAAAAGGCTTACCATTCTGAATCCAGTCTTCAGCAACACCTATAAAGACAAGAAAGAACAGGTTAGCATTACGGTCTTCAGTGACAGCTCTTCACTTACCTGGTCCATCGGCTGTCACCAACGCCTCGCGCTGCATTCCGGCATCTGAAAGACAAAACAAGGTGCGTTTAAAGACATTGGGGAACTTTAATACTCACGTGCCATTAACCCTTTCTACATCTAACCCAGTGGGTATTCCGGCACCCTGCAGCCGCCCCGAACTTGTACCTGCAAAATAAAAAGACAGTTAGAGCGCATCATGAAGCAGGCAACAAGCGCTTACTTACGTGCTTCCAGGCGCTTCTATTCATCACACGGGCTCCATCTTCAACTCACTTCAGCCCGCCATCCGCCATCGCCGGGACCCTGCAAAACAAGAGACATCATTACTAAAGACTTTAAAGACATTAGAATTACTCGAAACTTACCGTTCGTGCAGTAAACGACGGACAGCAGTCCTCTGAAGTCAAGAGGCCTGCTCCCCTTATCCAGTGAAGAAACTGGTTACAGCACCCTGCCTCGAGGCAGATGGAGAGCACGGCGTTCACTTACCTAAGGTGAGAGCGTTAACCTTTGGGGTTCTACAGGAGAAGAGAAAGGGAAGAAGAGAGAGACATTCAATAACCCAGTTCATTAATCCCACATTTTCTATCTGCAGACATCTTACCCTTCAAGCCAGACATACAGTGCACAGAGGTCCAGCCCAAAGAACCAGCCGTGTGTTACACATCACCTTTGAAGATACGGTATACGCCCAGTCAAGACCGGCGCCTCTACGGGAATCAGGTGAGCGTTACATGCGTGGCCTGTGACACCCCCCCCACTATGGCACTTGTCCGCTGAAATGAACCAGTGGCCAAGAAGTGCAGTACATTGAGCACCTTTTCCAAGGGGCTCATTGCTTGGGAGCACAGGGTGGGTGATGTGAGGTCATCCTCCCACTCACTCACCAGGTTGAGTATTATGTGAGGTGGAAACCTGTACCTCCCATACACCTGGTCATCAGGCATCCCAAAAAGGCTGGTCCTGGGTGTAAAAATTCTGGTCCTGTCTATCCTCCTCCTCCTGCGGTGTCCCACGGCCACTGCTGCGAGGAACGGTATATTCATCGTAGCGTCTGAGCTTGTTTGTTGTTTTCGCGCACTTTTATGCTGCGCGGGTCCTCGTACGACTGCTTCCTGCTGGCGTATGTGTTTCCGGATTAGCGCGTCTTTTTTGGCGCACGCGTTTGCCCTCTTCGATTCCATGAATACGTGTTGTAGGTGCGCGTGTGGGCGTTCCGTGCATTTGCCTCCTGTACTTCCCCCGTAACGCGTGTTACGCCCCGTGTTACGCCTACTTCTGTTGTGTCCGCCGCGCTATGTGCGCATAGCGCACGCCGTTTGATGACGTGTGCGCCCGCGTGCGCCACGCAGAATTTTAGCACACATCCCAGAATTTACACGCGCACGAACTTCCATGAATCGATGTGCGTGGATTTTGCACGCTTGCACTGCGATTTTCACACTTGCGCTGTGATTCGCACGCTTTCGCACGCTTGCGCTGAGATTTTCGGCGCACATTTATTCCATGAATCGGCCTGTGAGTGTGAGCATGTATTGAAGAATTGTGAGGTTGACCTACAACAGCATCTTGTGGACAAGACTATCACAGCTCCTAGGGAGCCTGCAAAGGCTGCTGACAGGTTTGTGAGTACTCGAGTCCAGGAAAAGGCTTGGGCGAGCGCACCCAAACCGGAAGAGAAATCATCAGACAAAAAAGTAAACAAGATTGGGAAAGACAAAGGTCCAACCCAATCTTCTTTTAAGTGAGACCCCCGAAAGAACGAATAGAAATACTAAAATTCTAGTTCAGCGGTGCACACTGAAAAGAAGAGCAGAGGCACCCCTAACACTGGGACACCTAAGTTCTCACCACCCAAAGGTTGTTTCGTGTATAGGGAGCTGGGCCATAGGAAAGGGGATCTTGCTTGCAAGGGCTTACCCAAGCAAGCCATAGTGAATGTTGGACTCCTGGAAGAGGCATAATTGGTTTGAGTCTCATAGAGCAGGACTTTCCACTAGGCCAAGGAGTGGCCGAATGTGGATTGGTTACACCGAGTGGGAATGGTACCGGGTCTCTAAAAGAGATCCCAGTTCCCAATAATACTCAAGTCTATTCAAAGCATGTGTATATCAATGGACACAAAACTCTGGTTCCATGTGTTATATCCCCGCAAAAATATCGCCATACAAAAATATCGCCATATTTATGCGGCAATATTAAGGCATGGAACCTGCTGGGGACATCCCTGCAACCCCTGCACTATTTGTAAAGGAGCGGGGGACACCCCCGCAACCCCTGCTCCCAAAAACCCCAAAATGTATCCCCCCAAAAATATCACCTATGGCCGTTCCTGACGACCACATATATGCCGATATTTTTGCTGGGGATAATATGTAGTGATGCCAAAACTCCTGCGGTCCAAGTCACCAAGACTAGCATCACTGCTGTCACCCGGCATTGGGTACAGCCAGGCCAGTATATTGATGGGCCTGATTGTAGTATCATTGGGTTTGACAGAATGAGGAAGTGCCCCTTGGCGATAGTAGAGTTCAGCTGGTGAGGTGAAATGACCCAGCGCCCTGTAGCAGTGAAAGACTCCATCCCTGTCCCATGTCTGTAGGGTAATGATCTCCCTGACGCTGAGATAGTCGCAGTGGCTACCTGAGCGAGGGACAAAGAAATCGCCAGATTGAACATTCTGAAAGCATTAGGGCCTAGAGTGCATCCATAGGGCTTGATGGAAGGACCATCGTGACCGGTAGCCCCTAGTCCAGTTTCACAGACTGCTGACTCCTGTGGAAGATGGGCCAGTAGCTACTTTGGTAGCAGTGGACTCCATGACTTTAGGGATCCCTGGCGCAGAGCAGGAACCTGAGGTGGAGGACCAGGTTGGCGCAGATTTGAAGGGCCTGAGCAAGCTGGATGAGTTTGCATCAGCTGGGGTTCAAGATCAGAATGACTTCTTCACAGCCCAGAAAGAGTGTCCCACAGCAGGTGAAGGAGCAGGCTAAGGACGAAGCCCCTGGGCTGTTCGAAGTGTACTGATAGGATGGACTCCTGTATAGTGAGCCAAAAGACTCTGAGGGTGAGGGCACCAGAAGGTTGGTGATTCTCCAATGCCACAGAAAGTTCCTTTAGGATTTGGCTCATCAAATTCCTTTAGTGAGTCACTTGGGAGTGAGTAATACATCGCAACGGTTGTCTGCGCACTTTCACAGGCCACAGTTCAGTGTAAAGATTAAGGAATTTGTTCGGTCCTGTCTGACTTGTCAAGCTTCTGGCAAGTCAGGTGGTGCCACAAAGGCCCCCTTAAATCCACTACCTGTGGTTGGGTGGCCTTTCGCGAGAATAGACATGGGTATTGTGGGTCTTTTGGATCCTCAAACCAGCTCAGAGAACAAATACGTCTTGGTTGTGGTAGACCACGCCACAGGGTACCCTGAGGCGGTCCTTCTGAGGAGCCTCAAAGCCCCTGTGGTTGCAAAGGCTCTGATTGGGATATTCTCCCATGCTGGATTACCCAAGGAATTTGTTTCTGACAGGGGGGGTCAAACTTCATATCAGTGTATATGAAGGCTATGTGGGAAGAGTGTGGAGTCACCTACCAGTTTTCTACATCCTTCCATCCACAAACAAATGGGCTTGTTGAGCGGTTCAACAAAGCCCTGAAAGGCATGACAGGGGGCTTGGAAGAGGGCCTGGGGAGAAAATGGGATATTCTCCTACCATGCCTCCTGTTCGCCTACAGGAAGGTGCCACAGAACGGAGTAGAGTTTAGCCCCTTTGAGCTTCTGTCTGGACACCTTGTACAAGGTCTCCTCAGTCTAGTGAAATAGGGATGAAAGAGCAACCCCTCATCCCCTGCATGAGATGTGGTGGACTGTGTGCTTCGCCTTTGATCTAGAATGATGAAGTACATGGAACAGTCAACGAGAAACCTAAAGGGCAGTCAGGAGCTGATGAGGCACTGGCATGACCAAAAGGACTCAGTGACAGTCTATTCCACATGTCAGTGAGTGTGGATTATGGAGCCTGTCAAACCCTGTGCCCTTCAGGGCAAGTGGACTGGGCCTTACTCTGTGCTGGAAAAAGTCAGAGAGGTGAATTATCTCATTGACATGAAAGGACCTAAACAGATGTGCAGAGTCTTTCACGTTAACCGGCTAAAGCCCCCTTATAGTCTGCATGACTTGGTTGTGTCATTAGTGACTGGCGGAGAGACTGAGGAGGACACAGATCCCCTCCCAGACCACATGCACACTCAAGCCACAGATAGGTCAGTAGAAGGTGTCAACCTTGCAACGGACCTATCAGAACAGCAAAGTACAGACTGTCACCGTTTAATGGGACAGTTTCCTGGCCTGTTTTCTCTGATATCAGGTTGCGTAGATTGGTGCACCCATGATGTGGATACTGGAGACAGTAAGCCGGTGAACAGTAGAATTCACTGGATGTCCGATAAGGTCAGAGACACCATCAAGGAGGAAGTTTCCAAGATGCTGTACCTAGGAGGGATAGAGCCATCCCACAGCCTCTGGGCTAGCTGAGTGGTACTGGTCCCTAAAAAGGCCAGTGGTGGGAAAACTGAAGTTTGCTTTTGTGTGGACTGCAGGGGGCTCAATTCTGTAGCAAAGACAGATGCTCAACCGATTCCTCAGGCAGGTGAACTCATTGGCATGCTCAGCGCTGCCAAGAACATTAGTACCTTTGACCTCAAGTCAGGGTACTGGCAGGTTGGCTTGACAGATGGAGTGAGAGAGAGGTCAGCATTCACAACTCCAGAAGGACATTATTAGTTCACTGTGATGCCCTTCGGATTGAAGAATGCCCCTGCCACTTTTCAGCAGATGTTTAACCAGGTTTTGTCTTGTCTGGAAACTTCAGTGTCACCTATTTAGACAACATTGCTGTGTTCAGCCACACGTGGGAGAATCACTTATCTCACCTGAAACAAGTGCTTCAGGCACTGCAGAATGCAGGTCTGATTATCAAGGCTACAAAGTGCCAGATAGCACAGGGCACAGCGACTTACTTAGGCCACTTGGTTGCTGGAGGTAAGAAACAACCTCTCGAAGCAAAGGTACAGGCTGTGAAGGAATGGCACATTCCCACCAGACACAGATGAGAGCCTTTCGAGGTGTCTCTGGATACAGCCAGTCATTCATCAAGGAGTATGGGACCATCGCCATGTCCCTGAATGATGTAACTTCGAAGAAAATGCTGAAGAAGGTAATTTGGAACCGGCCTGTCAAACTTCCTTTCAGGATTTAAAGGATGGCTTGTGCAGGGCCCCCGTTCTGAAAGTTACAGACTATGGTCAGGAGTTCATTATCCAGACAGACACCTGTGATTTTGGGATTGCAGCAGTGTTAGTGCAGCTGAACTCTCAAGCGATAAAGAAACCTGTCACCTACATTATCAGGTGATTGACAAAAGGGAAAGTAACTGGGCTGTTGTTGAAAAGGAGGCTTACGTGGTCGTGGGTGCCGTAAAGAAGCTGAAACCCTACATCTTTGGTTCACACTTTACGATCCAGACAGACCACTGGCATCTTCGATGGTTAATGGCCATGCAAGGGGAGAACCCTAAGCTTTTACGCTGGGCCATATTCCTGCAGGGATTAGATATGGACATCCAGCAGAAGCCAGGCTCCCAGCATGGAAATGCAGATGGCCTCTGCTGGTGCTCTCACCTTGATGACGAACCAGACCCTCAGTAGGGTAGGGGTTCACATGTTGGTGCTGGGAAGCATGTGAGGAATTTGGCTATCCCCACAGTAGGTGTGCGCTCACCGGTTGTATAATAATTGATCTTTTCACAATTGACCTCGGGAGAATAGACCTCAGGAGAATTTACCTAATTTAGAAGGTCAATTAGGACATATATGTGGCGGGAAACCCAACGCAACCCCGTACCCAATCCAAAACCCCCCGCAAACCCCCACCCAATCCCCTTATATTATTTATAATCCAAAACCAACCGAATAGATATATAAAATAACTAAAATAATATAAAGGTCAATTGTGCAGAAGGTCAATTAGGACCACTATAATTAGGACAATTGTGCAAAAGCTCAGTTGTAAAAGATCAATTTGGGTAATACCCGCTCACCTCGGCTGTGAAATTTTATATAAAATTGAATGATCATAGATCAACCTCTGGAAAATTTGTGAGGCTAATCTGCACGCATTTTCGTATGCTCCCCGCAAAACATACACATAGACCTGTGTACTCTGGGTGGACACAGCCTATAGATGCAGTCCTCCCTGTCATATTTTGTTGGGATCTAACAGGTGGAGTACATGATGCATATCAGAAGGGGGAGGGCCAAAAACATCCTCCTGCCATGGCCAGCCTAATTAACTATCAAAGGCTCCATGGATCCGCCCTGTCCATTTGTCTACCCTCTGCAGATGGTGGCAGCAATTAATATAATTAACATACTAATAGAGTATACTTCAAACAGGTCCACATGGGGCCTGGCTGCAGAGGTCAACAACTGACGGGAAAACCCCAACAGCCTTTGATATGCACTGTGTCAACCAGAAGCCAGCTCCCCCCTCTCATTATCAAGGGCAGTGACTTGTCATGTCTGGTACTATTGTTTTTCAGTAGTCATCCCCGCAGGAGTACCCCATTCAGAAGGTATGCGTATGTGGTTTTGCGGCAACCAAAAGTCTGGTCTCGCCACAGCTTCAAGGGAGACCTGCCGCTTTATTCAGGAAACACAAACAGCTCAATTAACCAGAGAGACTCTGTGATCCAGAACAGACAGAAAGATGGGTGGGACTTAGTATTACATGTTTTCACCCCTTTACCTTTTCTGTTGCAAAGCACTCTGGTTATGATAAGAACACAAGTCATGTCAGCGGAATAAGAAAACAAATTGTAAGGGGAACCGGCAAAGGGTCAGGGAAAAGGGGGCCCACAAATTCGGAATCACAGATCAAAACAAGCAAAAAAACTATTGGAAAATATGATTCTTTTATTTAAATTTCATTATTTGTTTAAAACATACATATTAAACCTTATTACGAGCTCATATCTAATATAAGCATATTGTTTATAGAGATAAAGTGCATAATCAAACAAAGTGCTTGTATAAAAACAGGACTGTCAATTCGGTCAATACTGACATAATTCTACCAAGCTATCTGGACACCAAGCTGGATAAAGGGAATCACCCGAGTGATGGTCAGAGGCTGCGGATGCATTGCATACTTAAAAAATCACAAATACATAATCAATACAGTGATGATTTCCTCTAGAATTAAAAGGGTGCCATACGTCAACTACTAAACTGTCATAACCCCATTTTTTACAGTAGGTCTGGCATGAATGAAAAAAAGAGTAGTTTCAATGGTGCAGAGCATCTAAGCTGTTTCACGGTTGATGCCCATCTTCTTCAGGGCGGCACACTCCCATTAGGATAGTTGCCACTTGAAATTTTTATATATATAATGTATATAGGACAATAGTACACTCAGCTATGAAGATTGTACAAGCTGAATCCATAGTGTCGCCTAAAACATCATAAAAAGAGAAGACAAGAAACAAAAAAACACAGTCAAACAAAATCATGAATGATTACATTAAAAACTAAAATCTGAATAAACAAACAACGGTGATCTGAAAATAATGAACAGGAGGCTCCCCTCCCCTGTGGAAATGTCCGGAAAGGACCCCTATACTTGTGTGTGGGAGAAAAAAGGCTTAACAATTGAATTGCAAAATTACCATTGTCTCAGCCAAATGCTGGTCCATCTTCGGGAGTATAAATCTTGGGAAATAAGTGTAGACCATCAAGGCAAGTTCTCTACAAAGTAGAACTGCAAAAGCAAGAACAGGAGCATGTTATAATGCGGGAGGGGCAATAAATTACTGATGGCCCCTCCGAAGGGCAGGGGTAGAGCATAAGACGGCAGTCCTTTCCTAAGGTAAAAGTGTAAAGAATTTTTTAGGTGAAAGCTGGATAGACCAAATTCAGGAGGATGTAAATTAACTCAGAGAGTAATACTCGCCTGAATAATGGTGAGCAGAAGTACACATTCGGCCTCAATGGTGAATCGCATTCAAGGATTGGAAATAACACATCTTCCGAAATGCGCCCTCCCAGGGCAGAATAATGTCCAGCATAATATAGTTTGATCACAAATAGCTGCAATATTACAAAAAGACAATATGAGCCACTATTTAAGAACACGTGGCCGTAAATAATGCATGTATTATACCTGGCGAGGCGTACCCCATAGCATAATTGTAATTGGTGCCTGGACTAGCCAGCTAATGGCCCAGTGTGGCCAAACTGTGTGCCATTGTATTCCGTGAAATCGAAGTAATGACAGTGTAGGAACTACAAAAGCCACAAGGGGCAAGGGAGGTAGGCCTAGCCTACACCAATCACTGTGGCCCATTTGACTTTAACAGACGGTTGAGCACCTCTTTTGGGCAGATCATCTGAAGGCTTTGCAAAGAGTAACAAGAAGAACTCATTTGGACCCTGCCTCTCCTCAGCTTCAGGCCGTCTGTTTTAAAGGACGACTCAAGCCCAGTGAAGAAGCCAGAAGGAGTGCATTGGCAACCATCAACAAGCGTCCGCCTTAAAGGACATTTTCGAGCCAGTCGAGCCCCTTGAGCTGCACCCGACTGCGCCGCTGACTGTTGTCACGCCGCAGTTGCTAACATTGTCGCCAACCAGCACTGAGACAACAATTTCTGACCCATAGCCACCGTGTAGGCCACCAAGCAGCCATCCGTTCAGCTGCGCTCGCCGAACTGCTTGTGCCTGATGCCCGCAGCTGTCTCCCGTCTTGAAATCTGTCGCAGAAGCTGCAAAGTGCCCGGAAATGGACTCAACACTGTCAAGCACCAAGAACTTCACCATGCACAAGGTACATTGTGGTTCTGTCCCCTTGGTCCTTCTCCGAAGACCTCTAGTGGCATTTTACGACCCATTTATCCCCTATTGCTGAAAGCAAGTATCCTTGAACTGTTGCAATGAATTACTACACCAACTACCATCCTGTCAGAATCCAGAGTGCATCTCTTTTCCTTCTTGAAACTGACAGCCCTCTGCATTCAGTATCAGGGTGGGTTGTATTTTGTAGTGTGCTAGAACCGTCTGTTGTGATAATAATAAAGTAGATATTTTTATACAACCTTGACTGGACAGTCCCTTTTATCATTGGTTAATAATTCTATTTTTGCTGTGTTGCAACTAGCCATCGATCCAAGACTTTGCAGCGATAAGCCTGTAGTTCTGTCCACGCTACCAAAATTGGACAAGGAGGTTTATAATTTACTTGTGTTTAATCTGTTTGGATCCCTTCTGGTGTGGGGCTGATTGATGGTTTAGAAACCGATATTCATCCCTGGACCACTGGTACCCTGGAAGTTGAGTCACCATACTTATTAACGTGGCAAAATAGCCTACTTCTTTGTTTCTTTAAATGCTCCTCCCTTTGTGACACAGTGGTCACCCACGAGACTCTGTCTGCCTGAAGGTCAGGGCTGACCTTCTCCCACTCATACCGTACACGTCTGAAGCAATCAACTGAGAAACTGTAAAAAGTCTCCCCAACTTATCTGCCACCCTATTCATCTTGCAATATTACTAGAACGTCCTCATTAAAACGCATCACCCATGCATGAACACTAGCCAGACCTTCACCATTGACTCTCCTGCCTCAACTCCCATCAACCAACCACTTCCCTGTGCTTAGTATATGTCAATGCAACCGATAGGACGCAGTCTGGGATTGGCTCCGAAAGTAGGCCCGGGAGAAAATGTGGTCAGTCTTTTTATATGGCCATAATTTCAATAGAATATTTTTTAATTCGAAAGGAAATCTAATTTTTCAAGGTGTACTGAAGTTGTATCTATCCTGAAATCAATAATTAAAACATAGATTTTTTTGTTAAAATACTGCAGTATTTTTATACTTCTTTCCACCAATGTATGGGTTGCATGTATAACATGTAACAGGCATTGGAAAAGCCAGCAGTTCAAGGATTCCTTCTAAATGCCAGATACTCACATGCCAGGTACTCCCATCACATGCCACTTATTGCCATCCAAAGCCCAGGCACTTGCATCCCATTTCATACAGTGCCATCAAATGGCATCTACCCTGGCCACAAGCCTGCTGTTGCCCACAAATGCTATATCTGCCCATGATATGACACATATGTATGCCAGGTATCCCCACCAGATCTGGACTGTTTACACACGAGGTGTGTGTAGGAATGCTGAAAGCACATCTCTGAGCCATATCTTAAAAGGATTGTGGATTGTGTAAAATACTCAGCGAAACAGTTTTTATACGGGCATAAAACTTTAGTGGTTGAAGTTGCAGGTCCTCCTCCCAAAACTGCTGACCCAGTAGTCGTTTATACAAAGTAGGGGCCGGGGGGGAGGGGTGAATGCATGGGTAGTATAGCTCAGCAGCCTCTCGTCTTGGAAGTAAGACCACGCAGAGCAACATCGGTTCGGATCTCACGGCCAAGCTTAGAAACCTCTTGGGTATTCATTAAGCGTGTTATAAATAACCAATTATTAGTATATAAATATGCTGCGCCACCGCATCGCAAGATAGTTATCTTTTAGATTTAATGGTTATTTCTGGTGTTATATTTCGTAATGAGTATTCTCAGGTGCGTAGTATTTGGTGTTTATGTTGTATAAATTACGGTGGACAGGTGTTTCGCGCCCATAACGGTTTCTCAAGGCCTATTAGCTGCTACCAGAGTGATTGCCCAGGCTGGAGAGTGCCACGTGGTGAAGTTTCATCAAAGTGTAACGCAGTATTCCACTGCGGGCGGTGTATATGTGTGCAGTCATGGGTGAACCGCTCCTAAATTTCCGCGCGCTTTGGAACTCTGTTTTTATATGCTGCCTCACATGAGAATCTGTGTGACTGTGGCTTGAGAAGGTGAAGTGGGCGCATTGACAGGCGTCGGCTATAGTTTATGCAAAATGAACACAAAATACTGATCCAGCTGAGACCACAACTTCCATTGGAAATATAACACCAGATAATAACCTATGTTTTAGTTTTTTCTATTTTTTTTACTTTCTTTTTACTTTCTTTTTATTTAAATAACATGTTCATGTATTACAGCACACCATTGCCGGACAGTATAAACTTCTACAGCTTTCCAACTACTAAACCCCCATCCACCCCCCCCCCCCCACACCACATCCCTTCCCCTTCTCATCGCAATTTGGGGAAAGTCTGAGCACTCGCCATTTCGCCTCTTCCCTAACTGCCTGCTCAGAGTACTCGCAATCCCACACTACATCTCTCCTCTCTCCGTTACCCCTCATGTTCCTTGTTAATCAGTTCACTGGGGTCTTAAGTCTGGGGTGGACGCCAGTTCGTTCAGCAGTTGTCCCCAGTCCATTTGCAAATCATTTCCCTGCTCGGGGTCTTTCTCTTTTCTCAAGTACTCCACCTCGGCCAAACCCCTTCGATGTGCCATCGCCTCAATGACGGGAGGCCCTCCCCTTTCCACGAGATTGCTATTCGCCTCTAAGCTAGGACTAACAGAAATCTGCCTCTTTTTCCCTGGTAAGAGACCCCACAAGCATACAACACAAGTGCATTCATAGTTACTCCCCAATTACTTGTTCAGACGCCCCACCACCTCCTCCCAATATCTTGAAATCTCTCGGCAGTCCCAGACCATGTGCCAGAATCCGGCGTGACCCCGTGCACATCGCGGACATTCATGTGTCACAGCAGGGTGGATCGTGTGCAACTTATCCGGTGTCAAGTACACCCTATGTAAGTCGTGAATTGGATCAGTTGGAACCGTGCATTCCTGGACACCTTTTTAACCTGTTTCCACATCTTCACCTGCTTTTTGTCTGAGATTGGTGAACCTGTGCCCCTTTGCCATTTAAAGGTAATAATAAGCCTTGAATTTCAAATATAAGGATGTTCCAGGCAACGGATATGAAATCCTCAGCTCTTCATATGTTTTGGACTATGACTCCCATGGTCCATCACCATTGACGATGCTGGTTAGGGCTAAGGAGAATTGTAGTCCAACACATCTGGAGAGCCAAAGGTGTCTGGGCCCTATCACTCAACTGGGCTTTTTTTTTTACATGACGTGAAAATATGCCTGAAAAGTCCAGCCACAAATACTCCCCTTTCCTTTGCACACCATACCTGCCAAGTGCCCATATACTCAGAAAACGCAAGGCATTTCCTTCAAATACTAGTCGCTCACATCACGTGGCAAATTATTGCCATCAGATGCCATGTACTGAAATCCTTTGCCAGGTACTGCAGTGAAAATCGATGCATTTCTCAAAAAGGCCAAGACTCAAACAATGTATGGCAGGTTGCAGCATGAAATGGCAAAGGCTCACACAGCTAATCCGGTATTTCGATCAAAGGCCCAGCTATATACATCATGAGCTAGCTATTGCCATCTAATGGCAAGTTCTCACATAATATTCGCAGACAGTGCCATCAGATGACCAGGCACTTGTCTTGTCGCACAGTGCTTCCACAAATGGGGGTTTCTTGTATCCTATGTCACGTACTGCAGTCAATTCCAGACATTGACAATCAATACCAGATACTCGGATGTTATGTTTGCTATTCTAATGGAGGGAAAGCACAGTACATTACTGCTCAGACCTCGCCACAGAGACAGATGGACTGGCAAGCTGGCTGGAGAAGGATGCAAGTACTGTCAATGGGATGCGGGCTCCAGAAGAAGAAAGCCCTGGTTCAGCAAACAGCGCTACCAGCCTTTTAGAGGTACTAGTATGATTCGGGATCTTCCGGCTTTTCAGAGGTCCTCACTGTTTTAGAAACATAACGCCACTGCTTCTTGGGATCCTGTGGCTTCCTTGGTGATGGTGGTGTCCGGTGCCCTGGCATCTAATCTGGACTACTCCACTTGACCAACATTTTTAATCTTGCGCAAATTACTTTACCTGCGTGTACCAGGGGTTCCCTTAGCTGCCAAACGTGGGAGGACTTTAAGTGGCCTTATGCCAGCATATGAATACAAAACATAGATAAACTGCCATTTAGACAATCTGAAGGTGCTTCGTGTGCAGCCTATTAGGTGGGTGTGCACGTGGCATGTGAATATAGCACACATTGTTCTCATTAAACAGAATATAAATCAAGTGGTGTTTCCATGAATGAGCCGGGAGGCAAATCCATTTTTGGTGTGCCGTGTAGGAATAATCACCAACATTATTACTTATGGAGCAATACATAGTGAGGCTGTTTTCCAATTGTGCACACAGGGAAATAAATCACTGCTGGGGAGTGACTTGCCCAGGATCACACACTTTGGTTAAGTGGTGCAGTGGCAATGTAGGTATGTACCAACATACTTTCCAATCTCTAGTTGTACAGGTTTTGTTTTGAATAACTAAAATAATACTTTGTTTTCTACAGTGGACATTCAAAGAAAAGGCTATATTCCATAGGGCGGACTCGCCATCGCGTTACGTTCGCTATTTTAAACAGAGGACTACAAAGCAGACTGACGTCAGCCTAAACAATCTTTAGGGTTTCCCACTGCATATTCAAGAGACAAACACACACACAACCAAACCCACCATTTGATACGGCTATCTGCATGTGCACAATAGTGTATCTTATTTTTCATGATGTGGCAAACCCTTGGAAGTCTAGACAACAAGCCAAAAAGACAGTTTACATGGTTCTGGTTTAAAGCTGCCTTGAAAGAGTTCGCAGATAATGGGGCTAAGATGAGCTGCGTGCAGCGCTTCACACGAAGACTTCGTCCAGCAGCTGTAATCACGGAGTCGTTAGCACCTTCAGGCAAAATCGCTGACAGAACTTTTCAGACATAATGGGCACTGCCTGGGTCCACCGGGGACCTAGTGGACTGTTTGCAAGGCCGGTCCTGTACATCTGTCCAACACCAACAGGCCTGTGGCTAAGTAGAATAATCTCTGGTGACCGCAATCTACTCCATTCCCCTGTGTTGTTGACTTGTTTTCAATGATGTTACTTCATTTTTTAGGGGTGCCAACATTCCTACCCTCACCTGTGAGCTTTCCAGTCGAATTTCCACTGTGAACGTTTTTTTATTAAATGATTGATGTGTGTGTGTGTGTGTGTTTTGGGCTCTCAAGCTCTGCTGAGGTTCTGCAAAATCACGTGACTCAAACCACCTCTCACTCACAACAGCTCAACTCCTGGCCATCTCTCCCTGGAGCACCGGACAATCAAATCCACTTTTTTCCTGTCCCTTATTAACCCCCTTGCCCAGTATTTCGATGTTTTCAAACCATCTGCTTACCCAACGGTTCCCTCAAGTCCAAACTGTACTCACTGGACCATTGTTCCTTCCCTTCCCTCCCCAGGCATTCACACGACCAAACAACGTGTCCTCTTCTCCAGCCAGTGACCACTTATCTACTTTCTTCTGAGAGTCGCCCTGCTCATTTTTCTCTCCAGCCGAATCCCAACAGCTCACACTCCACCTGCAGTCCTCTAGTTCCTTCTATCTCCTCCCAGGTGCGCCCAGCCGTTTGTGTGTTGCCTGTCCCTATTTCCCCCCCACTTAAGGTGACTCATGTTGTCGCTCTCCTGCGTTAAGGCCTATGAACACATATATCTCTCCCTTGACTTGGTCTTTGTGTTTTCTTAGCCAACAGTGTTTTACTTCTGATCAGCCACAGATGTACATGTGCCACCAACAGAGAAGAACCACAGCCATTTCTAGGCAGTGGTGTGGTAACAGAAGCTGTGTGTAGTTAGGTGGAGTAATAAGAGATTTGATTGGCTGGCACGCACACGGGAGCCCATAAGGTCATGTCAGAAGGATGTAAGCATCACATGAAAGAGCGTTTAGCCACCTGAGACTAGGAATACGAGTGACATGGGACTAGGTATATGGCCAGGTCTTATTACGTATAATGGAAAGATCTGCTAGAAAAGTTGGCATGTACCACGTGGTGTGACAGATCCAAGGAGTTTGTCATCCTTCCCCAAGGGGGACCCACCCCCTTTGGGACTACAGAGGTGAACCTGCTATGCTTAACAATCCGTAGGGGACAGGGTAAGCGGGATCCTTCTGGAGGTTACTCCATCTTAGGGGACAGCATCCCCCCCCAGACACTAACACCTTTATGGGTTATATAGGAGCTAAGGTGTATAATAACCCTATTACCCCTTTAATGGTTGGCTGGGCTTCTATCTGGAATGTACCCAGTCCTTATGAGAAGCAGCCGAAAGGTTGAAAGAACAGGCTCCTGGAGGCACGTTGCATGAGGAGCCAATCAGGGGATGGTATCAACAACACAGCCCGCTAAGTACAAATACTTCACAGCGCACGAAGGCGGTGTGGCCAGCAGGAGGGCAAGGATGCCAGATGACGCATCCCGCATGACGGTGTGCACTTGGCAAGTGCAGAAAGGCCTCATGTATGCAAATGGAGCAAGGGCAGAGAGCCTCGAAATTTTGAGAAAAGGCCCGAGATGAACCGCCCACGGAGAGAGGAATGCCAGAGAGACTGCAGAGCCCTCCCGAGTAGCACCGAACATCACTAAAAGGTATGCAGTGACTCCAGCGGGAGGCATGGCAAGACAGAGGGACACAAGCCCCAGAGTGGGGAACATATCGAGATGCCCCAGAGTGGGGAAAGAGTCAGACCCAAGCACTGGAGCAGGGAGATATATGATATGATATTTTATTTATATCACGCTCAGAGCGCGACCAAGCAAAGGGAGGGGAACAAGGGAAAACAAAAAATAAAAACAATGATCTTACTAAGCCCAGTGACATTAAGAACACACAAGTGCATGGAGAAGGGAAAAGGGGGAAAGTGTGTGGAAGGGGGAGAAGTGCAGAACAGAGGAAAGAACATAATAAGTTAAATAAATGAATAAATACAGGGAATGAAAAAGTGGTAGTGCAGCCAGCAAGTGGCAAGTGCAAGATTAGTCAGATAGGGTATATCTGATAAGTGCAGAGGAAGAGTGGGGGACTGTATGGGTACAGATACAGAACCCAGTTCAATGGGCAGCCCGGAGGCAGTGCACGGGGGAGGCAGGATGAGCAGGTACCTGGGCCAGAAGGACAGAGGGTTTCCAGGTGCACAGTGCCAAGAGAGAAAAACAGGTCAGCAGGGGAGAAGAGGGGCAAAGGCAGAAGCAAAGAGGAAGGTCTTGAGGTGCTTCAGGAACCGGAGATGGTTCTCCTCAAGTTTCAAGGTGGCAGGGAGGCTGTTCCAAAGGGAGGCCCCAGCTAAAGACAGAGATCTGCCCCCAGCTCATTTCTTTGAAAAACGACAGACCCTGAGTGAGTTAGAGGTAGAGGAGTGAAGGCATCGAGAGTGGAGGTATTTGCGGAGGGATAGTTGAAGGTATTTTGGACCCAGGCCCCAGAAATCCTTGTGGACAATACAGAGGGTTTTACATGTAATCCTTGCATCCACTGGGAGCCAATTTCGGGGTTTCAGAGCTGGAGAGATACGATCCCAGGGCTTGAGGCCAAGGACAAGTCTCACAGTCCTGTTCTGGATTAGTTTTACAGGGTGGAGAGTCGAGGCAGGTAGATTTGGAAAGAGGCTGTTACAGTAGACCAACCTGGAGAAAACCAGAGCTTGAGAGACAGTGAGCTTCCGGGTGAAGGAGAGGAAAGGCAGAGTACCTCTGAGGAGGTGGAGTAAGAAATTTGACTTTTTAGAGATGTCGGAAATGTGTGCGGAGAAGGAAAGTGTGGACTCAAAGATGACCCTGAGGTACTTGGCCTCACAGGTGGGGGTAGGAGGAGGGCCAACGGAAGCTGGCCAGAGAGTAAGGGGAAAGGATGGTGAAGGTGTACCGATGAGGAGGATCTCAGTCTTGTTGGCATTTAGACAAAGATCGTTGGCAGTACACCAATATTGAATGGCAATTAGGCAATCAGAAATGAGGGAGGGAGAGGAGGTGGCCGAGGGCAGCCTGAAAATGAGTTGAGTGTCATCAGCATAGCACTGGAAGTTTGAGCAGAAAATGGAAATGAAGTAGGCGAGAGCTGCCAGGTATTGGTTGAAAAGCCAGGGATAGAGGCTAGAACCCTGAGAGAACAGGGAAGTCAAGATTGGGGTGATAATCACAGAGAAGCCCCAGAGCAGGGAAAGATCCAAGATACCCCAGAGTGGGGAGAAAGATAAAGACAAGCCCCGTAGTGGGGAAAGATCCAAGAAACACCAGAGTGGGGAGAAAGACATATACAAACCCTTACAATGAGAAGCCGCAGAGTGAAGAGAGAGAGAGAGACAGAGACAGAGACAGGCCCCTGAGTGGGGAGAGAGACTGAGGTGACCCAGATGGGGCGGTGAGCAAAATAGAGGAGCGTCTCTCCAAAGGCAGAACGACACGACTGTAAGAAAACCAATTTTGCAAAAGAGGAGACCTGACTGGACCCCCACTCCATAACTTGCTTGGTGTTGTGGAAACATGGCCAAATGCTCCAACCTCAGGACTATACTGGACTGATGATCCCTAATAAGGGTGAAGCCAGGTATGTAGTTGTCCTGGCAGCCTTGATAATGTCTGTCTTGGGTTGATTAAGCTATGTATAAAGTAGCACTGCCCTCTTAGACAAAGACAATTTCATAGAGAAAAGGGTTTGCATTTGAACTAATTTGTATACCCACAATGCCTTGCTGTTGTGGCTCAGAACTGGAAGTGAACTTCCTGGATACTAGGTGACGTTGTGGAATGTGTTACTTGACTCAAATAGACTTTCCTAATTTCACATTTCAGGTGAAAGGTTTTTTTCAAACTTTTTTAAACCCACCATAACTTTCTTGATGTTGTGTATAAATATATTTTCCAAGAGGAGAATTTCTAATAAGTAGACTGGCAAAGTATTAAAGGTGAGATGTGCACTTTAATGGCACTTTGATGTGTTCTAGTGGGTTAAGCATCTGCATTGGAAACATGACAACCTGGTGTGAAATCCTAATAGCTGAACACTTGAGCAAGCAAGCTTTTTTTTAATGCTGGCCTCAAAAACACAGAACCGGGGATGCGTCTACCCATTGAATAAAGCAGGCGGACGCTCTCCACTCACATTTATGAACTTGTGCCCTGAAAATCAGTACAGAGCCAGAACCAGAGAAAATATCCCCTCCAGTCTCCAGGATGACAACCTCTCTTGACACATCCTTTGTAAATATGCATGGCACACTTGCATGCTTCATACAGATGTAAGGAAAATGTTACATTCTACTTAAACACTTTTTTGCTCAGTAAATATAAACATGTGTAAACAAAGCAAATAGCTAAAAAGAAATTGTGCAATATATTTAATAATGCTAGAGGAAGGCACATATTTCTGGCAGCTAACTGCTGCTTTGCATGTGCTTTCAAAATAAAAATGACCCTTTGCGGTTCTTAACACAACAATGGTCTCTTAAATAGGCCATCAATAGTAAATTGCACCCACTATAAACGCTCTGATTTAAGAAAAAAAGTGGTCTGCAGTGCTTATGAGACCTGCAGCCCCTATTGGGCTGCTGGGAGAGGGCGTTTGTCTTTCCAAAGTCGCAGCAGGAGGTTGACAGGTGACAAGTTGCCTCACCAGAAGAAACAAAAGGGAGCCAAACCACGAGGGACAATAGCAGCTTTTGAAAAAGATAGTCCAGCAAGCTTCCCTGCCATCGTGCATGCTGCAGCGTCCGCGGCACGTGAGCTCAGAGTGCACTGCAGCAAGCTTAGGTACTCTGAGCACATGGCCCACGATGCAGCCTGCAAGCGGATTGAGTCAACAGCACCCTCAGAACGGCCTATCAGGCACAGGCTGCCCACGCCTAGCACCAAATACCTCTTCACCCTCTCCATGTCTGCCACAGGGCGGGGGTTGGAGAGCTGGTGTGGAGCTGCGCCAGCTTGATTGAGATTAGAAAGAAGGAGGGGGAAGGTTGCGGACCCCTAACCTGCTGCTGAGCCCTTGCCAGTTCCAGTCCTACTGTAGAGAAGATATCACAGCTGCTGCCCAAAGGGAAGTGAAATGTTAAGAGAGAGAGAGAGAGAGAGAGAGAGAGAGAGAGAGAGAGAGAGAGTGTGTGTCTGTGTGTGTGTGTGTGTGTCTGTCTGTGTGTGTGTGAGAGAGACAGAGCAACCGAAAGAGACACGTGAGAGACTATGTGTGAGAGTTGTAATGTAGTGTGGATGTATTTATGTGTGAGCGGTTGATGTGTGTATGAGAATATTGGGTGTGTGCACGTGTGTGTGTGCGTTATGACTGATGAGTGAAAGATTCTCTCCACTTATCAGTAATCCCAATGTGAGGGGATGGGGGCGACCAGTATAGAACACTCACACTGATTTTTCCCATTATTCCAGTAATATCTCTAATAGTCCTGGGAGGATAGCTCAGCGGCCACATGCGTGCCTTGGAAGCAAGACGACATGAAGCAACACAGGTTTGATCCCCAGGTCCGCGCTTAGAAACCTCTGGGTGTTTAATCGAGTTATAATTAATTCTCTTTTCTTGTACATCTATGCTTTTTGTTTATACATTTGTGAAAGGTTACATTTTTGTAATCATATACAATAAAAAAAATGTTAAAAAATAAATATGCAACTAAGAAAAAAAATTACGCTAAAAAAAATGTCCTGTACCAGCACGTCAATGCCCGCAGGCTTTGTGAGCGTTTTAAAAATGTAAAATAAATAAATATTATTGGAATAATGGGCAAAGACAATGCTATTACCGCCAATGGGGATGGATGCTATTACCACCACATTTACTGTTCTGCCCAATCCTGAGTATGGCCCTACTTCGATGCATTCACCTCCAGCTCTCTGCTGGAGGTGGTATGGCCATTTTTGGCGCTCTTACTGCTGGCTGTATTAGAGCCGGCGGAAATTTCCCCACCCATCCCCATTGGGTCCATTGGACCCAATGGAAATGGGGACTTACCCCTCCGCCCCAACCTTGCAAAGGGTGAGCCGGTGCAAATTGCGCCAGACCGAGTTGCGGTGACGCCAATTGTGTTGGGCGGTATCCTGGCGTAATTAGCGCTGGGATACTGCCCAACTCATGATGAGGCCCAATGTGAGTGTTCCGATGTGGGTGGGGAAATTACATTGGTGCACTATTCAGCCAGACTGGACATATTTTCTTACAGTGGCATGCCATTTTTTACTGGCATCAACCATAAAAGCAAACATGATAAGTGTTCTTACGTGGCCCAGCACACTTGCCTACTTTAGTGCAGCCAGTCTGCACATATTTTCTTACCATGCCATGATGAAGAGTAGGTGGTGGAGAGAAGAAAAGAGTGGAGGGGAAGGAGGCGATTGGCGAGAATTATAAGGGAGGAGGTAGAAGAGTGAGGAGAAGTGGAGGCATGGAAGTACTTCAAGGTTGAGAAGGAGCAGGTGGAGAGCAGTATCCTGGAGAGAAGAAATATCAAGGTAGAGAAGGAAGAAGGTAGAGAAGGAAGAGGTGGCGTTGAAAGACCCAGGGAAGGTTTGGGGGAGCCTTGAGGAGTAGGGGGGAAGTTGCAAATGAGGAAGAATGGAACAGCAGCAGTGAAGAAGAGGAAGAGGGGATAGCTACAATATTGAAGGGTCAGAGGATGTAGCAGATTAGAGAACGGATTACTCTAAAGCCCAACGACTCAGAGGAGTTGTTGGTGAACCTCCTTGCCAGAAGGGGTCCCCTGGGAAGGATGGAGTAATACGCATATGGTGGGGCTTTGAGGATTTGAGGGAGAAGAGTAGCAGGAGGAACGAGAAAGAACTGTGGCTAGAAGAAAGTCCGTTTAAAACAAGGAACTAATGAGGCACAAATGAGGCACAGAGGGGGAGAGAGAGTTTGGGTTGGTGGGGAATAGTATCTGGACTCCTAAACCACAAGGTGGTCAGTAGCCCGATCCCGCAGCCAGTGGCATGTCTAAGGAGGATTACCTGCTGGAAACTCTGAGCACTGTTGATCAACATCTAAGATGTGGTGTTGGTCCCTTGCCGGTAAAACCCAGAATGACGAAGATGATCAATTCTCCTGCTTCACACTCTACGACAAGAGCATCACTGAGGAGCTCCAGAGGACTGAATTAATTGGTGCTCTGAAAGAAAGTGATTGTCCTCTATGGAAATGAAGTCATTATTAATTTGAAGATTGTTTTTTGCATTAATAAACCTGCCACTAAATGTGGTACGGACAAAAATTGAAGTGTAAACTATTGTGGGATAAGATAATGAATCTACTATTATTGTGAAGGTTGGCTCTTGTGGTGATACATTTCAGTAATAACGAAGTGTTGTGCGCAGGAGATATACAATATTGTTATAATCAGAAATTAGATTTTAGGAGGTACTTGACAAGGAGGTTACTTAGAATTGGCTTGCGCACCTCACACATGTACTTTGAGTATCAAAGACTGAATCCAGACTGTTTTTTTTTTCATTATCCGGGAGACACCAGAAAGACATTTGGTTATTTACCACTTTTTACTGGCCTCCTTTTGCTTTTCTTTGTAAATCCACACATAAATTGAGTTATTCCCTCTCATGTCTTTCTCCATATGCCACTTAGCTTAATGACACAACTCACTAGAGTGTCCCTTTCCTTCCTCCTCCCTGTCCACTGACCGCTCCCCCTCTAATCAATCCCTCCTGTACTTTATTGGTTCTGCCCCAAAACTCTACTCCCCAAACCTCAATCGCAAATTCCAACCTGACTCATTGATCCTCTATCTGAAGTTAGGTCCTCTATCGAGGGACTCTCGTCACCCCTTTCTGACTGCATCCCGAAGGCCTTTCACGGCTTCAACCATGCACTCAGCACTCCATTCGACCTTCACTATCACGTTCACTCCTTTACAGCCTACCACCCACCTCCATCCTCAGCCTTGGATTTCCCCTGCTTTCCAACAATTAAGAACAACATTGTACCAACCACGTCCCTCCATCCGATAAGTCACCTCATCTCTTTTCTTTGTTCTCACACCAGTATCCATGACCCTCCAATGCATGCTTGCCCCCCTCATCCACTCTCTATTTCTTCCTTGCTCTCCGCTAATGACTTTGCCTTTTATTTCTCTAGTAAAATCACTAAAAATCACAACTCTCACTAACCCTCTGTATCACATTACCTTTCTGTTCTTCACTACCCCACCTTTAACTCTCCCCACCTTCACTCTCCACCACTCTGGCTTTACTAGGACACATCCTCCAAACTGCCAACACCATCTCGGCACCAGCAGATCTTTTCGCAAAACCCAAAATTGACACCCCTTACTTGCAACTTCTTCTGACACTTTCTCATTAACTTGCTGCCCTCAGAAATCTTCCCAATTAGTTTTAAGGTGGCCACCATTCTACCACTCCTAAAAAGAAGTACAGCTGGGCCCAGTAACCCTGCCATCTACAGACGTCACTCCCTTGTACCTCACTTTTCTAACGTCCCAGGGTACGTTACATTCACCTGCGTCATAACTTACCTGAAAAGGCAAAGCGTAGTGACTCACGCCCCCTCCAGTCTAGGCCACAAAGTTGTCACTCCACAGAAACAACACTCTCTTAAATCTACAAGTTCCTTACTACCACCCACCACTCCTCTCGCCTCATCCTCCTAGATCGCTCTGCTGCCTTCAATAATGTTAACCACTCATCCCTCCTCTTGACTCTTTTTCACTTGGGCTTCCAGGCCTCTGCTCTGGCGCGGATCACCTCTTACTAGTCTTGTTACTCGTTTTCCACCTCTTGGAATTCTGTGCCATCCTCTGCAGTGCCTTTACCAGCTGGGGTGCCGCAATCCTCTGTCCTTGGCCCCCTGTTAGTCACCCTAACCCCCATTCCTGGGAAAGCTCATCTCGTCCTTTAGGTGCTTGCATTATTTATTTGCCAACAATACCCAAATCTTCATGTCCCTTCTCTCGGTTAAAACTGTCAGTGATCTCAGAGCTTCCCTCTCGTACCACTGCTTGACTACCACCACCCACCACAGGATGGCACTTCGCTGCCAGAGGCTCATTTCCTTCAAAACGAAGCGAATGTACCTCACATCTTCTATTGCTCCAACCCTCCATCCCTCTACTCTTTCCTTCATCCCTGACACCCATTGCCCAACCCCATGATAGACAGCCGGGCGGGTTCTCCCTGACAGCGATCCGAAACTACAGCAATTCATTACCTCTGCCGACTCAGACTTTAAATCTTCAATATCCGGAAAAACGTTGCCTTGGTGGCATTCTGCTCTGCCAAGACTCTCATGTCCAGCCTTATCCTCAGAAGGCTGGATAGCATTGCTGGCCTCCTTAAGATGCTTCCGCCTTTCTCTGTCACCCACCTTGACTCAACCTGGCTACTCGCACACTATTCAAGCTCCTGTGATCAGCACCCACCTGTTTGTACCACCTCAGGGTAGTGTAGTTGGTGATGCGTGTAACATTCCTTCTTCTTGTGGAGCAATTAATGGACTCTCCCCCCAAAATGGCTGTCGCCCTCTAGCTCATCTCAACCAGGGCTCAAGTGGAGGGTACACACGGGTGGACGGTGTTCACCCACTTTTTTCAGGTGGTGGACTTAGTCTCCCCAGCTAAAATAAGAAACATTGAACGTTCTCTGTGAATTTAGGAATTAAAGTCGACCTCAGGGATCAAACCACAGTCGTCAGGTTTGCAGGCTGGACACTTCACCACTGCACTATATAACCTGATCAAAAATAATGAACAACTGTTCCATTTCCGTACTGCAAGTTCCAGGGAAAATGTTTGTTTTGGTACTTCGAGTTGAAAACATTCACACCTTGTAATGTTTTCAAAGACACTATTAGAAGAAAATATCGTCTCTTGGTTTTGTGTGCGTGTTGATTTTACGAAAGGCAAATGCCATGTGTCCTGTGCAATGTGGGTGGTTATGCAAAGCCAATTTAATTAAATGTGCATATTTCACCTTGATATGCTAATTTCTGGCAATGTCACATCCCATTGCGTTTGCTGATGAGTCCCCCACTTACATTTTTAGAACTTGACCCCTGACTCTGTTCCCCGCCCACTCTGTGTTACCTGGTGCTGTAATTCCTACACCCTACTTGCCCCATGACTTGAACTCCTTCGCCCTGATATCAATGGCTCCAATCGCTTTTCTTCTCCAGCCCTGAACATAGGGGTTTATACTGCATGAACATCCTCTACTGGAAGCATTTACTGTAGTGTATTCTGTATCTCTTATCTAACCCCATCTGGGATGTTCCCTCTCCTTGTCCCATTGCCTGCCGACTTCACTGGCTAATGTGTCGGCCACTCCCACACCTGTTCTAGTGTAAGGCGCCATCATGTCACGGGATGGCCCGTTACCCGGTGATTTCGTTGCAGAATTAGCGCCAAACACATGTTCCAGTGCAAAATATGAATCACCAAGAAATTCGCCTATAGTGTATAATTTAAAAGAAAAGGCACAGATAGTATGGGACGGGGAATACTGTATTGTTAGGGGGTTGGGCATTAATAGGGGCTTGCAGGGAGCGACGCCACCCGCCCCACCACCAAATGTTGCTGCTGCTCTGAATTTAACAAAAAATTGTGTAAATTCAAACATGAAACATTTGGTCATGAAAAAATCAGGGGTAAAAATCCATCCATATTTGCTGCTATGCGGATCTTCTTGGCGGGCCTCTCCCTGGGATCGTAATATCTACACAGTCGTCACGTGTGACGTGGCATAGCGCATAGAATCTGAAACTCCTGGAAGAGTCGCCTTGGCGCTGTGGAAGTGGAAGAGCGCGCCCCCTGGCGGAGTACCTAGGCACGCGCGCAGAGCTTCCCGTCAGGCCCGGATCCTGGCCCCGAAGCCCCGCTTGAATGGCTGCAGAGGGACGTCGGCGTCCCGATGATCTCAGAGGAAGAGCGCGCCCCCTGGCGGAGTACCTAGGCACGCGCGCAGAGCTTCCCGTCAGGCCCGGATCCTGGCCCCGAAGCCCCGCTTGAATGGCTGCAGAGGGAAGTCGGCGTCACGATGATCTCAGAGGATTCATCTTTTTCAGCGCCTGTCGCGCTGAATGGAATTTCTCATTCCATTAGCATGGTTTTGTCAGAAGATATAACGCATCAGGGAGATTTATAGGGCCTGACACTTTCCCCAGGGTATTAAGGCACTGCGCTGGCCGCGGCTTTCTGCAATAACGACACGAGGCGGAACTTAATTCTGGCATTAAAAGGGGAGGGGGCGAGCTGGCGTTCTATAAGAGGTCTTAGACGAGCCTTTGCGTTGGCTCCGTCTGCCCCCACGCATACTGAATTCTGAATTATTTTGAAGGACTCTAACCGTTATATTTATTTATTTAAATTTTTATAACGCGCCACACGTCCGTAGGCCTCAGAGCGCACAACACAGATTTGCACGCCTTTCTGCCCGAAAATCCCCATCCTTCAAATAGGGATTTTCGGGCAGAAAAGGCGCGCAAATCTGTGTTTTTCACGTAAATAATTCCATGAATCAGGCTGAAAAGAAGGAAGAGAGAATGAGCAGTGGTAAGGCAATAAGAGGTTAAGCATGGGTGAAGCCAGCCATCAAGGTTTGGGGGGGACTTGGAGGACAACTAAAAAGGACATCCAGAGTGACCACAGACTGCCCCAGAGGAGTGCCCACAAATATCAGTTTATCGTTTTCATTAAGTACTCTTATTCACTAATATTCTACGTTCGCACGTATCGCACAAATGCGGGGGGCACCTTGGTTTGCTGCACAACGTTAATAAGCATGTTCTGTTGCGAAATGTAACAGTGGAGTATAACATTTCATAACATCTGAAAAGATTCCAATATCTAGTAATGCCAACAAACCATTGCCTACTTTTCTCTCCTGTTATGCTATTGGGCATGTCTATAGCGCCTTTCACTATTGGTATGATCGCAGCGCGCTGTTGGTTGAACATCCTTGGGTCAGTGGAGAAAGTCAGAGTAGTAAGTAGTGCGTGTGTGCACTCTATATATGTGCAGCTAGGCCAGATTTTTTGTGGTGGGTAGCTGCATTCTAATGCTAGGAGTAGTGTGAAGGTTGTGAGACCGGTAGTGTGTGTGCAGCTAGGTCAGTTGTCTTGGGGTAGCTGCATTCTAAGGCTAGGAGTAGTGTGAAGGTTGTGAGACCAGTAGTGTGTGTGCAGCTAGGTCAGTTGTCTTGGGGGTAGCTGCATTCTAGTGGAGGTGGTGCTTGCATATGAGATGATGTGCATAAGAAAGTTCATTAAAAAAAAAAGTCTCAAAGGTAACCATCTTCAGTTCAAGGCAATATAGTTCAAGACCAATCCTTGCGGTTCCCTTCCCCAAGTTCCAAGTAGTACAATCCAGAACAAAAAGGGTCTTAGGATTTGATTGCTGAGACAATCGTAGTTGAAATCTTTTGCAGTAGTTTTGTTGAGCTTGTTTCGTGATGTCTTTAGCTCTCACCAATTAGGATTCTCTGGACTAGGTGCAGTTGTCAGACCATACGGTCCACCTACCGCAGGTCACCCAATCAGGATCCCTGGACTCTCATAGAGCTGATTTTAGGATGTCCTTAGCTTTCACCATTCAGGGTCCTCTGATCCAGTCGCAGTTATGAGACCACACGGTCCACCCATCACAGGTCGTGCAACCAGGGCCCCTGGACTTCTCAACCCAAAATACAAGTTCCTTGGCACTTGCTCCTGCACGCAAAGTCGGCCTTACTTGGCTCTGCTGTGCTGGACTCCTGGCGTTTAGGGTGCAATCTTATAAGCTTTGGCTGTTCCTGAATTGTCGTGTGGGTTTTGCCACCATGTACCACACATCCTTTGCCAAGTAGTTGTCTTGCCACACTGTATTCATTCATTAAAGTTCATTGTTCATGCTTTCTGTAATCTTTGCTGTAGTCAATTGTAAGGTTAGATGTAATTCTTTGCGCAACCTGGCTTTACTATAAGTTGAGTTTCAATTCAGAGTTCAAAAGTGTTCTTATGTTTCTTAAATTCAAGTTTGGAGGCATGCATTGTCTCATGGTAAAGGTGTTTCAAAGTTCGAAGTTCAATGTGCTTGTTTAATTCAATGAGCAGTTTCCCTGTAATGCGACGTTCAAAAGTCAAAGTCTTATATAGGTTGGTAATCAGTATATCTTGGTTTCTTGTAATAATCTTTCATGTAATTCGGTATTCAGTATATTTTGGTTTCTTGTAATAATAAGCTTTCATGTAATTCGGTATTCAGTATACCTTGGTTTCTCGCAATGTTAAAGCTTTCATGTAATTTGGTATTCAGTATATCTTGATTTCTTGCAATGATAAGGTTTTCATGTAGTGCAGTAGTCAGTATACTGTGGTTTCTTGCATTGTTAAGCTTTAATATAGTTTAACATTCAATATGTGGATGGGCATTTGCCTGCAGTCCTGTTCGGAGCTCCCCGGTGCTTACGTGCGTCTCTGACACTCACCGACAACCTGCTCCTGTTGCCTGTGGGTCGTCCTGGAACTCATCAGTATTTGCATGTCCCTCTGACACTCACCATTGGCCTGCTTCTGCTCCCGGTGGCTTCAGCTGCAGTCTCTGTCCGCTTCTCGGTGGGGAACACCACCAATGCTTTCCCTGCTGTTTCTTACGAGCGCGGGCAGCGTTCTATGAGGCCTGGGTCTGCCAGCATCCTGGTTTGGCATCCAGTCCCACCACAGCAGTCTCATGAAGTGTGGATCCCCTGCTGGTCTCTCTGCTTCTCTGTCACAGCTCCCTTCTCTGGTTCTCCTTGCAGGCTTCCCCTCTCCCTGTTGGTCATTCCTTGTATGCCCCTGCAACCCCCTAACCGGCGGCAGGTGGGTCAGGTTAATTAAACCTGACTGACCATAGTTAGGCAGATGTGCCTATCTTCACAGGGTTTGGAATGCAGCTTCCTTGTCTCAGTATCTAAGTGGTTTCAAGCAGTAATCTTCATTACTCTCAGTTGCCTCTTCTTCGTCTCAGTGGTATCAGGTGTTTAAGTGTGGAAAAAGGGGAGGAATTGGCATGTAACAGCCTATAAAGGTTGGTTGAGGGTTAACTTGACTATTACTAGGAAAAGGGAGATACCATGTCTCCCAAAGGGGTATCTCACTCCCAATCCTCAAGGACTCTCCAACAAGGTGATCCTCCCTCGCTTCTCCACCCCCAAAGTCAGGATCCAAAAGGGATGGCCTTTCCCTGGCCACCTGCATAGTGGATCCAAGGGGAGTACGAGTGGGAATACCCTCAGGTTTCTCACAGCATTCCGTTATGCATCTGTACTCTTGTATACCACTGCAAAGTGCACCATTGTGTATCTGTATTGTTGCATAACTCTGTAAAGCACTCTGTGGCTACTCGAAGCTAGGTCCGTGCTCAATAAATACCATAATAATAATGCAAACAGGAGGGATACTTACAGGATCAGCTAATGCTCCACGCCTCCAGATAAGTGATCCATCAGAAATGATGGTGGGCCAGGCCTCCCTCCCCCCTACAAGAAGCCATAGATGTACATACAGCGTTAGAAATCTTGGACAAGGGTGTCAAGCTAGTGAACTCAGAAGGGTCTATCGACCATGAGAGGAGAGGGGGTTCTAGCAAGTAGAGGTGGCCAGAGTATAAGTGGACAAACCCAACATGTCAGGTAGCAGGGATCCCCAAGGTGAGTTCAAATCCGAGTTGAGAACAGCATTTACGCCCCACTGGCGTGTGCTGTGAGTGAGACAGTCACATGTGTAAAGGTGAAGGCTATAAATGTGCCATGGGGCCCACTTTTCTCATAAGTACTAAAAAGGTGGCCACAACACGGCTTGCACGTGTAGAGGGTTACCCAACAGAACTGGGCAGAGTCTTAGGGGATCTGGTCAATCCTGGCATACGTAACTCCAATCGCTTTTGGAAAAAAAGTTACAATTTTGGGCTATACGTGGCCCACACTCAAACCAATGCAGCAGTGTGCAATGTTTGTGAGGTGGAAGATGGTTCTGTGGTGGGTTGGCCATGGGGTCTGCAAAAATGAACTGAGACCGGGGCAGGAGGAGCAAATATTATCAGTGTCAGAGACCACAGATGACGTCACGCTGGCCAGAGATTACCTGGAAATGTTTAATGAAATGCTGAACGGATTCAAACATTGGATTGTCCTGAGTAGAGGGACGCATTTCCTTTAAGAGTCAAGAAGGAACAGAAAACAGAACTGAACTAACAGTGCAGATTGGAGGTTTTTGAACCCATTGAGAGTTCAGTCTGGCTCACCCCAGTGGTGGTTGTTAGAAAACCCAACAATACAATGTGTGTGCGTGTCGTATAGACCTGGGCAATTTAAATGCAAGTATTTGGGTGGACTGTCACCCATTGCTGAATATTTTCCATTATATCCTCCAAACTCTAGCTTTATTGTCGACATACCATCAGGTAGGTCTGGATGAGTCTTCTTGCCATCTTACCTGTTTGTGACACTGCTGGGGGCATGAAGGTTCTGCTGTATGCCATTTGGGATTGCAACTGCCTCAACACTTCTTCAAAGATAAATGCAGGAGCTGTTTGATGTTCTGCAGGCATGCTCTTCACTGACGAAGGCATAACAACTGTTAAGGAAGAACAGAGGCATGACACACAGATACATGTGGTACTAAAGGTTCTTCAAGAAAAGGGTCTAACTGTAAAATTGGAGAAATGTAAAATCAAGGTGAAAGAGGGGTGCCCTTGGGTGGTGAATGGAGTGGTCACGGGAGCAGGGTGTCACGATCTATGCCATGATGCTACGTCTGGAGCAGGCTCCAGGACTGCCACTTGAGGTGAACAATTGGTTCTGCTGTCCTGTTAAGGGATTCTCACATGTGTAGAGCAGATATCTCCCTTAGTGTACCTTTGAGTTACAGTGCCACCTACAGGAGCTGGTAAGCTTTGTGGCAACTCAACAGCTGCTTAAAGGGTGGAATGTGCACAGCTGCTGCGGTGCTCCATCAGAGGCAGAAGGAGCAGAGCTCTTCAATCAGCAGTACACAAACACATTGGTTCCAGATACTAAAAACAATGTTGGTGCAAGTGTGGTGAGCTAGAGCATCTCCTCACTTGAGCCAAAAAAAAGTAGCAGCCGAATCCTCCAGTTCAGATGCCCTTTTTCCCCCTTGTGTATTTGCGCAAATATGGGGCCGCTTCTGGGGATTTTAAAGTGCATTTTTAATTCACAAACGGGGTGTGCTTTAAAATTCTCAGAAACTAGGGTTATCCCAATATGCCTTTAGAAATTGGCACAGGGCAAGGCACAAATAATGACAGGGTGATTTCTGACCCAGTCATGATTTTTTCTTTAAGTTTGACAGCAGCGGATTAAACAGCGGCTGTCACACTTGCATTCCCATGCCCCACACAGGGATGAAAATGCTTTTTTTTAAAGAGCATTTCAAAAAGATGTGCCTTTTAACGACCCATTTCGATTAAATGTTCTCGTTGCTGGGAGCCTGTAAAACATTCGTGTTGCCAGCGTGCTCCCAACACCGATGTATGCAATAGGACTGGACAGTGCATCTTTGCACTTTTGTCCAGCCCCTCCTGAAATGCTCACATCACCTTTGAGAATAAGGTGACCTGAGCATTTACGAAGTTAACACAAACGAAAGGAGCGCATTCTCTACCCAGCTTTTATTTGTACTGCTTTCTGAGAATCTTTCCCGCAGACTCACGAGCACATCCGATGCTACTCCACCTGACTGCTCCGTCCCTCTCCCTCGGGAAAATGATATAATGTTGCTGCCCTGAGCATTCGAGCCACAGGGGTCCCGAGGAATAACACCTAAGCTTTCCCAGTAACTAACCCTGCAACCTCTCTTTACAGGCAGACGTGTGCGTAGCTGCCGCAGGGCCAGCTGGGGCCTACGGCGGCAGTGAGCGTGCTTTGCGTCACGCCTCAGATGCAGCAATTCTCCATACCCAATGGCCACCGGCGTCAAATCAGACCTCGCTAATGGATCCCAGAGCATGTCACAGCACACCCGGTGCCAGTGGATGGGCGGGGAGAGGGGCAGGTGATTAATGGATCTCAGAGCATGTCACAGCACACCCAGTGCCTGTGGATGGGCGGGTGGAGGAGCAGGTGATGGCAGACCCTAACTCCCATAGATTTTAGTGGAAGCACGGAGCCACGAAGTGAAAACTCAGACGAATGCATCCGATCGCTCAGCCTTATTGATCGCGCCGGCGCAGAGTGCAGGCCTTTTGAGGTCTCTTGGAGGGCCGCCCGGGGGGCAGGAGTCCCCACGGAGAACGAATGCCATTAAGAATAATGTTCGACAAAGTTAGGAAAAATTCATCAATCAAAAAGCACAGGCCTGCCTCTCGGCAGCACGTTTTTATGCCCCTTAATTAGGTTTCGGCATCTGCCAAAAACAAAGAGAAGTAATGCTTTGTCTTGGTGTGTAAAAGAGCTGCAGACTTTTTAGGTGGGGCCGACCCTGTGCAGTAAAGGATGCGCATGTATACAGGAAGTGACATCACCGAAAATGACATTGGAGGGAGTGGCATGATAGGAAGTGGCATTAAATGAAGTGCAAACTAGCAAGGAATTTTTAAAGATTGTATAATGTTGCATTGGCAACAGATGCTTAACAACCAGTGGCCTCTCCAGGAATCAAATTTAGGGGGGGAGGGCACAGAAGGGGACCACAGACAAAAATAGGGGGGGCTGCGGCGGCCGCCTATAAAAGGGCAATGGGTTTGCTTTTCCCAAATTGAAGTGGGCAAAGTAGTCCAAAATGGCCAGAGGGAGGTAAAAATCTTGCATTTATACAGCAAGCAATTTAGTTGTATATATGTATATATCTTGATCTTAACGATATTGTCTCATTCTGTATCGATATTGTAAATGTATATCGGTATATGTCCAAATCTCGGTATATCGCCCAGCACACACACAGCACTAGTTAAATTCACTCCTGGTTTCGGTCCTTCATGGGCAATTTATTCAGATGTTGTCTGTGGCCATTGGCTGATAATGGACAGCTGCCATTTTATGCACTTTGAAATTATAGTGTCCGTGTTGTATCCCGATCGCATCTGCTAAAGGGGGCCTTCACAAGTGTGCCATTAATACCCACGGTTCGCAATGCCTTTTTGTGCATCTCGCATCTGGCTGCGGGTGCTTTTCTGGAAGGACTGTGACCCCTGTGCCGCTGTTCTGTCTGTACCTTTAAGGTGTGTTCTTCACTGCATTTTCTGTGCACGTTGCCAGCAGCATCATTGCAGCCCTGTGTGTGTGCCATGCAGGCGGCACCACAGGCAGCACTGCAGAGAGATTATCCCAGGTTGAGGGGCAGGGGAGTATCCAGAGTGGGGCGGTTGAGCCACAAACAAAGTCTTGCTACTTTTCCCCCCAAATGCAGTGCCGGAATTCCATATGGTCTCATTCAAGTCCCCACCACACCGCCCACCATTGCCCCAATCCACTTTTTTTGCAACATTAGTGGTAGATGGCATTTTAACACAACAACATTAAAACTCTAAAATCATTACAGATGTGGGAAACTCATCTATTAGAGCTCTGTCCATGGGCTTTGGGGCAAAATACACGCAAACCTCCTAATTTGTATATGGATTGCACCAACAAAAGTGACTTCAGAGAAATGGACATTGCAAGGAGCATCATCAGTCTTTGGTACTTGGAGGCACAATGGAAGTGACTTTAGAATAAGTTGTCATAAGTAAGAAAAGTGGCAAATAACTTTGTGGTGCAAAATACCTAAATTGCACTAATATTATATATGGAGCAACTCTATAGTTATTAGGCTTTTGTTTTTAAAGAGCATGATATATTAACATAAGCTGTGAAGTTAATCACTTACAGAGCTGCAGATAAGACACAGTGCGATTAAATGATTTTCCCAGGATCACACACTTCGGTTAATGGGTCGAACCGGGGTGTGGGCAGCTGAGCACATCATCCCAGGTTTAGTTGGTATAGATGTTTAAGGTTCTGCTTTGCATTTCATGTGCTTAAATAATACTTTATTTATAGCAATGCCTTGGAAGCAAACCACATTACATAATAAACTATCCTTTCATAGTAAACTAACAATACACTATATACATTGTCATAGAAATATGTTAAGCAATAAGAATATGGCTTTAGTTTTATTCTCCCCATCCTGCATGCAAAGCTACAATAGCATCATGCAGATTAGTGTGAGCCTAACCAATCCCCCTTGGGATTTAAAGACATAGGGCCTCATTACACGGATGGCGGTAAGGGTTTACCGGTACCGGTATTTTACTACGAGGTCCCTTTGCGGGTTGGGGAATTTAACGCCTGCTTTTTGCACACAGAGCAACGTGAGAGCCCCTCTGCAGCCCAGAGCTCCTTGGGACATTGTCCTGTCAGCGGCACACCTCTCCCATTCTGGAAGAGAAGGTGGCCTGCTGCCAGGAGAATGGGCGTGCTGAGCAGGAATTGCCCAGCACACATTGTCCTGCCAGCGGGACCTTTCCCGTTAGGCATCCACATTGAGGTGCCTAACGGGAGAGGTGTCCCACTGACAAATATCCTGGCCTGGCTCTCATAAGAGCCACTGGGGGGTGGAGGGGTAGCCCTCCCTGCATCCCCGCTCGGCATGCTACTGTAGGGGGGCCCAAGGGGGGCACAGGATTTCAGAGGCCCCATCCTAGCGACACCACTGTTAACAACTAAGACTTAGCAATATATATTGTCTGCTAAATGATGCCATGGAGTTACATGTGTACCTAAGGGTGTTGAGGGGTTATAGCATTAGAAACATAGCCTGCGGTGAAGGCCATAAAAGAGACTGCCCGTTAGGCAGGAATCTTTTCCTTCACTAGATGTCCACCTCTACCCTATTTTCTTTGTAGGCATGCCTGTTATCATGCACACGCTTTGTTTTCCACTGACTTCGTTCTACAGGTTCTATCAATCCAACTTCATCCCACTAGCACAGCTGCGAGTACTCCATCCACCCACTGCAGACACTAGTGTTGTTGGCAGGGCCGGCCTTAGGGGTGATCCACACAGGAGACGGCCCAGGGCGCCATTACCACCTCCCCGCCATGCCAGCTAGGGGGAGTCTTTCAAGGGCTCTGCGAGCTGGCATAGAGGGAGAAGGCACTGCAGGTGCTGATTGTTATGTAATGCGGCCGCTCCGGCGCCGGAGTGGGGAGTTAAAAACAAAATTGCCACCCCCTCTTCCACAAGCACTGATGAAGGGTGCACAGGGAGGGAGAGGCGCACCAAATTGTTCTTAAACGCCCGGGGCACTGCTGCCGCTAAGACCGGCACTGGTTGTTGGGTTTCTTCCTCTGTAAAATATCAAATGGCACCAGGCTTGTCCAAGAGGGGCTAACCTACATCGAACCTCATGTTTACACTCCCTTCCTGAGCCAATTGCCATCTTCATTGCGTCAAGAAGGGTACACTGCAACCTTTCAATACCCTTATCAGACTGCTGGGTAAACCATGAATCCTTCACTAGCTGCAGAACCCAGTCGCTGTTCTGGCATGGCTCACGACCATTACTACTTACGTGTCAGGCCAGTGCTTTAAGTGGGGTAAGAAAATTAGGGGGGGGCTCTCATTTGGGTGCGTGGCTTGCATGATAGGTGTGGTCTAAAACCTGATGGGCGTGGCCTAAAGAAGCCCATGTAAGAATGCACAGGGGTGGTCTTGCCTACATAACTAAGTGCATATCGCAACACAATCTGCTTGGTACATTCCTTGAAGTATAACAAATCAAATCTCAATGGCACTGTTTATTGTACCCTTAACTAGGGTCATTCACAATAGCTGAGGTGCTGAGGGACGTTAGCCGGTGCATTTACATCCCAGTACATAGGTCAGACAAGGCAACCCTTCAAATCCACTCACCTTCTCCATAAATAAAGAGAGTTATGAACCACCTTCTCCGTAACTAATGAGTGCTACGAAGATAAACACCTTCTGCCCCAATTCAAAGAAACACCCGGACAATCCATTGACTGCACAAGCACTGCACCCCACACACTGAGATACATACTGAGGCTATCACTTATTGCACTAATGCAAGTGTAACTTCCCTTTGTTTGCCTTTCCTAGTGGTTTTGTCATCTATCGACATGTTGAGAATTTGATAGTTACTATTACATCCGTTTTTGTTTACTTCTTGATCTTTGTTGCATTTTACGCTTTCAGCACTGTGATTGGCCATGGGCAATTACAAATGGGTCATGGACCCTGCTGATATTTGGAACGAACACACACACACACAGACACATACACGGTAGATACAGTAACCTGCCTAGCACCACCATTTTGTTCGTGTGGTGGTGGACTGGAATTTGAACTTGGGTCTTCTGCCTCCACAGTCCATGTCTCTGACACATGTGAAAGCAGAGAATTTACTCATCAGCTAATGTGCCAATCCAATTACGCATATGTGAAAGTGTGGTTGGCGCATAGGCTACCACAAACACAGCTCTGCTTAAATTGTTACTGATATGGCCGGCCAGCAGACAGCCTGTAAAGGTGAGAGCGCGCAAGCCTTCAATCCATGGCAGACATCTTGAAAGTGAGCTCCAAACGTTGTCCATAACAGAACCATCCAATCTGGTTAGGGCTGTTCTCAAGGATATCGGCTGCTTGGAGCCTACACAAGGCCCTCCAGCAAATTGACCTCTGCTACACCTGCAGCCAGACTGTCAGGATACACGGCAGGCTGTGCGTCTCGGGAAGGACGAGAAGAGGCCTTGGGCTGGCTCTTCCTCCCATAACACAGCCTGTGAAATGTGTTGCCCCTCGAGTTTCGGGTTTCACACCAAGGACCCCGCACAATGATTCTGCACATTTAATTTCACACTTTGGAATGGAAGGAAGGGAAGAAAGGGAAGGAAAAAAAGCACTGACCTTCCTGTGGTTGTGGCTTCTCATCAGGCGTGTCGTCTTGGTGTTCGCTCGTCACAGGTAGGGGACCAGACTCCGGGTTCACCAGGTGAGTGAGACAGACCAAAATGGCACACCCTTTTATCAGGGCTGGCCTGGTTGCCTGGAACTGCAGCTTCTTCTCGTGACCCCTCGTGAGTTAAGGGGTCACGAGAGGAAGTTGCAGTTAGCAAGTTGGGGACGCTGTACTTCCTGAAGCTGTGACTGACAGAAGTGCCAGGCACAGCATCCCACACACTGCAACTTCCTCTTGCAAAGCAAGAGGAAGTTGATGTTTGTGCGACGCTGTGGCTGGCACTTCTGTCAGTCACAGCTGTCTTTTATCATGCCAGCGGGATAATGTCCTGTCGTGGCCGCAGTGGGATAATGTTCGCCATGGCGGGACCATGCCGCCCTGGCTGAGCCCCACTTTTTGGAGACTGCGCAGGCTCAGGGCCGGCTATCCCTGGCCCGCCCAACCCACTTAAAACCCTGTGTCTGATCCGGGCCACCGGAAACCATGCCTCACCAGGCCCTTGGTCTTTCCAATTCCCAGGTGTTCTTCATGGGCTGGCTCTACCAGTTTATAATGGACCTATTCAGGTGGCACGACTCTTTGGCACCATAGCACCATGTTTCCCAGAATCCCTAGTTGATCTCTCACCCCATTAAACTCTTTTTAATTTAGCACCCTGGGCCTCAGGCTACCCCAACCCAAAGCCAACGCTCTGGACAAGCAGACGATACAAATCATCACATCTCAGGACTTCTTCCCAGACGACTTGAGTAGCACAAATAGAGATGGCAAATATTTGCTCCTCTTCATCAAACCTCTCCACAGCACTCTTCTCCGCTCCATGTGATATTCTTTTCAGCCGATTTATATTTTTAAATCTTTATTATTTGCAAAATATCTCTTTTTTTTCAAGGCCCCTCCCTGCCCTCACCTGTGAAATCAGGAGGTTTCACACTCCAAACCCCCTTCATTCCTGCACACTCTCCCCACACTAACAATTTCTACCCCGCACACATATAAATATACACAATCACACACGAAAACACACACCTTCTCAAATTCCTCCCCTTCACACTACCCCACAACATACGGTATGACGTCCCTTTAGCGACAGTTTTTTTTGGATGGAATTGTTACCGAATAAATTCCATCGAAAAAACTCATTGAAATATAGAGGGGGAGGTAAGGGGATACAAGGGATAGGGAGGGGTTTGGGGTAGGTTTACAAATATAGGAAAGGGGGCCTTGAGGGGAACCCCCAAATAAAACAAAAAAAGAATTTCGATGTGTTTTTTCGATGGAATTTTTAAGCATAAATGCCATCGAAAAAACTCCTGTCAGCAAAACAACATGGAACCCGACATACACACAGACACGCAAAGAGACACACATGACAGCCTACATTCCGTCTTCCCTGCCCTTCCTGCCCGTACCTGTCAACCCCCGCATGCACTTGTGTGCAAAAGTGGTGTGACAGTTAGATTCAGAAAGACCGCTCTGAGAGGCCTTTCAAAATCTTTTTTTCCTGGGAATAACAAAGAGTAATTTTCACTCTATAACCTCTTCTCAACCTTTACCACACTCCTCAACAGGGCATGAGCCATGATGTTGTCTCTTCCTGCAGCAAACTCCACCTCTATGCTGAGCCCTTGCATGTACACCACCCCTCTAAGGACTCTGAGGGAGAGATCATCCAACCCCTTGCTGGAAAACATTACTTTGAGTGGTGTGTCATCCATCTTCAACAAGAACTGCCTTCCCCACAGAAACCTTCTAAACATTTGGGTACCCCAATAACACCGATGCCTTTTTCTCAATAGCCAAATACCTACGTTTGGTAAACCTTAGACATTGAGAGGCAATGATAATGGACTCCTCCTCACCTCACGACACCTAGAACAACACACATTGAAGCCCCGTTTCACTGGCATGAGTGTACATGATGGTTTGGCAAGAGTCATCAAACCTTGCTAAAACTCGGGCTCCCATAATCTCCTTTTCCATTAACCCGAACTTCTCTTCCCATTCACCCGATCATTGAAAAGTCACTGATCTTTTGAGCGTGCGTCACGTCTTGTCGGCAAAATGTTTAATACATCATGAGCAATATTCTAGCAATGCCATCCCAAGCACCAGTACCTGATGATTCTGTGGTGCCTCAAATATGCAGGAGATCATCCTTGGGCTGAACACAATCCCCAAACAACAAATGACCCAGGTATTCAATGCTCCTCTTCCTGAATTTACATTTTTCTGGCTTTAGTGTTCAGCCAGCATCTCTCGATGTCTCCAGTACCAATACTGTATCATGGTCTCACTCTCATTTTCTCCAAACACAAGAATAGAATATCATTTTTATAACGCACAATCTCTTGTTCCTTAACAAACAGATGAATTATAACCTTTGGAAATATGCTTGCCACAGAGACTAGTCCAAACGCCACCCCTCTGAAACAAAATAAATGAAATGGGGGTATAAAGCATGCCGGATACATGGACAGGGAGTGTAACCACACCTGGTGGTAGGCAAACATTAAATCCATAGTGGAGAAAACCTTTGACCTTCCTGCGGGATGCAACAATCCTGTAATATTAGGAAAGGGAAAGCGTGCTTTCACGATCTGCTTGTAAAGACCCGTAAATCCACACACATGTGACTACTCCCATTGACCTTGAGAGCTACTACAATGGAGAATCCCACTCTGCACTTTCAACGGGTTCAGTTAAACCCTCTTTCTGGAGCTTTTCTAGTTCTTTCATCACATCAGAGCACAGATTTAGTGGAGGGATTCTCACTTTGGCACTGTTTTAGTACAATGTGGTGAAAAAACAAAATCCAGCTCCCCATTGCCTTTGGGAAACAACACTGGCCCCTAATTGAATAAGTCTCCTAAATTGTCAGTCTCTTCTACCAACAAATACCTTCCCAGGATCATCGGGCTCCTTATGATCCTTAATTCTCCTTGTTTAATCCAACCGTGCAGGTTTCCTGCCATCCCGGACGCTTACACTTTGGCACCAACATTTCTCCCTTTTAACTAAACGTTTACCTGGATATCCATGGGCAGGTTCCCATATGCATTGCCACAGAGGTCTGACTGTGGAAGAGATATTCGATTATCTCCTCTTCCCAACAACTTTGTTTTATTGATGACATAGTCTGCACCTGAATCTACCAACAGGGGCAGTTCATTTCCCACAACAACAAAGGTGGCAATGGCGTGTTCCTCTTGGGTCCATGTTTTGCTTCACTGACCATCAAAGACATATTCCTTGACCCTCCCTTAGTCCTTCATCAACCATTTGAACCTGTGCAGGAGCTAGGCGAGTGGTATGCTGTGGGAATTGTTGAAAGTAAAGAGGGCTTCAAAGAGCCTTCTGTACTTCAAGTTCACTACCTCACTGTTGGGTGCAATCCCCGAGCCAAGAGTACAATAGGGTGAACCAGGTGGCAGCAGCAGATAACCATGGTAACTCACAAATGATGTCCATGACACTACATCCTTTCAAGGGCCTACTCCAGGGAGCCCGGGAGCTTGTCCTCACACAGTGGCCAAAAGATGTTTGATAGGCAGGGTCAGCACTTGTAAGCTGGGGCACACATGTTCTTAGGTGGGCTTCAAACACTATCAAGCAATGGCAACAGACCGTGGTTCAGGTGTTTCTTGCTCAAGCGTACAGATAAGAAGAATTCAAGGGGGATGCACTGGTTGTCCAGCTTGCCCTGGACAAAACAGATGACATATCCCCTTCAAATCAAACTGTAAGGCATTTATTGATGGAGTGTGAGGGAACATGGGCAGTTCGAAAGAAGTTGTTTGGTAGATTTGTATCTCGAGAACAAGGGATTAAAGCAGAGTATTTTTGGGATTATCTGGTTTCTGGTTATAATGTTGCCCTAACAACATCGGTTGTTCGAGTTCTAAAACTCAGTAAAATAATGGAATAATGTTCTTCGTACTAGCAACGGTAAATGGAGAAATCTCATCTTATTTTAGATTAATGTATGCATTGTGGAAAAATGTAATTTTTCTCTTTTTACGTTGTTCGATTTGTTTTATGTTTGTTTTCTTTGGCATGTATAACTTGTGATCTCTCTTTGAGATTTTGTTTTTTGTAAAGGTTCATGGTAGAACCATATACAAATAAAAACGAAAAAAACAGATGACATATCTTCAGTGGGATATGAAAAGCAAAATGGTCCACCCCAAGGAAAGCTGGGCTAACACAGGGCACACTTTTGTCTGACTATCCTCAGTCGTAACTATTGAATAATTCTCCACAGTACAGATATAGTGTTAATTTGCTTAAAGATGCCACAATGGAATCATTTAGGTAAGTATACATATATATTTCAAAAACATGTGCATTTGTAATTAAAGCCAAAGTGTTACAAAATTAATTTTCAAGAGAACATAATTCCATTTAAGGCTTTACATGTAGACAATTTCAACCTTTGATTGTGATTTTTTGTACATAAAGAACCAAACATTCATTTCCATTTCAATGTAAACCAATGTCTCTCAATTTTGGAATCATAAATTTGTACAACGCGTTTCGGGACTAGCCCTTCATCAGGTAGACTTTTCCAATTTAAATTCTGTAAATAAACAAAATAAATCAATATCAGTTTTGATTTTGTTTCAATCTTATGTGTTTTGGTAGCTGATTCGATTTTGAAAAACAAAGGACTGACCTGTGTCCTTTCTGTGTCCATTTACTGGAAAAGATTCGATAGAGAGTGACACCCTATTGGATTATCGGGAGTTCAACACTGTATTGTGTTGACACCTAGTTAAGAAATACATGTTTTACTCACATTTGGAATGGCTTCAGTTTTGTAAAACCGCGAGTGGGACTCAGTAGCTCAACCGTAAGCGGTGGGTCCCACTCCACAGTAATCTTATCTGGATTCACAAAATATAGATTCTATCAACACACCGTCTTCGCAGTGGTTCTGGACTCAATGGTGTATATTCGCTTGCATGCATAGATGGTTATCTGGTGCTCTCTGGGATTGATTTCAATTAGCATTTTTGTTTGCTGGCTCCATTATATATCCCATCTGTGAAAATGGTTAAAGTGTTTTTAATGCGCTTTCTGAATGTCATCATCCAAATAGCATTCTTTTGAAGTATGCCGCAATGCGATCAAGCAATCCATTCTATGTCGACTTACTTGTTGAGTTCCGTATGAAGTATGTAAACCTCGCTGATCGTCTTCTTCGAGTCCGTAGTAACGCTCCGAATGTGGATGTTGCGCTGCCTTCTCTTCTTTCGCGTAGTGTTCATTTCTCCTGTTCAAAGAGCCGAGTAACAGCTTCTATGTACTCTACAAGTCGGACGCGAGTGTTCGCTGTCTGTGCTGCTCTTACTGATGCCGTTGTCTGGAAAACAGTGGTGAGTCATGAGTAATGCAGCCTACATTGCATTTCCTGATTGTTCCAGGTGCCATCTTGGAGTGTTGTCATACCTGATGGTATTCGTCCAGTGGCTGCACTATTTCCTTAATCTACTGTCCACGCGGATTTATAACAATGTATAATCATTGATCCTTTGATTATTTTGATCTAGGTGGCATAACTTTCTAATTTAGGAGTTTGATATTATTATCCAATTACGGGTCCATTAAGTAAGGCGTTCATTTTGCGATAGAATGTGTTCTAATACGTATCTCGTTCTATTGTTTAAAAGACTGCATTTGGTGTGTTGGTTTTTGATATTTTCATCTGATTGTAATTTTGAGTGTTGGATTCCAGCTATCAATAACATTGATCAAGCATTTATCAAGTACCAGTTTTCAGAAAGTATACCTTGTGACCATTTAGAGATGACAACTCATATCCCAATCAACATTCATTCCTGTCGGATGCATGGAGTTTAATCAGTCTATCCAAAATAATTCTCGTTGTAGCAACAGCTTTGCCATATTTCCTCCTCTTCTTGACAGTGTCACATGTTCCAAAATGATAAATCTGATTTTGGCTATTGAGTGTGATTCCTTCAAAAAGTGCTGGGCTACCGGTGATCGGTCATTTTTAATCTAATGTTTGATTTATGTTCGGACCAACAAAATTTCGCTTTTCTCGTAGTCATTCCTATGTAAAAGATTCCGCAGGGGCATTTTATCCCATAGATGATATTTTTAGGATCGCAAGTTGATGTGTGTTGTAGTTCAATCTGATATCCTTTGTGGGTGATTGATGTATTCTCCCTTTATCAAGTTGTTACAGTTATTGCAATTGTTGCATGGGAGAGTTCCCTTGTGTTTTACATTTATGGTTCTTTTTCCTGAGAAATCTGCTCTGATTAGATTATCTCGTATTGATCGGCTTTTGCTATAAGCAAATAATGGCGGAGTTGGAAATAAATTTGCCAGGGTTGGATCTAATGTCAGAATTTTCCAGTGTTTTTCCACAATCCTCTTTATTTTCTTGCTCTGGTTTGAGTAAGTTGTCACATATACCAAATTGTCATTTTTGTTTCTTTTCTTTAGGGCTTAGAGCTTCTTGTCTTTGGATTTGTGCGGCTTTATTTGGACACTGTTCAACTGTCTGGCGATGGTATCCTCTTTCTTCAAATATTTTTGCTAAATCTTGAGTCTTGCTGATATAATCAGTGTCGTCAGAGGTAATCCTCCGTTATCTCAAAAATTGACTCAGGGGAATACTGCAAAAAAGGTGTTTTTGGGTGAAAACATCTAGCATGTAGAAGACTGTTTCTGTCTGTTTCCTTCGTAAAAATTGTTGTCTGTAGCTTACCTTCTTTCAGATACCCTCTTATATCTAGAAAATCAATTGATGACTTGCTCACTTTTGAGGTGAATTTTATTCTGGGAGCCAATGTGTCCATGAAGTTAAAAAATGCAGTGAGTTCTTCAAGGGTGCCGTCCCAAATAGATCATCTATGTACCTTACAAATAATTTGAGATGTTTAATCCATTTATTGTTGTTAATCACATTACGCTCTTCCAAATATGCCATATATGTGTTGAGATAAGTTGGGGCCATTGAGGCCCCCATTGAGGTGCCAGAAATTTGAACAAAATATCTTTCCTCAAACATAAAGAAATTGTTTTTTAGCACAATCTTTAATAGCTTCAAAATAAAAAGGCAATCTGCTTTTCCAGCTTCAGGTTCCTTAAGTGACAGCCATTCCATGGCTTCCAGACCTCCTTGTTGTGTGATATTTGTATAGAGCCTTGTCACGTCCATAGTGAATAGATAGTTGGTGTCTTTGTTGTATTGAATGTTATGTAATTTCACCAAAAATTAATTAGTGTCCTTAATGTATGTCGTAAATTTCCGTGTAAGCGGTTGGACTGCTCTGTCGATGTATTGAGCTAGTGGCTCTAGTAAACTGTTGGTTGCTGCTATGATCGGTCTTCCTGGTGGATTCTGTGGATTTTTATGGATTTTGGGCAATGTGTAAATAACTGGCATTAATGGGTGTGGATTTGTAAGGAATTGCTTTGTTCGATGATTTATGAAACCTTCCGTTTCTGTTTCTTCTAAAACCAATGTGATTAAACCTCGTACTGCTTCTGTTGGATTTGTGAAAGCTTCTAAATATGTGTCTTGGTCCTGTAGTTGATTTTCGATCTCCATTTTGTATTTCTCAGTGTCCATCAAGACCAGTGCTCTGCCTTTATCGTCTGGCTTTATTGTTATTTCTGGATTGCTCCAAAGACGGTCTACTACTTGTTGTACTCTGTGAGAGAAATTAGTTTGAGATTTTCTCCGAAAGTTGATTTTGGATAAATCATTCAGTACTTGTTTCTGGATTGAGTCTAGGATGGTATTTTGTATCTGCGGTATGAAGGTACTTGTTGATCTCATTTCTAAATATCTTAGTTCGGTTCTCTGTGTTTCTTCGATTTGATCTGACGCGAAAAATAATTTCAACTTCATTTTCTGAGATAGTTTAAAGAAACTAATTTTCTCTTTTAACAGGGAACTGTTGTATTGTGGTACAAAGCACACGCCTTTCTGTAATGTTAATTTCTCAAATTTCGTCAGAGTGTGTTTTGAGATATTAATCACTAAGTTTTCTTTGGACAAAGTGTCTCTTTCCAGGGTAGATTTTTTCTTTTTGCCTCTTCTTGTCACACTCGTTCTAAAAAAGACGCCGGGACTGATGGAATTGTGTTAGATGATGTTGCTACTTGTGAGTCTATGACAAGATTTACTGTTTGTTCAAGTACCCGTATGTCGATTTCTCCACTTGATACATCTGATGATGTATTATCCGGGTTAGGTGTTCTTTTGTTTCTTGGGTATGGAGGAACCCCTGTTTTGGATTGGTCTCTTTGGTGGTAGTATTCCTTCCAACTGTACACGATGTCCAACTTATGATCGAGAGTATCCCGCCTGAACTTGCAGATTTTTTTCGATTCTAGTTCTCTCTTGTATGTTTCGAATTTCTTTCTTCAAGTAACTGCGTAAGTTCCTCCTTAGTGATAAAGGATGCCAGTTGTGTTTTAATGGTTTCAAGTTCACTGTCAATTGATTCTAAAGATTTTGAGAGTTCTTCTATTGTAAGGGTGATCAGATCTAAAGAGCATTTGTTATGAACCTTTCTCCATTTTTTTACAAATTCCGGGTTGTCTTTGCACAATGTGGGTTCTAAGTCTATCCTTAGTCCTCTTGGAATGCGTGGAGCTCTGTAATATTGGGATAGAGTGGTAGAATGTAGTTTTTGGCTAATTTCTCTTCGAATAAGTCTTTCCAAATGTGTCACTAGTTCTTCGGGTTTGTTGTCAGTGCCGTGGTCATGGTCAGTTGCTTTGATTAAATTCAGAATCCTCAAGGCTTCTTCATCTGTGAAACCTAATGTTTCAGTTCTGTTATTCGTTAATGATTCCATTTTTGAAAATGACATTCCTGTGATTAGTACTTGATTATTGTAGAGTAAATAGAATCAATTGACAGTGAACTTTAAACCATTAAAACACAACTGGCGTCCTTTATCGCTAAGGAGGAACTTACGCAGTTACTTGAAGAAACAAATTCGAAATTGGACACATACAATAGAGAACTAGAATCTAAAAAAATCCACAAGTTCAGGCGGGATACTCTCGATTATAAGTTGGACATCGTGTACAGTTGGAAGGAATACTACCACCAAAGAGACCAATCCAAAACAGGGGGTCCCCCATACCCAAGAAACAAAAGAACACCTAACCCGGATAATACATAATCAGACGTATCAAGTGGAGCAACCGACATACGGGCACCTGAACAAACAGTAAATCTTGTCATAGACTCACAAGTAGCAACATCATCTAACACAATTCCATCAGTCCCAGCGTCTTTTTTGGAACGAGCGCGACAAGAAGAGGCAAAAAGAAAAAATCTACCCAGGAAAGAGACACTTTGTCCAAAGAAAACTTAGAGTGTGTTTTGAGATATTAATCACTAACGAAATTTGAGAAATTAACATTACAGAAAGGCGTGTCCTTTGTACCACAACACAACAGTTCCCTGTTAAAAGAGAAAATTAGTTTCTTTAAACTATCTCAGAAAATGAAGTAGAATTTTTTTTTCGCATCAGATCAAATCGAAGAAACACAGAGAACCGAACCAAGATATTTAGAAATGAGACCAACAAGTACCTTCATACCCCAGATACAAAGTACCATCCTAGACTCATTCCAGAAACAAGTACTTAATGATTTATCCAAAATCAACTTTCGGAGAAAATCACAAACCAATTTCTCTCACAGAGAACAACAAGTACTAGACCGTCTTTGGACCAATCCAGAAATAACAATAAAGCCAGCCGATAAAGGTGGAGCACTGGTCCTGATGGACACTGAGAAATACAAAATGGAGATCGAAAATCAACTACACGATCAAGACCCATATTTAGAAGTTTTCACAAATCCAACAGAAGCAGTACAAGGTTTAATCACACCGGTTTTTAGAAGAAGCAGAAACTGAAGGTTTCATAAATCATCGACCAAAACAATTCCTTACAAATCCACACCCATTAATGCCAGTTATTTACACATTGCCCAAAATCCATAAAAATCCACAGAATCCACCAGGAAGACCGATCATAGCGGCAACCAACAGTTTACTAGAGCCACTAGCTCAATACATCGACAGAGCAGTCCCACCGCTTACATGGAAATTTTCGACATACATTAACGACACTAATTAATTTTTGATGAAATTACATAACATTCAATATAACGAAGACACCAACTATCTATCCACTATGGACGTGACAAGCCTCTATACAAATATCACACATCAAGGAGGTCTTGAAGCCATGTATTGGCTGTTACTTAAGGAACCTGAAGCTTTTACAGCAGATAGCCTTTTTATTTTGAAACTATTCAAGATTGTGCTAAATAATAATTTCGTTATGTTTGAGGAAAGATATTTTGTTCTCATTTCTGGCACCTCAATGGGGGCCTCAATGGCCCCAACTTATCTCAACACATATATGGCATATTTGGAAGAGCGTAATGTGATTAACAACAATAAATGGATTAAACATCTCAAATTATTTGTAAGGTACATAGATGATCTATTTGGCATTTGGGACGGCACCCTTGAAGAACTCACTGCATTTTTTAACTTCATGGACAAATTGGTTCTCAGAATAAAATTCACCTTAAAAGTGAGCAAGTCATCAATTGACTTTCTAGATGTAAGAGGGTATCTGAAAGAAGGTAACCTACAGACAACAATTTTTACGAAGGAAACAGACAGAAACAGTCTTCTACATGCTAGAAGTTTTCACCCAAAAAACACCTTTTCCAGTATTCCCCTGAATCAATTTTTGAGATACCGTAGGATTATCTCTAATGACACTGATTATATCAGCAAGACTCAAGATTTAGCAAAATTATTTGAAGAAGAGGATACCATCACCAGACAGTTGAACAGTGTGCAAATAAAGCCACACAAATCCAAAGACCAGAAGCTCTAAGCCCTAAAGAAAAGAAGAAAACGGACAATTTGGTATATGTGACAACTTATTCAAACCAGAGCAAGAAAATAAAGAGTATTGTGGAAAAAAACTGGAAAATTCTGACATTAGATCCAACCCTGCAAAATGATTTCCAATTCCACCATTATTTGCTTATATCAAAAGCTGATCAATACGAGACAATCTAATCAGACCAGATTTCTCAGCAAAAAGAACCATGAATGTAAAACACAAGGGAACTCTCCCATGCAACAATTACAATAACTGTAAAACTTGATAAAGGGAGAATACATCAATCACCCACACAATGGATATCAGATTAAACTATGACACACATCAACTTGTGATACTAAAAATATCATCTATGGGATAAAATGCCCCTGCAGAATCTTTTACGTAGGAATGACCATGAGAAAAGCAAAAATTTGTTGGTCCGAACATAAATCAAACAGATTAAAAAATGACCGATCACCGGTAGCCCAGCACTTTTTGAAGGAATCACACTCAATAGCCCAAATCAGATTTATCATTTTGGAACATGTGACACTGTCAAGAAGAGGAGGAAATATGGCAAAGCTGTTGCTACGACGAGAATTATTTTGGATAGACCGATTAAACTCCATGTATCCGACAGGAATGAATGTTGATTGGGATATGAGTTGTCATCTCTAAATGGTCACCAGGTATACTTTCTGAAAACTGGTACTTGATAAATACCTGATCAACATTATTGCTAGCTGGCATCCGACACTCAAAATTACAATCAGATGAAAATATAAGAAACCCACACACCAAATGCGGTCTTTCGAACAATAGAACGAGATATGTATTAGAACACATTCTATCGCGAAATGAACGCCTTACTTAATGGACCCGTAATTGGATAATAATATCAAACTCCTAAATTAGAAATGTATGCCACCTAGATCAAAATAATCAAAGGATCAATGATTATACATTGTTATAAATCCGCGTGGACAGTAGATTAAGGAAATAGTTCAGCCACTGGACGAATACCATCAGGTATGACAACACTCCAAGATGGTGCCCGGAACAATCCGGAAATGCAATGTAGGCTGTATTACCCATGAATCACCACTGTTTCCCGGACAACGGCATCAGTAAGAGCAACACAGACAGCAAACACTCACGTCTGACTTGTAGAGTACATAAAAGATGTTACTTGGCTCTTTGTACAGGAGAAACGAATACTACGCGAAAGAAGAGAAAACAGCGCAACATCCACATTCAGAGCATTACTACGGACTCGAAGAAGACGATCAGCGAGGTTTACATACTTCATACGGAACTCAACAAGTAAGTCGACATAGAATGGATTGCTCGATCGCGGCATACTTCAAAAGAATGCTATTTGGATGATGACATTCAGAAAGCGCATTAAGTCAAAAACACTTTTTTAACCATTTTCACAGATGGGATATATAATGGAGCCAGCAAACAAAAATTATGCTAATTGAAATCAATCCCAGAGAGCACCAGATAACCATCTACGCATGCAAGTGAATATACACCATTGAGTCCAGAACCACCGCGAAGACGGTGAGTTGATAGAATCTATATGTTGTGAATTCAGATAAGATTCGGAGCCATCCACTAACCCAGCCTCATCATTACCGAAAAACGGTAAGCGCCGAAGCACCCGCGCTAAATCTATATTTAAATGCGCTTTTCATCCCGCATTTTGCTGTGTGTGTGCAGTCACTGATTCCAGCTAGTGATGTGCATTTCCATTCAGGCTGCATTTAAAAAAGCCTTTTGAGAGCCCTTGCCGCCATTCGTTTCCACGAGGCACTCAGCCATTCCAAGATGGCCTCCCTTTCCTGCCTGCAGCCCCATATGCCTATCTAGGCTACCAGCAGCCTCCCGATTGGCTACTGGGCCTATCTCCTCACCCATTGGCTACCGGCAGGCGAAGCCGGCCCACTCCCTCCAAGGACCATGGGAGACAAGGACTTCACCTGTTTCTGTGCCTGTTTATGCCTGAGTCTGCCATCTGCCATACCCCATGCCCGTCTCATTCCAGGTAACTTTTGACCAACACTACAGCACTACTCCCAGCTACCCCATTGCCTCCAGGACCATGTGTGTCTGTGACACCCCAGGAAATAGTATCTAAAAGTGCAAAATCCGTGTGCACCACTGGACTGTTATGTTAAAACTGCCACTTAAATACTAACAAACCAAAATGCTTTTCAGTTCGCTGCAAATGTCCGGTTTAATGCATATTAGTGACCTGCACACCAGATTCAGCCTGAATGCCCAAAATACAAGCCTGTTTGATTCTGCCTGAATGCGCTCACTACTGCCAGCATCCCAGACTTAGCTCACTAAAACTAGGTGCCTTCTGCTGCACCCATTTCAATCACTCTCAATTTATTAAATTGCCCCCTTAGCCAATGCATTCCAATATGTTTAGCTATCTTCGGGGCGGCGCCCTGTGTCCCAGCCTAATTGACATATCCTGAGCTTAGGTGCTACCTCACTGCATATTTGCCCAATTGTGCTATTTTGAACTTAGGTGCTATCCCACTGCATATTTGCCCAATTGTGCTATTTTGAACTTAGGTGCTATCCCACTGCATATTTGCCCAATTGTGCTATTTTGAACTTAGGTGCTATCCCACTGCATATTTGCCCAATTGTGCTATTTTGAACTTAGGTGCTATCCCACTGCATATTAGCCCGATTGTGCTATTTTGAACTTAGGTGCTATCCCACTGCATATTTGCCCGATTGTGCTATTTTGAACTTAGGTGCTATCCCACTGCATATTTGCCCAATTGTGCTATTTTGAACTTAGGTGCTATCCCACTGCATATTTGCCCAATTGTGCTACTTTGAACTTAGGTGCTATCCCACTGCATATTTGCCCAATTGTGCTATTTTGAACTTAGGTGCTATCCCACTGCATATTTGCCAAATTGTGCTACTTTGAACTTAGGTGCTACCCCACTGCATATTTGCCAAATTGTGCTATTTTGAACTTAGGTGGTACCCTTCTGTGCTGTGCCTGCTGACCTGTGCTATGCCTTACGGTCGTCAATAGGTGAAACCAGTTACTTCATGTCCCCCAAGGTAGACTCTTGCATTTAGGTGATACACTACCACAGTTAGCTTATCCATGTGTGTCTGTGACACCCCAGGAAATAGTATCTAAAAGTGCAAAATCCGTGTGCACCACTGGACTGTTATGTTAAAACTGCCACTTAAATACTAACAAACCAAAATGCTTTTCAGTTCGCTGCAAATGTCCGGTTTAATGCATATTAGTGACCTGCACACCAGATTCAGCCTGAATGCCCAAAATACAAGCCTGTTTGATTCTGCCTGAATGCGCTCACTACTGCCAGCATCCCAGACTTAGCTCACTAAAACTAGGTGCCTTCTGCTGCACCCATTTCAATCACTCTCAATTTATTAAATTGCCCCCTTAGCCAATGCATTCCAATATGTTTAGCTATCTTCGGCGCGGCGCCCTGTGTCCCAGCCTAATTGACATATCCTGAGCTTAGGTGCTACCCCACTGCATATTTGCCCAATTGTGCTATTTTGAACTTAGGTGCTATCCCACTGCATATTTGCCCAATTGTGCTATTTTGAACTTAGGTGCTATCCCACTGCATATTTGCCCGATTGTGCTATTTTGAACTCAGGTGCTATCCCACTGCATATTTGCCTGATTGTGCTATTTTGAACTTAGGTGCTATCCCACTGCATATTTGCCCAATTATGCTACTTTGAACTTAGGTGCTATCCCACTGCATATTTGCCCAATTGTGCTACTTTGAACTTAGGTGCTATCCCACTGCATATTTGCCCAATTGTGCTATTTTGAACTTAGGTGCTAACCCACTGCATATTTGCCCAATTGTGCTACTTTGAACTTAGGTGCTATCCCACTGCATATTTGCCCAATTGTGCTACTTTGAACTTAGGTGCTATCCCACTGCATATTTGCCAAATTGTGCTACTTTGAACTTAGGTGCTACCCCACTGCATTTTTGCCAAATTTGCTATTTTGAACTTAGGTGCTACCCCACTGCATATTTGCCAAATTGTGCTATTTTGAACGTAGGTGGTACCCTTCTGTGCTGTGCCTGCTGACCTGTGCTATGCCTTACGGTCGTCAATAGGTGAAACCAGTTACTTCATGTCCCCCAAGGTAGACTCTTGCGTTTAGGTGATACACTGCCACAGTTAGCTTATCTTTAACTACCTTGTCTGCCACTACCTGTACATGTACTGCCTATGATAGCTACAGTTAGCCTGCCCACTGAATGCTGAACTTAGCCTACCTATGATAATATGCTGTATTCAGCCCGTCTATGTTAGCTACATTTAGCCTGCCTATTGAAAGAGGTACTTGTCAACTGTACTGCCGATTGTACTCTAGTCAATTGCCACCATCCCAAACTTAGTCGCCATCTACTATACCTGAGTTAACTGCCTCATCCGCACAGACCCTAACCCTGATCAGGCCAGACTACACAGCCTACTCTAGTTCATTCTGCCACCCTCCACGGTGACGTCACAAGATGCAAACCTTACAAGCCACATTAGCCCTTCTCACTTTAACAATATTCCTAGTCCACATACCCAGACTCACTCCCACCATTGAATACACTACCCCCCAACGCTCAGCTCACTTCTCGGCCATGACACAGACTCTACCTCAACCATTATTAAGTTGGAATGACCTAACTGAAGAACCTCAACAACTTAGAACCTTTGAATCTAAACCATGCAATACCATATCTAGAAATGCTAGACTCCGAGCCAGACTTGCAAAACTATATGAACCACGCGCCACAACACTGACCACATCTAACCGTAGCAAACCCTCACATAATAGGGGCATAGAAAAACCACACAGCCTACACCCAAAGACACAAAATACATGTAAGCACACTCCTGCCACAACCGAGGAAAAGACATGCACACCCCCATCCACCAGCCCACTTCTAAAAGGTGCACTAGTTAATGCTAGGTCCTTGATTGCTCATGCCATTGAGATTGCTGATCTTATCCAGACCGAAAATTTTGACTTCCTGGTCATCACGGAATCCTGGCTACATGCCGCCGCAGGACCAGCCATTATGCTAGAAACCCCCAACGACTACACCATCTTGGTATCACCTACACTAATTATGCAGATGATACCAAGATTCTCCTACCACTTACCGGTGATTACGACAAGGATTTGGCATTGGTGAACAGAGTGTATCTCATCATCCAGGCATGGATGGCCACACACGGTCTATGCCTGAATGATGACAAAACTGAAATCATCATCCTGGGCACACCACCCACCCTAAAAAAACTGGGCCGCAACTACTCCTCCTTCAATATCGACAACAACCAAATCACAACCGCCCATGCGGTTAAAACTCTGGGTTTCTACCTGGACTCCACCCTTTCTTTCAACAAGCAGGTCAATGCGATGGCTTCAGCAACTGCCTATACCTGCAAATTGATAAGAGCAGGCAAACCCTTCCTATCAAACGATAGCTGCATCACACTCGCTAGAGCGCTCGTGTTATCAAAACTGGACTACTGCAATTCGCTCTATATTGGGGCTAACAAGGAAGTCATCAAAAGAATTCAAATTCTGCAAAACAACGCGCTTAGAGCAGCACTTTGCATTCCCAGGAGAGCCCAGATCTCCGCACTCAGACGAGCTAACAACTGGCTCTCTACTCAGGAGAAAATCCAACTAAAAGTTGCCTCTTTGGTCCACAAATGCCTTAACAACGCCGCACCGCAGTACCTCTCTGCCAGATTCACCAAACTAAAACCAACACGACTTACTAGATCTGCTAACTCCAATAACCTATCCATACCTAGAGTCAAACTGACTAAAGTCGGCGGCTGCAGCTTTCAGGTGAAAGCAGCTCAACTCTGGAACGCCCTACCATCCACCTTGAAGACTGACCAACCCTACCCCACCTTCCGACACAACCTTATAACGTGGATCAAAAATGCAGATACACTTTAGATCATCTACTGCCTGAACATATTCAAGCCTAGGAATCTCTGCCTAGGACCGTAAACACATGCTTTTACACTCCACATGCTGTATATTCCTGTATATTTTGTGTATACTCCTGTATATTTTGTTGTATATTATTCTTGTTGATCTATTTTTGCTATTTTTGCCATGTGATCTTGTAACAAAGTTTTGAGCTGTCGTATAAAATGAGCCCGGTAATAAAACAAACAAACAAACAATTACCGTGGAGTGGGACCCAGCTCTTCCGGTTGAGCGACTGAGTCCCACTCGCAGTTTTACAAAACTGAAGCCATTCCAAATGTGAGTTAAACATGTATTTTTTAACTAAGTGTCAACACAATACAGTGTTGAACTCCAGATTACCCAATAGGTTGTCACTCTCTATCAAATCTTTTCCAGTAAATAGACACAGAAAGGACACAGGTCAGTCCTTTGTTTTTCAAAATCGAATCAGCTACCAAAACAACAAGATTGAAACAAAATCAAAACTGATATCGATTTATTTTGTTTATTTACAGAATTTAAATTGGAAAAGTGTACCTGATGAAGGGCTAGTCCCGAAACGCGTTGTACAAATTTACGATTCCAAAATTGAGAGACATTGGTTTACATTGAAAATGAAAGGAATGTTTGGTTTTTTATGTACAAAAAATAACAATAAAAGGCTGAAATTGTCTACATGTAAAGCATTAAATGGAATTATGTTCTCTTGAAAATTCATTTTGTAACACTTTGGCTTTAATTACAAATGCGCATGTTTTTGAAATATATATCCATACTTACCTAAATGAGTCCATTGTGGCATCTTTAATCAAATTAACACTATATGTCAGGCTCCAACCTTCAAGCGCAGGAGTGGCACGAACCAACCACCCCCTCCGCGGTCCGAGTGCCTGCAAGTCACAGCTTACACAGGCCTCCGAGACCCCGGCGGGGAAAGAGGGTTAGGGAATCGATGGTTGGACAGGAACTGGTTTTCAGGATAACCGGGACAAGGTTTAGGAGAGGGAAGGTGGACAGGACTGGGGGTGATAGGGTAAATACAAACTAACAATTAAACATGCATACCAAACCTGCATATACATCACATGCCCACATTACAGACTGTCATCAATGAGGCAGTTAGAGCAAAAGGACTTATCTCTGTTTTTGAGTGCTGGCCTCCTGCCTGCGCACTCTCAGGTCCGGTCTCCGGAGCAGATAAATGCTGCAAAGAGAGTTGAGTTACTACCTTGTGAGTGTTTCCTCACACACACAGCAGATGCATCAGTGGGTAAACGACATTCCTTCATGCACCCCCCACGTTCTATCTCGTATGCCCCCTTGAGTGGGTTTCACCCTGATATGCGGTTAGGCCGCACGTGGCCCCGCAGTTCTCGCTGATCCATGTGTTAATATGCACACGTAGATTAGAATAAACGTGCCGCTAGCCGCAAGTGGCGCAGTGCGACTTCTGTACAAGCCACGCCGCTGTGCTCCCAATTGCGGTTCGCTTAGCTAATGCACATGGCTAATTATGCATGCAAATAATATGCACTGCTCGTGGGATCGCTGCGCTTCGGTGCGAGTCTTGCGCGGGTCTTAGCTTTGGATTTATGCTGGACTTATCTTTTGCCGAACAAGGGGACTGATGAGTCTGGGCGGTGCCCCCTTGCGTGTGCCCCGCTTCGCGTGAGAGATTCCTGACTGTTCGCCCCTGAATGCGGCTTTGCTGCTCAAGCGCGATTTTCCCAGCATGTGCTGTAGCTGCTCCCCTGCGCTTGCTGTACTTATCTCAGGCGTGTGAGGGGCCTGGGTGATGGCTGGCTGGGGCGTGGCCCCTCGTGTGTGTCCCCTTCCTCGGAGCTGCAATAAACACGTCCTCTTCATTCAGGAGTTCAAGCACAAGCCCCGTGCTAACATGCGCGCGCGAATGCGCGGATGTGCTCCACCCAACGTGGGTGGGGTTTTGTAGTTTCTGGCCCGGGGCCTGCTGGGAGTTGGAGTTTGTAGGCCTTTGTTCCTGCAAAGAGGGCACAGAAGCCTTCGATAAGGCAATATCCGTTTGCGCTGGAGTTTTTTGTGTTTGTCCATGTGTGGACCACATCCACAACTCACTCCAGGCTCCCCTTTACATAATCCCAAGGCCTGCACCTTGACAGTACTCCCCCCAGCACAGAAGGCTCTGGGTTTGGGTTTCCCTGGGTAATCTCGATGAAACGCTCTAATCAACCTGGGCGCATGCACATTGCAGGCTGGCTCCCAAGACCGGTCCTCCGGGCCATATCCCACCCAATCAATAAAGTAGTACAAACCATTTTTCCGATGCTGAGAATTCAGAATTGCTCTAACCTCATATTCAGGGTGTCCCTGGACTAATATTGGAGGTGGTTTCTTAGTAGGGACAGTGGAGGGTGCAGGTTTCAACAGGGATACATGAAAGGTGGAGTGGATCTTCATTTGTTTTGGCAAGGCCAGCTTTACTGCCACCGGATTAATTACTGCAGAGATGGTAAAGGGACCCAGATATCGCGGTTGCAACTTACGTGGGCCGGACATTTTAATATTGCGTGTGGATAGCCAAACGCAGTCCCCTTGTTTATATGGAGGGCTTTGTCTCCTTTTCAAATCGGCGTAATGTTTGTATGATTGTTTTGCACCATCTACATTTTTTTGTATACTAGACCAGATTTGTTGTGCATAAACATGATGCCCCCTGAGTGTGGGTATATCCTCCAGGGATGGGCTGGGAACTGTGGGCAAAGCCCTAGGGTGGAAACCATAAACCCCGAAGAATGGGGTATGCTTTGTGGAACTATGGAGAGCATTGTTGTACGCAATTTCTGCCAACCACACATACTGAACCCACGATGTTTCAGTGTCTGCAATGTAGCAGCGTAAGTACTGCTCCAGGCCCTGATTTAATCTCTCGGTTTGTCCATCGGTTTCTGGATGGTATCCCGAGGACAAACTTACTTCCATACCGATTAACTGGCAAAAGGCGCGCCAGAAGCGGGAGGTGAACTGTGGACCACGATCAGTAATTACTCGTGTTGGAAGTCCATGCAGTCGCACTACGTTTTGTAAGAATAGTTCCGCCAATTCCCCAGCTGTGGGTACCCCTTTACATGGAATAAAAATGACCCATTTTTGTGAGTGAATCAACCACTACCAAAATGGAAGTGTATTTTTGGACAGGTGGCAAGTCCACAATTAAGTCCATGGTAACAGTGTGCCATGGGGTGGGGGGAGTTGGCAAGGGTTGTAGTAATCCCGCCGGTTTTTGATGGCTGGACTTCTGTCTTCCACAAACGTCGCATTCTGTCACATATTTGCGCATATCCGGTAGCTGTGTAGGCCACCAAAAATGCCGAGCAACGTTCTGCTGGGTTTTGGCTACACCTGGATGACCTGCGGTAGTGGCATCATGGCACCATTGCATAACCTCTTTTCTGAGCTCTTCTGTGGGCAGGTACAATGCTTTAGCATAGTAGGGAAGTCCATTTACCAGAGAATGATGTGAACCATTCCCACACCAGTCTTGCAACTCTTGTGTAGTCATGGCTGTTTGCACATCTTCGAATATGTTAGGCCGTCCGACTACCCCGATAATTCGCAGAGGAGGCACAATAGGCCGATTTTCCATACATTCCTTATCGTCCGAATCCGGGTATCGCGACAAGATATCCGCTTTTTTGTTGTCAGTTCCAGGCCGATAAGTAATCAGAAAATCATAATCCGCGAAGAATAATGCCCAACGTAGTTGGCGTGGACTAAGTGTCTTAGCTGTTTTAATGAACTGTAGGTTCCGATGATCGGTAATCACAGTCACGGTATGATGAGCCCCCATGAGGTAATGTCTCCATTCCTCAAAGGCCGCCTTGACTGCTAGCAATTCCTGATCAGCTATGGTATAATTAGCTTCGGCAGGGAGTAATTTGCGGGAATAGTAGGCAACAGGATGGAGCATTCCCGTCTGCACTTCCCGTTGCGAAAGAACTGCACCGATGGCGTAGCTGGAGGCATCTGTCTCGACCACGAAGGGCTGAGCTAGATCGGGATGCTTTAGCACCGGGGCAGACGTGAAAGCCTTTTTCAACTGTTGAAAGCCTAGTTCTGCGGCTTCGTTCCACACATAAGAACGTCCTTTTTTTAGCAAGGAGGTAATGGGGGTCACCAATTCCGAGAAATTTCGGATAAACCGTCGGTAGAAGTTAGCGAAGCCTAGGAAGGATTGCACTTCCTTCACCGATTTTGGTGCTGGCCAGTCTAAGATTGCTTGCACTTTTCGTTGATCCATTTGTACCCCAGACGGGGTCAAAAAATACCCCAGAAATTCCACCCTAGAAGAGTGAAATTCACACTTCTCCAGTTTAGCGAACAAACCATGTTCTCGTAAACGTTGGAGTACTGCCTTGACATGTTTGACATGTTCGTCTTTGTCTTGTGAGTAAATTAAGATGTCATCGATGTATACCACTGCAAAGATATCTAGAAATTCACGTAGCACTTCATCCAGGAAATGCTGGAAGGCAGCTGGGGCGTTGCACAGACCGAACGCCATCACCTGATACTCGTACAGGCCAAACTTAGTCCGGAACGCTGTTTTCCATTCATCCCCAGCCCGCACTCGTACCAGGTGATATGCCCCTCGAAGGTCTAGCTTAGTGTATATGGTCGCCTTCCGCACTTGATCCAGTAAGACCGGAATTAACGGTAATGGATACTGATTTTTAATGGTGATACGATTTATTCCGCGATAATCGATGCATGTTCTTAAGTCTCCGGTCTTTTTCGGTATGAAGAATAATGGCGAGGAAACTGGAGAATTAGGGTGTCTAATAAACCCACTTCGTAGGTTAGTGTCTATGTATTCTTTTAGATGTTTCGTCTCATCTTCCGTGAGCGCATACACCCTACTGCAGGGTAAGACTGCTCCTGGCTCTAGGTCAATTCGGCAATCAAATGGCCGATGAGGTGACAGGGTTTCAGCCGCTTGTTTGTTAAACACATCGGTATATTCCGCGTACTCGGCAGGTAAGGCACTCATGTCTGAGGGTTCGAATGTGGCTATACATGGTTTCTTTTCGGCTTGTAAGCACTGTGCGAGGCAGAATTCGGATGAAAAGCTCACCTTGTTTTCTGACCACACTATCTTGGGATTGTGTTTGTAAAACCAAGGAAGGCCCAAAATAATCCCGAATTGTGGTGCTGCAATTAAATCGAATTGGATGTCTTCCAAATGATTTTGCTGACAACGTAGGGTTACCACTTGTGTGCTTTGGATGACAGGTCCAGAACATAATACAGTACCATCGACCGTCCTGACGGATTCCGGAGTAGATTTACTACACAAAGGTAGCCCCAGCTTGTTAGCATACGCGACATCAACGAAATTGCCGGTGGCTCCTGAATCCAAAAACAATGTAACCGTAACCTCCTGGTGCAGGAAACCTAACACCCCAGACAACGTGACATGCGGAGCATAATTGCTGAAACCAACTGCTGGGGCAATCTCCACGACCTGGCTCGACTGTACCACCCCTACTACTGCCGAGCCAAGGCGTTTCCCTGCGGCTTAGGTTTATTAGGGCACTCTTTTACAAAGTTCCCCGAGATACCACAGTACAGACATAGTCCTTCCTTGCGTCTACGCTCCCTCTCCTGTTTAGTGAGAGGACCACGAACAGCTCCTATCTGCATTGGCTCGTCTCCTGTCACTCTCTCCACAGATGATGTGGGAGGACGGGAAGTCCCAAAACGGTCCAACCTAGCTATGGGACGCGGGTCCCCTCGCTTCTTGTCTCCGCGACGTTCAGCTTGCCTATGATCCAGTCTTAATGCTAGGTCAATCATTGACGGACAATCCTGGGGCTGTGGATCTACCTGGGCTATGAGATCTTTTAATTCATCACGTAACCCTAGGTAAAAGAGAGACATTTGCTTTTCTCTTGGCCACTCAGCTTCAGCGACCAACCTATTAAACTGTGTGACATATGTCACCAGTTACTTGCTACCTTGACGTAAGGTGAGCAATTCCCTGTCCCTACACGTGGCGGCTGCCTTCCGGTTGAAGATCTTGCCGAATTCCAGCTGGAATTCATCCCAATCGTACAACACTCCATCATCCCTATGCACCAAAGGGTTTGCCCAAGCTGCAGCGTCCCCAGTTAGATAAGAAATTACGAAAGTGGTCCGGGCTTGGATGGTCCGAAAGGCTGCTGGTTTCGTAAGGAAGTGCAGCTGGCATTGGGTCATGAAGGTCTGGTATTTCTGGGGGTCTCCCGCATACCTCTCAGGTGGAGCTAAGGGTACTACAGGTTCAGTAGTAACCTGGACTTGTACGGGCGTAGGGCGCGTAGACTCTGTAGGGAGGAGGGCTGCTTGTGCAGCTAAACTGCGCACTTGCGTAGCTAACACAGCGTAATCCTGTCTGGTGGCAGCAAGCTCAGCCTGGAGGCCCTGCAAAACCTTGGTAAGCTCCTCCATGACAGGCTGGTTCGCACCACTCGGTCGCCTGTTACACTTGGGCTTGTGCTTCTGTCAGGCTCCAACCTTCAAGCGCAGGAGTGGCACGAACCAACCACCCCCTCCGCGGTCCGAGTGCCTGCAAGTCACAGCTTACACAGGCCTCCGAGACCCCGGCGGGGAAAGAGGGTTAGGGAATCGATGGTTGGACAGGAACTGGTTTTCAGGATAACCGGGACAAGGTTTAGGAGAGGGAAGGTGGACAGGACTGGGGGTGATAGGGTAAATACAAACTAACAATTAAACATGCATACCAAACCTGCATATACATTACATGCCCACATTACAGACTGTCATCAATGAGGCAGTTAAAGCAAAAGGACTTATCTCTGTTTTTGAGTGCTGGCCTCCTGCCTGCGCACTCTCAGGTCCGGTCTCCGGAGCAGATAAATGCTGCAAAGAGAGTTGAGTTACTACCTTGTGAGTGTTTCCTCACACACACAGCAGATGCATCAGTGGGTAAACGACATTCCTTCATGCACCCCCCACGTTCTAACTCGTATGCCCCCTTGAGTGGGTTTCACCCTGATATGCGGTTAGGCCGCACGTGGCCCCGCAGTTCTCGCTGATCCATGTGTTAATATGCACACGTAGATTAGAATAAACGTGCCGCTAGCCGCAAGTGGCGCAGTGCGACTTCTGTACAAGCCACGCCGCTGTGCTCCCAATTGCGGTTCCCTTAGCTAATGCACATGGCTAATTATGCATGCAAATAATATGCACTGCTCGTGGGATCGCTGCGCTTCAGTGCGAGTCTTGCGCGGGTCTTAGCTTTGGATTTATGCTGGACTTATCTTTTGCCGAACAAGGGGACTGATGAGTCTGGGCGGTGCCCCCTTGCGTGTGCCCCGCTTCGCGTGAGAGATTCCGGACTGTTCGCCCCTGAACGCGGCTTTGCTGCTCAAGCGCGATTTTCCCAGCATGTGCTGTAGCTGCTCCCCTGCGCTTGCTGTACTTATCTCAGGCGTGTGAGGGGCCCGGGTGACGGCTGGCTGGGGCGTGGCCCCTCACGTGTGTCCCCTTCCTCGGAGCTGCAATAAACACGTCCTCTTCATTCGGGAGTTCAAGCACAAGCCCCGTGCTAACATGCGCGCGCGCATGCGCGGATGTGCTCCACCCGACGTGGGTGGGGTTTTGTAGTTTCTGGCCCGGGGCCTGCTGGGAGTTGGAGTTTGTAGGCCTTTGTTCCTGCAAAGAGGGCACAGAAGCCTTCGATAAGGCAATATCCGTTTGCGCTGGAGTTTTTTGTGTTTGTCCATGTGTGGACCACGTCCACAACTCACTCCAGGCTCCCCTTTACATAATCCCAAGGCCTGCACCTTGACACTATATCTGTACTGTGGAGAATTATTCAATAGTTACGACTGACGATAGTCAGACAAAAGTGTGCCCTGTGTTAGCCCACCTCTCCTTGTGGTGGACCATTTTGCTTTTCATATGCTTTGTTGGGTGTCCTGACCCACGTTTGAGCTATCATGCTGCAACATTTGGTGCTGTGGGCTTAGAAAATCCAAGATGGCCAAAAAGCCCACATGTGCGCCCGAATCCAGGAGAACCACGCAGTTTGCGCACACCAAAATGGTTGCCTAACCTGCCACCCACCAGTGCGAGCATGAGTGGAATGGGTGCCAAAGGAAAAACACCAGTGCCATGTGTTGAACCTGGAGAATATACTTCCATGTAATATCTCTTGTTTGAAATGCTTGAATCCAAGGCAGATCCCAAAAATGGCTGCAATACTGGTGCTCACCACTATCAGAAAGCCGGCGTTTTAAAACAACACCAGACATTCGTGTAAAACTGAATAAATGAACCCAAAGCAGGCCAAAGAAAGACTTACTGAGAGGTGGATACAATGTAAAGTTATATTCTGAAGTGACTTGAAGGTTTATAACAAGACTGGCTGAGCTCTGCAGGTCTGCAGCGGCTTAAACTGAAACTGGATTTAAAATTACCAAAAATTGAAATGTGTAAATAAACTGAGGGACAGACTTGTGACTGCCACATAGTTTGTCACTGTTAAAATGTCATAGTTTTGAACTTAGAATAAGCATTCTAGCTGCATGTGTAAAACTTGTTAGTTTTATTTGAATGCAGAAAACTGGGTAACTAAAAGTGACATTAGCTGGGGCCTGGCTTAAGGAACTGGATTCTGCCTGACAACTTCCCCCCAATTGGAGTGAAACTGGATCCACAGCAGTTCTCAGGCCTGGCTGCATTCTGAGGGGAGGTTACTCCTCTCTGATTGAATTACCAAGGGACTGCTAGAGATTAAACAAAGGACCCAGGCAGAGGGTTTATTGGGGGGAGGTCATAAATGGCTTCCTCTTGAACAAAGCCCTTCCAGGGCCCAGGCAGATGGTTTATTGGGGGGGCCGTAAAATAGCTTCCTCTTGGCAGAAGCTGGGAGGGGCAGGGTCTCTGAGCTTGGCAGAAACTGGATAAACTGGTTTCTACACCATGTGACCTGGGAAGACACACCCCTGTTGGCCAGAATATGATTTTAAGAAAGATGTATAACTCATGGTGCGGACTTGTCAAAATTATCTAAATGATACCATCATTCTTGTGATTTTTCTGCCCACATTTTAAGAGGTTTTAGGACCTGGTGGTATGATCTGGGGGGTTGCTAGCGGAAAATAGGGTTTCACTCCAAATGTATGCATGTTAAAAATCTGACACTTCCTTATATAAATGCATACATGCCCTGCGCACATTTGTATAAATTTTAATGACAAACCAATGTTGCATAGCCCACTAAAATCAAAAATATGTTGCCATTTTTGAATGCAAGCCTCCAGGAAGAGCAGAGTTTGAACAGAGTATACCTCATGTGATATGTGATGGGTGCATGTAATTTTAAACAACTGTGTATCTGTGCAATATGTATTTGAATCAAATATAGATTTGTGGGCAAACTGACCAGGGGAGGATCCTCTGACCCATAAAACCTACAGCATCACTCTGACTCACATTTCCTTCCCCCAATCATGGGAGAGGGGAGAATTGGGCCAATGACAAGTAGAGAGGGGGAGGCTTAGCTAGGCCCAGGCACACACCCATTTTCAAAACACATAAAAAGAGACTGCTGGGACAGGTAGAGACATTCAAATCCAGTTGCTGCAACGCGCTCTGCCGGACCACACAACATCCAGAAGATACCAGATCCAGCACTTAGACTTTAAAACTCCAAAGAACTTGATTCAGAACTCAAAGCAAGGGCCTAAACCCACAAACTGAGAACTCTTCTCAGCAGGCCTCAGCATCCAGCAAACCTAACAGCGGTAGCAGCATCCAGGAGCCGCGCAGATCAGCGCTGTGTCCAGAGAAAGCTGTGCAGAAAGATCCAGGAGCTGTGCACAGACGCTGTACCCAGAGATCCAGGAGCTGGGCCAGGAGCAGTGTCAGACCAGACCAGCAGAGCAGAGACCAGACGCTGTGCGCAGAGACCGTCCGGGGAAAAACCAGAACCAAAGCCATCTTGACCCGATCCGTGAGACCTAGACCTTCCAAATACATTGTGAGCACAGCTAGGACGGTGTGAAACCAAATCTCTTAGTTTCCAGTGATATAATTCAATCTATTTAATCTGAGTAGAACTGCCTTCTAACTGTCACTTGTTAATTCTGCAGCCGCATAGCTGTCACCTGTCATTTTTAAAAGCTGTCACCTGTCAATTTGAGTTACTTTAAATTCGAAAAACGACCTTTGCAAAATCGTTCATATCTTTGGAACCGTTTGGGCTAGAAACTTGGTTTAACTTTCCTCTGAAAGCTTAGAATCTTAGCTTTTCAACGAACCTAGAAACGACTTGCTACTTCTTATACTCTTGCCGTAATCGTGATTCACGCATTCACGAATTTTGCCGCGATTCGCGATTTGGTTAAAAAATCCAGCCACGTGTGAAAACAGCAGCTTCCTTGCTTTCCTTTGCCAAAAATTCGTTTGCCTCTTAATCACCATCTCTGAATCATTGCTAAAGTGAGCCTGCACACATCCCTAGTATCTCTCACTCACCCTGAACCTCCTAAAGGGAATTAAAAGCATTTTCAGCATATTTCTCACTGCATTGTCACCATATTCAAAGCATTTTGCCTGTGTTTCAAAACTCCTATCTGTTGTATAAGCTGCTGGGGGGGAATTGAACTGAATTCTATTTGATTGCATTCCTAAGAACTGTGTGCTCTCATCTTCATCTCCTTACATTGATTATGTTTGGATTTATCACCTTATGGGTCTATCGTTTTATCTGTTTATCCTCAGCCTCATGCTTTCATGTTTGTAGATTCACAGATTAATGGAGCCCCTGGTATACTATCTGCCCTTTGAACATTAGAGAATATTTATTATTACCTTGTTACATATTTCTGACATTTACCCTTGTACCTCAAACACTCCTGACTTGGAGTCTTGAGTATTTACAAGGCATGATTACCATTTGGGACTAGCTCCCGCTAGGAGTGCAGCAGAGGGTTACCGACTAGCAACAGTCGGTGTGTGTTTTCTGCTCAGGTTTTGTATGAACATACATAATTGCCAAAATCAAGACTGTGGAATGATGATCACCATTGCAACACACAATGCCAACAACTTGTCACTATGAGCGATTTTTCCCATGACACAATTCAAGATCAGTCTGCATGACATTCCGCATCTCGCTACCATGCGGATTCCAAATTTTGGCTATTTTCATGTCACTTTGACTCCTATTATTATAGCCACCACTGCTGTATGCAATTCTGGGCATGTTAACTTATAGCTACCATGAGAGACCACTTTTACTATTAGCTTGCCAAACCCGTCTACAGACCCGTCTGCACGATAATCTCTATTTAAATTTTAAATGGACTTTAGAGTATAGTGCACACATGACAATGTCGGCTGTGCACACCGCGTATGCACTTCAACTCCCATAAATCCCTGCTATCAACGTGAACACGTTTTCATAGCAGACACACCGCTCATTAGACGGCGGTCTCCTAGCAACCTGTTTCTCAACACACACGGCCGTGGTGACAACGTCGGATTGGTACATTTGAGAACACACACGAAGGTGAGCTCCTTCAACCCTCTTTTACATTGTGTAAACTGCTAGATTTTCCCACAACATTTAGGGTAATATGATACTGAGAGATTGTTATTTTCACCAGATTACGAGCGTTAACCATTCACCACCTCAATACAGCCGGATGAAAACGGCACCCTGCATACAAACTTAGCAGTATGAGCACATGAGGTGAGCTAACATTTTAAATGGTAACTTCTGAATGACAAAATAACATAGAGCACACTAGATAGTAATGCCTCTAATGGGCAGACAGCACCACTAGAGATTGAAAGCCATTTCCTGTATTGCAGGATCCTGTCTACACGCCAGAATGAGAAAAGAACTCACAGACCGCGCCTGTGCTACTTTTTGAAGCCACTTCTGATCCACATACGCTACTGTCAAAACAACAAAAGCGCAGTTGAGATATTTATATAACATTAACATCATAATTCTCATTTGAACCATCCAAATAACACTATGTTATCTATATTAATTGCAGGCTTCTGCTTATGACAGCTGGGTAACCATCATTCCGCAAGGCGATTACACATGATTTGAGTGGTCAAAAGCCAGCATTAAGTTGCTGAATGAATAATTGCTGAAGATTATTTCAAACACGAACTCTGAGCTTCTTATTTTTGAAGAGACTTAAGTTGTATTGCTCCTGAAGAAGATAGTTTATCTATCGAAACGTGTTGAGCTCCTCTTTTATGTTTATGTTGATTTTCTTTAAAAATGAATATTTTCTTTAAAAATGAATGTTGATTCTTTTTGAACTTTTGAATTTTCAAACTTTAAATTGTGTTTTCTTGTTTAATTTTTTTATTCTGTATTGCGAATCACGCATTCTATACCAGATATTACCATACAGGTACAAAATATTTGTATGAAACTAATACAACTATTATAAAACAGTTATTGATATGTTTTCTTAAATGTTATCCTTAAAAGTTCTCTGGAATGATTATATGAACAAGGCTATAGAAGTGACAACTAACAAGATCAGTTATCATTGATTACAATCTAGAAAAGATAAATACCTTAAGATTTGACTGGTATCTATCACCAGTACCAATAGGTGTGCAGGGGATGGGCGTACTCATGTCTCATGAGTTCTCCATCGTTTTCAGTTAACTTTCGCAGACTTTTGATACCAGGGTCTTTCTTTTCTCCCCCGCTCCCTTTACTTACTATTACCACTAGTGAGCCTCACGAGCTCCGAATGTTAGAACTTTGTTTTGATTCTATAATAGATCTAAACACCTGGTGTGCATGTTCTCTATTTTGTAGAACAGACATCACGTGAAGTCATTATTCGCTTTAGTTTAGCCAATTATTCGATATATTTCCAATGTAAAATACAATTTTCTCCAGCATTTATATGTGTAAACAGTTATTTTATTTCCCTAACCCTAATAGTCATCTAAAGCCCAACACCACCTTTGACCCTTAAAAATACCCCACATACCCTAGCTATGAAGGCACATTATACACCCTCCCTAACCCCAAAAAAGCCAAAGCACGTACCTCAGCCATTAAGGCACACCCTACCCTTTCCCTATACCAATCAAGAAACCACAGCACACACCTCAGCCATGAAATCACATCCTAACCTGCAACTACCAACAACACCCCAGACCTCCCCAGCCATGAAGCTACATACTGCTTTTGGGGTATGTTTATGGGGCAACAATTAATGAAGGGAGTGTGTCAAGGGAGTGTGTCAATATACCTGTTGATCTAATTCAATCTAGCCCTGTCAATGAACTGTTGACAGGCAAATGAATGTGTCATTCATTACAACAGCCCCTCCCCTGTCTGGATGCTATAGAAAACGTACATCAACCATATCCTCTCTGTCGCCATATCATAGATGTGAGCGACGTTACTCGCTAAGGGAATCCTACCGACCTTATCCTGGATCAATCAAGGAAGAAATTAATCTGCAATCTATGGAAGACAAGAACATGTTGTAACCAAAGACGCAGATGACATCTCCACTGAAACTGACACAGGCAGATGTATTAGACACGAATCAGATTCACATCCACTATGACGCTACATGAACAATAGGTCAAATTTTACATAGACATGAAGAGCAAGCTCACATCCAATAGGCTAGAACACACATACTCCATATATAAACTGAAATGCAAGACGCAGATGAATACATATAAAGCTTGCTTAACGCAGAAACGCAGCAAGAATTAGTGCCCATGTTAAAAAGAAATGGACCGTGCAGCCACATTCGAGTGAATGGGAGACATTGAGAGTCCTCGAAGATGCAGGGGGACCTGGCTCACTGAGATAGCAGAAAATTCAGACTTGAGCAGCCCAGACAATAATCACACAAACAGTACCACGGTTATTGGTCACAGGGAAGCACCCAAAAGAACAGATGATACCACTTCCCAGGCATGAGACACATTTCTCTTAGATTAAGCAAAGAAACTAATATTGGCGGAAGGTCAGATTTTCATTAACTAAGGCTTAATATTGGGAAGAAAGTAGCTTGAACTAGTCTGTAGATGCTATGAAGGGTAATGACACCTGCATCAATAAGGGCTAAAATCTAAGTAAATGCTGATCAGAATAATTCAAAATGTGGTCTCCACACACGTGACCTACAGTTGGGGGATAATGCCTATTCATTAGATTCAGGGACGGAGAGGCTGAGGCCTTAGTTCCAATCTAGTTCTTGGGACAAGAGATGCAAGAAAATACAAAGTTACAAGCTAGATGTACTGGCTTGTGGCACAGAGAATTAGAAATGGTAACCCTATTGGGAGAAAGTAGCACCTTGGTGCTATTCTCACCAACCCCTATTATTGCTCATATCCTGGCAACCTTCCAAATTGCCAAAGCTGCAAAAGACACCATTGATCAATCCCTACCCACCAATACCGCTGGTGTATAAATGTTGAAACGGCCAATGATATTGTATTCTGATGCTATGTTTTCACCTAATCCTTTTAGTAGGTGTTCTCAGGCAGAGCCACCAGATAGAGTGCAGCCAATGAACATACTAACACCTATGGAACCTATATCTAGTTGATCACCCTAACAAATCCCCCCACCTCATAGGTTTTCTAGGATGAAACATCAATTGTGATGTCATTCTCATTTTTAAACCATTGTCAAGCCTGGAACTATTATAGAGCGCTGATATTGTCATGATGTCGACAGCCATACTTGTTTTATATGGGGTTTGTTAAATAAAACAGGTCTTTGTCAAATTCTTTGGACTCTTCTGTTTTTGGGGGAGGGATTTCCCCTGGCCTGTCCTCTGCTTACCCAGGGTGTTTCCACCCGTCCTCAACAGGACCCTATCATACCACATAGATCCCTCATCCCTGTGCTATAGATAAGCTAAGAATCAGGACGGTGTGTAGAAAGAATATGTATTTACAAACAAAATCACAAGTCACACCACCTCATTTCGTGGCCAAATGCTTTTCTTTCCTAACAATTCACTTTTCATACAAATTGAAAACACTAGTTGTTTTAGGATAACACAGATCACAGACTCTTCAATCTAAGAACATGATCCGTTTTCCTTTATGGGTTATTTTCCATCCTAGTTACATAAAAACACAGGTATATAGAATACTTCAGATACCTAAGTCACTCACAAAATACTCTTAATATACAGAATTGTGCAGCACCCTGGACATGACAGAACAATTTGACTTCACAATATACTTTACATGGGGTTTACTTTATAGCATGTAGCACCTTGAAATCTGACTGGATCATACGCTTGGTAATACACTTTACATGAACTTTAATTTGAATAGCATGCAACACCTTTCTATTGACAAAAGTAATTTCTCAATTGCAACACTCTTTATTTTTAATCCCCCTGCACACTTGGCAATGCTAGCAGTGTTGGAGCACAACATAATTTAAAAAAGAAAACACTTTTTATATATATGTACCCTTTTCCCACCAATATGCAATGAAGAATCTCTCTTCTATCAGGGGTCACTTTCTCACCTTCTGTAGAGAAGTGCTTTTAAATTGGCAACCACACTCTATAGTTGGCAAGACACTTTCTGCCCCAGCACAAACACAGATATTAAGTTTACTATAGAAACCATACTGATTTAAGGCAGGGTCTGGGGAATAGGGAGCAGTTAGGAATTTCGTTTATATGCACCCCTGCCTTTAGGAAATTTTGGGGTTGGGAAAAAGAAATAGGAATACCCAATTACTTTAACAGACTATATTTTCATCCACACTGGAAGCAATGTTGATTTAGAATCACCTCATGTAAATTGGATTTAGGGGAATTTATTCCATTTTTACGTGGTAAGAAAATGCTATGAATGTACTTATGTACCCCACCCACTAAATAAGGGAAAGGTATTACCTCAAACAGATCCTCACAAGACTTGGTTTGGTTGGAAAAGTTACTTACATAGAATATCCCTGGGTTTTGTCCTCAGGGAAAGACACCGCCTCATGGATCATCTCATGAGGAAAGGACAGGGATCTAATCAGACTCTAACCTGAGCCATGGATAGCCTCCAGCATCAATCCCCCTTGATTTGCCTCCCCTTGTATAGATCTCAGCTTCTCTCTTTCCCTGGTTTCCTCCACCTCCAATGCAACGTTGGTTCTCCAGCAATTTTTCAGTAGTCCCACTCAGCTCATATCAGACAGCTCTTCTCTTTTCCCATTGTGTGTCTCCTTATAAATCTTTACCCACTCTCCAAATTATCTAAATTAAGATGTTCCAACTGGTTCGCTAACTACTCTGGTTGGACATCTATTCTGGTTGGACATACTGATTGCAATGATTGGTTCATTTAGTTACTAGGCATCATCCCTGGGAGTAATAAATCAACCCCTTTGAAATTGCAATGTTGACAACTTCAGTTATGACATTAAAAACAACAACATGGCAAAAAAAAGAATTACAAATAGGGGTCACAAACTATATGTTTCCAGAATGGTCCGATCATGCCGTATGTATTGAAATGTGTCTCATTTCAGCACAATGTTGCATGTCCGAATGGCATATTTTTGTAATTTATTCAACAAAGATGGCAGTTATCAACACAACATTTTCTATACAGATAACTAATTCAACAAACTATCAACTCTGCAAATCTCCGGTTTGGACATTTTCCAGGAAGCTATCCTTATATTTCAGCTCATAACTTCAGTTTCCAAGGTCAAGTTCTTATGAGAGTTGAATCATTGGATGGAGCTTTCTGTTATCCTTTCAAAGATATTGAATGATTTCTGTGAGAGTTGTGGTTCCCGAGATAATGGCCAAAGTATGATCCTCCATACAATCCTATGTAAAAATAATCATATGCATTTTCTTCCCTTCTATCAACTGGCATATTTATGCTCCCAAGATCTGTATGTATTTTATTTTATCGTTTTTTTATAACGCACCTAATACCATACCTGAGTTTGGTTTCTAAGCGCAGATGCAGGATTCAAAATCTCTGTTGCTCCGTGTGGTCTTGCTTCCAAGACCAGCGCGTTGCCCCTGTGCTATCCCCCGTTCCGTAGCCTCTGGCCTACATTGACCCAAACCTGCCATAAAGCATTTATCATTTCTTTCTCCCAGGGATAATGCCCATCTGTCCTTATCTTCCTTGAGCAGAGGGTATTACTCCACCCCCCCAGTCATGTGGCAGTCCCCTGTAACGTGTAACTAGTCAGTTATACCCTGGATTTCACCAGGAATCGAATTTTAATTCTACTTATTTTTAAGAGTTGACTTCCATTGGGTTTTGTGTTTCACAGTGTCTATATGTTCACCTCATAAAACCTTAGTTTGGCACAATCTTGTGGGTGCGATTTCTCGCCGTCACCATAATCAGTACAAAAGGGACCCTATAAAAACTCAAACAGAAAAGAGTTGAGTAAACATTGCTTTATTAACACACAAGCATTCGCGAATGGGCCACAAGTTCAACCGTCTCGCAAAGCAAGTCGTCAAAGTGCCGCCCTTTCCCCTGCACATCGTGGTCCTTTTATACTCATCTGTTTTACATTGTCATACATTGCTGCACATAGATTATGTCCACCACAAGGCGGTTCCTCCCAGTCATGACTTTGCATCAACGGTCAACAGTTCAACATCTGCTATTGTGGTTTCCTGTTATCTGTTATTCGCTCTCTCTCGTGCCCCTCTGTGTCCTTATCTCTGTGCACGAGGCTGTGCTTACTCATTCCTTCCCCACCCGTAATCTGCAGATAGTTTTAGCAGGCTCAGCATGCTTCGACATACAGTGACCAGGTCAGCAGGTCTTAAATGCCGCTGTATAAAGAGAATGCCTCTTCTTTTAACAAAAGGTACATTCTTTTAACACATATGGTGATTAGTACAAACTCCAAGTGTGAGCACAACATTACATATGTATGCGTGCCTTCAATCCACCCTTTGCTCACACTTGAGCATCAATCTAAACAGTCCTAGCATAAGCAGATGGCAGGAAAGCAACATCATCACATACTGTATGTACCATAATCTTCTCCAGGCCTCCCATGTCAAAAAATTCCTGTTGTACATGGCTTTTATCCATTGGATTTAGGCGCGTTATGCTGGAAGAACACATGGAAACACAGCACGACACACATACCGGGAAGCATTGGATGCAGAGACAACTTCCTACAACTATTGCCGCTAGAACCAGTATAGGCGTAAGAAGTTGCCATCCAATTTCTTTCAGGAGCTTCATCCACCAGCTATTTCCTGACCCTTCCTCCTGGTGGATGCTATCCGCCACTTTATGCAGTTTGTTTACTCCATCCAGGATTCCTGTACTCCCTTCTGGTATGTAAACACAGCATTGGGATCCCACCAAAAAACAGACTCCGCCCCTTTCTGCAGTGAGTATGTCTAAGACATACCTATTTTGGAGAGCCACTAGCCGAATTGCTTTCATTTCATAAGTGATGTTTTCCATTAGGTCTGCAGATTCTTCGATTACGAACTCAAGGGCCCTGTTTAGCTTTTGGATTTCTTGACTGTTCATAAGGATGCCCGCTGGAGGAACCAGGACCCCCATCAGATCTATAAACGTTTCCCATCCTGTAGGTTGATACGTAGGAATTTTTGGGTTTACTGCTCGTTTATTTCTGCTGTGTATTTCTTTATGCAGAGTAGACGGGGCATATACCATCACAGCCGGCATTATTCTGGCTATGTAACATACCCCAACAAAATCTTTGGCTAACCACAAATAAGCCCTCTTGTTACAGACATAGGCATGTCCTTCAATCTGTAACAATCCCTTTGTGTAGTTATTTAGATTCACCATTTGACTGCACCCTGAGATCATTCTTTGATTACCTCTTGCGCTCCTCTTAAAACATATATTCTTTGGCCTAAACTCTTGTGTGATGGTGATAGGGGGAGGAGGTTCTCTTACTATCTGTACCATAGCAGGTGCAAGCCCGATTCCCTCAGTTTTGATTTTATAGCGTATCTTTTCCTTTAGAAGGGTTTTGTTCTCTCCTCTAACATAACAAGCGGTATTCGGTATCATGCATTGCTGTGCTGACACTATTCTCATGTAAATTAATGTACACCCGGCATCCTCAGTAACTGGCGATGCGTACACTGGGATGCCTTCACTGCTATGTCGTGGCATGTGGGTGCAGATCCAGCAATCAGTTTTATTCACTACCCCATATGTTGTGTTTATTATCTTCACGTATTCATTTTTAGCATAGTCTTCCGGGTCGTGTTGGTCATAGGCATCTCGATTCCTGCTCTTGACCCAATCTGTTCTCCCTGTTTCATTTGACTTGGGCAACAGGTTCTTTAATTCATATCTAGATGGATGTTCCAGATACCAGAATATTATGGCAAATGCTATTAGTACTACTATCGTGCATACAGAAAAATTTTTTTGCCTCTTGTGGTACAAACTGGTATTTTCCTCTTACCTTCTGTGTTTGAGGAGCATACACTTATCCGTTCAGGGACTAAACCAGCATACACGGGTGTAGACATAGTTCAGTATATGGCTCAGTATACAGCGTATATCAGTTGCAACCTAGCGATATAGCAATATCCCCTATTTAAAGCACCAGTGTCCTTATTACTCTAATAGTGGTAGGTCTCACTGAAAACCTTCATCCGATCTGTCCCACGTCTCGTAGTGCCTGTCCCAGGAGGGGAACGCCGAAGGCCCTTCAGGCTACAAGCCCGTCGTCTTCGGTAAGGCACAATTCTGCTAAAACCAACAAGAGAGTCCAAATGTTCATCTCCCTAATGATCAAAGTTCAAAACAGTGTCCTTACACGTTGCTTGGCACATACACGTCACGGGATCGGAGGCGATGGGCACACCTACTAGTGGCATCTGGCAGTACTGTTGCAACCTGGGGTTGGTTGGTTCCCTTTTCTGGATTCACGTGGTACCAGTGCGATTTGCCATCAACTTTTACCGCAGTTTGTGTTGCGAGGAGAACCTGAAACGGGCCCCTCCATCTGGGTTGCAGTCCGCTGGTGCGATCGAAGGCTTTTATAACAACCCAGTCACCGGGCTGCACGTCGTGACCTTCTCCTATCAGAGGAGATGGAGCTACTGCGTTCACCTGTGCATTAATAGAAATCAGTCTATTAGTTAACCCAATACAATACTGTTGTAATGCAGGCCATGCTTGCTCAGACAATCTCTTAGGTGATATGGGGGTCCCAATACTTGGTGGACGCCCCATAACAATTTCGAAAGGAGATAAACCATGTGTACGCTTAGGCATAGTACGCATACTCAATAATGCAATAGACAATGCATCCGGCCATTTCAGTCAAGGGCATCCAGTGTTTCAATATGCATTGTGCTGTGGAGGTGGCACTATTGTCCCGCAGGGGATATGCTTCCACCCATCCTGAGAACCCACATCTCATCACCAAACAGTAGGAATGTTTATTTACAGGCTCCAGCTGTATAAAGTCCATATACACCACCTCAAAAGGGCAGGTGGGTAACTTACTGTGGCCCGCCGGGGCTGGTACACCTTTCCCCATATTATATAAAACACATATTTCACATTGTTTTGCCCATTGGCGACAATACATTCCCAATCTTTTGTTGTACCACACAGTACTTAAAACTTCTTCCATAGTTCTTGCGTTAACGTGGGTTGGACCATGAGCCACGCTCACTATCACAGGTAAGTATGCGTCAGGTAGTACCCAGGTGTTCGTTTTGGTATGTGCCCATAGCCCATCTACCGTCTCCTCATATTGATCATCCTTGTGCCAAGATAGTCTTTCTTCAATGGTTGCATCTGCTTGGATTTCCTTTACGCGCTCCTTCGTCCCTTCCATAGTCACATCCCTCCCCACTATGAGCTGTCGGGCTTCCCACCGAGTGTCCCTTGTGGCAGCTAGTTTAGCCATCTGGTCAGCCAAAGAATTTCCCTGCGTGACATAATCCAGTGTTTTTTTATGCGCTGAGCACTTCACTACGGCCACCATTTTGGGCAGCGTAAGGGCTTGCAATAATTCAGCAATCAATCGGGCATGTTTAATAGTATCACCTTGGGAGGTTAAAAACCCACGCTCTCCCTAGAGTTTACCAAAACTGGAAACCACCCCATGAGCGTAGGCTGAATCAGTATAAATTGTCACTTTCATACCGCTGCTTAACACTAATGCTCTCGTTAGCGCAATCAATTCGGCTGCCTGGGCCGATTTTTCACACACTTTCCCACTCTCAATCAACCGTTCCCCTGTAGTTACTGCATACCCTGCTGTTGTCTCCCCATTTGGCAGTTTGAAACAGGAACCATCACAGAATAATATACCCTCATTATCAACCAGCGGGGTGTCTTGCAGGTCTGCTCTACCCTTAGTGTGTTCTTCCATTTGGATCACACAATCATGCCTAATGTCATCAGGTGAGGTGGGCAAAGGAAGCAGTGTCGCTGGATTCAAAGTGTTACACCGTTCAATTTTTACATTACTGGCAAACAGGATCATCTCATACTGTGTGAGTCTAGCTGTAGTCAAATGCTGTGTATGCACTCTATTCAGAAGAACATCTACCGTATGTGGAACCTTTCTGTTACTTCACTCCCTAGGATGATACCTGCACTTTGTTTTAGGGCTGTCGCTGCTGCAGCTACTGCTCTCATGCATGGGGGTAGGCCTCGAGCTACTGAGTCCAGAGTGCTAGGAAAATATGCACATGGTCTCTGTTTACCCCCTTGTTCCTGTGTCAAGACTGACACAGCGCAACCTTCCTGTTCATCAACAAAAAGGCAAAATCTCTTAGTATAATCAGGTGTGCCTAAGGCCGGTGCGTGGCATAGAACATCTTTCATAGCTGTCAGGGCTTTTTCCATCTCAGGTGTCCATTCTAATGGGCCGTTTTCTTGTACTTCTTTTAAGGCTTTTAGCATGGGCTGGATCAATACAGAGAATTCAGGAATCCAGTGCCTACAGTAGGATAAAACACCAATTATCCTTCGGAGACCCTTTGCCGTGTCTGGACCTTTTATGGACTGTATCAAAGCAATGCGATCAGTAGACAGGGTTCGCCCCTCTTCGGACAGCTCAAAGCCTAAATAATGGACCTTTTGTTTTACATACTGCATTTTGGCTAGGGCTACCTTGTGCTTATTCTCTGCTAAGTGCATTAGCACCAATCTGGTCACATAATGGCATTCCTCTTCGGTGGCTGCACATAATAGCAAATCATCAACATATTGTATCAAAGCAGTGTTAGCGGGTAGGGCTAGGTTATCCATCTGTGTTTTTAGTGCTTGGCTGAATATGGCGGGACTTTCTGTATATCCCTGCGGGGCTCTAGTAAATCGATACTGTCTATCTCGAAGAGTGAAACTAAACAGGTACCTGCTTTCTTCGGCAATAGGAATGCTGAAGAAGGCATTTTTCAAATCAATTACCGTAAACCATTTCGCTGTTTTGGGAATTAAAGTGAGTACACTTGAAATATTAGGGACAACTGGATATCTGGGTTCTACTATTTTGTTTATCTCCCTCAAATCAATAATGAAACGATAGGGTACCGCTTCATCACCTTTCTTGTGTACTGGAAGGATCGGAGAGTTACAAGGGCTATCATTTGTTGGCTCTACCACCCCTAATCGTATCATGTCCTGTATTATTTGATATAGTGCCTGCTCTCCCTCGTGTGATATGCGATATTGTTTTATCCTGGGCAACCTGGCACCGGGCTTTAGTTTGATTACTACTGGGGAAACATCCAACACTCCTACATCATTCCCATGAGTGGCCCATAGTTCATTCGAGATGTCTTGGAGTTCCGGGGGCAGGGTTTGCATTACTCCTATCATACTAATAGGTTTGCTTATGGTCATTCTCACTCCCTGGGGGGAGCAATATATTGTGGCCCCTAGCGTTTTTAATGCATCAATACCTAACAAGTTTTCTGGGCAGTGATTGGTCAATAGCCACCCATTCTCCCATTTTACCCCATGAAGTTCCGCTTCTACTATTTCACTTACAGGAGTCTTTATTGGATTTCCCCCAAATCCAACTGATACCTTGCTTTTATCCGATAATGGGACAGCGGGGACGGCTCTGATATTCACGGAACTGTTTCCAGCTCCTGTGTCTACCAGACATCTCAAGTTTCGGTGGGGGCCGATCCTAATAGAGGCATAAGGCCCCCTTTGGTCTATAGGAACCTGCACCACTCCCGCTATCTCATTCTGGCATGCTCAGGACATATCGCTTGTGTTATCCTGAACATCATCGTTATAGTATACCCCTTCTCCACATTCTTCACCCTGGCATACACCTTGCACTTGTGTCGTTTGTCGTGGCTGATACAGTAGATTGGGGGGAGGCGGGGCCGGCCAGGGAACATCCCCTCTTGCTTGTCCGTCAAAGGCATTGGGTTGAGGGGTTTAAACATTCTATTGTCTTGGTTGCCGTACCCACCAGTCCTATTTCCTGGGGCAAATGTTGTCTGTGAAGGGGGCCGTACGCCCCTTCCTCTCCCACCACTCTGGGGACACTGGGATTTCCAGTGTCCGGGTCTCTTGCAGAAGGCACATACATCTTGGGGTAGCCCATCCCTCCTCCCATATAGCGCACCTCCTTGCACTGTACCTCTTCCTGTCCCTTGGCCCCCTATCATGTTGCTACTATAGCCCTGTGACGGGCCGTTATAATTGTAGTTATACCTGCCTTGGGGCCCTTGATGCAACTGTTGCATCAACACTTTGGTTTTTAAATCCTTCTCTTGTCGTGCCTTTTGTTGTCCCTTCACTCTTTCCCCTCTTTCGTAATACCTAGCCATTTCGAGGAGATCCCGGGGGTTCCTAGTCATCCATGTACTTTCTGCCCTCCTAATGTTCTCCTGAATTGGCCCGTGGAGCCCCTCTACAAAGTTTGTGGCAAAGTACCGTTGGCCCGTTTCAGACCCTATCTCTAGCCCACTGTGCGCTTTGAATGCTGCTTCATAACGCAGAAAGTACTGTGCTACTTCCTCACTTGCACCCTGTATCACAGCGGACAGTTTCTCCACATTCACATCAAATGGGGGTAACACCTTTTCTAGAGCCCTCAGGACTGCCATGCCATGCCCCCTTAGGGGTTCAGGATATTCCTCATGCAGTTTTCTATTTTTGCTCGCATCCATTACATCTTTCCATTTTATTGTTTCATTGTCTTTGGCACGAAAGGGGGTCCATATTTCTTCTGGGACAATGGCTAACAATATGTTATCTACATCCTCTACGGTAAATAACCCTGGTCTGAATAACTTTCCTACTTCTTTGTAGAATCCTGCCGGGTCTATACGGGGGTCGGGGATGGACTTGGTGATATGCATTAATTCAATTCGGGATAAAGGGACATACACATAGGTGCGCATCATGTTACCAGTGGCTGCCTCTATGGTGGGTTGGCACTCTCTCATTGGCATTAATAGTAACTTTTCCGTATTTGTTTGTTCACTCACAGGGGCCTGCGCTGGTGGCGAAACAGAGGATTGATGACTAAGAGCTTTCTCTTTTATTTTTTTATAATCTTTTAATAGTTTCTCTACCTTAGCCATCCTCCATTCTTCCGCCCCTGAATCATCCACTCTTATATTAGATAGCAGTTTCTTATCCGATTCCGTCCTAATCCTATTCCACTGGGACACATATCTAGGCTCCTTTACCTCTTCTATATCATCCACCCTAATAAGAAGATATTTACTTGTATAGGCCAGCCAAGGTCCTCCATCAGACTCACCAGGGTGGACATGGACTGCGAGTGTATGGATGCTATCATACGATTAGCTACGTTTTTGGCCCGCCTGGTCTGCATCTTTGAGTTTAGCCTCTCTTTCCCTCACCTCTCTTTCCCATGCCCTCTTTTCCTTCTCCCATTCAACACCGCCCCTTATGACTTCCGCTATTATGTCGGACATACATCCCCATAACTGAACACTGGACGCAGTCACTGGTAGTAACGCGACAGCGTCCTGATATGCTGAGGGCAGATCCGCAGTACTCTGTCCTCTCAATTTACAGTTACCCTCATGAAAGGTATATAGTTTAGTGGCCATTGTCCTAAATTCCAAAGGTGTCAAACGCCCCAATTGGTCCCGTAGGCTGTCATTGAGGGGTGTGCCATACAGCCCGGTCATAAGGATTTGCAAGTCTCCATCTCTATCCTTTTCTACAGTAGTCGTTCTCCTATGGTCTATCAACCTATCTGGGTCTCCATACTTCATTGGGAATTCCACCCTTTCACCCTCACTGTCTGCCGGTGGAGCTGTAGCTCCTGGAAACAATAATTCAGTCGTTGTTTGTTCTGCTTCTAGCCCTATCACATCTTCATATCGAGGCACCGGCACGGCAGGATACATACCCCCACTGTTCTTAATCATCATATGTCTATCCAACTGATCTAGCCTCTCACCCTTCTCTTTTATCTCTAGATCATGTAATTTTTGATTTACCGTTCTCTTCTGCTCCTTTGCTTTTTGTTTATTCTGAGCATTGCGCCTGCGCATTGCTTCTACCCTCCATAGTCGTATAGCCTCAAACTGTGCGGGTCTAACCTGTCTTTTTACTAACTCTATTTCTATTTTGGATATGCGGTCTATGTCAAAGGACCCGGTATCTGGCCAATTATGTTCAATCGAATCTTTTGTATATTCAGACCACTCCCTTAAAAACAATGTCGAGTTCAATCCATGTTTAATCAACATATCAAATGCAGGGGTTCCTTCAAGGGGGGCATAGTGTCTCTTGCCTATACCTCCCTTGTGGGAAGCCGTTTGACCCATCTTGGCGGTATACCGCAATTGCCTAAAACACTCACCTTTCCCAAATATGCACCTATTGGCTAACAATAATAATACATCCTCCTGGCGTATCTAACATATCATATCATCATTTCAACATTACTTCTTCATAGACGGACTTACCACCGTCCTCTTCACAAACCCTGAATCATTATTTCCTTATTCCATCATGCATCCGTCCATACCACTTATCTTAAGGGTCCCGCCAGAGTGTTCCGGACCCGAAGGGCGACAGCCTGTTCCACCGCCGACGGAGCCGGAAAAACAAGGATGACGCGTTGGTTGCAATCAAAGGTGCAGATTCAGTTGTTGGGGCCCCGTGATCAATTCCTTCTCCGGTTCCGCCGCGGCGTTCCTCACCCAGTGACGGACTGTCGCTCCTTCACGTCCCACTTCTGACACCAAAATTGTGGGTGCGATTTCTCGCCGTCACCATAATCAGTACAAAAGGGACCCTATAAAAACTCAAACAGAAAAGAGTTGAGTAAACATTGCTTTATTAACACACAAGCATTCGCGAATGGGCCACAAGTTCAACCGTCTCGCAAAGCAAGTCGTCAAAGTGCCGCCCTTTCCCCTGCACATCGTGGTCCTTTTATACTCATCTGTTTTACATTGTCATACATTGCTGCACATAGATTATGTCCACCACAAGGCGGTTCCTCCCAGTCATGACTTTGCATCAACGGTCAACAGTTCAACATCTGCTATTGTGGTTTCCTGTTATCTGTTATTCGCTCTCTCTCGTGCCCCTCTGTGTCCTTATCTCTGTGCACGAGGCTGTGCTTACTCATTCCTTCCCCACCCGTAATCTGCAGATAGTTTTAGCAGGCTCAGCATGCTTCGACATATAGTGACCAAACACAATTCTTCTGTTAAAAACAAGTTCTTGCCAGGTCAGCAGGTCTTAAATGCCGCTGTATAAAGAGAATGCCTCTTCTTTTAACAAAAGGTACATTCTTTTAACACATATGGTGATTAGTACAAACTCCAAGTGTGAGCACAACATTACATATGTATGCGTACCTTCAATCTCTGCCCCTTTTTTTGCCTCTGTGAGCTTCAAAGACATTCCCTGATATTCGGTTATGGGTAGGGGGCAGGTGTGCAGTGACCGGGCCTTCCAATCTCATGAGAAAATCTCTTTTTGGGATAATCACAGCTTTTTGACATGCACATAAACCTGGTATTTTTGAATGTTGCAATTCCTTTACACATTGGCCTGCTTTCATATCTTGCATCATGCCATCAATGTACAACTTCAATTATAATACACATTTGAATGGCTCAGGCCAGGTAGTTTCCTCTATAAACATTTCCTTTCAACCCAAACTACAAAATGTATTAATTTTTATGGCAGCTATCTCTTTGGGAAAAATGCATTTCAGGGTATCAATAGCCTGTAATGGAAGGTAGGCCTCATTTCGTTTCAGCCTTGTCATTCGAACACATGACCGGCTTAATTGTAGTCTTCCTGTTTCTGACAACACTGTTGGTGTATTTGGCAGTGCTGACATTTCCATGCTGGCCTTTCGGTCTGCCAGCCAACAGTGTACTTTCAAATTACAAGAAAGTATTTCTGCATTTTTAGGCCCCACTCAGCCAGACGGAGTTTCCTTTTGTCTGTGGGGCTGCATTTAAACCCCACATACCTCTGCCCTAACACCAACAGCTCAGTCATCCATCCCAAGCCACACCCTCTTGAGACACCTGCTCCACTGCAGTGACACACATTATGTGCCCTTCATCTTCTTTGCCCTGTTTCACACTGTTTAGTGGAGTGGATATGGGAGACCAGCAGCCTGGGAGAATCTCTTTTGTGGGCTGGGGGATACTGAGATGGATTTTGTTGATTCCCCGTGCTCTACACGAAACCCCTGAGTGAGGGCCTGTTCAACCCTCTCCAAAGTCCCTTAGAGGATGGAGAAGCCATGTGCCATTCCCACAATGACTTCTTGAAAACAGTGTCATTGCGGCGGACTCCTGCCACCAATAACTGCCTGGAACTTTGGTGGCCCAACTTCCTCAACCAGCAGGCCAGGATATTGACCTCAATAGTGGCCTGGCATTGGCTCCTGCTCCTCCTGTGCATTCAGATGTTGTTCCTTGGCACATGCCTGCTGAAGGAGAGAGGTCACCATTTGCCCCTTGGTCCTTTTCCCTAGGCCTTACAGTTGCATTTGAGGTGCAATCAAGGGAGCTATCCCATTGTACAGCATCCTCAGGATCATTGTCATCCTGGACTGGTAGAATCAGTGTACTGATCAGGATGGTGATGATTGTGCAGGGCCTGTCCCCCAACTAAACAAGACCCCTGTGTCATCTACAGCTGGTCCCGTATTCACCACCCAGCCCACAGTCACAGCCTCCCTAACAGCAGAAGGTTGCGGAACTCATCACCCTAGCCAGTGGGGATCGATAGAATTGAGGTGTAACAAAAGGGTTTGGTGAGGGCAGGATCCCCTTGCAGGTGGCTTTGTAGAGGGTATTTGACTATATCAGGCCTCTGGCCACCTCCGGCAGCATCGGGCACAGGGGCCAAGCGGGAGGCACTTGTGGTGGTGGTTGTGCTGGCAATGGTGGTGGTGCTGCTAGTGTCAGAACTGCCGGTGGTGGCAGAAGTGGCTGTTGTAGGATGCTCAAAGCAGGAGTGGGGCTTCTGTTGGCAGTTCAGTGCAGTTCTGGTCTTCATAATGGCTGACGTGGCAGGGCTCGGGTGCCTGCAAGTAGTGGTGCTGGCATGTACATCATCGCCTGCAACTGGATTGTCCAGCTTTTGGCAATGCAAATGTCATACAGTTACTATCTGAGCACTGATGGTCAGTGTGTGCAATGGCACTCATGACCTTCAGAGACCACTCAGTAAGTCCTGCCAATGGGATTTCAGGCCCTTCATACTTGGTTTCAGGGCCCTGGATTGGGGTATTATGCAGTGTCATGCAACTTCTTTTGGAATGTGTAGTGAGTGGCACATTAGTCTCCTCATGAGTGTTGAATACTGTGGTTACAACAGTCCCAATGAAGTTATGGGTATCTATTAGCTGCACAGGCCCATTTACTTAGAAGTTCTGGCACAAAGCCCACCCCACCCCGTGCCCACTCCCACCACTTGCACACTAACCTCATCCAGCACCCACTCTCCCGCCCCCTCACATTCACCCCAAATGTCCCTCTGTCAGCTAACCCCACCTTGGGGGCCACCAACCACTTAGTGAGGACTCATGAAGGTATTCCAGGAATGTGCACTTGAAAAGAATCGTGACAGTGTGCCGGGTATTGCACTCGTATGGGCTGGGAGGGGGGCAAATGCATCGCGCTTAAACTGCACCTTAGGAAACTCACTCTGATCAACCAAGAGGAGGACATTCAGGCATTCCGGCTCCTTCCCTCATAGTCAGCACTGCATGTAATTCTAAAGCATGTGAGAGGGAGCCATGCCGCCGCATGAAATCCTGAAATGGGGACTTTGAACGAACTATAAGGAACTAGGAATGGCAATTTATCACTTGAAGATCCTCTCAGAGGGTGAGCATTATGTATTCATTTAGCACTTAGATCGTCTGTGAAACGTAGCACTGCTCCTTGTACATTGATGGAACCCAGGAAGTAGACATTGTTGTTTGTACAGCTGACCCATTTTCTTCTCTCGCACACTGCACCGTGGCAAAACTTAACGGAAGGCACAGGTTAATTCCACACACCCTGCACTCACATACAACACAAATACTATTTCACAACCCCTTTGCCATAAGAATGAAGCTACCTTTAACGACAAAAATTCGAACTGTAGCTTCCCACGTAACTCTCTATCTCCTTAAACACAATCCCCCACTTTAATCCATAGTATAGCACAGCTGCGCCCATACACACACCATTCAGACATGGGTGAATAGCAGGGTCTTGGCCACCCTCACATAACTTTAATGGCTGAAATACATACACTCATAATAGCACCTCCTAATTCTCTCAAATTTTGATGAAAGGTGCTACACAAATGACAAAACGAATTAATGAAGTAAAACTAAAAGGCAATGAGAGCCAACTGGAATCATGTAATACACTGAAAGCAGAACGGTTAGAGGTCATATAGCAACGAATAGTAACTGAAGTAAGTGCGTGGCATGCAGGCCCTATCCCCATGCTACCTGCCCAACCTTTCCCATCCAAAGTGATCTGCTGCACTGAGCATTTTGCATATCAATGTGCAGCGCATGGTCAGCTGATAACGTCTTTGCCAAGTGTGGGTGTGTGTGAGCTGATTTACTCTTTGCAGAGTGGGACTTGTAGTCTTACTCTCCAAAGTCAATGCCATGCTTATGTTTATTATTATTATCCCTCTCCAGCACTATCTCAAAAGTCGTCAGGCCTAGTACGATAGTTGCCTGTTTTGTTCCTCTCCTCCCTTTCTGCCCCCCTCTCCCTCACCTTTTGTTTTCCTCCGGCTCTACCAGAAATGTTGTTGGGTCTAGTACGGTAGTCGCCTGTCTGTTTCCATTTCCTTCCCACTCTCCCGCTCCCTTTCTTATCTATGTCTTAGCTCTTGCACTATCTGAAATGTTGTCAGGTCGAGTATGATAGTTAATTTCACATCCTCACTGTTCATGTCCTGTAAAAATGTCATTGGGCCTCATTACAACCTTGGTGCTAAGTGCACCAACTTTACCACCATGGTGTAAACTCTGTTTACACCATGGTGGATGGCGGATTTACCGCCCCATTCCAAGGTGAGTGGGGCGGTAAATCCCCATTTCCCATTTTCCCTTCCCCATTCCCATTTTTGCCCCATAGGGTATAATGGGAGTGGGGAAGGCGCTAATTACCCCGGCGTAATTAGCACCATGGCAGGTTAGCGCCATGGATTTTAACGCCTGCTAAAAGCAGGCGTTAAAATCAGAATCAGGCGTTAAGGGTTAACGGTGGCGTTAACCCTTAACGCCTGAGTTGTAATGAGGCCCATTGTATTTTCCCTTGTTCACTCCATTGCCTTGAAGCGCTTTGAAACCCATTGTGTATAGGCGCTATATAAATAAACGATCATATGATATCATATATAACAGAATACAATGGGTCTGCATGAATCACAGGGTTAGGAGCGACATATGGCTCCTCCTGTGCCATTGGGCTCTCAGGGGTGCACTGCTAAAAGGTTGAACCTGCTACTATAGATCGCGCCATCTCCGTTTACCATCGTCTAGACTGCAGGGGTGGCTTGACACAGATTGACAGCTAATTAATGGCTGCCACCAGTCTTGCTTTTTTAACGCGCCCATGGTTACGGTCAATACTGCCTGTAGTATTATTACTGCTTGCAGTGCTGCCGAACTGCATACACATTTTCATTTAATCTGCTTTCATATATGACAACATTACCCATTCAATTTGGGCGATGCTAGTCCAGTCCAGGTTTTAACTTTGCATTCTGCGACTTGTAGCCCTGGACTTATAACGGGGCAAATCCAGGACTACAAGTATCAGAATGCAAAGTTAAAACCAGGAATGGACTAGCATCTCCTGAATAGAATGGAGCATGCCAGCATGTATTTGCTACTGTCTTTATTTCGCTGCCAGGGGCTTTTCCATAATGTGACTGTGTGCTCATTAAAATAATTCAGGCGGTAACGGTACTTGTGCATGAAGTCTTTTGAAATAAAAATCCACCTTTGCATTATGGGCTCCTAGTGGAGCCTAGAGATGGGAAATAAATATGTGAACTATTAAAGCACACTGGTAGGCGGAATAATGTGCCGAGCTACTGTTCTATCATCTTTTCCAACATCTCCAAGTGATGTTAACCCTTGCATTCATTATTTATTTATCTTTACCTATTTATTATTATTTATCTGTTTTTCCTCTGCTCCGCACTTTCCACTTCTTCCCCTTCCATGCGCTTTTCCCCTCCCCCCTTTCCCATGCACTTTCGCGTTCTCAATGTCACTGGGCCTAGTATGATTGTTGTTTTGATCTCCTTTGTTCCCCTCCCTTGCCTTGTCGTGCTCTGAAACACTTGTGTACGAGAGTGATATAAATAAAATATCAATTCAATGCCCTTAAAAATAAAGGGGCTCATCACCAGCAGGCGGCGCAGAAAAGATGGCTTCCTTGTGACCGCGTTCCATTAGGCATGGATGTCATGCCCAGTCATACAGTGGAGACGACCAGGGCAGTTTCTAGCCAACTTGGTGGCCAGGGCGAAAAACTAAAATACCCCTCCCCACCGCCCCGCCCGGCACACATCACTCCCAAACTACACCTCTGTGTCGTGAAATAAAACCCCTCACAATCAATAAATAATTGCTATATGATTGAAGCTGGTTTCATTACATTGTAATTCAAGTACTTTACAGAAGAAATCTAATGTGAAAACACAGCTGTTGCTGCTCAAGTAAGTGGTTTTTCTGTCATCTGCTCTTAGAGAAGGCCTTGCCTGAATGCAGTTTCAACTGTTCGTACTGGCACACTGTGGTGAGATCAGCCTGCCGGGGTCTGACGGCCCACTCAACACTGGCTCTTTGTTGCAGGTGTTCTGTTCGTACCACCTACGTTAGGTGATAACACAGCTTCTGTATAAAAAAAATAAGGTTCAGTAAAATATATACTTAGGAATAATATCACTTTGTACTCAGACAGTTCTATTCAAAGAATGGGAAATATGTACATAATATGAGGTACCACACAATTCTCTGTGAGGATCCCCGCACCTAGGCAACCTGTAATGGGAAGGTTTTTTGTCTTTTACAGCCCATACAAATGTTCAATAGCCCTCTAAATTCTTTTTAAAGGTTCTACCACCCCAAAGTACCTGAGAGGCCACAGAGGAACAGGATCCAATACCAATCTGGGACCCCTGAATGATTCCTGAGGCTAGACAATGCTCTTCCTCGTCACAGTACCTTTGTTGCCTTGGCAAGCAAAGTGGCAGAGTTTCTCAGTTTCACTGGAGGATTCCCCTTTAGGTTGGACCCCCCTTGGAAGAAGGAGTGACTGGGATGCTGAGTCCAAGAAGAAAAATGGAACCAAAGTTTTTCTGAAGTGCAGCAGTTTTGTTCTTTGTGGTGCTCTCCATTGATCAACAATTTCTCTGACTGTAGGAGGCCTGGGAAGATGACACTTGCTGTGGGCTTCTCAAAGGCTTAGCAGCACGGACCTCTGGATGGTTACTGGTTTCCTAGACTCGACCACTGGAGTGGTCCACTGACCCTCACCAGGTCTGAACCTCGGACATCTTTGTTGGGTTCTAGTGGCAGGAAATCCATCGGCAGACCTACCTTTGCACTCAGCGACCGTGGACCTTCTTTGGCAAGAAAAAATGGTCAGTGAAGATGGCAAGGATGTCCCTTAAAGTATTCTTCAGCAGTCTGGAACTTTCACAGCTCCAGGTATCAAGCAGCACTGTGCCAGTGTATTACCTCTTCTGGGTGCTACACTGCAATAGGTTTTCAGCGGTCACAAACGCTTCTCCCAACCCTGGGTGACACCAATGGACTTCTTTGACTCCAGATGTCTGGGCACTCCTCTTTTGGACTCACAAAGACCCCTTCTCTGGATGGCAGGCACGCAGGACTGGCTTCCAAGGTACCTATGTCGAAGAGCAGTGTGTTGCACAATGGTCTCTCATAGCTTGGGGTGAGGTTTCCTATCCAGGTCCTCTCTTGGATCAGTCCTTGGAGTGGCACAGCAGCGTTTGGATTTCAGTGAAGAGTAGCAGCCGCAATCTTCCTCCTCTAGCTGGTCTCCAAGTATCAGCTTCGGTTTCGACTTCAATTTCTGAACAAATTGGGGAGTACAGGGACCCTAGTTATACACAGTTGTTCCCAAATTCACTCAGGCTGAGTCAGGCTCAGTCAACCAATCACACAGAAGGGCATTCACACCATTCACTCGACCCAGACACTCATAACAAAGACTGTGGAATGGGGTAAGCACCCAGCCTTTCAGCACACTATACTGCATTCATACCAGTTTTAGTCAGGGCTGTCTCAGGCATTGTATCACACACAGAAACCAGACACCCACAAAACAGAATGTGAGTTGAGTACCAACTCAATTCACACAGGTCCCACCCCAAGGGTATACCCAAAACACACAGCCCCTGGCAAGTCTCCAGTCAGTCTCACAGGAGGCAGCCCATGAAGCCATTTATGGTATTTCCACCTAACAGCCAATCAACACTAAGGGACAGAGTCAGTGCTTCACAGGACTTTGGGAAATGAGGCAAAAGGCAATAGAAACCAAGAGGACGCTGTTTAGGAGCAGATGTATAGCTCTGCAGGAGATCCCACCCCACCTACCTCCACTGTATTGGAGACATGAGACCATGCCTTGCCTGACACAAGCTATCGTACCAATACCACAGCAAGTATTTGGAAGGAGACACCCATTGAGACAACCCTATCGAATGTACCACCAAAGTGATGACAACCTGCAGGAAGAACTCCCTGAAGGAATATGAGAAAGTGCTAAGGAAATTAACTGATGACGTTGTATGATAGTGTGCACGACATTCTGAGATACTGAATGAAAATGATGTATAGATCCTAGAGGATAAATGATGAAGTAAAGAATCAAGTGGATTATCAAAGTGAAAAAGAAGATTGCACAATAATAAATTGCTGCAGAAAACTGAGGTTCAATGAATCTAGAGACGCTGAAACGCAAGGTAGATCAAGTTATCGCATACGCTAGCTATGAGTAGTGAATCGAATGCAAGCATAGCTGCCATTGTAACTGCTGCTGGACACTGGTATCATGAAATAATAAGCCAAAAAACCATGAAAGGAGAATGATAAGCTGTGTCGCAGCAGAATAGGTAGGCTATTGCAGCTCTGTAGCGATGCTGTTTGGCCTGAAGTCAAGATCCTAGAAATCGAGATCTGCTATCTACTCTCTAGGGAATGAGTGTGCGGAGGATGAATTCTCTCACGTTAAGGTGCAAGAAAGAACACAAAGGATGGCAAGTTGTAATTCATTTAAAGCATTTAAAAGCTACAGAACTGACCAAATCATGGTCTCTTGTCTTGTGAGCCAAAGATGGAAATAGAGCTTGAACTTGGAGTTCCAGACACAATAGTGAGTGCCCTCAATCCCCGTGCATTCCCAAGACGAGAATACTCTGCAAGGCCAAGTAAAAAGACAATTTCATGGCAGCGGGCCTAGGTTATGAGAGATGTTGGGCTAATGGATGGTGAGGTAGCTTCATGTCCTATCTCCAAGCACATGGGTTTTTGTTTATATGCTGCTAAATGACCCGAATGTTCCGGACATGGCACACGCAGGCCAACCAATTATATAAGTCCCTATTACGAAGGACCTTATAGCTTGGAAGACCAATGAAAACATGATGTAATAGGTGTTTCTGAAATCACATGTTTGAAGAAGTAGGCGTAAGTTGTCCAACTGCTAATGTACAGCCAACCAATCTTAGCTCCTAAATGATTGTATATCTAAATGTTTCCCTTAACCAATCCCAACCCTTGATAGGTTTTTCACAATTGTCATGTAGTATGACGCCACTCTGACATATAATGGAGTATATGAATTGTAATTTTTGTGGAAATCATTGAGAGACTGAGCATACGTCCGTTGATGTTCGTTGTAACCTCCTTGTTTTAGATAATTGTTAATAAAACAGTAACTTGCCATCTTCTTGAGTTTGTCCGGTTATTTGGACTCAGAATTATTCTGTGTAATCCCATCCATTACAAATGCACGTTCCAAAGGGCCACAGGTTCAACAGAGTGGCCATCTTACATTCCTTCAGGAATCAATTCCTACGACAGGGGCTGTGTGTCCCAAAAATGGAGGACACTCAGAGCCACTGCCAAGTCAACATTTAGCTGTCACTAGCCCATATCCTGATCTGTGGGCAACACACAGGTGCCCAAAAACACACATAAGGGGTACAAGGGTGTACGCCCACTGATGGCTGCCATAAGGGTATCCCAGGGGTGTTGTTCACCAAAAGGAAAACAGGAAGAGCTGCACTGCCAGAGGCCTAGGCTGGACCTCAGTGGTAGAAAACATAAAGAAAACACACACAGAGAAGTGGTAGGACTAGGAGGCGCTGTCCCTCCAAAAGGCATTTCCAGCATCACATTCTCCCCAGCCCCAGACTGAGGTTAGGCCAAGTGATCTCCCACGAGATTGTAACCCTCATCAGATGGTCAACATACCTTCTGGAAAGGCCATTTGCATTGTCATGACTCTTCCCTGACCTATGTTCAATGGTGAAGTTTAGCCCTTGCAGGCTAAAGGCACACCTGAGCATTATGGGGTTTTCACCCTTCATCTGTATAAGCCACTTTAAGGGCTTATGGTCAGTTTGGTCCTTAAAGCCAGACCCTGTAAGGTAAGGTCTAACATGGCTAAGTGCCCAAAATATGCTAAAACACTCCTTTTCAACAGTGGCCCGCCTAAGTTCCCTACCCTTGAGTTGCCTACGGATGAAAATGATGGGGTGTTCTCTCCCTTCTAACTGAAACAAGACTGCTCCAATTCAGTGGCACAGGCTTCGGTTTGCTCAATAACGGGTTTGCTGTAGTTGGGAGCACACAAGACAGGTGCCCTGCAAAGACTTCCCTTCAAGCCATCAAAGGCCCTTTGACAGTCTTCACTCCAATGAACCTTCTTAGGATGTTTGGGTAATGTCAGAGCTGTCAGAGGGGAAGATATGGTGCCATAGTCTGCCATGAAAGTTCTGGAGTAACCAGTGAGGCCCAAAAAAGCTCTCACCTGGATTTGAGTAGAGGGAGCCTCCCAGTCCTGCACAGCTTGTACTTTACTAAGGAGAGGTTGGATTCAACCCCCTGCTATCTCATGACCAATGTGGGTAGCCTCCCCCTGTGCTGTCTGGCACTTGGCTGCCTTGATAGTGAAGTGGGCCCTTTTCATGGCCTACAACACCTTATCCAAGTGTCTCAAATGCTCTTCTCAGGCAGAAATGTAGACAGCAATGTCGTCCAGGTGGGCCACACAAAGGGCCCCCAGTCCACTCAGAGCATAATTGCCTAACCGTTGGAAGGTGTCAGGGGCCTTGTTTAATCCAAAAGGCATAACCCTAAACTGGTAAAGCTTCTCTGGTGTTGAGAAACCCGTTTTTGGTCAGGCATAGCTAGTTGCCAATAGCCTGTGAGGTCAAAGGTGCTCACAAACGTGACAGCACCTATCTTTTTCACAAGCTCCTCAACCTTGGGCAATGGGTGTGAACCAGTTTTGTTGGCTGCATTGCTCCTCTGTCATTCACACAGAACATCCAATCCTTGGTACCTACCTGGGAACTTGCCCTGGTGATGAGGACCACAGAACTGGACCATTGGCTGGTTAAGGGTTCAATGCCACTCAAGTGCAACATCTTGGTGACCTTTACATGGATGTGGTTCTTAACAGTATCTGACATCCTGTAGCATCTGCTTTTGAAAGGTTCACTGTCACCAATGCCAATATCATGCCTACACCATGGGGTGAGGCCTGGTGTCAGTGAAAACAGAGGGCCATACTGCTCGAGTAAAACCCTGCAGGTCCTCTGCTGCCAGATCTGGAGAGAGTTGCACTCCCTCCACTGAGCCATCCTGAGGGTTGCTCTGCAGGAAATCGAGAAGGGGCTCACTCTTATCCTCTTCTTGCTGTGAAGCTAGCAAGAGGCATGAGACTTCGCCTCTCCTGTGGAAACGCTTGCGTCTGTTGACATGGAAGACCTGAGGGGCTACTCCAGGAACACCCATGTCCACCAGATAGTTGACCTCACCCATCCTGGAGATTATCCTAAAGGGTCCAGTCCACTTATCTGCCAAGGCTTGAGGCTTGGTAGGCTCCATCACAAGTATCTCCTGACCCAGAGTTCAATCCACCTGTGAGGCCCTAAATTCATTCCCGTACTTGTTCAATTCCTGGCCTGCCTTAGGATTTGCTGCTGCCTGGCCCCTCATCTGTGCCATACCCCTTCTGAGGGCTACCACATAGCCCCCCACTTGCTTGGCAGGACCTGGAGAGGTGGCTCCCAAACCTTTGCATACTAAGGCAAGGGGGCATCTCACTAATTGTCCAAAGAGGAGCTCAAAGTGGCTGAACCCAACACCCTATTCAGGTACCTCTCTATAGGTAAACAGCCAGCCTGGCAGGAGGAGATCCAATTTCCTCCTTAGGGGCTCTTCCAAAGCAACCCCATGACTGTGAGAGGTTTGTTAAATCTCTCAACCAGCACATTGGTCTTAAGATGGTAGGGGGTGGAGAATGTCTACGTTACATCACATTATTTCCACATAGCTTGCATGTAATTAGACATGAGGTTGGTTCCTCTGTCAGGAATCACTGCTTTAGGAAAGCCAACTCTGGTATAAAAATGGCCAGGAGAGCCCTGGCAAGCACCTTGAATTATTGTCCAAAGGGGTATAGCCTCACAATACCTGGTAGCATGATCTGACAGTATAATGATGCACCTGTGTCCACCTGATGTTGGAGGGTCTAGGGGACCAACAATGTCGATGCCCACCCTCTCAAATGGTGTGCCAACCACTGGCAAAGGCTCCATTGGGCAATGGCACTGCCTCCAGTCTTGCCAGACAACTGACAAGTGTGACAGGTCTTGCAGTGAGCTTCCACTTCTATTCTCATCCTGGGCCAATAAAAGTGGGCTGCAAGCCTTTGCTTAGTCTTCTTAGTGCCAAGATAACCAGCTAAGGGCACCTCATGTGCCAACTGCAAAAGGAAGGGCTTGTATACCTGGGGTACAACCAACCTCTTGTTTGCACTAGGTTCAGGCTGAGTGGGCTTGCTTTAAAGGAGGTCAGCCTCCCAACACATCTTAAAAGTCCTAGGCACTTCACCTTGTGCCTGGGCTTGGACCTGTTTTCTTAGACCATCAAAAGAGTGGCACTCTCTCTGACCCTTACAGACATCCCCCCTATATGACCCCCCCTCATCTAGCAAGCACTGGAGATCTGGGCGATCCTCTGGGGTGAGAACCTCTCCCAGAGGAGGGCCCTCCGCCTCGTCTCCCTCAGGAGTTGAGTCTATGGTCATCACTGGGCCTATTCCTTCAGGAGCTGAGACCGCAGTGGGTGCTGCTGAAACAGCTGAGAGAGAAGGAGCTCCCTTCATAGAGGCGGTCTTCCTACTCTTTCTTTTAGCCTTGGGTTTCCCCTTTGGCAGACCCTGTGTGACCTGTGATCTAGTAATTGCAGCAGCAGTCACGGGTAACCCATCAGAAATTAACCCCATCTCTACTAAGTCATTCCCCAACAAGATGTTGGCAGACACATTGCCCTGAACCAGAACAGGAAGATTTTCTGTCTTGTCATCACTCTGAATGGTGACTAGGGCTACAGGAGAAAGGTTGGTAGCCCACCAGCTAACCTGGTGGTTCTTAGAGGAGCACCTGAATAGTCCTCTGGCATGAGCAGGGTCCTGTCCACAACTGTCATGCTAGCCCCAGTGTTAGAATGGATTTCTAAACTCTAGCCTGCTGAACAGAGTTTAGGAGGCCACCCTAGTTTAGTGAGAGCGCAGAACCTTCTGGACAAGGCAGACCAATCACGGTAGCTTGGCAGGTGGTCAAGACTAAGTCTCAGGAGGGGTGAGAGTAATCAGAAGCCCACAATGAGCACACACAATAAAGATACCACAGAATACTCTTAAACAGGTATACATCAAAAATACATATAAATTTATTTTAGGCCCAATAAAACAACATGAATAACCAAACCAATAATGCAACAGCTACCACACAAGCAAATCACTATTTAACAAATATACAACTACTGTAGCCTAATGCGGTAAAATGTAGAAAACATCCACAACCTGTAACAGAAGGAGGGTTAACACAATGTAAGCAGCTAGGCAGTCTTCAGGATGGAAGCCCTAACTTATTCAGTCCAGCCTTACGAAGTGGGGATCCTTGAGCTCAATGTACAGCAGTGCGTAAAAGCACACAGTTGTGCATAAGGCGTAGACAGTACCTTTTTAAGATGCTGGGACAGTTAGGTAAGGGTCCTGAAAGGAGTAGAAGGAGTTACAATCGCCAGGGGAAGGGTCTCCCCTCGTGGACAGAGCAGTTTCTAACTTTCGGAACAGGCCAGGGAGCACAGGCTATCCCAGCCAAAGAGAAGATCCCTCGGAACCCTGGTGTGTAAAATGAAATGGATGTGCCAGGGCCCACCGGTAAGTTATGCAAGTACTCACCTCCCTTTGCTTCAATCCAGACCAAACTATGCCAGTTTAGTCAAGGTCGTGTGAGGTCTCAAATTATGCCTTTGCTCTCTGAAACAGCTTTCAGGTGCTGCGGGACAGGACAGTAGTCCATGACAGGACAGTACCACAACCCCGCCCACAAAGGGAGGAAGAAGAAAATTCCAGTGCAGCAGTACTCAGGTCACAGCAGAGAAGGCAGGAAAGTCACCCACAGTGACCACCACCACAATGCAGTGACGCAGGGACTGCAAAGCCTTGCAGTGTGACACACTCTCCTAAATCGTGACCCAGAGGATCTAGGCCTTTGAAATTTGGCGGGAGAGTGTCAAGAACCAAAAGCTAGGGATTCCCAAAGGTTCAAGCCTCAACTTGAAATGGCGATGCTCCTATGCGACATCCCAAGACAGAGTTGGTCAGTTCACTGGATGGCTCAGGAACACTTCTGAAAAAGGTTCTTTTGGTGGTAAATCAGGAGACATCGAGAGTAGTTGTTCCCACTAATCAAATGGGTTAAAGCGCCCTCACAGGCCTTCTAAGTTGGAGAACGAAACAGGGGTCAAGAGGGACCACAGTAGATACACCTGGCATTGATGCAGGGCCCCTTCTCTTTTACAAAGTTAGATGCGTGATAAAATCTGTACAACCAATAGATGATCTGCCCTGTTGCATGCACCCCATCCATGGTCCAATCATGGTCCACGATGGTCCTCATGTATTCATGCATACCAGACAGCCTGGCACCAGTAGTGTTGATTGGGACCAGACAGTCGCAGCCCTCTTCTTGGACACAAGCACGTGACATGCAGGAGCTTGCGAAAGATGCAGTTCTTGCGGGAGGCTGCATGCCCAAATAAGGAAGTCCCGGGTCAGCTCGACCTGGGGGAATGTAAAGGGACAAAATGGCTAAAGGATAGAACAAAAGACTTTGTGGCACAGCCATTTTCGGCACTGGCCACAGTCATGAGCGAACTGCGGTAAATGCGGTATGGTTCGATAAAAGTAGTAAAAATACCAGAAAATTAAACTGCTGCCACCAGTTTGTCCTAAGCACACTTGTATAATGACCAAAAATTCCTCAGAAGGTGTCTAGGGCCATAAAACAAAAGGACCCCAGTGCACTGTACAGTAATGTACTTTGCGCACATGATAAAAAGTTACCAAGAAATGGCAACAAAGTAAAATACTAAGGTAAACATAGTCTCCCAGTGCAGACAGACTGAAGGAAGTGTCAGTTTCCCCATCACAAATGAGCAAAAGCCCAGGGGAGTGCAGCTGAACACTGTGCTCCACTGGAAAAAGTCAGGTCATGATAGCCGAACAAAAATAAAATGTTTGGGCGGTCCATAATATGGAGGAAAAATTGCATTCAGAGAAATCTTTCCAAACACTCTCCACCCCTCAGACCAAGGGCAGGGGGAACTAATCCACCCCTGTATGGGCCTCATGTTCAAGTCGGTTAGACATTCTGGACAACCCATCAGCATTGCTATGTTGGAAACCTGGCCTGTGCTCAATGGTGAAGTAAAAGCCTTGAAGGCAATTGGACCACCTGAGCAACTTTGGATTCTTTCCCTTCATGGCCTTCAGCCACTTTAAGGGCATATGGTCAGTTTGCGCAGTGAAGTGGGATCCATAGAGGTAGGACCCCAGCTTCCATAGGGCCCACATGACAGAGAAACATTCTTTCTCCACTGTGGACCACCTGAGCTCTCGGTCCGCAAGCTGACGCCTAATGAATCCACTTGGGTGTTTCTTGCCTTTCCCATCTAACTGTGATAGAACTGCCCCTATCCCAGTTTCAGAGGCATCTATCTGCACAATAAAAACTTTCTTGTAATCAGGGGCCCTGAGAACAGGGTCCTGGCACAGGGAGTCATTTAAGCCTTGAAAGGCCTTCTCACACCCCTCAGACCAAGAGACATTCTTGGGCTTCTTTGGACTAGTGAGAGCAGTCAGAGGGGCAGCTATTGTTCCATAGTCTGCCATACAATTCCTGTAATACACAGTGATGCCCACAAGGGCTCTCACTTGGGTTTGGGTAGTGGGGGTAGGCCAGTCCTGTACTACTTGTACCTTACTGTGAAGTGGCTGAATACTCCCTCCACCAACCTCATGCCCAAGGTAGACCATTGCGCCATGGCCAATTTGACACTTGATAGCCTTTGTGGTCAGTTGGGCCTCCTGAAGAGCCTGCAACACTATTCCTAGGTGTCTCACATGCTCTTCCCAGGTTGAACCGAAAACTGCAATATCATTCAAATATGCCAAGCAGAATCCGTCCAATCAATTTAGAACATGATTAACTTGCCTATGAAAAGTGGCAGGTGCATTTTTCTGCCCAAATGGCATTACCCTGAACTGGCAAAGCCCTTCTGGAGTTGAGAATGCTGTCTTTGCATTGGCATGTTCTGCAAGGGCATTTTGACAATATCCTGTAGTGAGGTCAAAAGTGCTAAGGTACTTGGAAGCACCCAGCGTATCCACCAACTCATCAGTTCTTGGCAGAGGGTGAGCATCTGTCCTGGTGACAGTATTCAGAGCCCTGTAATCCACACAGAATCTCAACTCAGAGGTACGTGCCTTTGCCACCAGAACCGCAGGACTGTAACCTGCACTACTAGAGGGCTCATCACCCCTAGATCCAACATCTTATTGACCTCAGACTTGATGTAGGATCTCACTTTATCTGACATTCTATAACCCCTACCTTAGTTAGGTACACTATCTCCAGTGTCAATATCATGTTTGGACCAAGGTGTCAAACCTGGAGTAAGTGAAAACAACGGGGAGAACAGCCTCAGCAAAGTTCTTACTTCCTCTTGTTGCTTAGGAGTCAACTGAGGGGCCAACTTCACACCCTGAATGGAGCCATATGAAGGGCTACAATGGAATAAGCCAGGAAGAGGTTCTGATTCGTCCCCTTCCCTGTCTGATGCCAAACATAGTGCAGCAATTTCAACTCTGGGGATGAAATCTTTCAGTCTTTTTATGTGGAACACTTTTGGGGCTTGATCAGGCCTCCCAAAGTCCACTAAATAGTTTGCCTCACCTAGTTGTTCCACAACTCTGTAACCGCCTGACCATTTATCCCAGAGCACTATACGCCCGATAGGGTTCATGATGAGGACTTCTTGGCCTGGGGTAAAGTGAACAAGAGAAGCTTTCTGGTCATACCAATGTTTGACCAATGCTTGACCAGCCTCCAGTTTGTCACTGGCATAAGCCATCAGAAGGACCATTCTCTTCCTTAAACTCATCACATAGTCAACTACATTGGTAGTGATAGAAGGAGTAGGGAGCCCCCTTCCTTCCTTGACTATGGCCATTGGCCCCCTAACAGAGTGACCAAATATAATCTCAAATGATCTGAGACCAACACCCTCTTGAGGGACCTCTCTGTAGATAAAGAGTAAGCATGGTAACAGGAGATCCCACTTTCTCCTTTGGGGTTGCTCATTCTCTAAAATCTCTCAACTAAGCCAAAACTCCTACAATGGCTTTGTATCTGGACCTCCAACTTGGGCCAGTAGAAATGCATGGATAACCTCTCCTTAGTCGTCTTAATCCCAAGATGACCTGCAAAGGGGACCTCATGGGCCAATTGTAGGAGAAAGGGTTTTACTTGAAGGCGGAACATCAACCTCCTATGGTCTACTTCAGTAGACTCTGTGGGCTCACTATACAGGAGGCCACCTTCCCAATAAATCCTATGCTTCCAAGGAGGTTCACCCTCAAGCTGGGCATAGGCCTGTCTCCTTAGGCCTTCTAAAGATGGGCAGTCAGGGTGGTCATGGGGGTTGGAATTTCAGGCAGAAACTCTTCCTCGTCAGGTTCAGGTGCTTGGCCAAATACCTCCACCTCAGTGGTAGGTAGGTTAGGGGGAATATTTTCTTTCCCTCTTCTGGTTTTCTTGACTGCCTTAGCCTTGCTTTTCCCCTTTGGCTTTGGCTCAGCTTTGGACTTGACCAAGGTAGCCTTTGTTTGTGACCTTGTGCAGGGTCTGTCGGCTGTGTCACCCACAAGACCTAAGTCTCTGGGGGTATTCCCCGGCAGTACTTTCCTTGGGACTTGCCTCTGTACACTCACAGGTTTTAGAGTTAGAGTTACAGGAATTACTGGAAACTTCAGCAAACTGATGGGTATCAAATGAGCTATGGCAAGCTCCTCTGGGTTTACCAAAGTGGAATCCACCACAGTTCTGCTGTTCTCACTTGTCACGGTTTATAACACAGCACAAGCCAGCTAGAGAACTCCTTCCCCGACAATGGGTGTGGCACACAATAAAATGCTTTTATGTTTAATATACTATGGATTCTTTTGAGTAGGCCTCCAACCCGTCTCGCACCCAACCTCCACAAACACCCCGTGCCACAATGGCCTAGGAACCAGGCCGGTGTGTATCACTAAGATATTTATTAATGTATTATTTAAAGGAAAAGGAAAATAATCAATATACAGTAGCCACCAATGCAATGATCTCTACAGATCAATTAGATTAAGATATCCTATTACAATTCACACAGTTCTTTAATGGCAAAACAGGAAAAGAACAATTTTTATAAAGTGACAGCACCAACGGTTGAACACTCCCCCCTGTAACTCTCAACCTCAAACATCAGCTAAACTTGATTCCTTTGAATCAAAGGCAGTGGTAAGGAGTAGAAATAAAGAGATAAAATTAGATTTGGGTTAAAGCCCCCCCACCACAAGATGGGAAGCCAGCAAAGAAAGTGAAAACCTGTATTTGGTGCAAAATGGAAGAATGGGATTTTGATTATTACTCACAACTACTAGCGGACAGAATGAAAGGAAATGTGTATTGCTTACACTTTAGGAGATAGGAACAGTTTAGAGAATACTATTCAGCACACCAGGGCAAAGTAGAAATGAAATGGGAAAATCGGTTTTGGGAGAAAGCAAATGCAAAAGGGAAAAATACAGAGGCACATGGAAATTCGTTTACACTGGGTTTACAATGACAGGCAGCTCAGGGAAGGGGTTTAGCTTACAATAGGAACATCGGTTTTCAAGGACAGAGGCAGATAACAGGTAGACTTCTAGGCAAAAGTGATTGCTCACAATGGAACAACGGTTTGGGTTTTAATAGGACAGATGCAAATTGGATTTTTTTTATTTAAAATGTTTTTGGTTTATATCTTAAACCTTACATTTATAAACATGACGAGAACGCCTCGTCATAGAAAGTGTACATATATACAACTTAGATGCATTTTTCTTCAAGGTGTCGGACTGAATCCATCAGCAGAAATAGCGAGCCAAAAATGGACGATGGCAGTTACCATTCTTCTGTTGTTGCCAGTTAATATTTGGGACCATCGTTCGGACGCTTCGAGTTCATTCGGGGCACTGGAATACTTTCGACTGAAGGTCAAGTGTTGATGATATAGGGCTTGACATTCCATTATAATATGGTATATGGTTTCAATGGTCTCATCGTTTTGACAAAATCTGCACGATCGGCTGAATTCCTTGTTTTGAATCTTTTTCACTAAGATCTTACGCGTGGGTAGAAGGTTCAGCCTCATTCTTAGAAATACAATTTGGCGGTCCGGGAACAGGTTGAGATAATGCGGAAGATGGTTCAAGGCTCTTACTTCGCCGTTGCACTTGAGGTTTAGCTTATGTGGATTTTTGCGGTCTTGAGTCTCTGTCCAATCAAGCCTTGCAAGGTGTTTTTTTGCATTCTGTGGTCTATTTATTTGCGTTTCCATTGAGATATCTTTGTCGCTACATATCTTCATGGCGGCTTACTTCAATCAATTTTATCAACACTGCGTCGTTGGCCTTAAGATCTGTAGTTCTCAAAATATCTAATGCCAGTATATCGTCTTCATTGTTCAATTTTGAAAGAGATCAAGGGCCTCATTACGAGTAGGCTGGTAAAAACGGGCTCATTACCGGCATGCCGGTAAGAGCGGTTCCGTGCTCATATGAACCCGCTAATAGCGGGTGATTACGAGTGCGCGACATGCGCAAACCCCCATGCCGGTAAAGGCAATACCGGCATGCTGCAAAAGGCCCTCCAACCCCCAGATAGCGGCATCGCGGGACCCGCCGATACCGGCACCGCCTTGGAGCAACCCCTAAATACCAGCCCGGTAATACCACCATTCTAATACCAGGTTCGCAAAACCGGACCCGGAAACAACGTCATTGCGCAGGAACTGGAAATGGGCCGGCGGCCATCTTTAAAAACACAATCCATTGCCATCCTCCCTAACCACCAGTCTTTTCATGTTGTGCTGTGTAGGAAAAGCCTGAGGATGTCCAAGGCCACCCGGAAGATGACCCCCTGGCAGCGGAAACAGCGTTTCTCTGACGCAGAGCTCAATATGCTTGCGGACACTCTGGCTGCACATGCAGACATTATGAAAGGCACTGACATGAACCGCGAAGCCCAGATGAGGAGAAAGGAAATCTGGCAGGAGGTTGCCCAGAAGGTGTCGGCTGTGGGGGCCACCCCACGTACTGTGCGTGACTGCCACAAGAGGTGGGACGACCTCCGCTTGAGGGTGAGAAACGTCCTGTCAAGCAACAGGAGGGCAGCCATGGCTACAGGCGGGGGTCCCCACTCACCTGCTAAACTGATGCCCTAGGAGGAGACTGCCAATACATTTATTGATCCAGAGTCAACAGAGGGATTTGGAGAGATGGAGATGGGTGCAGCATCATCCCCAGAAAGAGGTGAGTGACCCTGCACATTCCTGTAGGGGAAACCATGACATAGCACAAGAGACGTGGAAGTGAGACTAGGCAAGGCAATGCATGTCCCTACACCCACATCAACACATCCAAGTCAAGATTGCGGCCCAAACAGTGCCACACAGAAATGCATGCTGAGTGCCAATACCTTAACCAACACACGGGCAACATACCAGGACCATGCCCATGTAACCCAACACACAAACCCCATATCAATGGCATGCCACCTGCCATGCATTGGTTGCCAATGTGCCCCCTCAGAACACCAAGTGCCACACACCTGTAAGACATGGATGCATGAATGTATGAATACAGAACAGCACAATTGTATGTCGCTGCCATGTGACACCATCACTGATGACCTGCATCTCTTCTAACCCCCAGGCACCGATGAGGAAGATGCCAGTCAGGAGCGGAGCACAAAGGCATCTACATCACGCCATAGGACAAGGGCCACCGCCACCACCCCCAAGCCAGATAAATAGGCCAAACCCATAGGCAGTGTGCCTGACCCTGTGGAAAGCCAGCAGACAACACCTGCTGCTAGTGTGGCCCACACACATCAGGTCCAGCACCACCAACCACCACGGACGTTGTGCATGCCAATGTGGACCCCAAGGGTGTCACAGTTGTGTCTACTACACCAACCCCAAGCCCCCTGCCCACCCACCCACCCCATATGGAGGCTTACAGCAGTAACGATCCCTGCCTCCATGACTCCAACCTCAGTGATTTTGACATGAGCCCCTTCGAGGAGGACAGCACACAGGATGCAGGCCACGTGCATGCACCATCCACCACTCCAGCTACCACCACTCCAGCTACCACCACCACAGCTCCTACCACTCCAGCTCCCACCAACACCTTTGAGGCACGCCTGTCGAGGGTGGAGGCATGACAGGAGTCAATGCTGGACCTCATGCGGCAGTATGTTGCCGATGGGGAGGACACTAGGAGGGCCATTGCTACTGCCATTGCGGGGACCACAACTGCCATTGGGGAGACCATTGCTGCGAACACTGCTGCAGTGAATGCGTCAGCTGTCCTAATGAGGGACTGTCTGGGGGCAGTCAGCCAAGTCCTAACCTCCATCCTGCTCCATATGCAGCGGCCACGCCTTGGAGCAGGCGTGGAACCTGCCTCTGACACATCCACTGCTACAACACCTGCATCCTCTGTCCCCACAAGCCCTGTGCGGATGACCCGGAGGAGTTCACGGCACTCGGAGATGCCACCCCCGGACAACAAAAAGGCCAGGAAGTAGAGTGCATAGACAATGGGAGAGGGACACATGGTTGTGGGTGAAGAGAACTATTTCTTGGAGTACATGTGGGGGCATGTGGGGTTTGTTGAGTGGGTTAGGGAGTTCACTGGGGTTTTTGGGGTTTGTAGGGTGGGTTAGGGAGTTCACTGGGGTTTTTGTCGGGTGGGTTAGGGAGTTCACTGGGGGGTTGGGGGAGAGTGTGCACATTTATATTTGTTTGAAAAAATACACCAGTTGTGGTCCAAAAAAATCAATGGCTGGACATTGTTCATTTTGTGCATATCCATTTAATGTGTGATGGTGTTCAGTGGCCAACTCCATACAATCCAAGTGTGCATATCCACATGGAGCCAGTTTGTCACTGACACATGTCTATCATACTCCCTGTGGTTCAGAAGAAGTATTCGTGGATTCGTTCTTGGCGTCTAGCATGGCCATCCCATGCATCACATACTGGCAGGGGGGCGACTTCACCTCCGTCTCCATCCTCATCATCCTCACCCAGGGCATGCATGTCAATGTCAGGTGGCAGTGGTACATTTCTCCGGATGCACATGTTGTGCAGCATGACACAGGCCATGGTGATCTTTGCCACCTTCTCAGGCCTATATAGGAGTGCCCCACCAGACCTGCTTAGGCAGCGGAAACGTGCCTTCAACAGGCCAAAGGTCTGCTTAATCACAACGCGGGTGTGCACACGATTGTACTCCTCTTCATGGCTGTTTTGCGGGTTCCACACAGGGGTAAGTAGCCACGGCCTCAAGGGTTATCCTCCATCACCTGCAAGCAAACACAAATAGGTGTGTGTCACTCTGAGCTGCCACCTTCAGGAATCACAGTCATGGCGGCTGCTATTAGGTGTGGACATGCACATGTCCCTGTATGTATGCAAAAATGTCACCTAGATGCATTTGATACTGTTATGAGGAGTGGTATTCTGGATGGCGTTCAATAGATGCAGGGTAAAATAATGCATGCTGAGGCGGATGTACTGTGGTAGTACGACAATGTTTAGCCTCCCATTCAAGCAGTGTACTCTACACTATGCATGGTCACACTAGCAACATTAGCACAGTTGGCATCCTGTACAGTCATGCTTTGCTTGCCATCGCCATGCTGGTCTGCTTGTGCCTCTTACTTGTTGTCATCGATATGCATTATTAGTTTAATTTGTGCCAGTGATGTGTCATGTTCCGTTTGTGAGGTTCAGGTCTGGAGTGTTTAGCTCTGCATGCATTCCCCAATCACCAACAATTGCCACCCAGGTGGAGTATGCATCCCCCCTTTCCCAACCAGGTGGAGTATGCATCCCCCCTTTCCCAACGTGGTAGAGTATGCATCCCCCACCCCTTTCCCAACCAGGTGGAGTATGCACCCCCCCTTTCCCAACCAGGTGGAGTATGCATCCCACCCCCCCCTTTCCCAACCTGGTGGAGTATGCATCCCTACACATCAGTACCCCAAAGCACTGCCATGGGCCAGTTGTGCAACTCACCAAGCAGCCAGGCACATGGTCCAGTATGTCGCTCCATGTGACGGGGTAGCCTGGAGTTGTGTAGTACCATGGCATCCTGTGTTGATCCAGGATATCGGGCGCAGCAATGCATGATGATCTTGCTGGAGTCACTTACCATTTGCATATTGATGGAGTGGTATTGCTTGCGATTGCGGTACACCGCCTCTATGGCCTGGGGTACTACCAATTCCACATGATTGCAGTCCAGGGCACCAACACAATTGGTCATGCCTGTCAGTGCATGGAAGCCTACTTTGATGTCGGCTATCTCCTGGGCAGTCTGTGGTAGGGATATGTGGGTGCTAGCGTGCTTCATGAGGTGCCTGTGGCCAGGAAGTGGAGCACAGACACCACTTTAAGTAGCGGGGGGATGGCTGTGTGTATTTCTATGAGGCTGGCAATGTCGTTGTGTATCATGTCCACTATGGTGGTGATGATGTCCCGGTCCAACCGGTACAGGGTGTGGATCTGCTCAGGGGTTAGGTTGAATGGGCTAGGTCTGGTGCGAGGGATTGGTGGCTGCCTACGAGGCACTGATGGCTGCGCTGGTGGTAATTGCTGGGCCTGTCTCACCCTCCTTCTCCTCCTGCATCTTCTCTGTGCTGCCTGTTGTTGCTGCTGTAGTTGTTGTTGTAGTTGGTGTTGTTGCTGTAGTTGTAGCAGTATTGGCATGTCCTCCAGTGCCATGATTGCAACAGCTAGTGGTAGCATTTTGGTGTTGGAAGGGGTGTGGTGTGTGGGTGTGCTCATATTATACTGGCCCAGCCTCCATTGACTCCAGCTGTGGGGATTGTGTGCACCTGTGGCAGTTGGCTTGTTTCCTGATTGCTGTTTGTGGGTAGTTCGCGATGGCTGAATGGCCGGCATCGTGCAGCCCGTGATTACCGGCTTCACGATGCCGGTATATGCATGTCCGCGTAGGTTGGGATGTCCTCCTATTACCGGCATACCGGTATTTGCTCCACGAAGGGGTGCGTGTACGCTCCCATGCTGCTATTAGAGGCAACGTTATTTAGGGTGCCGCTAATAGCGGGTTGCCGGGTCATAATATGCCGGAGCGGTAAGCGATGCTGGTAATCCTTTACCGGCATCGTTTTTCGCTTACCGGCAACCTCGTAATGAGGCCCCAAGTGTTTTCCATCTCACAAGTGAATGCAGTGATTGCAATCCAAGTTCGCATCTTATCCGGGGCATAGGAGTGGATTGCGAAAGGGTGAGAACTTTCCTCCAGTAAATGGCCTCGATTTGCTCCCAGATTGCCTGGTCTATGTTTATCATAGTTTCTCCACCATAAGCTAGTATGGCAGATACTTTCTGCCTGTAGAAAGCTACGGCCGGTTTGACAGAGAATTTGCCATACTTTTGGTGTGTGATCGAACCCTGTCTCACTAGAGACTTGGCTTTAGATTTCAGATTTAGTGACCAGTTTTGTTCGATTACGGATTGGTTAATCCATATGCCCAAGTATTTGTATGTTCGAACTTGTTCTAGTTTTTGGTTTTGTAGATAAAAGGCTTGCTGTTTCTGCTTTCTTTGTGATTGCTGAGATAGTGTCATGATTTTTGTCGTTGTGACATTAATTGCCAGATCATTCCTGTCCATGTATTCTTGCATTTTGTTTAACGCAATCTGTAGGCTGCGTGGCATTTTCTCCAAAAGGATAATATCGTTGGCATACATTAGACAGGCAATGGCAGTCGCATTGAGTTTAGGGGGGTTCATTTGTGGGGTGTAGATGTTTCCTTTGAGGTCAGAAGTAAAAAGGTTATACAGGGCTGCAGCCAGGGGACATCCTTGCTTTAAACCGTGCCAAGTTTGTATCAGTTTAGTGACAAGCCCATTAGACATCATTCTTACTTCGATTTTTGTATTTGTATACAGTAGTTTTATGGGCTCCAAGATGTCACTTGGACAGTCCCATTGCTCGAGTTTCTTCCACAGTATGTCCCGATTTATCCTGTCAAATGCGAGATGTAAGTCCACATACGCAGCATAATTTTGCGTTTTCTCCTTGACTGCTTCATGTTTGAGGAAGTTCATTATCAGCAAATTCACACTCGTCCCTACCTTTGGAACAAAACCAGTTTGCCTAACCACCTAGTGCTGTCCTTGTTTGGACCAGATGTTAAGTTTTGTCAACAATAGGTTGGCGAAGATTTTTCCTAAAGGGTCTAATAATGCCAGGGAGCGGTAATTTGTTGGTTCTTTGGTCGAGCCCTGTTTATAAATTGGGATTATGGTTGCCAATTGCCATGACTCAGGGATGGCATTGGTTTTATTAATTAGTGCAAAGATCTCCACGCAAAAGGCAGCCCATGCTTCCGGTTTTTTTGAAATTACTGCGTTCGAGAGGCCGTCCGGCCTTGGAGCTCTCGAAATGTTGGGTTTCTGTATTATGTTTAGGATGTCCTTTGGGTCCCATAGCACTGACCATCTCGTTTCGTGCAGGTGGGTTGTTATCTTCTTGGTTGTTTGTCTCTCTTTGTATAGATCTTCAAAGTATTTAACCCAAGTCGATTCCTGTACGGCCACTATCATCCTGTCCTTCAGTGACGTATTGGGCTTGAGTAAATCCCATAGATGTCGATTATTGTGAGATTTTAGCACGTTTGGCATGGATTCTGCATTGTCTTGATCTTGAGTAATTTTGGCGGATTTTAGACAATTTTTGTATTTTTGTTTGGCTGCTTTGATCTTGGCCATTTTTATGGCAGGTGGATCGTTTTTCGCTTTCTTCACATTGTTTTCCATTTCTTTTTTTTCCAGCTATGGCTTTGTTGTAGACATAGTCCGGAGCATGATTTCGATTTGTTTTGGGCACTGTCGTTAGCTTGAATCAATTGAGTATCCATCCGTAGTTCATTTTTCTGCGTTCATCCATCTCTATATTTCGGTAGTTTCCGTCAGGTTCTGCAGTTCGTTTTGTGATATCTTGAGCTGATTCATTCCAGTGTTTAAGCTCATAGAGGGAATGTTTATTCCCCCGTGAAGATTACCCATGGTCTTCCAAGCACGTTTCAAAATGTAATGGTCACTGTGCTGCGCATGGGTGTTTGCAGTTTTCGATCACTCCTTTTTGTTATGTCATTCGAGCTATAGATGTAATCAATGATTGAATGGTTTTTGCCCCTTGACCAAGTAGGAGTTGGTTTGAGTGAATCAGTGGCAAAATTATCTAGTCGACCTAATTTTCTGTCGGCCATCTCAGCTGACCATCTGCGAGCACGAAGTTCGAGCTGTTGCTCTTCAATCAGTACACCATCTTGAATGTAGAGGTGGAAGTTGAAGTGGCCACATATAATGAATTCTACCCTTGGGTATTTCAGGGTGGTCTTATCAATGGCAATAGGATGGAGTCTATCACTTTCTCATCTTCATACTTTCTCGATTCCAGTATATATTTATTATACTTCGATAAGTCAGTGAATCCATTTTATTGCAGACTGACTCAGGTTTCGGGCCAATTTGATTAGTGTTAATAGGCCTGCCGAAGGTCGGCCTTTTGCTTTACACAGTGTGAGATTCACATAGGCAGTATTATCCTTCACATATCGGTTGGTCGACTAGCCGTGTCTCTTGTAGACATACAATCTGTGCTTTACTCAGATCCGAGCATTCCGTTTGGAATAAATGAGAATTTCCTCGAGTGTTCCAGGAGCATAGTCTCACTATATGGTTGTCGCAAGTGATTCGTGGTTATTGGCTTTGTGAGTCGCTGGATTCACTTTGTGGAGTTAAAGCTCTCGTGTCTCGCCAAAATGGAGAACAATATGTTTCAGACCAGTAATGAGCTCGATGATGGTGACGATTAAGGCTATCTTGGCCCATATTCTGATGATTATTCCGGGTGTTGAAGATGTGACAGCTTTCTCCACTACTGACCTCAGAGTAGAATGTATTGTTTCCTTGTTCTGTTTGACTTTGCATATCTGGGTGTTTTTTGGCTTCAGTTTCTTCAATTGTTATTTCGAACCCTAGTGAAATGATCTCTCATGAACATGATTCGATTGTTCTCAGTATTTCCAGCATTGCGCACTCAATCCAGATTTTGTCCAGATTTTTGGGATCTATGAATTTGATTAGTTTGAGATCCTTTGTGGTCAAGGATCTCAATTTCACTATGGCTTTCAGGAGGCGTAGTGTATTTGTTCTGTTCAAAATGAGTTCTTCATCTCCTTTGATTATTCTTACAAGTCTCAGTCTGTTTCTCTTGTTCCTTTGGAACAAATCTATGAAGTGTGGAAGCTTAAGTGGTTCCAGGTTTTTCCACTGACGGTTCCGTATAATTGGGCCTTCCTGGTCTTTGTTGCTCACGTCTCGTACTTTCTGGGCTTCCTTCTTGGTCAGGTTCGTCCGGCGTTACTGACGTGGAAGGTTTGGCATGGAAGCTTAGGTCTGAGTCTGAGATATCTTCACATGATAGATCAATACAAATATCTGATTCTGCCTGTGACTCTTCATAGCAATCAAGGATCACCTTGATCGAGTCTCTCGCTAGTTTCTTTCCCATGGTCTACGGACTCGTCCATAGAGTAGATAGACAGGTTCATAAGGGATTCAATGTTTCCTTGGTTATCTTCTGAGAGTTTTGCTGTGGGGATAATGTTTTCATCATGAGGTGTGGGGATTTGCTGCGCAACTTGGACTTTTTTGACTTCATGAGCTAGTATCGATAGATGTAACTGCTTTTCATTCTTGGTTATATTTAATGTATGCGTTAGGTTTCTGAGGAATGCTCGAGAGCCTTTTTGTTGTTTTTTAGTTTGTTTCTTGTTGTTTTCAGGCTTTGCTTTGGGTATTGGGATTTGCTGGTTTAATTAAAATATACTATAGGTTTGTTTGATGTTTTTTCCCCTCTGTCGTCACCTTTATGTGAATTTAGCCCATTCGTCTGTGTTTGTTTGCTTTTATCTGTATCTCTGTCGAAGCTGTTGGGCGTTAAGTCAATCAGCAACTCTTCGGGGGATGAGTTTTCGGAAGCTGTTTGAGTGCTTCCCCCATGGATAGGGTCAAATTTGTCTATGAATTTCCCTGTTTGAGTGCCTGCTTCGCGCTGTGGTTGAGTGGCTTTCAAGGGACCATTGTTCCCCAAAGATTTTTTGTGTTGATGGGTCTTCACCATAGAAATTAAGGCTTCTGTTATTTGTGCTTTGTCTACTTTGTCTTGTCTGGCGATGTCGGCTAGTCTTTGTTGCCACGCCAAACTGTTTTCAGCCTCAATGTTCAGACGTTCCTGTAACTTGGACATGAGCACTTCGTGGATTTTTTGCTTAGCGTAGATAGATCCTAGCAGCGTGGCCAGTCCTCTTGCTGATTCCACATTCGCTTCCTGTAGTTTCATATAAGGAATCACAGTTTGATTAGTCACAGCAATCAACATATTCTGCAAATCTACCATGGTGGTCGGTATAGATTCTTGATGGCCTTCATTGCTTACTTGACATGAGCAAACAAACGATTCTTTGATTGGAGGCTTTTTAAAATCAGCCACTATTTCTTGTTTCATCGGCCTTGTATTAAATATCTAAGCATTCGGAATGTTCTTGTCAAGTTACTTTCGTGTAGTTTACTTCGTTGGTCTTTTTTTTGCTTGATCGATTCATTTGTTGCAGCTCCATCATTGCCTCGATCTCAGTAAGGTCTAGCGAAAGTCATTGCAGACGTCTGCTGGTCGGCTGTTTGAGTACCATGTCATGACGTTCTGATCTTGTACGTCTTTCATAATAATTTTTCCATTGTTCCTTTGCTTTTTTTGCTTTTTCTTTTTGTGTCAATGGTGTTGGATTGTGCAGGGTTTTATCTCTTTTTTCGTTTGCTTGAAAAGGGAGGGGTAAGGCAGTTCTCTGCTGCCCTATACTCGTATCGGAGTATGGCGTCTGGTTTCCAAGCAGAGGTACTGTCCGATGTTTGTTTTTATGGCACTCTGTTGGCATATTTGTATATAGTTCAGGTTCCTCCTGATCGCTCCTTGGGGTAGACTGGATGCAGGGAGCATTGGTATCTGATCTGTTTTGGCACTGTCCCAGGTCGCTAACGTCTGTTTCGGGTAGTTCCAGGCTCAAATTATAACTTGCAAAGCTTGTAGCAAGCATATCTTTTGGTGCATGGTCGTTTGGTCCATTAAGTGCATTCGTTTAATTTCAGGAATTGTTTTCAGCAGATGATATTGCCAGGTTATTTGCTTGTGGGATCTCATCTGGGTCCTCTGCTGGTTACACTATTGCTTCACTTTCAGGAATTTGAAAAATTGGTCTGTCGGTATCAGTCTCTTTAAGAAGAAATTTGGTAAGATGGTTTAACAGGGTAGACATAGAGTTTTCTATGTTTCGGGTGCCAACGGTATCCTTGTCTTGAGTAGATATTACATTCATGGTTTTGGCTATTTGCCAAGTAAACGGACGTGATGTGTCTGAATGTATGGGTGTGATTTCGTGCTTGTTTGACATGCCTTATCTCCCGATCGGCAATAACCCAGCTTTACTTCGTTTGGCCGCTTGGCCGTTCTATCTTCTCGACATGGACACTTTGTCGCGCCTTCCTGGCCAATGCGGCTGATCCCACTCAAAGGGCGGGCCCGGCTCGCACTCCACCCACCTCCACCCGTCTCCGCCCGCCTCTCTCACCGCTGCTGCGCGGCAAGGGTACGCCCAGCAAATGGAGGCAGCTGCACGACAACAAGGGCTCTCTGCCAAGTGGAGAGTTCATGGTAAATCTCCACCTTGCTTTAACCTCTTCTTAGAGTTCAATCTTGTCTGGCAATCGATTGTTAGATTAGCTGCGGCTCGAAAGTCAGAGAGTGGGAGCGTGTGGGTCAAAGGACGATTTCCCACAGTCCCCACACGAGTAGTAATTGGAGTGCAAGTTTATCTGCACAGAGAAGAGTGTTCAGCAAAACTAGCCGGGAAAAATGTTTCTAGTTTTGTGTAAGGTGCTTTAGTATTGTACATGGGTGGATTCCGAGTTCTTATGATGGGCAATGCAGGCACGTTGGATGTAACGTGAGTGCTGCGTTTCTTACCTTTCCTTTGCTTCTTGATAGTTGTTGATACAATGTCAGGGTCCACCGTCTGCTGTCTTGCGGACTCTCGCAGGCTCTCCTCACACTGCCTCCTCACTACGCGGCCAGTAGTAGCAGATTTAGGGTATCTGTGGCAATAGGCTCCACCTCCACCTCGGTAAACAGTAACAACAGACTGGCTTCTGGACTCTTGCAGACTCTCCTCACTCTGCGTCCTCACTCTGCAAAAGGGAATTAGTTTGGTAATGCACACAATACACAAACGTGCGAATCGCAGTGGAATAGCGAAAATCGCAGTGCAAGTGCGAAAATCGCACGAAAAGCAGCGCACGTCGATTCATGGAAGGCCGTGCGCGAGAAAACCAGCGGATGTGCGATAAAAAAGTGCGCGGCGCACGTTGGCGCACGTTGGCGCACAGGCCATCTAACAGCGTGCGCCAGGTCACAGCGAAAATCGCACAGGCCACAGCGAAATTCGCACATAGCGCGGCGCACGCAACAAAAGTAGGCGGAACACGGGCGTAACACTCGGAATGGGGAACAACTTGCCAAAACGTGGGCGTCACGGGGGAAGTACAGGGCACAAGTGCGCGGAACGCCCACACGCTCGCCTACAACACGTATTCATGGAATAGAATAGGGGAAAAAAGCGCACGCTCAAACCAGCGCACAGGCACAAACACGACCGCTACAAGAAAGGAGGCGGTAGCGTCTCTGCGGCTGTAAGAAATGTGCGCCAAAAGGTGCGCCAACAAATAGCACCTATATACTGCCATGATGAATGTCCCATACTGTGGCCCTCCAGGAAAAATGACGTGCAAAGGGGTACCCACAAACACGGACACCCGCTGACAAAAAATACGTGTGCATGTATACCGGGGTGCGCGGGAAGTGTCACACGCGATTTGCAGGGTACGTGCATCACAGGGGTTCGCGTGAAGTTATTCACGCGATCGGGCCTGGGGGAGCGGGCTACGTGTATTTCAGGGGTTCGCGTGAAGTTCCTCACGCGATCGGGCCTGGGGGAGCGGGCTACGTGTATTACAGGGGTTCGCGTGAAGTTCCTCACGCGATCGGGCCTGGGGGAGCGTGCTACGTGCATTTCAGGGGTTCGCATGAAGTGTCACACGCGATCGGGCCTGGGGGAGCGGGCTACGTGTATTACAGGGGTTCGCGTGAAGTTCCTCACGCGATCGGGCCTGGGGGAGCGGGCTATGTGTATTACAGGGGTGCGCGGGAAGTTCCACACGCAAATAGCCTGGGCGCGTGAATTTGAGGGGTGCGCGGGAAGTTCCACACGCGAATAGCCTGGGCGCGTGTACTTCAGGGGTGCGCGGGAAGTTCCACACGCGAATAGCCTGGGCGCGTGTATTTCAGGGGTGCGCAGGGAGTTCCACACGCGAATAGCCTGGGTGCGTGTATTTCAGGGGTGCGCGGGAAGTTCCACACGCGAATAGCCTGGGCGCGTGTATTTCAGGGGTGCGCGGGAAGTTCCACACGCGAATAGCCTGGGCGCGTGTATTTCAGGGGTGCGCAGGGAGTTCCACACGCGAATAGCCTGGGTGCGTGTATTTCAGGGGTGCGCGGGAAGTTCCACACGCGAATAGCCTGGGCGCGTGTATTTCAGGGGTGCGCGGGAAGTTCCACACGCGAATAGCCTGGGCGCGTGTATTTCAGGGGTGCGCGGGAAGTTCCACACGCGAATAGCCTGGGCGCGTGTATTTCAGGGGTGCGCGGGAAGTTTTACACGCGAATAGCCTGGGAGCGTGTATTTCAGGGGTGCGCGGGAAGTTTTACACGCCATTTCTGCACGGTACGTGTATTTCAGGGGTGCCGGGGAGTCCCACATGTGATTTGACAGTGTGGGTCCTCCCAGGTGTACCCTGTACACCCTCCACGGCCCCTGCAGGCAGCCCACACCACAGGGGACTACCCTGCATCCCTGGTCATGTCCCGCAGGCAGCCCACCCAACATGGGCATGCCCCCCAGCAAAGACACATGTCTCCTTGAACTAATGAACACCAACTCATGTCCCCTTGCACCCTCACCCCCAGCACTGTGGGGCACCTGCCAGCAGGCCCCCACCCATGTCCAACTCATGTCCCCCACCACCCCCACCCCCCAGCACTGTGGGGCACCTGCCAGCAGGCCCCCACCCATGTCCAACTCATGTCTCCCACCACCCCCACACCCCAGCCACCAGGGTCACCCTCCACCAGGCCCCCACCCATGTCCCCTATCACCCCCACCCCCCCGCCACCAGGGGCACCCTCCACCAGGCCCCCACCCATGTCCCCTATCACCCCCACCCCCCCGCCACCAGGGGCACCCTCCACCAGGCCCCCACTCATGTCACCCACCACCCCCACCCCCCAGCCACCAGGGTCACCCTCCACCAGGCCCCCACTCATGTCTCCCACCACCCCCACACCCCAGCAGTGCAGGGGCACCCTCCACCAGGCCCCCACTCATGTCTCCCACCACCCCCACACCCCAGCAGTGCAGGGGCACCCTCCACCAGGCCCCCACTCATGTCTCCCACCACCCCCACCCCCCAGCCACCAGGGGCACCCTCCACCAGGCCCCCACTCATGTCTCCCACCACCCCCACACCCCAGCAGTGCAGGGGCACCCTCCACCAGGCCCCCACTCATGTCTCCCACCACCCCCACACCCCAGCAGTGCAGGGGCCGCCTCCACCAGGCCCCCACTCATGTCTCCCACCACCCCCACACCCCGGCAGTGCAGGGGCAGCCTCCACCAGGCCCCCACTCATGTCTCCCACCACCCCCACACCCCAGCAGTGCAGGGGCACCCTCCACCAGGCCCAAACTCATGTCTCCCACCACCCCCAGCCACCAGGGGCACCCTCCACCAGGCCCCCACTCATGTCTCCCACCACCCCCACAACCCAGCAGTGCAGGGTCACCCTCCACCAGGCCCCCACTCATGTCTCCCACCACCCCCACACCCCAGCAGTGCAGGGGCACCCTCCACCAGGCCCCCACTCATGTCTCCCACCACCCCCACACCCCAGCAGTGCAGGGGCACCCTCCACCAGGCCCCCACTCATGTCTCCCACCACCCCCACACCCCAGCAGTGCAGGAGCACCCTCCACCAGGCCCCCACTCATGTCTCCCACCACCCCCACACCCCAGCAGTGCAGGGTCACCCTCCACCAGGCCCCCACTCATGTCTCCCACCACCCCCACACCCCAGCAGTGCAGGGTCACCCTCCACCAGGCCCCCACTCATGTCTCCCACCACCTCCACACCCCAGCAGTGCAGGGGCAGCCTCCACCAGGCACCCACACATGTCCCCCTGTCCCCTGGTCCTGACGATACTCAATCATGGCAGTAATGGGCAGCATACCCAGCACAAACACCCAGGCAAGGATTGCATCCACCCACATAGTGAATGCAATTACATGATACAACCCCAATGGCAAGTCTGTAAATGAACACATGTCCGTCACACACACATACACAATGGGTGCAAGTCAATGTCAAAACCCATATCATGACATGTATGAAACCAATGAGAAAATACCACAAGTGAAAGTTAAAAAGAACATGTATTAAAGATGAAAAATAAGTAAAAAAATTCAAACATACAAAAATGGCGATAACAAAATAAATGGTCCATGTCCGAGAACAAATGTAAAAATAAAATAAACAAAGTAATCTAAAAACAAATGTTGTCCAAAGCAAAATCATGTGGAAGTAAAATAATGAAAAACCATTTCCTCATGGTGAACACAATAATTAATAAAAAATAATTTTCTTCAAAAAGAAAACTATATACACGAAAATTCCAGGGTCCATGAGCCCAACACCATAAATGAAACCTACTACTACCTAATGAAAATAATATATACAAAAAAGTGGCCATTGTCCGAGCGGTCCAAAAAAAAAAAATTAATAAAGGAAACCTAACACTAAATAACTAAATAACTATATACAAAGGCAGCGGGCAAGTCCTGCGGCACACTCGGTGATGTTGCTGGCCAGGGCATCATCGAACTCCATGTCGATGTCCTGGAGGCGGGACTCTGTCCTAGCCCCGAGGTCTCGCAGGGATAACCCCATGTCTAGCTCAAACTCCCTGCGAGCTTCCTCGAGGCACTCAGCCCGCCTCAACGCCCGACGCATGGAGAACTCCGCCCTGACCATGGTGAGCCGCTCCTCTTCCGCCCGCTGCCGCTCCGCACCTATCCGCTGGACCAACTGCTCCCACACGGAAGACACCACCATCCCAGGGTTGCCCTGCCCTCCGGCCGATGCCTGCCCCTCTGATCTTGAAGGCCCCGAGCCATGATGCCTCCCACGTCGAGCCTGCTGCTGCCTCCGACGCCACTGCCTCTGCCAGCACGACGGCATCCAGGCTGATGGAAACCACCGACGCCGTCGTGCACGTTCCCTGCCTGATGATGCTGTCACATCTTCCACCTGCTGGGGTCCAGTTGCTGTGTTGTCCACCCCTGCTGGACCTCCGACTCCCAACTGTGGCAGGGATGGGATCCCCACCGAGCTGGCTGCATTGGTCGGGGCAGGTCCACAGGGGGCCCTGGTCGCATCTGGGCCGGAAGACGGCAAGGAGAACGACTGGTGTATAGCCTGCACAGAGGAGGAGAGGGCCGCCAGATTGGACAACACATGCAGAAAACCCCCGAACATGGCCGATCCCAATTGGGCCACGTCGGCACGGTGCACTTCGTGATGACATGCGTCGTCCTCCCGGGAAGCACGCACGGCATCACGAATCACAGCCGTGCGCATCGCGACCCCAATCAGGACCTTCTCCACACGGCCAGGGGTTCCCACGTCCGCAGGTGGAGGGGAGTCAGGTGACATGGACATCCCCTCTACCTGCGGACAGGCCTGGGACGGGGCAACCCTGCTGGTGCATGGTGGTGCACTCACAGGGTCAGGGACAGCGACATGCACAGGCCCCTCCACGGTGACCTGTGCTGCCTCCTGCCCCTGGCCCTGGACTGCACCACTTGCACCAGCAGGGATGCCCCCACCAGGCCCCATGTGTGCCCCAGTGGTGGCCTCCTCCTCCTCTGTGCAAACCACCAACCTGGATGGCTCCTCACCGTCTCCCACCGTAGCAGGCCCCTGTGGGGGCTCACCCACCCCTTCCGCTGCAGCCGTGGGGGCATCCCCGCCGCCTTGCTCCACAGCGCCGTCTCCGCCCTCTTCTTCACTAGCCGCTGCGTAGAGGGAGACAAAGAACACAAGCATCAGGGCACTGTACAATGGTCCCCTAGACAGGAAGCAATAGCAGATGAGCACCACTGTCAAAGTACACTTCCATCATGTCCCTCCACAACACATGGGTCAGTCCAGGCAAAACACACACAGTAACAGGCATGGTGCATGCCATGGACATTTCCATGCATGTCCAATGGACTCTTGAAACATTCAATGATATGTAACTCACATGCATCATGGCTCATGCCTATCACATGCACACACTTCACCTCAGTAACATCCATCTGGCCCCAAACACACCAAACACAGCGGATACAAGGGTAATTTGGCTGCTTCACTGAATCTGTGCATTGTCACACACATGTGTCATGCATCCATGGCATGCACAAGTCACAGACATGCAGGTCAGGCACACAGACATGGCTACCATATATGTACCTGGCATCAGCACCCATCCCTCACCCCCACCCATGTCCAGGTACAGAGACTGGCATGCTCTCATGTTCAAAATCTGCATAGGGCTCCCCATGCGGCATTTGAACACATGCAACAACCATGTGGGTCACACATCACTGGTCGCACATGCATTACCATGATGTCCCTGCACACATACATGCATACATGGCCTATGGCACACATACAGGCAAGTATCATAGAACCAGCACACCGCAACATGCCCTGTCTCACACAGTAATGCTTGGACACTTACCGCTCAACTCCAGACGGGCCTCCCTCTCAAGGATCTGGGCGTGGAGCACTGGGCGTACGCGTTCCAGGACCCTCATCTGGATGGAACTCATGCGGCCCCGGCCCCCCTCCACGAGGCGCCGGGCCTTCACAAGGGTCCTGGACCTCAAGTCCTCCCAGCGCTTCTTGATCTTCAGGACGTCGCGGGTTGCCACCCCCTCCGCGTTGATGGCAACCACACAGTCGGCCCAGATCCTCTGCCGTCCTTCCTTGCTGGCGCGGGGCGATCCAAAGAGGGCATCATACTGCCCCAGGACATGCTCCACCAGGACACCAACTTCGGTGTCAGTGAAGCTAGTGCCCCTCTGCCCCTCTGGCCTGGGGTTGCCACTGGTGCCAGATGTGGAAGTGCCCGACATGGCAACCCCAGAGGCAGGTGTGGGTGGGCAACTGGGTCCTGGGGCTGGGCTGTGGAGCGATGTAATCCCAGTCGGGAGTCTTCAGTTCCAGCAGGGGTGGACACAGCAACTGGACCCCTGCAGGTGGCTGATGTGCAGGCACCAAATGGCAGGGCACGGTGGCAGCAGGCAGGCAGGCAGCAGCAGATGGCACGTGGGAGGCTGCTCGGGGCACTGGGGGGCAGTAACTCGGCCTTCTGGGCAGGAGCGTGGTCTTCCGTGTGTTTTCGCGTGGCCAGCTTGATACGGAGTGATTTGGCACGTGAAAATCCTGCACGTCAGCGTGAAATCCGAGGAAAGGTCCTTAGCGCGTAAGCGCGTCAGCACGCATACGCGATTCTATTGGACCAGAGTCCCTCAGCGCGTAAGCGCGTCTGTGACGTGACCCGCACGGGTGTTCCCCACTCAGCACGTGATGACGGGGCACATGTGGAAATACTGCACGTCAGAGTGTCATCGTGTGTAATTGGACAAAAGTGCGCGTACACGCGATTGGCCTATGTACGTGTATTTAATGGGTGCGCGGGCACTTACACACGCAAGTACGTCAGCGAACCTGTATCCCGTGGTGCGTGTGAATTTCCACACGCTATTGGACTGGGAACTGGATTCCAGGGGTGCGCGGGTCACATGCTGTATCCCGTGGTGCGTGTGAATTTCCACACGCTATTGGACTGGGAACTGGATTCCAGGGATGCGCGGGTCACACGCTGTATCCCGTGGTGCGTGTGAATTTCCACACGCTATTGGACTGGGAACTGGATTCCAGGGGTGCGCGGGTCACACGCTGTATCCCGTGGTGCGTGTGAATTTCCACACGCTATTGGACTGGGAACTGGATTCCAGGGGTGCGCGGGTCACACGCTGTATCCCGTGGTGCGTGTGAATTTCCACACGCTATTGGACTGGGAACTGGATTCCAGGGGTGCGCGGGTCACACGCTCGCCTAGAACACGCGCAAAGCATAAATTTGCGCACTTTAACAATAACAAGCTCAGACGCCAGGATGAACATACCGTTCCTAGCAGCAGTGGCAGTGGGCTACCAAAGGAGGAGGAGGAGGATAGTCAGGGCCAGAATATTCACACCCAGAACCAGCCTTTTCGGGATGCCTGATGACCAGGTGTATGGGAGGTACAGGTTTCCACCACACATTATACTGGACCTGGTGAGTGAGTGGGAGGGAGGATGACCTCACATCACCCACCCTGTGCTCCCAAGCACTCAGCCCCCTGGAGAAGGTCCTCAATGTACTGCACTTCTTAGCCACTGGATCATTTCAGCGGACAAGTGCCATAGTGGGTGGGGTGTCACAGGCCACCCAGTCACGCTGCCTACACCAGGTCTTGAACATCATGACTGCACGCCCATCAGTCCGCAGGCACATATACCTGCCCAGAACACCTGCAGAAAGGCATGCTGCGGCCCTGGATTTTTACGGTGTGGCACGATTCCCCAAAGTGCTAGGTGCCATCGACTGCACCCATGTGGAGTGAGTTCCATGTCTACTACTGGAGACCCACCTCCAGTCACTAGAGTTGCGGCATGACTTGAGGCCAGCTTACTCTTTGCCCTGCGCTTTAGGTCATTCCAGCGCTTATAGCAATCATTAGCTGTGCGCCTCACGATTCCAAGGGCACTTACGATGTCCGCAACGGTCTGCCAGTGTGCCTGGCGTTGTGCAGGTGTGGTCTTGGATCCTGCTACAATGACCATCTCGTTGTCATGTCCGGACACATACTCGACAAGTGCATTCAGTTCGTCATCCGTGAAGCTGGGCTTCCTGGATGGGCCGGACTGTGTAGCCGTGTCTGGGGCATCAGCCTGTGCCGGACGAGCACTCTTCCTCTTCCGCTTGCAAGGTGGTGGTGATCCTGAGTGTCCTGCGCCGCTCTGGACACTAGGGGCAGGAGCCCTGGTGGACTCTGTATCAGGAGTGTGGGATTGCACACTCAGCATGGGAGTTGGTGCAGGCATTGGCTCTAGTGTGATGGTGTCAGGGGGAATGTCAGCAGCATGGACTAGGACCGACACTGTCCTGGCTGGGTGTGTGAGGGCTGGGGTGGATGGAGCCGCAGCTGCCCCTGCAGCCTCTCCGCCCTGCCTCCTTGGTGCAGCAGATGACCTTGCTGGCCCAGATGCACGTGGCATGGTGACATCAACGTGCACCAGCGCACGTGTCATAGGCCTGCGGACCTGGAAGTCAGCCATGGAGTCAGCCAGATCTGGTGCCACAATGGGCTGGTCCAACAAGGGCTGAGCATGGATGGTGTCAGCCACATCAGCCTCAACGGGAGGGGGGGGGGGGATTATGGGTGCCCTTGACTGGTCCTCCACACATGGGGGGACAGGCTCACCCTGCAAGTAACGACCACGTCCCCTACCGGATCCACCACGGCCACCACTTGTGGCTCTTCCACCTTTGCCACCCTTACGGAATCCTCGCCTCCCAGCCATGGCACTGATGTAAATGTGCATATGGGAGTGGCACCCAGTAACACAAGAATGAACGTATGCGTGTCACACGCAGCCTAGAATGACCTCTGAAGGGGTAGGCTACACACGGGGCAAGCACAGATGTTAGATACGTGCGTGACTCACCGTCTGCCTGGTAAACGAGCGTGTAAAAGGAGCACGTTTGGTTGGCAACACCCCCGCCAAAAGAAGATTTGTACGCTGTCTGAGGAGACAGGACAACAGTAGAAGGGAACACTGTTTGAGGGAACAGGCCCAGGTAAACCAGTAAAAGCGAAAAAAGAGAAAAAGCTGTCAGAGGTAACAGGGAATACGAACTTGAAACGCTGTGAAGTAAATCGCGTGTGAAACGACAAGAAGTACAGAATTCACCCACTCGCTCTCCACGAAAAGCACGTACAAGGAAAACGTGTTCTACACATACCTTTTATACAGGGCCACACGTCCAGCGTCACTTACGCGGCGTGTACGCGCTAGGGCCATTTCCACCAATTACACGCTTTGTCACTTCTGCGTGTAGGGACATTTCCACCAATTACACGCTTTGTCACTTCTGCGTGTAGGGCCATTTCCACCAATTACACGCTTTGTCACTTCTGCGTGTAGGGCCATTTCCACCAATCACAAGCGATGAGACTCTGACGTGCAGTCTTTCCACGTGTGCTCTGTCATCACGTGCTGTGTGGGAAACACCCGTGCGGGTCACGTTACAGACACGCTTACGCGCTGAGGGCCTTTGGTCCAATAGAATCGCGTATGCGTGCTGACGCGCTTACGCGCTAATGGCCTTTCCTCGATTTTCACGCTGACGTGCAGGATTTTCACGTGCCAAATCACTCCGTACCAAGCTGGCCACGCGTAAGCACACGGAAGACCACGCTCCTGCCCAGAAGGCCGAACTACTGCCCCCCAGAGCCCCGAGCACGCTCCCACCTACCATCTGCTGCTGCCTGACTGCCTGCTGCCCACGTGCACTGCCATTTGCTGCCTGCACATCAGCCAGGGGTGCTGTTGCTGTGACCACCCCTGCTGGAACCGAAGACTCCCGACTGGGATTCCATCGCTCCACAGCCCAGCCCCAGGACCCAGTTGCCCACCCACTCCTGCCTCTGGGGTTGTCATGTCGGGGCAAACACCATCTGGGACCACTCACAACCCCCGGCCAGAGAGGCAGAGGGGCACCAGCTTCAGTGCCACCGAAGTTGGTGTCCTGGTGGAGCAAGTCCTGGGGCAGTATGATGCCCTCTTCGGAAGTTCCCGCGCCGACAAGGAAGGACGGACTCGGATCTGGACTGACATCGTGACTGCCATCAACGCAGAGGGGGTGGCAGTCCGGGACTTACAACATGTCAGGAAGCGCTGGGAGGACTTCAGGTCCAGGACCATGAACAAGGCCCGGCGCCTCTTGAAGGCAGCGGATGCCAAGGGGCGCCGGGGCCTCTTGTCGGAAGAACAGATGGGGGTCCTGGAACGCATATCCCCAGCGCTCCACGTCCAGGTCCTGGAGAAGCAGACCCGTCTGGAGTCGAGCGGTGAGTGTACATGCATCCTGATTGTGAGCAGTGCGTGTGGTGATTATTCGGTATTGTGCAGGTTGCACATCTGTTTGTATGGGGTCGAGTATGGGTGGGGGTGTACATGGCCGTGGGGCTGACACATGCGAGGGCTGTAATGTGTGAGACATGGATGGTGCTTGTGTGTGTAGGCTTGCATGGCAAATGCAGTTGTGCGTGCACACATGTTTGTATGTATGTGTATGTAAGTAGACATGTCCGTGATGTCACGCATGTATGTTGTTTTGGGCTGCATGTATGAGCACTGTGTACATGTGCATGTGTGTGTATTTGACAAGGGTGCAACAGTGATGCAACATGGATGCATGTGACTGCCGTATGTGTAAGCCTGATTGGCAGATGTGACATGGATGCCCGTCTGAACAGTGCGACACTTGGCAGAGGTGTACACATGCATGCAAGTGTGGTGGTGTGTGTACATGTGTGGTGCACTTCCTGTGTTGCATGTGATGTCTGGGTCACCTTTGGCTGCTCATGCGGTTGTATGTGTATGGATGGTGGTGGCAGTTGCGATATGGCTGTGGTATGGCTCATGTGTGCGAGTTGCAATGACATGTGTGTTGGGGATTGTGATGACATGTCTGAGGTTTGCCAATGCCACTCATGTGCAACTGTCATGTGTGTATGTGTCCATTGTACAGTGCCCTGATGCCTGTGTTTTGTTTCTCCCTGTCTGCAGCGTCAACTGATGAAGAGGGCGGAGAAGGTGCTGTGGAGCACAGCGGCGGGGATCCGACCGCCAGCCGGAGACGCAAGGCCCGGCTCCCCTCCCATGTCGTCATCTCGTCGGGGAGTGAGGAGTCCGGTGCCGCGTCCCAGGCCGCAGCTGCCGGGGGGAGGTCCAAGAGGCGGAGGTTGGAGTTGGACTCCTCGGCAGCAGAAGGGGCAGCTGGGACCCCACAGGGCCCAACAGGGGAAGATGGCACGGAGTCATCCAGGTTGGTGGGGGGTCTGGTGGAGGAGGAGGCCGTGCAAGCACCAGAGACGGGGTCTGGAGGTGGGGATTCCACTGGTGCTAGTGGTGCAGTCCAGGACCAGGGACAGGAGGCAGCACAGGCCGCCGCGGAGGTGCCTGTGTGCAATCCTGTCCCCGATCCTGTCCCTGCGTCATCTTGCACCAGCAGGGATGCCTACGTCCAGACCTGTTTCCAGGCAGGGGATGAGCGGACGTCAACTGGCCTTCCTCTGCCTGCGGACGTGGCTATCCAGGTCCGGGTTGAGCCTGTCCTGGCTGGTGTGGCGTTGCGTCAACGGGCCATGCGAGGTGACCTGCAGTCTTTTCATGGAGAGACTGCACGTCATCTCGAATGGCTCGTTGACCACGTCAGCCTGCTGGGACAGGTCACCCAGACCGGATTCCTCCGTCTGATGGGGCTTGTTCCGACCCCCTCCTCAACTGGACCCCCTACGCGCCAGTCGTCCTCTGCCATCTTCCCACCCATCAGTCACCTGGGTGCCCTGTGGAGCTGCCTCTGACAGTGCGGCCAGGCTGGTGGAGGAGGCATCCCTGCCACAGTCGGGAGTCGGACGTCCAGCAGGGGTGGCCACATCAACAACCGCACCCCAGCCGGCGGAGGATGTGCAGGCAGCAGGAGGCAGTGCACGGGCAGAGGCAGAGCAGCAGCAGCAACATGGTGGGAGCCATGAAGGCTCGGGGCCTTCGACATCGGAGGGGCAGGCATCGGCCGGAGGGCAGGAGGACCCAGGACAGAGAGTGTCTTCCGTGTGGCAGCGGTTGGGCCACGCCATAGGTGCGGAGCGGCGGCGGGCGGAAGAGGCGCGGCTCACAATGGTCAGGGCGGAGAACTCCATGCGGAGGGCCCTGAGGCGGGCCGAGTGCCTCGAGGCAATCCGCAGGGGGTTGGAGGAGGACACGGCGTCGTCCCTGCGGACCCTCGGGGCCATGGAACTGGACCGCCTCCGGGACATCGAACAGGAGTTCGATGATGCCCTGGCCCGGAACACCACGGAGTGAGCCGCTGGACTTGCCCGCCGCCTTTGTATATAGTTCTTTAGTTTTAGGTTTCCTTTGTTTTTTCTTATGATTTGGAGTCGACGGACACTGCTCCACTTTTTGTATATAGTTGATATTTAGGTAGGTTTTTTAGGAGGTTTCCTTAGTTCAGTTGTGATGATGGACCCTTGTTATTTTTGTACATAGTTCTTTGTTGCATGGAGAGTTTTTACATTTCACTTTGGACAAAAACTTTTGGATTTGATTTTCTACTTTTGTGTTTTTATGCGGACATGCAGCTTATTTTTTCACATTTACATTGTAGTTAGTTTTCTTTCTTTAGCATTCGTATTTTTGTCCAATACATTTTTTTTCCATTGTTCACTGTGTGGTTTCATCTCATTGCTTTCATGCATGTCATGTTGTGTGTTTTCCCATTCAATTGCAAAATATGTGTGTGACGGACATGGGTTCATTTGCTTCATGAACATTGGGGGTGTAACATGTGTTTTCATTTCCATGTGGGTGAATGGGTTACTTGGTAGGGCTTTTTGGCTGTGGAGGCTGACCATTACGCACATGATTGGGGATTGTGAGGACCTGGTGGGGGCTGCACATGGTGGCAGGGGGGTGGGGGTGGTGGGAGACATGAGTGGGGGGCCTGGTGGAGGGTGACCCTGGTGGCAGGGGGGTGGAGGTGATAGGGGACATGAGTGTGGGCCTGGTGGAGGCTGCCCCTGCACTGCTGGGGGGTGGGGTGGTGGGAGACATGGGTGGGGGCCTGGTGGAGGCTGCCCCTGCACTGCTGGGGGGTGGGGGTGGTGGGAGACATGGGTGGGGGCCTGGTGGGGGCTGCCCATGGTGGCAGGGGGGTGGGGGTGGTGGGAGACATGAGTGGGGGCCTGGTGGGGGCTGCCCATGGTGGCGGGAGGGGTGGGGGTGATAGGGGACATGAGTGGGGGCCTGGTGGAGGGTGCCCCTGGATGGGGGGGGTGGGGGTGGTGGGAGACATGAGTGGGGGCCTGGTGGGGGCTGCCCATGGTGGCAGGGGGGTGGGGGTGGTGGGAGACATGAGTGGGGGCCTGGTGGAGGCTGCCCATGGTGGCAGGGGGTGGGGGTGGTGGGAGACATGAGTGGGGGCCTGGTGGGGGCTGCCCATGGTGGCATGGGGGTGGGGGTGGTGGGAGACATGAGTGGGGGCCTGGTGGGGGCTGCCCATGGTGGCAGGGGGGTGGGGGTGGTGGGAGACATGAGTGGGGGCCTGGTGGAGGGTGCCCCTGCACTGCTGGGGGGTGGGGGTGGTGGGAGACATGAGTGGGGGCCTGGTGGAGGCTGCCCCTGCACTGCTGGGGGGTGGGGGTGGTGGGAGACATGAGTGGGGGCCTGGTGGGGGCTGCCCATGGTGGCATGGGGGTGGGGGTGGTGGGAGACATGAGTGGGGGCCTGGTGGGGGCTGCCCATGGTGGCAGGGGGGTGGGGGTGGTGGGAGACATGAGTGGGGGCCTGGTGGAGGCTGCCCCTGCACTGCTGGGGGGTGGGGGTGGTGGGAGACATGAGTGGGGGCCTGGTGGGGGCTGCCCAGGGGGGTGGGGGTGGTGGGAGACATGAGTGGGGGCCTGGTGGAGGCTGCCCATGGTGGCAGGGGGGTGGGGGTGGTGGGAGACATGAGTGGGGGCCTGGTGGGGGCTGCCCATGGTGGCATGGGGGTGGGGGTGGTGGGAGACATGAGTGGGGGCCTGGTGGAGGGTGCCCCTGCACTGCTGGGGGGTGGGGGTGGTGGGAGACATGAGTGGGGGCCTGGTGGGGGCTGCCCATGGTGGCAGGGGGGTGGGGGTGGTGGGAGACATGAGTGGGGGCCTGGTGGGGGCTGCCCATGGTGGCAGGGGGGTGGGGGTGGTGGGAGACATGAGTGGGGGCCTGGTGGAGGCTGCCCCTGCACTGCTGGGGGTGTGGGGGTGGTGGGAGACATGAGTGGGGGCCTGGTGGAGGGTGCCCCTGCACTGCTGGGGTGTGGGGGTGGTGGGAGACATGAGTGGGGGCCTGGTGGGGGCTGCCCATGGTGGCAGGGGGTGGGGGTGGTGGGAGACATGAGTGGGGGCCTGGTGGATGGTGCCCCTGGTGGCGGGGGGGTAGGGGTGATAGGGGACATGAGTGGGGGCCTGGTGGAGGGTGCCCCTAGTGGCGGGGGGGGTGGGGGTGATAGGGGACATGTGTGGGGGCCTGGTGGAGGCTGCCCCTGCACTGCTGGGGGTGGTGGGAGACATGAGTGGGGGCCTGGTGGGGGCTGCCCATGGTGGCATGGGGGTGGGGGTGGTGGGAGACATGAGTGGGGGCCTGGTGGGGGCTGCCCATGGTGGCAGGGGGGTGGGGGTGGTGGGAGACATGAGTGGGGGCCTGGTGGAGGGTGCCCCTGCACTGCTGGGGGGTGGGGGTGGTGGGAGACATGAGTGGGGGCCTGGTGGAGGCTGCCCCTGCACTGCTGGGGGGTGGGGGTGGTGGGAGACATGAGTGGGGGCCTGGTGGGGGCTGCCCATGGTGGCATGGGGGTGGGGGTGGTGGGAGACATGAGTGGGGGCCTGGTGGGGGCTGCCCATGGTGGCAGGGGGGTGGGGGTGGTGGGAGACATGAGTGATGGCCTGGTGGAGGCTGCCCATGCACTGCTGGGGTGTGGGGGTGGTGGGAGACATGAGTGGGGGCCTGGTGGAGGGTGCCCCTGCACTGCTGGGGTGTGGGGGTGGTGGGAGACATGAGTGGGGGCCTGGTGGAGGGTTCCCCTGGTGGCGGGGGGGTGGGGGTGATAGGGGACATGAGTGGGGGCCTGGTGGAGGCTGCCCCTGCACTGCTGGGGGGTGGGGTGGTGGGAGACATGGGTGGGGGCCTGGTGGAGGGTGCCCCTGCACTGCTGGGGGGTGGGGGTGGTGGGAGACATGGGTGGGTGCCTGGTGGAGGCTGCCCCTGCACTGCTGGGGGGTGGGGGTGGTGGGAGACATGGGTGGGTGCCTGGTGGAGGCTGCCCCTGCACTGCTGGGGGGTGAGGGTGGTGGGAGACATGAGTGGGGGCCTGGTGGAGGGTGCCCCTGCACTGCTGGGGGGTGGGGGTGGTGGGAGACATGAGTGGGGGCCTGGTGGGGGCTGCCCATGGTGGCAGGGGGGTGGGGGTGGTGGGAGACATGAGTGGGGGCCTGGTGGAGGCTGCCCCTGCACTGCTGGGGGTGTGGGGGTGGTGGGAGACATGAGTGGGGGCCGCCCCTGCACTGCTGGGGTGTGGGGGTGGTGGGAGACATGAGTGGGGGCCTGGTGGAGGGTGACCCTGGTGGCTGGGGGGTGGGGGTGGTGGGAGACATGAGTGGGGGCCTGGTGGAGGCTGCCCCTGCACTGCTGGGGGGTGGGGGTGGTGGGAGACATGAGTGGGGGCCTGGTGGAGGCTGCCCCTGCACTGCTGGGGGGTGGGGGTGGTGGGAGACATGAGTGGGGGCCTGGTGGGGGCTGACCATGGTGGCAGGGGGGGTGGGGGTGGTGGGAGACATGAGTGGGGGCCTGGTGGAGGCTGCCCCTGCACTGCTGGGGGGTGGGGGTGGTGGGAGACATGGGTGGGGGCCTGGTGGAGGGTGCCCCTGGTGGCGGGGGGGTGGGGGTGATAGGGGACATGAGTGGGGGCCTGGTGGAGGCTGCCCCTGCACTGCTGGGGGGTGGGGGTGGTGGGAGACATGGGTGGGGGCCTGGTGGAGGCTGCCCCTGCACTGCTGGGGGGTGGGGGTGGTGGGAGACATGGATGGGGGCCTGGTGGAGGGTGCCCCTGGTGGCGGGGGGGTGGGGGTGATAGGGGACATGAGTGGGGGCCTAGTAGAGGGTGCCCCTGCACTGCTGGGGGGTGGGGGTGGTGGGAGACATGGGTGGGGGCCTGGTGGAGGCTGCCCCTGCACTGCTGGGGGGTGGGGGTGCAGGGGGACATGAGCAGGTGTGCAGGCTAGTCCCCTGTTTTTTGGGCTGCCTGCAGGGGCCGTGGAAGGTGTACAGGGAACACCTGTGAGGACCCACCCAGCCTAATTGCGTGTGATAATTCCCGCACACCCCTGTAATACACGTACCTGGCCAAATCGCATGTGAGAATTCCTGCGCACCCCTGTAATACACGTACCCAGCCGAATCGCGTGTAGAACTTCCCGTGTACCCCTGTAATACACGTACCCAGCCAAATCGCGTGTGATAATTCCCTCGTACCCCTGTAATACACGTACCGTGGCCAATCGCGTGTACAACTTCCCACGCACCCCTGTAATACACGTACCAAGCCAAATCGCGTCTGATAATTCCCGCGCACCCCTGTAATACACGTACCTGGCCAAATCGCATGTGAGAATTCCCGCGCACCCCTGTAATACACGTACCCAGCCAAATCGCGTGTGATAATTCCTGCGTACCCCTGTGATACACGTGCCCTGGCTAATCGCGTGTAAAACTTCACGCGTACCCCTGTAATACACGTACCCTGGCTAATCGCGTGTATAACTTAACGCGTACCCCTGATATGCACGTTACCCGCTTTGCGTTCCTTGTTTGGCAGCCCTGTGGACTGGTCCAGGGTTAGCGCTGCCCTTTGCGATGATTTAGCGATTTTGATGGCTTTTCCTTGCGCGAGGGCGTTCTTGGGGGCGTTACTGGCGCTGCTGCAGGTTCGCTGCGATACTCTGCGCCACGGCTGGTTTTGGAGCCTAAAATCCATGAATACGCTGTGCGCGGAAATCGGTTTTAGCGCACGAACCTGGCGCAGACAATCGCACGCGGACACTCTGCGCCAGCCGCTTGCGACACTTTTCTGTGAAATTCTATGAATTACCCTGAAATTCTTTGGAGGCAACACTTTAATGACTATAATAATTATATACAACACCAGGCACAAGATGGTTAATTTCGAACTACAACAATCTTTTCAATGGGGAAATTAATTGATTTACTTAAGAAAAATGCTAAGGATTTACACAAACAACTGAGGGTTTTTTTAAAGGACAGCTGCTAACATATACAGGCTAATCATAGATTCTTCTATGGAAAGAAGACTGGATTAGATTGGCAATTTGGGGTTTTTAATGGGGGTTTCAGTGGGGTTTTCAATGGGGGAAATGGATGCAATGCTACAATAATGAAGGACCTATGGAATATAGGGCTGGGGTATATGCTACTAAGCCTTTGTTTAGTATTCAGGAAAGCCAGATGGATCTCAGAACACTCTAGACAGCTAGGGCAAGGGGTTTGGTCACTGCACTCTCAAAGATGGTAAGGTTCAGTCGCCTTCTCTCCATCCTCCTTCTCCTGTCTCCCCAGATTTTGTGTGTCTGTCCTAGTACAGTCCCCCTTATATAGCAGAAATGACATCACTACCTTTACAATCTAGGGGGAGTACCCTGTAATTATCCCTGCCGCTCGGATAGGAGAGTTTACCATTCCTCTCTCCGCCGCCTGGCATGATTGGTTTGAGGGAAGAAAGCAGCATCTGTCTGTTTGCATTTATGACCATTCTTCGTTCTCATGACCACTTTTTGGCAAAAACTAGTTATTGTCTCGTAGCTTCATAATTATACTAACCCGTGCCATATGAACTAGATATGTGGTTTTAGTTGGTCATAGGGAATTAGGTAAGCTGATCGCCTACTCCGTACGAGGTAGTATGGCCCTTTGGCACATTTGTCATTTTCATAAAATGTACAATAGTTATGACTCTGCAAATGATCAAGAATGTTCCTAATTTCATTTTCCATCTTTTCACCAACTGTCCCATTCATCACATGTTGAGATCAGACCGAAACTAATCTTAGCTGACCATTTAATTCCCCAAAGTCCTAGGTAAATGCAATTTATCTCTTTAAAAGCGCCTGGAAATTACATGAAAAAATAGCATAAAACAAAATGAATTCTCATTCTGATTGCTGGGAAAAATGCCTAAAATTAGATCAGTCTTTTAATCTCAATTGGGAGTGTCGGTCCCCCCTGTGGGAGGGCCGCTTCATCCCCCACAGCCACCTGTATTCCTCTGGGCTCAGCTGGAGATTTTTTTTAGTCCCTTTGAACTTTGCAGATTGCTCTTTGAGGTGGGTGCAGGAAGGGTTCACTACCATCATATTTCCCTGACATTTTCTATGTGAGCATGCTATCTTTCCACTGGGGCTGTTTAAAGCCATTTTTCTTTTCACACTTGTGCAGGCTTTTTGCTTCTAATGTTTAAAATCCTTGTTTTGCAGGTCACAGGATTCTTTGATTTACCCTTTTTTGATTAAGTTTGCATTTGCTGTTGGTCCATTGATAATGAGGGGTAAGCCCCCTTCCACATGGTTCTTTAATTTGACGTGAACAAAAGAAAAAGTCAAGACGTTTTATCGTTTGCAGTGTTTAAAGGGCTGCTGTTCAAGTGAAAGGGAAAGCAAAAGCCGTTTCTGGTTGTAGTGTTGAAATTCTTGCCCCTCATGTGAATTAAAAGTAAATGAAGGACATTTTTGAATGCAGTGTATAACTTCTTGTCATTCAGGGAAATAAAAGCAAAGCAGGGCTGTTTTTGCTTATAGTGTTCCAATGCTTGCCACTCATGTGACAGGGAATGCAAAGCAGGGCCGTTTTTTGCTTGCAGTGTCCAAATGCAGCTTTTCAGGTGAAAGGGATTTCTGTTTGGGGCCTTTAAATGCACCCCACACACTATGCCTAAGGTCAGGGTTGTCAACCCCATTCGCTAGCACACTGTCTTTGTAGTGCTTGGTATTATCAGTTATGGAGGCGTAGGCCTCAGCTACTCTAGGTTACCAGGATCCCAGGGAAACTAAGACTACTTCAGACTCCATCCCACAGGGTAAGGAGTCTGAAGAGAAGGATGCCCCTGTGAGTATTTCTTCCTCCTCATGGGGGAAGGCCATATTCACAGAGTGGACCACCAGGGTTCTGACCTTACATCGGGGGTCCCCTTGCTCCACAAGCCACACAATTTCCACTGGGTCTTGTGACATAGGGAGGCTTACTGTAACCAGGGCTATGCTTGGGAGTATTAGTCCCACTATCCTGAACATGTTCTTGGGACTTTCCCTTTTTAAAACCTTTGTGGCCCTTATGGGAGGAAGATTTTTCAGTTATCCCCACCCCCTCTTTCTCTTTCTACTTCTTCCCCTCCTCCTGCTTACCAGAAGCAGGATTGTCCTTATGGGACACTCTGTGTGACACCCATAAGTCAGCTGCAATGGCCAGCTTCTTTGGATCTATCTCCTTAGAATCAGCCAAGTGCTGCTTAAGCACAGGGTAACAGGAAGCAAAATATGTTCAAGCATGGCTAAATTAATCATACCCTCGAAGGTGGTGACCTTATAACCTTCTACCCAACCAGTCACATTTTTCAAGGAATCAGTCACATAAGAAATCAAAGTAGTACCTTCTTTCTTTTTGTAGTTTCTAAGGGCCTGATTCACAGAACGTTCTCCTATGGGATTCCGCCATTATAAAACACTTCTGTGAAACAGGCCCTAAATCTTTTCAAGTATTGGGCAGGATTCTTCCCAAACTTCAAGATTTGAGTTTGCTTCAATTTCACAAAGTCTTTTCTGGCAGCCTTTGACATCTCTATAATGGCATTGCAGCCATAATGGGGTAGTCGACTGAGCAACTATGCAATCTTATCAGCATCCACAACTTCTTGTACTATTTCATGCATACTCAAATGCGGTCAACCAGTCCATGATGTCATTCTTGTCATCAAGCCCACTAAGCAGGTCTTTGGGAACCCTTGGATGAGAGGCCCCATTACCAGACCCTCTAGAGGAGCCATTGGCAGCTTGCCGCCCAGCAAGCTCCATTTGGTGATCCCTGTCCTTCTGCCTTTCTGATTTCTCTAATTCCAGCTCAGCCATGCTGAATTCCAGCACTCTCTGCATAAACAGCAGACTTGGGACTCTACCTCATCTTCATCTACACCATTCCCCTCTATGATGGCAGCAACAGTTACTTCAGTACTGTTACTTGGAGCAGCCCCAGCACCTTCTGCACTATCATAGGAGGGTAAAGCTAGAATCCTGCTTTCCTGCCAATCCGTGATCTTTTGTATCATTTCATATTTGGTGCCAGAGGCCGACGGGCCTCTTTCTGCACAAAAAATCTTTCTCAGTGTCCACCTAAAGTAAGTGCAGCAATTGTTTCCATGATATAAGTGTAGCTGTTGGCCTACATTTGCGAATTTAGGAAAAGGTCACTGTGTTTCCTGGGTAAGGGCCTCATTACGAGTCTGACGGTAACCCTAGCGGTTCTAATCGTGGGTTGCCCCCGGACCCATAAAATGTAACTGGCGCCTGAATTATCGGTGCCACTGGGAGATTACAAATCTGGCAGCCTGGGAAGTCAGCAGCTGGTAAAATCTAAGTCCCCATTCCCATAGAGTCCCGCACGACTCTATGGGAGCGGGGTCTCAGAATCACTGGCACCGTTGTTAATGGTGTTAGCGCTTCTGTGAGGGTTCTGCATCCCATGGCTGCTGCGCCCGGCTGGGTCAGACCTGTCGGACGCGGCAGGCAGACACGTAATTTGCCGGGCCAGAAACAAGGGTGCCGTGAGCTTACCGGCACCCTTGTTTCTGTACCAGAAAACTGTCATAAGGTCCTAAGTGTAACTCAGGTCTTTGACCAGGACGTAACAATGTGTACCTCTGATCTTATCCTTCTGCTGTACACATATTTGTTAGAATGGATTTCCAAACTTTGGCCTGTTGAACAGAGGTTTAGGAGGTCACCCTAGTTTAGTGAAACAGGGAACCTTCTGGACAAGCCAGACCAATCGCGGTAGCTTGGCAGGCGGTCAAGACTAAGGGCCTGATCACAACTTTGGCGGTAACCCTTAAATCCGGTGGTAGCGCTATTACCGCCGGATTTAAGGGTCTGCCAAATCAGGACTTCGGCGGATTTCGCCCCAGCTCTGGGCTGGGGGGAAATCCGCCGAACATTCGCACTATTACAGCCGGTGGGAAATCCGCCGGCGGTAAGAGCATGAAAATTCCCCATTGAGCCCAATGGGGAATGAGGCATTCCCGAATGGGCTCAATGGGGAATGGGGATTAACATTACCGCCGAACTCGTGATCCAGCGCTATTAGCGCCGGGGAGTTCGGCGGTAGGGCTAATACCGCCGGCGGTAATACCGCTGGCGTTACCGCCAAAGTCGTGATCAGGCCCTAAGTCTTAGAGGGGTGAGAGTGATCAGAAGCCCACAATGAGCATGCACAGTAAAGATACCAAAGAATACTCTTAGACAGGTGTATATCAAAAATACATAGGCCCTCATTACGACCCTGGCGGAGTGGGTTACCGCCAGCGGTAATCGTGGCGGACCCGTCCGCCCTACTATGAGTTCCCGTAGCGCCATGGAGCCTTTCTCCGCCTGGTTTTACCGGGCGGAGAAATCCATGGCGCTAAGGGACCTCGTTGTTAATTACGCCACCGTACTTTACGGTGGCGTAATTAACGCCTTCCCCACTCCCATTATACCCTATGGGGCAAGAATGGGAATGGGGAAGGGCAAAATGGGGATTGGGGATTTACCGCTCCGCCAAGGTCGGCATGGGGTGGAAAATCCGCCAACCCCCATGGCGCTATCGGCAGCTTTCCGCGGTGCATTTAGCACCGCGAATTCCGCCAGGGTCGTAATGAGGGCCATATACATTTATTGTAGCCCGAATAAATCAACACACATAATTAAACCAATACTGCAACAGTTCTCCAGCATGGGGTCTGGAATGGATTCACATGCTCATGAATTTTCCCCGTCGTCAGGCTGGGAATCCTCAGTAAAGAAAAAATCAGTTTCAGTTTCCTTTCTGAACTGCCTTTCTCCTAATAACCAATCACTGGTCTCTGGGTCATACTGCTCCCAGCCAATGACTGCCCTCTACTAAAGCCCCTCCCCTGTCTGCCTTCTTCAGATTTTTACCGCACACTCAAGTGTTGGGAGTCCTCATGCCATAGCTATCGAGTTCGACTGCGTATTGCGTTTTTTCAGAGAGATTTCTCTATTTTTTTCGGTCAATTGAGCCTCAAGCTCCACCGATTCATCATCCGATTAACGGGGATCCGTTTTCAGAAGCTTCTACACCCCTCAAGGGGAAATTTTCATTGAACTTCACTTCTTGGAGGATTCCGGAAGATTCTTGAGGCCTACCCCGCGTGGACATGGCTGAAGACAAAGGAGACTCAACGCCTCTGTTCAGGATCTGCCCAGGATGTGGACTACGGAACATTTTCCTCGAAGACGGGCACTCCCGGTGCCTTTACTGCCTACACTCAGACAAGTCGCACGTGGAGGAGGCCTGTGCATTCTGCAAGAACATGTCCGCCCTCACCATGAAGGACTGTCAAAAGCGGCTCGCTGAGTGGCTGGAGACAAAGAACCCTGCGGCAGGTGAGCCCCAGCAACATACTTCTCCCAAGAGGAAATCTGAGCAGTCGTCTAAGACCTTTGAGGGCGCTCCGGCGACGGGGGCCCAACATAAGGCAAATCACAGCGAGTCCGCAGGCACCGGGAGCGCTGTTGGTACAGGCTCCTCAGCAGCCAGGCTGGGCACAGCTTTGCTGACGCCGTCAACCACGAGCCAACGATCCAGCTCAACAAAGAGAAGGAAGTCAGAGCAACCGGGTAAGCTTCGGGAGAAGGCCCGATCGTCTCCGTCGGAGAAAGCCAAGGGGGAGCAAGGTGCTGCCCCTCCCCCCACGGTGAAGGCTTCAGATGCACCTAAGTTCGTGAAGGCCCAGGTTCTCCAAACCAAAGCGTCTATTGAGGAGTGGTGGCATCCCTGGGGAAGGCCGCGGATATGGGTTCCCAGGAGACATCCACCAAAACTAGAGTTTTCCTGCCCGCCCGGAGGGAATCATCATTCGTACCCATTGAGAAGACTCCCATGAAGATGCCGTTCATCTCCCTGAGACCGTCGCCCCTGGCTGAGAAGAAGGGCGAGGGGGCGCAGTGGTCAAGCTAGACTCGGAGATCTCTTCTGAGGAGGTGCTTTCAGGCCTGACAGTGCCTGAGAAGAAGGGCGCTCTCGGTCCCGCTGTTGGAGGACATCTGGGATGAAGGGCTGTCCCTCCTGAAGAACCCATCCTCGACCCCTGCGAAGAGAGACCGGTACGAGAAGAGGTACCGGGTTCCAGACTATGCAACGATGTGCCTCAGAGCGCAGCTTTCCCCGGACTCCGTGGTCTCCGCGGCAGCTAGGAAGAAATCTGCAGGGTCGGCGGCATTGACTTCCACTTCCCCACCGGACGGCGAGGGAAAGAAGCTGGTCGCCATGGGACGACGAGTCATCTCGTCGGCGGCGACGACCATTAAGGCGGCCAACGCTCTCGCTATCGTGGCCCGCTACGGTAGGGAGTTGTGGTTTAAAATCACCCCCATCCTGGACTTCCTCCCAGACGACAAGAGGGCGCAGGCCCTTGAAATCCTACAAGAAGGTGAGGTGGCATCGGACCATGCCATCACGGTGGCCATGGACATCGCTGACACCGGGTTCTGCCAGATGGGCAACAGCGTTTGCTTTCCCCGGCGTGGTTGGCTCAGGGCCACCAACTTCTGTCAGGACGTCCAGGCGAGGGTACTGGACATGCCCTTCGATGGGGACAACTTGTTCGGCAAGGCGCTGGACGAGTCACTGCAGGCCATCAAGGCAGACACCAAGACGGCCCGTGCCTTGGGAACACTCCAGCAACGACGGGCGCCCTTTCGGTCCTCCGGAGGCAAGTCACAGGGTGCCTCCAAAGGATTTGGTGGCAGCTCTTCTTCGTACCATCAAGCAGCCCGTTCTTTGTCCCAGGAGGCCTAGAGAGGCCGCATCAAGTCCAGAGGAAATCGTCATCATCTCCAAGGGTCCCAATGTGGTATGGCCTCAGCGAAGCAAGACTGAACCGGCCGTGATGTTGGGCCCCCACCCAACCACCCCATTGGGTGCTGGATGCCCTGGCCCACGGACACACCCTGGAGTTCCAAAGGAAGTGTCCCTGTTTTCCACCTTTGGCCAGGAAAGAAAACCACATTCCACAACTGCTTGTAGAGGTATGAGCAATGCTGAAAAAGGGTGCGATAGAACTCTTCCTGAAGAGGCTCCGGAGCTCCGGAGTATACTCGCAGTACTTCCTCGTCTGAAAGAAGACCGGCAGTTGGCGGCCCATTCTAGACCTCTACCGCCTCAACACATACATCAAATCCCAGAGGTTCCGGATGGTCACCCTTCAGCACATGCTAGGACAGCTGGAGGAAGGAGACTTCCCTTTTGTTGCTGGACTTAGAGGACGCTTCTTTCCACATCCCCATACACAAGGGCATCAAACGTTTCTGCGCTTAGTGGTCCAAGGGCGGCACTATCAATTCAAGGCCCTTCCCTTTGTTTTGAAGTCAGCCCCAAGGGTCTTCACCAAGTGCCTGGAACCGGTGGCGGCGCGACTGCACCTGCAGGAGATCCCAGTCTACCCCAATCTGGACGATTGGCTCATCCGAGCAAAGTCAAGGGAACTCGCCGTCGAACAGACAGCGAGGACCATCCGCCTGCTCACGGAACTGGGGGTCTCGATAAACTATGCAAAGTCCTGCTTGGAGCCATTGCAGGATGCTTGGTTCCTGGGAACCAGACTCAACTGGGTGGCGCGCCTAGCTTCACCTTCGGAGGACAGGATAAAAGCCATCCTGGGCAAGGTACAACAGCTGTTGACCATGGAAGTTGCCAAGGTGAGGTCCATCAAGTTCCTGCTCGACATGATGTTGTCATGCATCCACCTCATTTGGCTCTGCAGGCCAGGGATGTGGCCGCTGCAGGAGTTCCTCAACGCCCGTTGGATGCAAGTGGCGGGAAGCTTTGAGGACAAGATCGCCCTCAACGAGACTTTCCGTCGAGCGGTTCGGTGGTGGGGTTTCCGGGCGCATTTCGTGGCGGGCACAGACATTCAAACCCCAGTGCATCAGGAGACAGTGATGACAGACGCCTTCCCGGAGGGATGGGGCACACATACCGGGAATCTCCACGCAAAAGGCCTGTGGCTCCCATAGGAGAAATCATTGCACATCAACGTCCTGGAGCTCTGAGCCGTGTTTTGGGCCCTCAGGTCATTCCTTCCATCCCTCAAGGGCAATGTGGTGTGGGGCTTCACGGACAACATCACCACAATGTTCTACATTTGGAAGCAGGGGGGCACCAGATCCCAAGCTCTCTACAAGGAAGCGCAGGACCTATGGCACTGGGCCGTAACCCAGAAGATGTTCCTGGTACCCTTTCATCTGACAGGAGTGAAGAACACTGTTGCCAACTCACTTAGTAAGGAGCTACGCTCTTGCCACGAGTGGGAGCTTCGGCAGGATCAGGTGGACCTACTGTTTCGACGATGGGGCAATCCCCAGATCGATCTGTTTGCGACGGTGACTAACACCAAGTGCCGGAGGTTCGCCAGCAGGTTTCCCGAGCCGGGGAGCATGGGGGATGCATTCTCATTCCCCTGGGACAGCCTGTTTCTCTATGTGTTCCCACCGTTGCCGTTGCTTCTGTGACTCATCAGTCAACTCAGACGGTCTCGGTGCAGGATGATCCTCATCGCACCGGCGTGGCTGAGGTAGATATGGTACCCGGACCTTCTGGACATGTCAGCGTTCCCTCCAGCCAAGCTTCCGGCGGACGCAGATCTTCTTGCCAGGGAAGGAGCTGCGATTCTGCACCACGACCCGGGTCGCTGAACCTGCAGGCCTGGCTCCTGCAGCACTAGAGTTTGGAGGATACGAGATCCCGGCAGACTGCAAGGAGGTACTTGCCAAGGCCAGGGCTTCTTCGACTCTTAAGTGCTACGGGCATAAATGGAAGAGGTTCACCGTCTGGTGCTGTGCACAGAAGGTAAACCCTCTACGGATTACGGCCCCTCAAGTGCTGCCGTACTTGCTGTCGCTGGTAAATTCTTTGTGCGGTCCACGTAGAACTTCAGTGCTCTAGCCACAACCAGCGAGTGCAAAGTCCTCTCAACTGGCGAGGAAGGCGACGGGAAGAAAACAGGTAACGTTGAGATGGAAATCCAATGGCAACTTGGGCATGAAGGAGGGGGGTGCACTCATCACAACCCCCATTCCGTGAAATGTCAAGTACACAGGCTTGCAGGAGAGGCCCTGGATCTCTCCCATTCGTTGTGCAGAGGTGATGGCCACCAGAAACGCTGTCTTCCACGATAGGAATTTCAGAGGAGCCGAATGCAGAGGCTTGAACGGAGGACCCATGAGCCTAGTCAGCACCACATTTAGCTCCCACGCCGGGTCCGGAGCCTTCACCGGCGGGAACAAGAAGAAAAGTCCTTTCATGAACTCCTTAACCAGGCGATGTGACCACAGCGACGACCGCCCTGGAGTTCTGGTGTAGCGGGAGATAGCCGCCAGATGGATCTTGATAGAAGCATGCGCTAGCCCCGCCTTGGCTGTTTGTGAACTTTGGCCCTGTGAACCAAGGGAAGGCCCTCTTCAAGGCTTCCATTTCCAGGTGGCTCTCCGGCTGCATCACGCACTGTCATCGGTTCGCAAACCGACCGTTGCCTGGCTGTCCGAGAGCCCATTCGACCAGAGCGACTGCTGCAACTTTGGCATTCCTGTCTGGTGTGCTCCTGCTGGACATCTGCAGGGCTGCTTCGTGGAGGTCGACGCACACCTTCACAAAATTCTACTGTGTCGACCGGGATTCCAGGGAGGAGTCCAGAGTCGGCCAAGCAGTGCTGTGCAACTTGTTCGCTTGAAGGGGAGCCTGGTGCGGAGGTAAGAGATGCTTGCTGAAATGCTTAATGTTGAACCTTGCCACCTTCCCTGGTTGTGCATGTGTGTACTGCTATGTATTCTTTATCCATGAGCATGTGAATCTATGCCAGACCCCATGCTGGAGAAGGAACAAGTTACTTACCTGCAACTGTTGTTCTCCAGCACGGGTCTAGCATGGATTCACATGCAAACCCTCCCGCCTACCCCTCTGCGGCTCTTCTCTTGGTCCTACTGCCACTTTACGTGCTACCAAATCTGAAGATGGCTGCCAAAGGAGGGGCTTAGATAGAGGGCAGTCATTGGCTGGGGGCAGTATGACCCAGAGACAATGATTGGTTATTAGGAGAAAGACAGTTCAGAAACTAAACTGAAACTGATTTTTACTTTACCAAGGATTCCCAGCCTGACGACGGGGAATATTCATAAGCATGTGAATCCATGCCAGACCCATGCTGGAGAAGTAAAGTAACTTGTTCCTTACCACACAAGCATATAACTTTTTAACATATATACAACTACTGCAGCCTAATGCGATAAACGGGAGAAAACATCCACAACCTGTAACAGAAGGGGGGTTAATACAATTTAAACAGTTAGGCAGTCTTCAGGATGGAAATCTTAATGGTATGCAGTCTTTATATCGAAAGTTTTATAAAGAATGATTTATATTGAATATTTTATAATGGAAATGTTTATAAAGAATGCATTTAGGGGTGGGATAAAGGGTCAAATCTTGTGGGGAAACGGTTGGGGTGGATTTTTAGGGGTGGAAACATCAGTTCTGGGGGACCCCCCCCAAAAAATACATTTGTTATATTTTTTGTTATAAAATATTCAATATAAGTGCATTCTTCATAAAAAAGTTTCATTTTAAAGACATGTAAACAACTTATTCAGTCCAGTTCTACAAAGTAGGGAGCATTGTGCTCAATATTCTGCAGTGCGTAAAAGCGTGCGGTCGTGCGTGAAGTAAAGACAGTACCTTTTTAAGATACTGGTACAGTTAGGTAAGGATCCTACGGGGGGTAGAAGGAGTTCCAATCACCTGGGAAGGGTCTGCCCTTGCGGACAGAGCAGTTTACGACTTTAGGAACAGGCCAGGGAGCGCAGACTATCCCAGCCAAAGAGAGTATCTCAAGGAACCCTTGTGCGTTAAAAGAAATGGATGAGCCAGGGGCAATCGGTAAATTATGCAAGTACTCACCGCCCCCTTCAATCCAGCCCAACTATGCCAGTTTAGGCACGGTCGTCTGAAGTTGCAAATTCTGCCTTTGCTCTCCGATCCCGCTTTCAGGTGCTGTGAGACAGGACAGTAGTCTGTGATGTGACAGTAGCCACAACTCCGCCCATGAAGGGAGGAAGAAGAAAATTCCAGTGCAGCTGGACTCAGGGCACAGCAGAGAAGGCGGGATAGCTACCCACAAAGATCGTCACCACAATGCAGTGACGTGGTGATCGAATCTGGACAACCAATAGAAGATCTGCTCGCTTGCATGTAAACGAGCTGTGGTCCAATCATGGTCCACAGTGCTCCTCATGTATTCATGCATACCAGACATCCTGGGAACTAGCGCAAGTGACATGCAGGAGCCTGTGGAAGATGTGGTTTTCGCAGGGGGCTGCATGCCCAAATAAGCAAGTGCCGGGTCAGCTCGACCTGGGGGGAATGTAAACGGACAAAATGGCCAAAGGACAGAACAAAAGACTTTGTGGCACAGCTATTTTCGGCACTGGCCACAGTCATGAGCGAACTGCGGTAAATGCGGTATGGTTCAATAAAAAGTAGTAAAAATACCAGAAAAGTTAACTGCTGTCACCAGTTTGTCCTAGGCACACTTGTATATTCGCCAAAAATTCCTTAGAGGGTGTCCAGAGCCATAAAACAAAAGGACCTCAGTGCACCGTACAGTAATGTACTTCGCACACTGATAAAATGTTACCAAGAAATGGCAATAAAGTAAAAGACTAAGGGAAACATTGTTTCCCAGTACTGACAGCCTGAAGGACATGTCAGTTTCCCCATCACAATGAGCAAAAGCCCAGGGGGGCGCAGCTGAAGGCTGGGCTCCACTGGAAAAAGTCCAGTCAGGATAGCCAAACAAAAGCATAAAGTTTGGGGGGGGTACAAAATATGGAGGGAAAATTGCATTCAGAGAAATCTATTCTAACACCCAGTGTCTCTCAAACCAGTGGAAGTCTGGCAATTTATGAGGACACTTCTCAAAAACCTACGTGCATTCTGTGTGTTAGTAGCCAGTACTTCTGAGCACTGGTCCCAGGTCCCAAGGCACAATAGGGACATTTCAGGAAGAGCACCAAAGGTGATACCTCGATAGGAGGGGAAGACAGTGGCCTACACTTCAGGCATAGGGTAAGGGTAGGTCAGCCTGACAGCTTGGACACCAAGTGCTTTACCTTTACACTTGGGGCAGTAACTGTTTTAGGGACCTTTAAAACATTTCAAATTTTTGAATTAAGCACTGGTAGGAACACACCTCTCTCTGTGTATCACTACTCCTCCCCAGTTCCTACCAATGTAGGGGAAACCCCACCTGTATGATGTGATAGGTTATTTATAACGCGCTTCATACCCAGAGGTTTCTAAGTGCGGACCTGGGGATCAAATCTTTGTTGCTCTGTGTTGTCTTGCTTCCAAGGCGAGCAGGTTGCCCCTGACCTATCCTCCCAAGCATCCATTGCTCCATTAAAAGGTTACATATCGCGTATTACAGTAGAAAAGTAATAAAAAGTACAAATTAAAACCCATGTTTTATATTTAACTCGAATTCGTCCGCTGATGTACTACCACCCGCTCATTGCTATGGACAGTTCGGCCCACTATCTGGGACTTGTGTGGTACATTCAGTACTCCAGCCAAACAAGTTGTGCACCCCTGATTTAGAGGAACAATTTGTTTATTGCATTTGTGTAACACCCAAACCCGGGGGTATCACAGCACTTGTACATGATAAGCAACAAGTGGCATCTGAAGGTGGACAGCCAACTTACAGTCAGTGCTTTAAGTGGGATTAGAAATCGAGGGGGGCTCTGGTTAGGGGTTGTGGCCTAGGTGTGGGTTTACTTAGGTCACGCCCCCAAAGGTGAGCCACCCCCTCGCCTAAGGGGAAAGGGTGCTGGTAAAAGAAGTAGAGCTGGCACGCACTGGCATTATTACCTTTGATGTGCCCAGCTCCTCCATTTAAACAAAAGAAGGGGTTGGGCACACCAAAGGTGTGACACCAGTGTGCCCCAGCTTTCACACACAGCAGGCAGCCCTTTCATTCAAGGAGCCGCATGGTAGGCAATGATTTAACTGCGGGCTCATTGAATGAAAGGTCTGCCTGCTGCTGATGTCTCTGTACTCAGAAACAGGAGGAGGGCTGGACTGCCCAGCACTCCTTTTGTTTTCAAGTAAAGTCATCACGCAACATGAAGCCCTTTGGCTTCATGCTGCGTGATCACTATTTACTCAGAAACAAAAGGAGAGCTGGCCAGTCCAGCTCTCCTCCTTTTTGAGTACAGAGACATCAAGCAACCTGTGTAGCCGAAGCGCTGCTCGGTTACACAGGCTGCTATCAGGTGTCAGTACTTCGGTTTAGAAAAAAAGTAAATGTGATGCCTTTTCTTTTCTCTAACTCCAAAATGTTGACACCTGCAGGCAGCAAGTGTAACCGTGCAGTGCTGCGTCTACTTGGGCTGCCTGAGGTATCGGCGTGGTTGGGGCTAGTCGGGGGTGCCCTGCCAGTGCCCGGCTCGGGAGGCCTTTTTGAGGACTGCTGGGGCTCGGCCCCTGCTAGCCCGACCCACTTAAGGCCCTGCTTACAGTGTTAATGATCATAGTCTAGTCATATATGTTGAACAGCCAAGTCTTCAGGGGGTTTGCTGAAGGTGTTGTAGGCAAGTTATTTTCTGATGGAGTTGGGGAGAGAGTTCCAAAGTACTGGTGCCGTGTAGCTGAAATTTCAGCCTCCTGCTCGTTTGCATGTGAATCTGGGGGTGATGAGAGTGGTGCTGACTGAGAAGCAGAGAGATCACGCTGGGATTTGGGGGGCAATGTGGGGGGTGAGAGAGGCAGGAGTGTCTTTGTGGATGCATCGATGAGTGAAACAATTTTGGCTTTGATGGGGACAGTTTACCTGCCGACTAGTGGGGGAGGTATATTCAGAAGATTTCAGACCTCTGGCGGCTCTCAGGGCTTTGTTTTGGAGTAGCTGGAGATTGGCTAGTGTTTTTGCTGAAGCGCCTGTGAATAGCACATTGCAGTAGTCGAGTTTGCTGACTATGGGTGCTTGGGCTAGTGGTAGGCGATTCTCTGAGGAGAGTAAGTTGCGTCTTAGTGAGATGGCTTTGACTGCGTAGGCAGTAGATGAGGACAGGGCGTTACATGTTTGGACATAGAGAGCTCTGCGTCCAGGTGTACCCCCAAGGTTTTGCCATGTTTGGCCACTTATAGGTGGGTACCATCGATGGGGATGGTTGAGCAGGCTGGGTCTAGATGTTTAAGATGGTGAGGAGGACCTACAATTAGAAGCTCAGTCTTATCATCATTCAGGCAAAGGTTGTGGGAGGCCATACAGTTTTGGATAAAGCCATATATTTGGTTGATGGATTCAGTGTCACGGGTGTAGTTGGCCGTGATGAGCAAGAGACTTTGGGTGTCCAAAGTTGGTGTAGAGGGCGTTGAGAGTCAAGGTGGTCAAATAGTGCTTTGGTGCAGGTGTTGTAGAGGGCAGGGGATATGCCCAAGGGGACAGGGTTGAGATTGGCAGAGGCATCTCTGATGCAGACTCTTGAGGAGTGGCTGCTGAGGAATGATTTGACCCATGTGGTTGCGTTGTGGGAGAAGTTAAAGTTGGCGGGGACGTGATGACACAGGATGTTGTAGTCAACAAGGTCAAAGGCCACTGATAGGTCAAAAAGGAATAGAATGGCTAAGTTTCCGTTATCACGGATGGTGTCCAGCTGGATTTCGAGGTCAAGGCGAGCTGTTTCAGTGGTGTGTTTGGGTCATGTTCCCCAAAGTGTTAATTAAACAGAGCGGCCTGGCTCTGTTTGCACTTTGGTGCAAAAAGATCCCCTCTGTGCAATGTTCCTCATTTCCACCATATAGTGGATCAATAAAAAGTAAATCAAAGACGACATCTCCTCTATTCCTCACTATTCCATTATGTTGATGGAAAAATGTATATGCTCCTGCAATTAACATCAGCTGAGCCATTTACAATAGATTCCTATGGAATCCGCCTGCATTTACCAGGTGGTAATTTCAGGCAGATTCTATAGGAATCCATTGCATTATCGCTAGCAGGAAGATACAGACCCATTTTCCAGTCAGATCTGGTACATCAGACAGACCTGTGAAGTGCATCCTGCTTCCCAGCTTAGCCGACAAATGAAAGAAAAACTAGCAGATTGGTTAAAATGGCAGCAAAAGCATGCCACCATTTTTACTGATCTTGAAACTTGTGACACAACCCACCTTGTGATATACACAAGTTTTTCTAGGCGTGACAAAACAAGGAGGGGGAAACAAAGGGAGGACAAAATAACAATCCTACTAGGCCTTGTGTCATTCAGATCGTGCAAGTGCAGGGAAGACAGAAGGGGTGAAGTGCCAGGGGGGAGGGGTAGAGGAAGTGTAGTCAACTCACAAGTGCAGCCAGCGGGCGGCTCATAAGTGCAGAGAGAGGGGACTGTACGGTTTCAGATACAGACCGTGCAGAGAGAGGGGACTGTACGGTTTCAGATACAGACCGTGCAGAGAGAGGGGACTGTACGGTTTCAGATACAGACCGTTAAGTGCTGGGGAGTCCAGAGGCAGTGCAAGGGCAACTGGACATGGAGGCGTTTGGGCCTGAGTTCAGAGGGTGACCAGGTGACCAGTGCGCAGAGCAGTCAGGTATATCAGCAGGGGAGCGGAAGAGAGAAAGCGGAAGCTTAAAGGAAGGTCTCGAGTTGCTTTCGATCTCAAAGATTCTCCTAGGCTAAAGCCAGACTTGATAAGCCTGATATCACTTGGCCCCCCTGCTCCGACCGACTGTGCAAGGAGAAGCTTTCGGACAACATTTTCAAAGTCGGGGCCTGTTATTTAGGGCAGCCAGCGCTGAGTTCAGTCTCCTGCATTACTGGGAGCATGCATCAAGAAATATAAACTGCCGATTATTTTTTATAATTACTATTTTTATCTCCCTCTGACCCGCCTTGTTCTCACTCCTAGGCAGAGGCGTGGCCAGGATTGTGTAACAAGTGGGGCCTGGACGCAGTGACATTAACATCTGTGAATCCCCACACAGCGCTGGGTGGGCCTCGCCCATACCTGCCTAAACTCCGGAATTTTTCCGGAGACTCCGGAATTTTAAGCATTTCTCCGGTTCTCCGGAAAAATCCCTTGAATCTCAGGAATTTTGAGATTCTTTCCTTGTCCCGTCATATTCTCCACCTGATTGGCTGCCGCCGGTAGCCAATCAGGTGGAGAATATGACGGGACCCGGAAACGGCGCGAAATGTTCGTGCCCACTGCCTGCAACACTATAATAATAGTGCTTCCAATCTATGTCATTGGATTGTAAGCAGTATTGTTACGGTGGCGGTGCCACGTTCATTTTACTTACCATAGCACTGAAAATCATTCATTCAGTGCTATATTCAGCAAAATGAAGGCGGCACCGCAGCCGAAATAATGCTGCTTTCAATCCATGTCATTCGATAGAAAGCAGCATTATTTCTGCTGCGGCGCCGCATTCATTTTGCTTACTATAGCATTGAATGAATGAATGATTTTCAGTGCTATAGTAAGCACACTGAAGGCGCCGTTGCCGCAATAATAGCGCTTTCAATCCAATGACATGGATTGAAAGCACCATTATTTGGGCGGCTTTGCTTACTATAACATTGAATGAATTATTTTCAATGCTATAGTAAGCAAAATGAAGGCTACAACAATCGGGTTTACCTTTTTGAAAGGTGGGCGGGGCGTGTGGGCGGAGTCTTGTGTGGATGTGGGCGGGGCTTACATCTCAGGAATTTTGATTTTCAAATGTAGGCAGGTATGGCCTCGCCTGCTCAGGGCCGACCCTAGCTACGATTGACCTCGCTACAGATTCAGGAAGTCGCCTGATGCTGTTTAAGTAGCTCCACTGCCAGATTTTAGTAACAGGCCCTACCGCGTGTACCGTGAATACAGGGGTAATTTAGAAGTGGGTGCATTTGTGCTCCAAGCTCTTCTTTGAATGGTCTGTGGAGTGTGTCTATAAAATACAGAGTCACAGAGGAAATAAGTGGATAAAGGTATTACACAGTAACCTGAATAATTATTAACACCCTTGACTTCTCTCCAGTCCGAGCCTACTCCAACAGCGGGTTTATCGATTTGTGAGTAGATTTTTGTGTCGACTGGTGAAATACAAGGAGGTTTCGGGGGTCAATCTCTCTTGGTCATTTGTTTGCTCTGGGTCGGGAATTTTCCTGAAGGGACTGCCAGGATGGAAGCCTATTCTTTGATCAAAGTGTCATGTCATCAGGTCCCAGCTAATGTGATGTCATTCCAAGTCATGTCATCATTATGTTAATCACTATTTTTGAAACTTGAAACATCCTAGCTCTTTTTGTTCAATGAATGTTAGTAATTATGCAGTGGGCGCACGCATCTAGATGTTTTATTTTTTTTTTGTTAAATAAAAGAGTCTCTGCCAAAACATGGAGTTGGATTGGTTTTAAAAAATTTCTGGGAGATTCGATGTTTTTGGTAGTACATTTTGGTTAAAAAAAAAAAAATCTGTTATGAAAGCTGTTCTCCACGCATAATCACCAGAAGGGATTTTCAGACCCGGGATGCAACCCGCTTTGCCTCCCCCTGACCCAATAAAATGAAGGTACCCAAGAACGCCTGGTCAGCTCCCCTTCCTCGCAATCACAACCCATAGCTTGATATGTTGCAGTGGTAATGATTGGAAGAAGCCAGGGGATTTCCTTAAGGCCCCCTTAAGCTCTTCGCCGGTGCTGAAATGAGCAGAGGAAACGCATGCCAGCTAAAGGGCAACATGTGTTTTCCATATGATCATCACGCAGTAAGACCTTCACCCGACTGGACTCTAGATTGGCTCGCAAGGACAGAACGTGGCAACGGTCCTTCGCATTCGACGCTCTGGTCCTCTGGAACTGCATCTAAGTGGCAATCCAGACCGCTGCTGCAAGTCTCCTTCAGTTTAGGAAAGAAATGAAGGCCTGGTTCTTCCAGTAGCACCATGGTGTAACCTTCGTTCCGGCCACCCTGTGAACACCCCGGTCCGTATATTGTGCTGTGATAAAGATTAAGAATGTTTTTATTCGAATTGTGATATACCTTTTTGTCGCTTGCTTTTGACTGAATCTGATTTGCATGAATACTAATGCTTGTGACGATTCATTTTTATGAATGTTTCCTTCATATAATTTGACCTCTTGCTTTACACTAATAAAATGATTGCTTTTAATTTAGCATGGCTGTTGTGACTTTTTTTCTATTTTGTTCAGACGAATCTCTCCCTCTTTAATCTCTCTCTATATCGCTAGTTTTGAACCAATCAAATGATTATATCTACAGATCAGACAAATGCACTTAAGCCCTGAAGAAGAGCGTAGCTAAAATTAGCAAGGCTTGAAACACGTGTTGGCTTGGTACTGTGATTTCTTCAATCCGAATTAAAAAGAAAAAAAAAGAATTAAAAAGGCTTGAGACTCTGATTTTTTCAATCCAAAAGAAAAAGAAAAAAAGATTCAAAAAAGGAAAGACGCTTTTTAACACCCAAGTTTGTTATTGTAATTTTTGCACAAGAGAGACGTTAATAAAGCGTTTCACTTTACTTCTTGGTTTCAGTGTGACTCCCACAATCAGAATGTCCTAGCTGGTGGTGCAGGATGAGTTCATATTCCCGGCATTTGTTCAATGTTCACTTCTTTATTTATTTATTTATTTATTTATTTATTTATTTTGCCATTTGTAGAGCACACCCAACCCGCAGACATTTGATCGCTTGTTACATTCTCGTGACCAATGTTTTGCTCTATGACCTGTACAGCTATCCACTGCTCCCGAGCCAGGTTTGCACAACAATAATATATGGATAATACAAATAATACCTGTGTTCTCTCCTAGGTATACTTGCACCAGAAAGGTACGCAGGCTACAGTATAGATGCGGGACACAGGTCAGAAGCTGTATTAAAAAGGTACACATGCCCCGGCAGGATATGATATATGTCATTTATAACGCGCCTGTACACGACAAGACGAGTGAGGACATAGAACTCAGATGAGCTGCCTCTCAGAATGCACAAGTGCCCAAGCATGGATGCAGGCGGCAGGTTGGAAGCAGCGAATGAGATCCACATACCATAGCATAGCATAGAGGACACAGATTAGAAGATCGCACACATGCAAACATAGACCGAGGTTAGATGGGGGCATCATTTTTCAAGTGGCGCTGCCATGAGTGAGAAAAGAAACAAATGGCGTTGTGGTGTGGGATATATAAAATGGTCACTATTATTGCATATGAAGGAATACTACAGTCAGTTAAACAAGTGAGGCTTTTTTGAGGAGTGAGGCTTTCTCTGATAACTAAAATCTATTTTAGCGGTTGAAAAAGTTTGAAATATTTAGGGACTGGCAATTTTGCCAAGTTGGGCACTACGAGATTAAATGAGTTGCCCACGATCACACGCTTCGGTTAAAAGGTGAAGACGGGGATTGAGTCCACACTACAGTTTCTGCACTGAACCACATTGTTTCCATTTCTTGTCATGCAAAAAGTAGCAATTATCAGTGAATGTTCGACTTTTATGAACGCAGCATAATGGAACTCAACATAATATCACCTGTTTTCTAGGTCTGACTTGGAAAAAAACAGATGACATGATAAATCACGTGATAAACCCACATGAAAATGTTTTATATAAACAATCTTTATAGAAACAAGCTGCAATTTGCAAATGGAGAATGGTTGCGAGTGAATTTTCTTCTGCATAAAATATAAATCTACTAATCCGTGCACTTTAAAGGTGTAAATACACCCAACAAAAGAAACTATGGGACAAGGTAATGTGCTAAAGCACATTGTCTGACACAGACAAACTATGGGACAAGGTAATATGCTAAAGCACATTGTCTGACACAGACGTTGAGGCTTTTATACATGAAGTAAAGATTTTTTCTTGGTTGTTGCAACTGTAATTCCAACAGATGTGCCATCACACCAAGGGGTCATTTAGTGCCCTCCTTGCCCTGCAGGACGTTGAGTGAAGACATGAAGGGGAACGCATTCTGACGCAAAAATGCCCAAACAAGCTACCCGTTTTGAGTTGTGGATGCACACGGTACTTTAAGCGGGATGAGAAATTGAAGGGGGCTCACGGGATGGAGTTTAAGTACTTGACGGGCAGGGGGTGGCCAGAGGGCAGACAGAATATGTCAGGGTTTATTTTGAAGAAATCAATAGGAGAAGCAGGTGTGTTGCTATCACTCATTTAGCTGCAAAAGCCTCTGCCTTTGTTTCTTAATCTGTGGTGCCGACCTCTGCAGGCAGTCCTTTTACCACACAGCAGCGACCATTTCTTCCAGGTGGGAAGGGGCTGGGAGGGAAGTGCTAGCAGCGCGTGGTAAAAAGCCAGCCCGCGGGGGTCAGCCCCTCAGATTAAGAAACAAAAGGAGCAGGGGGTGCAGCAGCAGCAAAATGAATGCTAGCAATGAGCCGGCCACAAGGACCTCTTAGAAAAAGGCCCTACCACCCCTTGTCCCACTTTGGGGAAGGCTGCCTTCATTTTGCTGTACCGGCCGGGCTCGGACTGGCCTAAAGGGCAATACCTGAAGTACCAGCCTACGACTTTGGGAGGGGTCATTGTTTTCCACGTTTTTGGAAAGAGTTGACCAGTTTCAAAATGCACTGCTTTCGTTTTAACCAATGTTACTAAGCAACTACGTTTTCAAATTCAATATTTGCAGCATATGTATATACTCAGTCTGCTCTGGATAGCAATGAATTGTAATGTGCAATTATGGGCCACTTTTTCCTTGGTGCCTGGGTGGATTTTATGCCACAGTCAGACCAGGGCAACCGCCACTCCCTTTTATTCTTATTTTGAGATGCCATCCCCTTTTAGCAGCCCTTTAACCTCATGTGCAGTGAAAGGGCTGCCTGCAGCGTTCGGTGCTAGTGGGAGGAGCCCCGGCAGAGGCCCAGGTAAGGGGTATTTTTTAAGACTGCTGGGACTCTGCCCAGGCTAGTCCTGGCCCACTTAAAGGCCTGGATGCATGAACACAGGCTGGTACCTCTAAAAGGCAGACAAGTCTGGGGCGAGCCCCTCATATATGTGGTTGAGTAAGAACCTTTTTATCACATTTTTTTTTAAGTCAATCGCTTCAAGGTTGTCCTTCATGCTTGTTACTTTTAAAGCATAATGATGAAAATAATAATAAAATAACACTATCAATAATATCACGTGTTTATATATACTGCTTTGTGTCTGATTCTTGTTGGTTCTAAGTGCTGTAATCAAGGGGAATTATTTCCCAATTTCAGTTTATGACCTTGGAAGAATGAAGGTGTGAGTCGCCAGCGATTTGCAGTTGTGGAGTTTAGTCTGACTTCATGTCTGGAGCAAGTGCTTAACTCATGAGCCATCCACCCACAAATGGTAGCCTTCACTGCATTTTTCAGATCATTAATCATTAGCACCCTTGGGGGGCGGGTGCTGGCCAATCAAGCTGCTCGGAACACGGGCTGTATTCTATGGTACAAGCTTTTATTCCGCACCCCCTTCCATTCCCCGCTCCCCCTTCGCCACTTAGCACCCATATAGTTCCCTACACGGGTGCTAAGGTTGTCTTTTTTTTCTTCAAAAACTCCATGTTCACGATGTTGACTTCACAGTCATCAACATGGAAAATGGACTTCGCTGACAGCAGCACTGTGCGTCGCTGGGCCACGCAGCAAAGCTCATATAATTATTATTATTTTTGGGTGCTAATTGCGATGTTAACCGAGGAGGCAAGCTGACCCTGTTGGTAACAGCACCACCGCTCTCGGTAAGGGACTCGCGCTTTCCCTGTGCCCTTAACTTGGGCAGCGGGCCATTACCGACAAGGTCGGCCCGCCACCTCGGGATCGCCTCAGTAATTGCCAGATATGTGAAAAGTGGTGCTTTCTAGGGCACTCATTAAAAAAAGCAAAAAAGCAGTAACATGCATGGTAGGGACTGACTACATTTGCATTTTTGCACAAATTGGTCCCCTCCGTTCAATCTTCGTCATTTGCACTATGAAGTGCGAAAGCAAACGACCTCATTTTGCTTCCTGGCATAAACTGCACAGAGGGCAGTTATTACGTGTGCAATTAGGTGCAAACAGGTCGGCTCAGTGCAATTTTCATTGTTTGCACTGCAAAGTGCAAGAGGGGGGAGTACACTTCTTGGGAAATCACCTTTACTTTTGCACTATGCAGTGCAAATTGTTAAAACACTGCCTGCTATTCACGCATCACAGGCAGCGATTTCAGTGGATTCTATGGAATCCATGGGTTTTTGCTTGGTTTACGGCAGCATGAAAATGTCATGGTGGTGTAAGACCAAGTTTGGTGGTAGCATTGCCGGTAAAACCGGCAGTCTGCCACAAAATTTGCAATTTTTTCCGGCGCCCGCAAATGGGAAATTACCGGGTCATTACAGCCCTGCCGGACCCGGTAATTGCCCATTTGCGGGCGCAGGAAAATAGTTGTTCCTCATTTTCATTCAGGCCCCAAGGGCTGAATGGGAATGGGGAGGTTGGATGCATCCGACATGCTGTGCTCGCGAGTGCCTTTCTGCCCGCCAGGTCTGACCCGGAAGTACAGTACCGGCATGCTTACCGGTACCGTAGTTCCCGGACCGGCAAACTTATAATGAGGCCCCAAGTCTTTTTTGGAGGCAGAGGGGAAAAAGAAGGTGGAAACGTACTTCCTGTTCCACCCCCCACCCTCTCCATCTTCAAAAACCACAAAAATGCCCTGGAATGTAAATAAAGATAAGATGACAGGCAAATGCCTCCCGAAGTTTTGCCTGTGGGAGCCATTTACAATGGATTCTTAAGGAATCTGCCTGTGTGAAGTAGGTGCTTAAAACAGGTGGATTCCACAGGTATCCATTAGTTTTACGCCAGCATGGAAATGTCTCTCTAGCACAAAACCAAATCGTTTTTGCAGGTGGAGCAGGTATGCACAGAAGAAATGCTTATCCCGCTCCGCGACCTCAGTTGACCTGCCAAAATGATGAAAACCCCTTGAGTGTGATTAAAGTGATCTAACTGGACGGAACCCTTATACGCCAGGTTCTCACAGTTTTATTTACAGTCTGGGGGGATTCGAAAATTAGCGTGGTGCCCAGTGGGCTAACTGGTGACAGGCGATACATTCACTAACTGTACCTGAGAGATTCCCAGATTCCTTACTCTGAAGTAGTCGCTGAAGGAATACTTTCTCTCCCAGTGCCTTAGCTGGCACTGGAAAATGAGCCAAGTCTCATCAAGGGGGTGTGGCCTAATGGTGGATGTTATCTGCCAGGGACTACAAGAGACTATTACGCCAGTGCGAAGGGGTGAACAAGCAGGAACTGGAACGCATTGCTAAGGTTAGTACAGAACTGGCAGTGTCTGGACAGGGGATACTGTTGAGAGGATGCTGAATAGTTATTCCGTCGTCCCTTTGAAGATGGTTGGTGCAGTTGGCACATGAAGGGCATCGAGGGGTAGAGGCAACCAAAGCTGTACACCGACAGTCGGCGTGGTTCCCACTCATGGACGCGATGGTGGAGGACACAGTGAGGAGCTGCCTCCAATGACAGTGCGCAGCCAGAAGTGACCCGCCACTTCCTTTGCAACCTACATGCATCCCAGAGAAAGTGTGGCAAGGGGTTGTGATGGACTTCTATGGGCCACTCACGTCTACGGCTAACTCACCTCCTAACACAGCCCTTTCTAACCACCATCCAAGTGCAACTCTTGGTACGACTCCGATCTCGTAACCATCAAACGCAAGTGCAGGGTGGCTGAGAGGAAGTGGAGGGCTACAGGTGCACCTTCTGACAAACTGGCCTATCGCCTGCTCCAAAGGCAGTACAGACTCTGTCCTCACCAAGAAGAGAGCACACATCAAAGCCCACGTCTCTGCGGCATCTAGCAACTTGGCCAAACTCTACAAAATCTGCAAGGAGCTGGCAAACCCTGCTGCTGTCTCTAACTCTCCTGTTCCCTCCCAGTCCTCTGCACGGCCTCAGCCTTTCATTTCATTACTAAAACTCAGGATATCCTGTCCACCCTCTCTGCCTCCTCCTCTTCATCCTCCTCCTCCTTCTCCTCCTCCACTCCTGGCCTGTCTGTGGCCTCCTCTCCTCCTCCTTTCTCTTCTTTTTCCTTGTTCACCCCAGACAATATTTCTAGACAAGTCCGATCTATGAAAGTCTCATGTAAACAGGTTCTTCCCTGTTCTTCCAGGACCATCAAGGACCACATCGACACCATTGCTCCAGCCCTGGCCAATTTATGCCATCACTCATTTGTCACTGGAACTTTCCCCTCCCCCTGGAGCACTACCTTGTGCACCCACTCCTTAAGAAGCCCTCTGCTGATCATTCCTCGCTGGCTAACTATCGCCTGATCTCTATCACTCCTTTCCTGGGCAAACTCTTGGAAAAGCTGCCCATCTCCCAGCCTAACCTTCATACTGAATCTGTTGGTTGTCTCCATGACCATCAGTCTGGCTTCACAGTGGCCAGAAGCACAGAAACTGCTCTCCCGAACAACCGTGAAGACTTGCTCTCCAACCTTGACTCTAACCTTCCTCCTCTCCTCATTCTCCTTGATATGTCTTCTGCTTTCAACATGGTCAACCATGCCATCCTGCTCAAATGCCTCAGTGATAACCTGGTCATCACTGATCAGACCCTGACCTGGTTGGCCTGGTTGACCTCCTTTCACACTGACCAATCCTCTCAGGTCCAACTGGGGTTCTTCCTCTCTTCTATCTCTCTCTCTACCTGTGGTGTTCCCCAGGGTTCTAACCACTTTCCCTGGCTGTTCAACCAATACCTGGCACCTGTCGCCCACTATATCGCTGCTCTCTGCTCCAACTTTCAGTGTTATGCAGATGACGCCCAGCTCTCTTTCGGCTCCCCTCGGCCACCCTACTCCTTCTTTCATTCCTGATTGTCTGTCTGCAATTCAGGAGTTGTGTGCCGCTAAAGATCTCTGCCTTAATGCCAGTAAGATTGAGATGCTCTTCATCGGAACATCAGCTCCCTCCTTTCCTCTCTCTCTCTAGCTGCCCACTCTGGGTCCTCTTCCTGCTCCTACCAGTAATGCTTAGAACCTTGGGGTCATCTTCGACTCCACCCTCTCCTTCTCTCCTCACATTTCTGACGTCTCTAAAAAGTCAAACTATCAGCTGAACCTCCTCAGAGGTATTCTTCCTTTTCTCATTTTCCCCCAGAAGTTCACCATCTCCAGAGCTCTGGTCCACTCGAGGCTGGACTACGGCGACAGCCTCTTTCCAAATCTGCCTGCCTTTACTCTCCCTCCTCTAAAACATATCCAGAACAGGACTGCAAGACTAGTCCTTGGCCTCAAGCCCAGGGATCGTTTCTCAATCTCTTCATTGGCTCCCAGTGGCGGCAAGGATCAAGTTCAAGACCCTATGCATTGTCCACAAGGCTTTCTGGAGCCTGGGACCACACTACCTCCAGCTCTCTCTCCCTAAGTATCTCCCTTCTCGACCTCTCCGCTCATCCACTTCCAACACTCTGAGGGTCAGCCGCTTTTCCAAGCAGAGATTTGGGGGCAGATCTCTTTCTTCGACTGGGAACTCCCTCTGGAACAAACTATGCAAACAATACAAAGTGAACACAGGCTACCCCGCCCTTACACACGTCAGTAGATGGATGCAAGCTATGGGTTGTACTGAAGTTAACCACTAATAAGCATGGAAAAGGAGATGAAGACGAGAGAGGAGTGACGCAAGCAAACCCTCAAGAGGCCCTGCATGCTAATGGACGTAAGGAGATATGTGAGGGGGAGGTGTTGCAAGGGAAGAGGCAGCAGGACTGAAGGGGTTAAGAGGGACAAGGCAAGGCAGGAGGAAGAGGAGGAATATGTGGGCAGTTATTAATAAAGTGTGATTAGAGAAACAACGTGTCCTGTCGTACTTGCGTGCATGGACATTGAAATAGATATACCAAGTGCTGATCTTTGCATTTATTTACTAACAGCTTGCTTGGCAGGGGACAGCCCCTTGCCTTTTCAGCCTTAATGGTGGCACTGCCCCTCGCGAGGCATCATGCCTGGGAGGTGGACAGCAGCACCATTAAGGCTGAAAAGTCGAGGCCGCTGGAAGCCAAAGCCTTTTTTCCTCAAGATTCAAACTTTCTTTCTGCACCTTTCTTCGATAATGTCGGCGCTGGCCCACAGGCATCCCGTGATTGAAAGGAGGCCTTGCAGGTGCAGGCGCCACCGTTATGGGAGCCTCAGGCTGTCGAGTTCCAATGTCGAGTTTCTAGTGCGACCTCTGCATTATTATAAAACACAATGAAGACGCACGCTAATAAAACATGGAGACAATGGGTGACGATGTTGCCTCTTTAATCTTCAAGCGCGAACTGGCAAGAGAACGGTAACCCCGCTTTCAGCATCACGTGGGTCGCAGCCCACAACAGTAAAACAACAGAAAGTGGGAGGGCCCTCTTTCACAAACAGTGACAACAAAGAGAGGACATTACACAGGCTTTAGATAAAAAAAAGCCTTGTACTCTAGCGGCAGGGGCTGCCAGTGGACATTAGTGAGACCTGGCAGGGCCACGCCTCAGAACGCTATTTTTGAGCCTGCCAGGGCTCAGCCATGTCTTGCCCCGCCCCACTTAAAGCCCTGTTCTCTCCCCTTTTGTAATATGTCTCACCTCTAACTCTCCCAATTTCTTTTCGGTGCCTGCCCGCTGAGCGCGCTGCAGTCTGTCATTTTGAAAGGCACATTTTATGGTTGCTGGAGATGAAATACTGTGTAGCTCTTAGGTCATTTACAGGAATCGCGCTTTTAGTATTGCAGTGATATTGGCTATGATCAGGGGATCTGCGTCGGAGGCTCACTTCTTTAAATGTTGTATGATGAGGCATGAGATACAAAGCTGGAAAGGTAGCTCTGCAGGTTGAGGTACTATTGCTTAGAAGTGCTTGGCTTGGCACCTTAGCCCTTTTCCCCCAGCTTCACTGCCTGCCTGCTGGCAACCTAAATGCCCTTGTCGACGTCACTGTTATGACGGATGTCCTCGTTGAAGGGGAACGACCTGTATCAGTGAAGGAGTGCATGGGGCGTCATTCCCGCACCACAGTCCAGTGTATGGGCTCCTTTTATGCTGCGGGACACCAGTGATCCTGGGAACCATAGCAACTGGCAATGAGGTGAGTGGAGGCTCCACGCCACCCAGTGCGCAACTGCAAGGTGCAGGCGGGTGGAGTGCTTCCGGCTTCAGATGATTTGCACCATCACAGCAGGCAGCGAGGTGGGTAGAGGGACTCTGGCCTCCCCATGCCACCCCCCGCCCCCAGTGCGCCATTTCCCATTGCAGGCTGGTGAAGGGACCCCAGCCTCTGTGTGCTCTGCAATTTCGGCGTCCTCCATGCCGTTTTGGCGCTGAGTGATTGGAAGCACACTGGCTCTTGCCGGGCCAGGGACCTGACCCAGTGTTGGGAGTCTGTGAGGAACCCCATAAGCGATGCCCATAAACCCCCAGCACCCACAAACTGACACGGACACGTCTGCACTGCTCGGGTTTCCCAGTCGCACTGTCGCGGCCGGGAACGCCCCCTTTATTTATAATGCATGCGGCGGCGTGCAACGTCACGCAGCCGCATGCGCGTCCCTCAAGGGGACAGCACCACACTCCTCCTTTTCCATGAGGACAAACAACAATGCTTCACTAGTTTACAACAATAACAACACAACAACACGACATTACCATAAAATCCCCACAAACCCCTTTATTCACAACCACCCTGGATCCCCCTAACTAACACTGGAGGCCCACTGGCCAATTATGAAACATGTCCCAACACGTAATCGCTGAGGTAAGCGGATTTCCCTCATCCAGCACTCTGGGGATACCTCCCGCTTACCTCCGGCATGGGCAGTCCATCCTGTGGTACTCCCCGGCTGGGGACGTGGGCATGGAGGAGTGGCCTCCACCCTCGTCTGCCACTTCCATCTGGTCCGGTTCGAGGAGAGGCTCAGTTCTGGGGTCCCCTAGCTTCTTAAAGAAGCTCACGTTCCGGGTGACGGCCGCCCTCCCATCCGAGGCCGTCACGATGGACCCCTTGACGGCCACCACATCAAGTGACTCGGGTTCGTAGGGGAGTGAGAGCTTTCCATGGGGATGACTGTTCCTGATTAGCACCTCATCTTCCGGCTCCAGTCGTTGCGGTCGGAGTCCTCGCCTGGCGTTCTCCTGTTCCGTCCGCAGCCGGCGATCCATCTCCACCTGCTGGTCATCAATCACCCCGGGCTCCTTCTCCCCCACCTCGGGCAGCAGCCCCCGGGGGCACCGTCTGAACAGAGCCTCAGCCGGCGCCACTCCTGTGGAGGCATGGGGGGGTGGTGTGATACACTTGCAAAAACTGGTAAAGGGCCCTCTGCAGGCACTGATCCTGGCCCTGCGCTATCCGGAAGGTTTTGTTCAATGTCCTCATCAGCCTCGCCGTTCGCCGGTGGCCAGAGGGGGTGATCTTCCTAAGTGGGTGCCTAGTGTGGTGGAGCCAAAGTCTGAATTCACCACTTCCCAGGGCCGCTTCCCCCAGGGCATTGCTTCGATCACCAGCTCTCTTTATAAGGGGGACGCCGCCTGGCACCAGACGCAGGCAGCAACAAAGTCATCGACATTCCGCTCCAACTCCAGGAACCACACTTTGAGGCGTAGCGGAGCCTTGGTTTTAGCGGCTCCTTGGTGTCCATGGTAGGCCAGAGTGATCACTTCCTTACCTTCGATTGGGGCAAGACTATCCGTTCGCCCCTTAGCAGAAGGCCGGATGCCGAGAACGACAGCTCCTCCCTCACCTTCCACAGCTGCTCCAGCCCGACCTTGGCTTCTTGCATCCGCCCGGCCAGGGACTCAAGCACCGTCTTCCACGAGCCCTGTTGCATAGCATGTTTCAGGATTCGGAAGCACTCATCTTCAGCCGCGGCTGCTTCCAGATCGGCGAGGGGCATGGCATTGGAGGATGCCACATCCACCACCATGCAAACGTGATTGTCTGCTTCCTCGGCACACGTGTCCTGAATCTTGCTGCCGTCCACACCAGGATGCCTGGACAGATAGTCCGCTACGTTGTGCACGCCTGGCCGGTATACTAGGGTGATTCCATACTCCAGGAGGGCAAGCATCCACCGTTCTATCCTCACCGGTGGCTTGGACGAGGACCCCGCCAATATGGGAAGCAGGGGTTTATGGTGTGTCACGACAGTCACCGGGTGGCCCAGGACGTAGAGTCTGAAGTGCCTGCAACCCCACAGCACTGCCAGGGCTTCACGTTCAATTTGTGAGTACCGCTGCTCGGTATCGGACAGTGCCTTGCTGGCACAGACAACTGGGCGGACGCCACCATCCTGACCAACCTGTATGAACAGACCCCCTAACCCAAATGTGCTGGTGTCCACAATGATTTCGGATGGCAGGGTCGGATCGAAGAATGCCATGGTATCTTCAGCCATGAGGGCGCTCTTGATGTCTTCAAATGCCGCCTGTTCGAGAGGACCCCAATGCCAGGTCGTTTCCTTCTTTGTAAGGGCCCTCAGGGGCTCCGATCTGGATGCAAGGTTCTGAATGAATCTGCAACAGTATGTTACCATGCCAAAGAAGCTCCTCAGATCGGACACCGACTCAGGCGGCTGGGCCTTCTTAATGTCCTGCACCTTCCTCAGATCAGGTGACACACCTCCTTCTTTGAAAATTAACCCAAAGAATTCAATGGTGGGGTGCAGAAACTCACACTTCTCTCTATGGAGCGTGAGGCCCAGTGATTGCAGTCTTTCAAAAGTCCTGGCCAGCTTGCGCAGGTGGTCCACCTCAGTCTTGGGAAACACTAGGATGTTGTCACTAATGTTTAAGATGCCATCCAGGTCAGCGAGGGCACCTTGAATGATGTTCTGAAACACCTCCGCTGCCGACGATACACCAAAACGGAGTCTCTTGTATCAGTAGAGTCCACGGTAGGTGGTGAAGGTGGTTATGTATCTTGACTCCGGGTGCAGGACAACTTGGCGGTAGCCGGCCCGGAAGTCCAACTTTGAGAAGAACCGAACACCTTGCACCTCCGCGATGATGTCGTCGATGGTTGGGGTTAGGTGTCTCTCCCTTTTGATGGCCTTTTGGGTAGCCTCATGTCGACGCATATGCGGACGGAGTCTGGTTGCTTTGGCTTTCTTGCCATGACAATTGGTGATACCCACGGTGTCGGACCCTTCACCTTCTCGATGATGTGTAAGTTTATGAGATTGTCCAGTTCTTTGTCTACCTGCTCTCGAAGATGAAACGGACCCTCCGATGTTTCAGGGCTATGGGCTGCACAGATTCGTCAATGTGCAGTCTCACCGGGTCACCAACCATTTGTCCAATTCCGTGGAACAGAGCAGAGTACTTGTCCAGCAGATCATGAATGTCCTCTAGGTATACCGAGTAGGCAAAGCTGACAATGCCGAAGGACTCTGCTGCAGCACAACTCAGGAGAGTGTTTGTGCTCACCGTTGTGACATAGAACTGGGCTGTGATCTGCGAGCCATTGTGTTCCACCTTTGCCACAAAAGCACCGTCCAAATGAATAGGTTCCAACCCCCCGAAGGCGAAGATCCGGGCTTTCGGCTGACCAGCCTGGGAGGCGTGTCCATTGCATCATAATGTCCAGAGGCCATCACATTGACCGAGGCACCCGTGTCTACGAGCACTGGGAATGGTGACTTGTTGACTTCCACCACACACCTCTGTTCGCATCTGTTCTTCGACTTGAGGGCCCCCACACTCAACACGAAAAAGATGTTCTCTTCCTCTTCTTCTTCATCTTCTTCCGCTGGGGCACCCTCCTCACCGTGGTCAACCTGGGCCACGTTGGGGGGGTGATTCTGACAGAGGAACCCCGACCGAACGGGCCTCTGGGCACCATCACCGGTAGGGCCGTCTTGCACACACGGGAATAGTGATCTGCGAGACCACACCTTCCACAGGTCCTTCCCGCCACCGGGCATTCAGCAGGGTGGGGTAGGTCGTATCCACACTTTTGGCACGACTCACCAGTTCTCCCTATCACGGAGGCCGGATCTGGGTCTTCTGATGCCTCTGCCACCCCGCCACATGGCACATACCTCCTCGGGTCTTACCGGGCACGAGCCAGCTTCCATCCTGGACGCCCGGGCCTCGGACACTTCGTGGCAGCGCCCCAGCTCCAGGATGCGGGCAAGCGTGGTACCCGGTTACCTCAACACCTGCCGTCTCAGTTTATCTGAGGAACACGCCTGAATGAGCATAGTACTGACCATGTCCTCCGCATCACCCCATGCACATGCCAGCGATAGGCATCTGAGAAGGCCATAGAAGGTGTGCAATGTCTCATCCTCCTTCTTCCGTGCTGAGAGCATCACAAACCTCTTAAAGTCGGCATTTGCAAGGGGCAGAAAATTATCTTGAAATTATCTTGAAGTCTTGGCTGCCGCATAGGAGGCGTTTGCTGGTTGGAGGGACGCGAAGATTTCATGCACCGCAGGTCCAGCTGCATACAGCAGGGTGGCACGTTTGCTGTCATCATCCGTCTCCATCATGGCCCGGAAGTACATGTCTAGGCGGTCCACCCACCTTTTCCATCTGGGTCCAAGGTTGGAAGGTGATCCTGAGACATCGAACTCCGGGATGGGCTGTAGTGCCGCCGGGGCCCTCATCTGTGCCATGACTGGAGGGGGCTGCTGCACAACCGGCTGTGCTAACGGTGGAGCTTGAGGCAGTGCTTGATGTTGTGGCCGAGCTTGAGGCTGCTGCAGGTCCGTGGGCTGCCCACCGTCCTGTTCACCAGGCACATTCATGGGTTAGAGCGCACAGGCACCCCCAGCGTGACTGTTGGGGGCCGCAACTCACCCCCACTACCACAGTTACCTCTCACTGGGGCTTTGGTTCCCGCCAGTCCAAACACACACAGGCAAACAAGGTCCAGACCTGGTGATGATGATGATAGGTGGCAGAACTGCAGACCAGCAGTGCACCTCACACACCTACACAACTGGGTATGATGATGAAGAGGACAATGAAGGTGGAAATTCTCAACTGCCCAGTGCCGTGTCCCAGCATGGATGTCCCAAAAATTGAGCCAAGGAGGAGTTAGGGCCAAGCAGGCCTAAGCATTTTACCCCTTCTCCTCGCTTTCACTCGACGTAGGAGGCCCAAAACTCAAAGAAAATTCAAAATCTGGACATGGATGTGCAGGATGTGCAGGTCTGTCTGCCTGCAATCAGTTTTTCCAAAAATTAGGCATGGATGCCTCTCACAGGTCCAACCGGAGCTCTGCGAGTTTCCACTGCCCGAAATTCAAAATGGCCGCCTGCCGCGTGGTCTCTGCACGGCCTACGGCGTGAAATGAAAAGCTTCAAGGATCTCTGTTTCAGGAAAACAAATTGAAGGAACTTTGACCGCCGGGCCCAGGCATTACAACAACCTCCTCACCACTGTTGGGTTTCTGTGAGGACCCCCATAAGCGATGCCCATAAGCCCCCAGCACCCACAGACTGACACAGACACGTCTGCACTGCTTGAGCTTCCCGGTCGCACTGTCGAGGCCGGGAACGCCCCCTTTATTTATAATGCATGCTGCGGTGTGGAACGTCATGCCGCCGCGTGCGCGTCCCTTAAGGGGACAGCACCACACCCAGTGTGCCCCTACCCCGTGGCTCCTCCCCCTTCAAGTGGGACCGCCAGACCCTGCTCTAAGGTGCCACTGGACTAGGGTGACCAGACATCCTGGTTTTGGCAGGACTATCCCAATTTTTGGTGCTCTGTCCCCCTTTCTCAAGATTATGTTCCCATTGGAAACTGCAGTGGTCCCGGTTTTTGGTAGTCAGTCTTTATAGCTGACAGGCAGGAATGCACAATCTCACACAGAAGAAATGCTGCATTTAACAACTTAAGATAGTGTTAGTTTGTGATAAATTAATTATTATATGTGTTTATTTGAACACTAACACTTAAACCCACATCTCCTCCAACCGTTACAAGTATAGTGCCTTGACAGCCACTTTCAAGAGTCAGTCCTATTTTTATGTTAGTTGCCCTGTCCCAGCTTTTTACCTTTTTAATCTGGTCACCACATGGCTGACTACTAGGCAATTGTGGTTCAAATTATCTACTGTATATTACCCCTGGGATATCTTAAGCACTTTTGCTGCCCTTGGCACGGACATCTTTGGGGCTGCACCAAACCAAACGAATCAAGATTACTCGTTGTGCCCCCCACCCGTCGTGCTCACAACCTATAGGTTTATGTGCTGTCTCCCAGCATAATAAGCACGTTTACTCCCTTTAAGTCCCCTTACCCTCTTCATTAAGTAACATTTGAAGAAGAACATTAGCTGTCTACGAAGAGGTTACTGTTCTAGTACATAAAGGATACTTTTTATCAATAGCATCCAGGAAGGTATGCAGCCTGGAGTATTAATGCAGGACCGTATGTAAAAGGCACATGTAACCCATAAAAGACAGACAACTCACATTAGCTGCCTCACAGAATGCAAAAGTGCTCATGCATGGATAGAGGAGACCAATTGGAAGGAAGGTGAAAGCTACACATACTGCGCATGGATAGTGGATGCAGATTAGAAGCTACCAGGAAGGTGTCATTATCCAGGCAGACTGAGGTCAGAAGTGGGATATGGTTTCCAAATAGTGTTGCACGATATAAATATGCACACTATTAAAGTGGAAGCAACCCACTGAAACCATGAATAAGGCTTTTATGGAGATCATACCATGAGAAGGAAATCACTCTGAAGGGCTGACAATTTTGAAAGGTTTAGGGACTGGCAATGTTGAGAGGTTAGGCAATACAAGATTAAATGAGATGCCCAGGATCACACATTGGTTAAGGGGCGAAGCTGGGATTTGTGCCAACTCTACAATTTCTGCATTTGAACACATTCTTTTCCAGTTCTTAAAATGTACTAAAACAATCTCATTTTATAAAATCAGACTTGGAAAGTACATAAATCTCATTACCAAACACAACCATTTTTAAACAAAATATTATAGAAGGGTGTTCTGCAAAATGGGAATGATTCTAGCTGCATTCTCTCCATCATCAAGGGAAGTATATAATTACCAGCATACCAATCGATGCGATTTATTTAACACATTTAATCTGGGTTTGTCTTTTGTATTTTAAAGCTTTAAATCCTTCCAAAACAATTGCTTGACATTTTCATTCATAAACGGGCATAAAAAACTTTGACTTTTACCAAAAATCAAACCGTTTATTGTGTCAAACAAGCAGACCTTAAAATATGCTTGTCTGAGGCCGGCAACATCTAGTCCGCTCTCTTCAGTCTACCAACCCCTTCATCCAAATGGCCTACATAAAAAGAAAGATCAAGTAATGGGCTAAAGGATACCGGCAGCATGCAAGAAGGCAACCCTCACAGAAGACAACACAGTAATAGATGATTTGACCAGGATCCCTGTATCGTCTGCTGGCCAATCCAGGATGCAACCATGAACACGTTTGTTCCATAGTCTTGAATTTGGATACTTATTCACCTCTAGGACTAACAGTTTATGCCATTGTTGGAGGCGATTGCCTAGGTTTTACAACACCCCATCTGAACAAACCAATTTCTAGACCTTCACCATACGGATGATATGTTCATTTTTATAGCAACCCCTATCTGGTGCAGGTACATTGCTGATAATAGCAGATGTTGTTCTGCAAAACCAAGTACATATGCAGGCAGTTTTAAAAACTTCAGCCATAGGAAAGGCTCAGCCAGCCTTGCTGGAATGTGATGTTCTAATTTTGCATATGAACACCTTTCTGCAATGGGTGCTTCACACACTGAGCTGACTTCTGAACCATTGTGGCACTTAATTTATCAATATGCATTTCACCATTGACTAGGTCTCTAAAAAGAAAAATTTCCGACTGCACCTCCTCAGAGGTACCCTGCCTTTCCTCTCCTTCCCCCAGAAGCTCATGGTATCCAAGATCTGCTTCTCTCTAGCTTGGACTATTGTAACAGTCTCTTTCTAAATCTACCTGCCTCTACTCTCCGCCCTCTGCAACTAATCCAGAACAGGACTGTGAGACTTGTCCTTGGCCTCAAGCCCTGGGATCGGATCTCTCCAGCTCTGAAATCTCTCCACTGGCTCCCAGTGGATGCAAGGATTGCATTCAAAACCCTCTGCATTGTCCACAAGGCTTTCTGGGGCCTGGGTCCAAAATACCTTCAGCTATCCCTTCGCAGATACCTACCCTCTCGAGCTCTTCGCTCCTCTACCTCCAACTCCATCAGGGTCAGTCGTTTTTCAAAGAAACGAGCTGGGGGTAGATCTCTGTCTTTGGCTGGGGCCTCCCTCTGGAATAGCCTCCCTGCCACTCTAAAACTTGAAGAGAACCATCTCTGGTTCCGGAAGCACCTCAAGACCTTCCTCTTGTCTTCTGCATTCGCTCCCCCTCTCCCCTGCTGATCTGTTCTCTCTTGGCACTGTGCACCTGGCCACCCTCTGTCCTTCGGGCCCAGGTACCTGCTCACCCTGCCACCCTCCCGCAGTGCCTCCGGGCCACCCCTTGCACTGGGCTCTGTATCTGTACCCATACAGCCCCCCCCCCTTTTTCTTCCTGCACTTATCAGACCTACCCTGCCGGCTGCCTTAAACCTAGCACTTGCAAATTGCTGGCTGCATTGCCACTGTTTGTTGCCTTTCTTATTTATTATTGTTATTTATCTGTTTCTCCTCTGCTTCGCACTTTCCACTTCTCCCTCCTTCCATGCACTTTTCCCCTCACCCTCTCCCATGCACTTGCGCGTTCTCAATGTCAGTTGTCCTAGTAAGATCACTGTTTTGTTCTCCCCTGTTCCCCTCGCTTGCCTTGTCGCGCTCTGAAACATTTGTGTACGAGCGCAATAGAAATAAATAAAATATCAATCAATATAGCACACGATCAACAGGATTCCAACAGGAAGGACAAAATGCTTCAGAGTTGTGCCGTTAGGAATACACAAACTATGTATACCACAGTGAACACAGAAAACAATATATGATGAATTGATCAAGGCTGACTTGTACTATTTAAGACTGGTGAACAATCAAATCTTACTCCTTCAGATCAGGCAGCCCTGTGGGGCCCACTCCAAGGAGGGGGCGCTGGGCAAGTGCCCCTTTTGCCCTCCCATAAAAACGTCTCTGCATTGCACTACCACAACACTTCCACACATGATACATTCAATCTGGATGTCCTGTTCTTCTTCCGGTGGACTTGTGTTGTAAAGGAGAGTGAGTGGTGACTTGCAGCCTGAGACGTGGGGCTGGGCCACAGGAATCCTTCTACAGTAGCAAGGCAGCTCTCATCCCTGACACCGCAATGGCATTTTTCGATCCATCAAGAACCACTGAGCTGGTGGTAGACGCTAGCCTAGTGGCTTGGCAACAGTACTCATCCGTGTAGATGCCAGTGGTGACCGGAGGCCCATTGCCTGTGCGAGTAAGGCTCTCACCCCCACTGAACAAGGATATTCATAAATTGAAAGGGAAGCTGTAGCGGTCTAGTGGGGCTAGAGGCACCTCCACCTGTACATCTTTGGTCACCTAGTGATGGTCTACATGGATCACAAACCCCTAATCACGATCATGCAGGGGTCCGCTACACCCTCCCCTTCATTCAGCTCCAAAGATGGCTACTTCCGCTCCAGGTCTATGGGGCGACTCTTCTATTCATAGCCGGGGTGAGCAACGCTGCGCGCTATCTGTCTCGCCATTCGGCACAGCCTCCCTTTGAAAATATGGCGGTGGAAAAAGAAGTGGAAGGAGTCAGCAACACAATTACCAGGTTGGCCAGGCCAAAATCCATGTCTCTGCAAGGCATTGTGGAGGCCATGCAGCGTAAGGAGGGGCTACAAGACCTCCTGGCCCAGCTGCAAGCTTATCAGTGGCGAACATTCCTGACAAGGAACCAGCAAAGGGCACCGGAATCTCAAGAATTCTTCCAGGGTTTGTGGTAAGTGAGGAGTGAGCTATCCATTTGCACTGAAGGTGTGCTTCTACAAGGTTCCCGATTGGTCATCTCCAAGCGACCACACACGCCACCAAGGGGGTTGCACCGGCAGAGGCTTTTCTCAGAAGAAAGGTCAGGTCCTTGATCCTGGACCATGAATCTCGTGAGTTCACGCGGCCAGTCCTGCACAGACTCTACATGGCACAGGAAGTAGCAAAAATAAAGTAAAATGCCAGGAGACAGTGTAGAGATGTCCCCATGGGGGTTGGGTACTCGGTGCTAGCACGCAAACACAACCAACAGCACAAGCTGTGCCTTCCTTATGAAACTGCCGCAAGGAGCATCACCAGGAAGCAGGGTGCCATGGTGATGGCAGGAAGAGGCGGTTCTTCTGTGACAGGGAACTGCAGTTGGTTCTGCAAGTTTGATGGGCGTACTACCCATGCCCAAATCCCTAGGACTGGACAAGAGGAGGCTCCAGCTCCATAACCTGAACTGCTGCATCAGCCGAGATGACGAACAGAATCGGGAGTCAGGAGCTCATTTTATTAAAATTAGTAATTTGTCGGCAGAGAACCGTTACATGTTTATATACAGGTAGGCGGCTCCCCTCTGCCAAATGTTCATCAGTTGCCCAGTGTAGTGCAAATGTGCAGGGCAAAAGACGGAGTACACATGTGTGCGCCGCTTTTGCCCTGCACTTTTGCACTGTGTGGTGCAAATCGAGTAAACGCTGGCATGGCAGGCAGCATTTACTTTTAATTGTGAGTGCCACTTCTTGCTCACAGTTACAGCAGTTTAATTTTCATTGTGAACAGTGCAATGTTCACAATTACAAATGGACGCCGCTCATGGCAGGCAGCGTGTACAATGGATCCCTAATTATGCAGGCAGACTCCATACAGATCGCCAGCATTCACCAGTATGAAAATACATGCCAGCGCAAATGCTGGAGCATTTTTACAGCAGAGAGGAAGGGAGGCGACGGAAACACAAGTTGCGTTTTGCCCCTCCTCTTCGCAGTACAAATGGACAAAAATGAGCCGTGGCTTGAATGGAAGGCATAAAGGCCTTACTCAAGGCTTTTACCCCTCCCATTCATGTTACGGCTCATTGAAACATGAGCTCCTCAGTGTCTTCCTGAAATAGGACTTGTCGGAGAGTGACAAGAGTTAGATACCCGAGAAGGGTAGGACAAAGTCTGCCAGGCTGATTTGAGGACTATCAGATGGAACAGTTGAAATGGGGATGGTGTAACTCCAAGGAGTTTATGTTGTTTGATTGTTAATTGCTTGATAAAACATTGATAAGGATCTTATGGCGGAGGACGTCCCAATTGATTGGGAACGTCCAAGGAGTTTGTTATGTTGTTTGGTTGTTAATTGTTTGACAAAACATTGATAGGGATGTTCTGGCAGAGGATTTCCCAGTTGACGGGGTACATCCTACATCTGTGAAGCAATAAATGGGAACGCCCAGGCCTGGGACGCCATACCCCACAGTCCAGTGTGTGCACTCCTTTCATTCTGCAGGACTACAGTGATTCTGGATCGGGTAACAGACACACAGACCAGCAAAAGCCACGGCAGGTGGCCTGCTCTCCCCATGTAAAACAAAGAAAAGCTCAGACAGGTGGCCATGGCCCCACTGCCTGCCAGCCTCCTGTCAACTATCATAGCACAGGTCAACAGAGGAGTGGGACAGAACCCCCAGTGAAGACCCCAGACCTGGGCATAACACAACAAATGGGTTTTGCAAATTTCTGGGGGAGAAAGGCTAGAAAGGGGACGGGGAAGTAGAACCTGCAGAGACAGGAGGCAATATCAACAGTGTGATTATTATTTGGAGTACTTCCTGCACCCCAAGATTTCCAACCAATCCCCCTTCCGGACTATCCTTACCTGCAAGTTGAAGTAACATTTGTTGTACAATGTAATCGATAGCGTAACAAGTGTGGGATGGAGAACATTTCCACAGCTACTTCCTTGGATGAACCAAAAACCCAATAACTTGAGGAGCCGCTTTGTGGTGCTCTTGGGTTGCCCCTTCATAATGTAAGCACTATAAAGGTACAGAGGTCTGCACGCCCTCTCGCCAAAGCTTTCGTCTAATTGTGCCCCTTAGCATTCCTCGTTGTTTTAGCCTCTTTCTACTGTTCACCTTATCACCTAAACCCTAATCCTACAGTTTAATTCATTTATTGAGGTAGACCAACATGACAATGACAGGTTTGACGAGTAGTTAAGCTTGGTTCCCAGCTCCTGGCGCACAATTCCTCTTGAGTTCCTCTTTGTCCCAAATTCCAAATCTGTGACAGTGTTACGCAGAACTAGCTGGAACACGGTGTCCCTACCTGCACACCTTCAAAACGCGGCTTTTGGTGTTTCCTGTACAAATCCCAGAACTCCCTTCTGTCTCTAGAGGCTCATGATCAAGAGCACAATCTGCTGAGCGGGGTGTAGTGATGTGTCTTCCTCCTGTATCCTTGTAGAATCCAGAGAAGGTGGGTTTGACTGACCTGGAATGCTACCTGATGGAATGTATTGATATGACTAAGGTTCTAGGAGAGTCAGTTGAGATGTAGCCCACAGAGAGAGAGGATGCCGGTGTTTGCCACTGTAACCTGGAAGTTACCATCTGATCAATATGACTCTAAGAACTTAATAAAGAAGTTACTTATTCATCCCATGATGTCAGTCACCTTGCCAGAACCCAGAATCTTACACAGGGCTTTGCTTCAGGTCGATGATTTCAAGATGGCTGTCTCCCCTCAACTATTTGTAATGCAGTTCCCGTTTGCTGGGTTTTTCACTGCCTTGTGCTCTTTAAGTGTTCTCAAGGATGACCTTCCCCTCTATTGCCTGCAAGCCTGCTGTTGCCTTATTCGTTCCTTGTGCCACCCGTTCACCCTCACGTACCATGACTGCTATGAAGGCTATGGGCTTTCCAACAAATGATCCTACCGCAAGGATTGCACTCGCTGTATCCCCCAGGCAAATTATCAGGACCATAGAACTGCAAAGAGGGCACATGACACCAACAGCCTGATTTTAAAGGCACCTCTGAATGTCCACGCCCCCACGGTTTCACAAAAAGGCTTGCATAGGTATCCCAGCATTCTTTGGGCATAACCAGCAAGACCATATGACCAGCGCTCTCATGAATTACTATCATTGGCCTAATCCTTTTCTTTGGACACAACCCCACTTGACAAGAAGGCTAGGGCTGGCCTTTATAGTTGGGTGCAACCAGCATAGCAGGGTGCATAGCACTGGTGTGTATTGCTGAGACATACTTTTCTATGGGTACCACTGGCATGAAAGAAGGTGGCCATGTTCGAAAAGACCTCATAAAATTCTTTGGGCACAAGTAGCGTGCACATTTTATGGTCGTGACTCGTGATAATGGCATTTATGGTGGAAAAGGCGCCATATAATTTTCTTTGGGCGTAAACATCAGGAAAGGAGGGTAGCAATGGTATGTATTTGTTTAGGGAAAATTCTTCCACAGGGCGAAAGGCACTAGTGCATCAGAGCTCTTCACAAAATCAAAAAATATAAATCACATATTAGTTACAGAACAAAACAATTATTTCAAAGGTTTCTCAGGGCAAGTCCCTTCTCCCCAAACTGCCCTGAGTTTTCTCAAACCTGCTTACTTTGGCAATTCAGGCAAACTTATAAAAATATATGCTTCACCACTTTAATAATTCATCAGTAGCCACTGTAACTGAATACACATTGCCAGAGTATGAGTGTGGAAAGGTGATTTATTATTATTATTATTATTATTATTATTATTATTATATTTATTGAACACAATCCTAGCTTCGAGAAACAACGGAACGCTTTACAGAGGCATAAAACAGTACAGATGCATAACAGAGCGCTTTTCAGAAGTAACAACAAAACAGATATACAGCTTGGATAGGATAAAGAGGGGCACAGAGTGGGGTACAGCTGTACAGGGTGGTGGGGAGGAGAGGCGGATGGCATCTACCAGTCAGGAGTGCAGGGTCGACGTGATGGCCTAGGTGTTGAGGAGAAGAGACACCTTGAAGAGGTGGGTCTTGAGAGAGTTCTTTTCTGAATTATAGGAGTGTGGGGGTGAGTCTGATGCAGGCGGGGAGGAGGTTCCATAGTCTTGGGGCATAGGCAGAGAAGGCTTCTTTTCTGGTTCTTTCATGGTGCACTGCCCACCGGAGATGTCGAGTTTCTCCATGAGGTAGCTGGGTGACTTGAGGGAGACTGCCTTGTAGATGATGCAGCAAGACTTGAAGGTGATTTGTTTATGCAGTGGGAGCGAGCGAAGGTCGATGAGGGCCGGAGTGATATGGTCATATCTGCATAGACCCTTGATTAGGCATGCAGACACTTCATAGGGGCACAAAGAGGATGACAGGAGGCCTTCAAGGAGGGTATTTCCCGCATCCAGGTGGGATAGGACCAGTGCTTAAATGGTGGATCTAAAGCTTTCCGGAGAGAGGAAGGGCTTGACTTTCCCCAGGAGGGAGAGCTGACACCAAGCTGTCTTAGTTTTCTTAGCTATGGGTGTCTTGAAGGAAAGGTGTTTGTCGATGTGGAACCCGAGGGACTTGGCGCATGAGGTGAGCTTGGGTGTGAAGACCCCAGGGTTTATGGTTAATAACTAGGCCTCATGTTTGGGTGTTTCGGTGTTGTTGATGAGGAGTAGGAATTCGGTATTGGAGGGTTTGAGTTTCAAGTATGCACTGGACATCCAAGACTGGATCAGCAAGGGGCATGTTTTGAGGCTGTAGAAGTCCTTGATGGAGTTGATCTTCAGGTATAGCGGTGTGTCGTCAGCGTATTGGTGGATGTTGTGTGTGGCTAGGAGGGTTTCCAGCAGCTGTATGTATAGATTGAAGATCACTGGGTAGAGGATGGAACTCTGCCACACTCCACAGGCGATGGATTGCATTGACGATCTAGAAATGTCCATGTGAACAAGCTGGTGGTGGTTGGTGGGGTAGGATTTGAACCATTTTAGGACAAAGTCGCTGATCCCCAAGCGCTGATGTAGGGTGTCCGTGAGTGCTTGGTGGTCTACTGTGTTGAAAGCTGCCTAGTAAAACCAGGAGACTGGGGTGGTCGTTGTCAAGGATGTCATTGACACCTGTATGGTGGCCATCTTCGTGCTGCATCTGAATCCGGATTGGTAGGTTTGAAGGGGATTGTTGGTGTCGATGTGTTGTTGCAGTTGCATGGCTATTGTTTTCTATGTGATCTTACCTAGGAAGCAAAGATGGGTGATTTATATATTTTATTTAATTGGAGTTCGGTTTCTAAGCGTGGATCCGGGATTCAAACCTGTTGCTCTGTGTGGTCTTGCTTCCAAGAGCAGCCCGTTGCCCCAGTGCCTTGGGGCAATAGTGTCCCCTAGGTTGTCAGGATTCAAAGTGGGTTTCTTTATTATAGGGAGGATTTGTCCTGTCTTTTGGGCCAAGTTTAGGTGCCTTGAGTTAGAGAGCTGTTGATGATCTCAAGGTAGGGAAGGGGAGCTTCTGAGTGGAGGATCTTGAGAATGGATGCTGGGAGGACATCTGTCTATGATGTGGCTTTGAGGGCAGCCAGGTCCTCTGTAGAGAGTGTCCTGAATGTTGTCCAGGGTGTGGAGATTTCGGGAAAGGGACGTGCAGTGGGTCTGTGGATGCAGGTGCTGAATCTTGCTGATTTTGTGGATGAAGAAGGTGTTGATGGCGGTGGATCTTTCGATGGATTGTGGCATGGCAGGGTTGGGTAGTGGGTTAACGCAGTGCTTGACTGCTTTGAAGAGGGCTCTGCTTTTGCATCCAGCTTCTGCTATGGTGTTCTGATAGTAGGAGGCATTGACTGTGTTGATTAGTTGTTGTGGGTTGCTTGTCGTTCCTTGAGGAACACCAGGTCGGATGTGGTCCTGGAGTGGTGCCAGGTTTTCTTTTGTTTCCTGATGATTCTTTTGCAGAGGTTGAGTTCTTGTTTGTACCACGGTGCTGGCATTTCAAAACAAAACTGCACTCCACAATGAAGTAAGACAGACTGGAGACCCTGCGGATGATAACAGTGGAGCTGATGATATCAGTGGAGCAGCCCTTCCGTAAAGCCGTAGATCTAAATCACTGTATTAATGCCTTCAATGGGGACGTAATTGCATCATGTGGGCCATTTCTGGTTAGCGGGCTGACTTACTGCCTTCCCACATGTCACCTGTTCATGGTATCACTGTCTCTCATCCAGCACTCTAAGACATTGACGCTACTAATGTATGCATTTTATTCTTAAAGGAATGGTTCGCCCAAAAAATTTTATTTCAAAAATAGATAGGCAATATAAAAAAATAACGATTGCCATTTTTTTTTCAAAGTCCCTATGTAAAATTTTGAGCAATTCAAGCTCAAAAATTGAAAAAGCAAGCACATGGGCGCATCCATTTTGTGAAATGGCTGCCCGCCTGTGCTGGCTTTTGTGGCACTAATGAAGAAAAAGCCAGCCAGCTGTGGTAAGCAAAATCTACCACTGGGTGGCTTTTCCTTCATTGGTGCCGGGACTCGGAGGACGCGGACCGGAGACTACAGGCAAAAAAGCTGCAGCTGCATCTCAGTAAGTGCTATTTATTTATTTTTTAAAAATAAGCATTAGCTGCGTTTTTTTTTCTAAGTTCTGCAGCTTTAAAAATGTTGTATTTATGTTTGCGGTTGCTTTTGAAGCGACCGCAAACATAAATACAACGTTATTGTGTTTGAAAACGCTGTGGTTTTTCTTTCTAAGTTTCTCAGGCTCCTGAGCCCTAGAGCCCCAAATGGGAAAGCAGATTTAGGCAGAAACACAGCGGCATGTAAACACAATCGTGTTGTGTTTCTGCCTGCCTTTGCTTTCACTTTGGGTCTCTGGTGCTCTCCTGGGGGAGCACCGGAGACCCAAAGTGATAGCCACGGCAGGCAGAAACACAATGCGGTTGTGTTTGAAAACGCTCCGGTTTTTCTTTCTGAGTTTCTCAGGCTCCTCCGAGCCTGAAAAACCTAGAAAGAAAAACCGCAGCGTTTTCAAACACAACCGCGTTGTGTTTCTGCCTAAATCTGCTTTCCCATTTGGGGCATTAGGGCTCCCCGCGGGGAGCCCTAGAGTCCCAAATGGGAAAGCAGATTTAGGCAGAAACACAGCGGCATGTAAACACAATCGTGTTGTGTTTCTGCCTGCCTTTGCTTTCACTTTGGGTCTCTGGTGCTCTCCTGGGGGAGCACCGGAGACCCAAAGTGATAGCCACGGCAGGCAGAAACACAATGCGGTTGTGTTTGAAAATGCTGCGATTTTTCTTTCTGAGTTTCTCAGGCTCCGTGTTGTGTTTCTGTCTAAATCTGCTTTCCCATTAGGGGCTCTTGGGCTCCCCGCGGGGAGCCCTAGAGCCCCTAATGGGAAAGCAGATTTAGGCAGAAACACTGCAGCATTTAGCATTTCCCATTTGGGGCTCTCGGGGCCCCTCGTGGGGAGCCTGAGAGCCCCAAATGGGAAATCGGATTTAGGCAGAAACACCGCAGCATGTAAACACAACCGCGGTGTTTCTGCCTAAATCCGATTTAGGTGCTCCCATGGGGGAGCACCGGAGACCCAAAGCGATAGCCACGGCAGGCAGAAACACAACGCGGTTGTGTTTGAAAACGCTGCAGTTTTTCTTTCTGAGTTTCTCAGGCTCCTCCGGACCGGAGGAGCCTGAGAAACTCAGAAAGAAAAACTGCAGCGTTTTCAAACGCAATAACGTTGTATTTATGTTTGCGGTCGCTTCAAAAGCTACCGCAAACATAAATACAATGTTTTTAAAGCTGCGGTTTTATTTCGAAGTTTTCCGGGCTCCTCCAGCCCGGACAACTTAGAAAAAAAAACGCAGCTATTGTTTATTTTTATTTTAAAAAAAGCACTTACCGAGATGCAGCTGCAGCTTTTCTGCCTGTAATCCCCGGTCCCCGTCCTCCGCGTACAGCACTAATGAAGGAAAAGCCACCCAGTGGTAGCTTTTGTTTACTACAGCTGGCTGGCTTTTCCTTCATTAGTGCCGCAAAAGCCAAAGCGAGCACAGCGGCGGGCATCCATTTCACAAAATGGATGCCCCCATGTTCTATCTTTGAGCTTGAATTGCTCAAAATTTTACATAGGGACATCGAAAAAAAAAATGCCAATCGTTTTTTTTTATATTGCATATCTATTTTTTAAATAAAACATTTTGGGCAAACCATTCCTTTAACAGGGTAACATGACGTTAGCCCTGCTCCGAGACCCTCCCCCAAAAGACTGGTAAGTCACACCACTACTTCTGTGCCACCAGCGTTGGTGCTTTACAGATCACATTGTCGAGTATTCCCAGTGTGTGATGCTGGAAATGCATCGGAGGGACAGGGCCTCCATATCCTTGTCCTTTATTGCCTTATCATGTGTGTTCTGTCGTGTTTTCCATGCAGGAGTTCATGTGGGACTCCTGGTGGTGCACCTCTCTCTTTTGGTTTGGTCAACAGACCCTTGGGATACCCTTATGGCACCCATGGGTGGAAGTACAACCCTGTACCAATAGAGTATGTTTTTGGGCACCTGTGTGGGGCCCACAGAGCAGGGTATGGGCTAATGGCAGCTCTGTGCTGAATTGACTGGTGCCCTGAGCATCCTCCATTTTGGGATGCCCCGGCCTGTCATTGGAATCAGTGGATTCCTGATGGGGACAAAATGGCCCCCATGGCCTCTTGCCTTCCATCGCCTGTTATCTTGGTTTGTATGAAGTCCCAGGAAGCCCTGACTCTGTCCCTTCCCCTGACTGGCTGTTGGGTGGAAATTCAATATATGTTAGTGTGGGGAAGTGCCGACTAGACTGTCTGGAGCCTTCCCAACGACCGTATGTTGTGGGTACGTCCGTGGGGTGGGACCTGTGTGAAAGGAGTGTATGACAAAGACGCATTTCATGTTATGGGTGTCTAATATCTGGTGGTTGACACTATGACTGAGACAGCCCTGCCCGAAACTGGTACGAATGCAGTGTGTAGTGCTGAATAGCAGAGTGCTTGTCAGAATCCACATACTGTGTTGCGAGTGTCTGGGATGGAGAAGAAGGGCCTGAATACACTGTGCGCCTGAATGCCCTTCTGGATGATTGGTTGCCTGAGTGCAACCCAGCAGAGTGAATGGGAGATCAACTAGTAAATCTGGGGGCCTCTCACTGCTAGAAATGGTTCAGAAGCTGAAGTTGAAACTGACATTGAAACTGATGCTTAATCTTGAAGTCCTGCTGGAAGAGAAGAACTGCTGTTGCTCTACTTCGTCGATCTGAAAGCTGTCGTGTCTCCAAGAACTGATCCAAGAGAGGACCTGGTAAGGAGACCTCTTCCCGAGCACCACTAACCTTTGCCAAAGCTCCTTGGAAGTCAGACCCTCGAAAGGCTGCTGACAGGAGACGGGGACCGCCGAGGAGAACGTAGAGAAGCACCAGACATTCCGTCCACCGTTGTCAACCAGGGTTTGCAGGTTTGCCAGAACTTTAGGCGGCCCATCGAAGCCGTGTTTGCCAGAAGCGGGAACCGCTTGACGCCATGCCGCCGACGACTGGAGCTGCAATGCTCCACCTGATTAAGACATTCAAATCCAAGGACTTTCTCGTCTGCACTGTCGACCGCTTTGTCCCGCCGGAGAAAGTCAAGGCCGCTGATGCGCCGAGGAGCATCCGCCAGCGGGTTTCCCACCACCCAAAGACCGCAGAGATGCCAGACGATTCTACACCCTTGCTGGGCCAAGGTTCTTCATAGATTCTTTGCGGTCCTGAACTAACGACACTGAGGTGCCTTGCACGCCTCATCTTCACAGGACGTCCACGACCACTCGTCGACGAGCACCGCCAGGACTGAAGCTGCTGCCTCAACACCGTTGTTCACCATTTCTTCGAGGGATCTCAATGATCCGTGGCTCCTGCCTTTAAGGGAGCCACTCAAGAAGGATCCGTCGACGACCCGACATCGAACTCTTCGATTCCAGGTACATTGGGGTTGCAGAACTATTTAGAAGGAATTAAGACTCATAGAAACAATATATGTACTGGGCTTGTATTATATCTTTATTTACAGGTTGCCCAGGTGGGGGGATTCTCACACGGAACTGTGTCTAGGTAACAGGGCCAGTATTCTGCCTATTGTTTTAACCAACCTGCTTTCCTCCTATCTCTATTATTGGTTCCCTTTATTGATTGATTTCTGTGACATTTGACCACAGTATAGTTGATGCACTTTAATGAAATCTGATAGTAATTATGGTACCACAGAGAACTGTGTATATATTTGCCATTGTAGATTAACTGAGCACAAAGTGAGTTATTGTGATTGTATATATAACCTTGAACCTTAATTATATAACAACTGTGTTTTCACTAATACAGTGTGTGGACATTCCTTTGTGGGTGCTTGGGGACTACACTGTAATTAAGAACAAGCCTGCATCACCTCCCGAGAGCTAATCCCGGATTGCTCGTCCATTGCTACCAACAATAGAGAACGTTGGCTGGGGTCCTCTCTGGCTCTCCTCTGCCATATAGAGAGCAGGAGTACAGATACCCCCCTCCGGTGCTTTACACAGTGCCATCCACGTTAGAATATGAGGCCTTCCATTTTTGCAGCTGCCTCATTTCAGACAAATGGCCTTTCCCTCTCACAGTTAGCTGCGTTCTTCAGCGCTATGCACCAGGTCGAGATTATCTAAGGAGAAAGCTGGCTATTCTGACATTTTATCCTGCACAGTGTTCAGGCAGATGTTTATATCACCTCCTAGTGGAGAATAACCACTAGATGGAGAGATTCCATGGGCCAACGCTCTTCAATAACCCCATAACAGATTGGAGGACGATAATCTAAGGTGCTCTTGATTTTAATACCTAGTGTTTCAAATGAATGTATTCGTTTTTCAGTGAGTGGACATTGGGTATAGAGCAGGGCATGTCATTGACTATGTCTTCAACAGTGGGGTCAGAGTCTGTCACGTGTCTGGCTGATTAACTGATGGCCTTATTGCATTTCTAAAGCTTAGATTTTAACACTGAAGAGGTAACTAGGGTCTCATATCAAATTCAACTTAGTTTCTGGGTTGGACCAGCCACTTTCTAAGGCCTGAATTAGGAAGGGAAATGTGATGATCGGATCTGCAGCCGGCAAGCCATGCAGGTTTCTGCCAACAGGATCCTACAACCTCAACCCTTGCCTTTGTTTTTTAAAAAATATTTTCAACATGTGATGCCGAGGTCTCCAACTGCACCGGGTGTGTATTAGCGAAGTTTTATTAGCAAATACAGTGGAGTTCAGTTATTCAAACAAGGGACAGTCAGTAAAGCCTTTCTTTTTGCTTTTATTGGGATACAGCACAATGCAGGCCTGGCCACTGAGCCGTGATGGAAAGTCCTGGCTTTGTTAGAGTCCCTTTGTAGCCGATGCAGCTTCTTGCTGCTCCAGACTCTGATTAGACCTGCGAACCTTTGACTTCCTTTGCCGGTGGCAGGATTTCCCTAATTAAAGATGGTCCAACTCTTGGGAAGTAACTAGAAATCTTTGCATTTCTGAGAGGACCCAAGTCTTTGAGACTATACTGCACTGATTATCCCTAGTATAGGTGGTTATTTATTTATTATTTATTTAGTTGATTTAATCAAATTAATGATTTTTACAAACGAAATTGGAATCAAAACGAAGTGGAGAACAAAGGATGAAGCTCGAAATTTAAGGAATAAGAGGGAGAAAGAAGAAGAAACTGAAGCGAGGTGAAGCCGAAGTGGAAAAAAAAAAAAAAAAAAAAAAAAAAATTGGGCTAGATTTTCAGAGAGACAGAATAAACTTCAAAGTCTGTGTGGTGGCTATAGTCCAGGTATTTCTTTCTCCGCTCATCAGGCGCGTCCACCACGTTTCTTCTTCCCTGATATACGATGCAGAAAGGTGTGGTAACAGAAATTTCTCGCCTACGGCTCTGGTTCCTGGGCAATTTAAAAGGAGATGGCGTATAGTTTCTACGTGTGTCTCATTTTTGCAAAAACGACATGTATTCTAATTACTTTGTCCTCTGAGTTTTAGTATCTCGTGCGTCGGCAGTAAATTTAGACGCGCTCTCAAAAACAAGTTTCTGGCGGCTTTGTTAGGGAATTTACTCAGGTAATTCGGAACAATATTTAATTTGCTCTCATGGGGCGGCAAATGGCTGACTGATTTAGCTTTAGATGCATTGTTCAGGGTTTCAATCCAGTCAAGCTCACTGATTTTCCTTTTTATTTTTAGCGGATTGCTGATAAGATCCTGCTCCGAGGAATTGATTTCCGCAAGCTTCATTTTACGAGCCCTTTCCCAAGATTTGAGCACAGATGAGGAAGATGTCAATAGTTCCGTGCGTACAATAGCTAGCACATGAGGACAGTCCGAAAGTAGCATCTTCCTGTACAGCATCATCGATTTAGTTTCCATGGTCCCTTCCAACGATAATAGGCCAAGCTCTCTTCTGATCAACAGAGCCGGCACAGACTTGGGGAAACCTAGAACAGTGCGCCAAAATAGACCCTCTAACTTCAGCCACAAATTTGTGGGTGTATGCGGGAGAGCTTCTGCGGCATAGGTGAGGGATGGCACCACCTTCATTTTGTAGAATTTTATCAGGGGTAACAGGGAAAAACCTCCAAACTTGTTGTCCAATGCCCTGCCTTGTGCCGCTAGGTTTCTTGCTTTAGTCATTAGGCAACTTTGGAGAGTTGCATTTATACTCGAGCAGTCCAATGCTATTCCCAAGTATGTGATGTTTGTGACTTTTTCCAGTGCTACCCCATCCAGGTACCAGGCAAGTTTTTCCTTTGGTCGCTTGTGTTTTTCCATTGTCAGGATCTTTGTTTTAGCCGTGTTTATAGTTAGATCATTCGTTTGAATATATGCCGCCAGATGGTCGAGTTGACGCTGAAGACCGATAGGAGTCAAGTCCATTAAGATTAGGTCATCAGCGTAGAGTAGTCTCGATGTTTTCACTTTGCCCAAAGTCGGTGGAAAGGAGCGGATCGTTTGCTCCGAGGCTTTGAAGTCGCCGAGGTAAGCAATAAAGAGTGACGGAGCAAGGGGGCAACCCTGTTTCACACCGCGATCCACCGGGATTTCAGAGGTGGTTATTCAGTTGTCTGCAGCCCTGAGGACGGTCTGCCGTGGGTTAAAGAAGCTGTGCATAAAATAGCACAGCCCTGTCGTACAAAGGCACATTTCTGGACCTAAAGGCTTGCATTTGGCTTAATATGCATTACCCACAATGCATGGCTCATGTGGCTCTGACCTGGGGGTAAACTTCCAGTGATGGCCACTGGGTGCGCTGTGGCATTTGTGACTTGGCTAAATGGCTTATTCTACTTTCAAATTTCAGAAAGATTAATTTAGATTTTTTGAGCGATTGCATCATGTATGTCTTGGTTGCATCCAGAGTCTGGCTTGCTCAATTGTTGGAGGAGTGATCGGCTGAGGCTCTTTTTAAGCCACTGAATGTCATTGGCGTATGATTGCCCCCAGAGAGGAGCCTTGAAGGGCCCCACACGTATTGATGTCCACCTGTGACAGAAAAGTACCCGACGCCGCCTGCTGGGCAGTGCTTTAAGTGAGCCGGGGTCTCCGGGCGGACCCTGGCGGGTCCACAACACGAACCATTGTCTAACCGGGGCTTCCCTGGTTTTGCGAACCAGCCGAGCCGACCTCTTTTCTTTAGTGCGTACACCCTGTTACCTGGGTATAACTCCTTTACCCCCCACACTTCTTCAGGCGATACAGACACAGTCTTCCCTTTGTGGCTGGCTGAGCCGGCCCTGTGGGGGGGCGAGCTGGGCGACCGCCCGGTGCACCACGCCCCCAGGGCACCTTTTTCCCCCACCATGCCAGCTCGGGGGAGTCTTTCAAGGGCTCCCCTGAGCTGGTGTTGTGGGACAAGGCGCAGCATGCGGCCTTCTACTGTAAAATGTGCCCGTGCATAAACACGCCAGAAAAATGCACATTTTCTGTGAAATTACTGCTGGCGGTATTGCCGCGCGGTAATTGTGTCGAAAATTCACCATTGGATCCAATGGACCCAATGGGGAATGGGGAGGAACGTTAAGTGCCCAACCCGTGATCCAGCAGTAACACCGCCGGATGGGTGGGCACTAAAGCAAATTAAGTTGGGCAGAATCTCACTTGAGATACTGCCCAACTCGTGATGAGGCCCATTGTCTCATAGTCCAGTGCTGTTGCAGGTTTCCCCGGTGTTCCTGAACCCTTGGAAGTCTCTTAGTCCACTGTTGGAGTTCCCTAACCCAGTTCTCAGTCCTTGTTCTGCCAGAATCCTTGGGTTAGTCGGGTTGTCTCATTGACCAGCAAGTTATAGGCACAACTTCTCCATTGGAGTGATCAGGAGACAGGTGTTGCCAGTTCCACTTCCTAGCACTCTGCTTACCCTCAGGCCAGGTCCCCTCCTTCCACCATGCTTGGGGCTTCCCAACCTTGGTCAGTCTAACTAGTCTTCCTCTGGCGGCCTCCAACCTCCTTGCATGGATCTCGCTCCTTGTCCCATCTTCTGCTCCTGCCTAGTGCCTATATGGCCCTTTAGAAGCTTCCTGTTCTCTCTGAATGTGGGCTGCCTTCCTGTTGTATTCCCCTCCACCTCTTCTGTGCCATCTTCATCTCCTGATGTTGCCACCTATTCCTCCTCCTCTGTACCATCCTCATCTCCTGATGTTGTCACCTCTTCCTCCTCTTCGGTACCACCCTTCAACACCTGATGTTGCCACCTCTTCCTCCTCCTCTTCACCATCTTCATCTCCTGATGTTGTCACCTCTTCCTCCTCTTCGGTACCACCTTTCAACACCTGATGTTGCCACCTCTTCCTCCTCCTCTGTACCATCTTCATCTCCTGATGTTGCCACCTCTTCCTCCTCCTCTGTACCATCATCGTCTCCTGATATTGCCACCTCTACCTCCTCCTCTGTACCATCTTCATCTCCTGATGTTGCCACCTCTTCCTCCTCCGTACCATCTTCATCTCCTGATGTTGCCACCTCTTCCTCCTCCTCTGTACATCATCATCTCCTTATGTTGTTACCTCTTCCTCCTCCTCTGTACCATCTTCATCTCCTGATGTTGCCACCTCTTCCTCCTCCTCTGCACCACCCTTCAACTCCTGACGTTGCCACCTCTTCCTCCTACTCTGTACTAGCTTCATCTCCTGATGTTGCTACCTCTTCCTCCTCCTCTGTACAATCATCTCCTGATGTTGCCACCTCTTCCTCCTCCTCTGTACCACCTTTCAACTCCTGATGTTGCCACTACTTCCTCCTCCTCTGTACCACCTTCATCTCCTGATGTTGCCACCTCTTCCTCCTCCTCTGTACCACCCTTCAACTCCTGATGTTGCCACCACTTCCTCCTCCTCTGTACCACCCTTCAACTCCTGATGTTGCCACCGATTCCTCCTCCTTGGTACCATCTTCATCTCCTGATGTTGCCACCTCTTCCTCCTCTGTACCATCTTCATCTCCTGATGTTGCCACCTCTTCCTCCTCCTCTGTACCATCATCATCTCCTGATGTTGCCACCTCTTCCTCCTCCTCTGTACCATCTTCATCTCCTGATGTTGTCACCTCTTCCTCCTCCTCTGTACCATCTTCATCTCCTGATGTTGCCACCTCTTCCTCCTCCTCTGTACCACCCAACTCCTGATGTTGCCACCTCTTCCTCCTCCTCTGTACCATCTTCATCCCCTGATGTTGCCACCTCTTCCTCCTCCTCTGTACCATCTTCATCTCCTGATGTTGTCACCTCTTCCTCCTCCTCTGTACCATCTTCATCTCCTGATGTTGCCACCTCTTCCTCCTCCTCTGTACCACCCTTCAACTCCTAATGTTGCCACCTCTTCCTCCTCCTCTGTACCATCGTCATCTCCTGATGTTGCCACCTCTTCCTCCTCCTCTGTACCATAATCTCCTGATGTTGCTACCTCTTCCTCCTCCTCTGTACCACCTTTCAACTCCTGATGTTGCCACCACTTCCTCCTCTGTACCACCCTTCAACTCCTGATGTTGCCACCACTTCCTCCTCCTCTGTACCATCTTCATCTACTGGTGTTGCAACCTCTTCTTCCTCCATACCATCTTCATCTCCTGATGTTGCCGCCTCTTCCTCCTCCTCTGTACCACCCTTCAACTCCTCCTCTGTACCAATCCCACCACCTGATTTTAATTTATCCTCCTACTTCTCCTAACCTCCACCATGCTACCACCAATTCTCCCCGTCCCTTCTCCCCCCTTGCCTCCAACACCTCTTAATCCTCCTTATACCACCCTGAAACTCTCTCCAACGACATGCCACATCCAAAAACCCATACTCATTGGCCGGGGTCTCTGGTCTTTACAGTCTTGTCCCTCTTCCCCGTAGGTTGGGCTTTTGGTCAGTGGCACCTGTGTTCTGTAATTGTGGCAGGGTTGGAAGTTCATTCAGGGTGCACCTGGCCTCGCTTTTGGTTTAGAGGGCTGTGCCACACACTTCATTTCGCCTGTCAGCCATCTTGGAGCTAACTTCCCGCTTCCTGCACCTCTTTGACGCTGTCCGTGCAGGGCCCAGATTTCCTGTTTCCCAGCATGTGGAGGGCATGCAGGAAACACTCTGGGTAAGCTTTTAAACTCCACTGGCTTGATAGAATATGCTGACTTGCCGTGAATTCCCCACATTATCTTCCTGGTGTGGGAACACTCTGTCTGGAGACAAGAAATTGATAACTTTGTATTATATGAAGAGAAATCCCTGGTTGGAAACAGCACTTGCAGCATTGAATGAAGCACAGGTCATTGTGCTGCAGCTATGAAGGACTTTCCCTGAAACTGCAGACTGCACGTGACCAGTATCAGGTCAAATGTTACCACCACCATGGGAATGAAATGGACTCTGAATAAAGTGAAGCTTTTGTTTTTTCTTTCTAGCGCTTTGGGTCTGCCAAGGGCGAGCTTCAGGCATTCTCAGTTGGAGAGGAGGTCCACAGGAGGGATTCCTGCGACTGTCACCCACCAAGCAACAGGGACCAATGGAAGGGGACCATGGGACCCTCTTCATACCAGCCCCAAACCCATCATATATAGGCTCTCGGAGGCACCGGTGCCCCTCAGTCTCCTTCTTGGTCCCTAGAGCCAGTCAGGTGATCTCGTCACAGGGTATGTTTCAGGGTGTACTAGTCAGTGATTCATTTGTAAAAAAATAAGTGCTAGGGTCCAAATATTTTCTAGCACTCCTGTGACTCTGCGAGTGGGCAGCTCCCCACCACTGTTACCACCGCCCATAACTGCTCCCCACAGTGCTGACATATTTGGGGTAAGACTACAGCTCGCAACTGCTCATTGTGGTTGACGGATGCACTGTCTATCACTGCTTCATTATTAAAGTGACTCTGAGAAAATGAGTGCTGGGGCTCAAAAATGAGTGCCAGTGCTGAGCCCTGGTAAACACCCCCACAAATGAATAGAAAATTATTTAAAGGAGGAGTGAAACAATGTATCTGCTTTGGAGCAGCCTGGGTTTTGGGAGTGAATAGAGAAGGCAGGGGAGCAAAGGCTGTTTGTAAACACAAAATAAAGATTCAGACATGATATGGTGTGCGGTGTTGGTCTTCGTGGCAGATTGCGTAGGCATCGCGGCTGACTCGTCGAATGCGGCGCTAGAAGACCTAAGTAGAATTTCCAGTTTCTCCATTTACCCCTGTGTGTGACTGCAGGCCAAAAACCTTGTGTGCTTCAGCTCCATTATCAAGCTAAACCGTGAGAACTCCAAATCAGACTGAAAGGTCACTCTCAGCTCAACCTCAGACTGGAACTCAATCCCTGCAGTGAGGTCCTGAACACCAGTCACATGACTTCTCATGAACCCACACTTCCTTGGCTTCCCCCGCTAACCGACTAACCGCTCCATCTGCTGCCAGAGTAGTTGATAACCCATTGCCCACCCGAGACATCTTCAATTCCAACCCACACCCCATGCCAGGGGTTCTTCTAGTGTCTTGGAGCTGTTATTCAGACCATGGGTTCTTCCCTCGCCGTAAAACATATACCCAAGAGTCACCGCCACATAGAACCATCCCGGCAACCAGGATTCGGTACTTCCGGCCTGCACTCATCAACACTTCAGGTTTCACATCTGCCTTCACTGTGCCCCACTATTCCCCAAACCCACCTTTCTTTGCAGAGCCAAAATGCCACAGACACATGCTACATGTGTCCACTTTGCATGACGTTTCATAAAGCGGGAACCCCCACAAACTGGCCCTCACTTGGCCCCCACAGACTCTCCATTTCCATCTTTACCTTGTGCTACTACCTCTGAGCGCCTTGAAGCGGCCTCAGAGCAGCAGGAGCTTTATACAAAGAAGCAAAACTGAGCATAGAATATTAAAAGCAGTCATTTACATAGCGCTCCGCCTCCCATTCTCCATCAGAAGCGCGGGCACAGCCCTGCACCAGCCTCTGGAGGTAAGCAGCAGGGCGGGTCTCCAGGCAGACCCTCAAAGGAAGCCAGCACCAGCCCAGCGCTCAGGCAAGAAGAACATTGGAGGGGGGGGGGGGTCTCCTGGAGGCAGAGATAGCCCCACGGTGCAGCTTCAAAGGCTGAAATAAGACCGGTACAGAATGAGATAAACAGCACCGTGCCTGGGCACAGGGAGACAGAAATGGGCCTGCCTGCCTGCCTACGGATATAATGGGCCTCATTACGAGTGCGGTGGTGCTGTAAAGAACAGCAGTCACGTGGTGGCAATTCCGTTACCGCTGCATTATGCATTTAGAAACTGGTCTCCGGGATTAAGCGCCTTATAAAAGATCACTTATAATCACTGCACTGACCTACTATGGGTTTGGTGGTATGGTGGAGGAGAAACCTGAAGCTGCCACCTTACTCCCAAAAATCGGCAGAATTACCACCGGTGGAATTACCGCTGGCTGAAATTCTGCTAAAAATCTGCATGTTCTACAGACTCCAAAAATGGGGATTTACACACCACTTATAATTTCACAGTAAATCAGTGGGACCAAGTGGCGGTAGCAGTCATTCCGTTTGGCGGTATTTCAGCCAAACTTGCAATGAGGCCCAGAGCTTTAGGGGTTGTTACCTAGAAGCAGAGCCATGGATGGGCCTCTCTGGGCAGAGAGCCTAAGTATGGGCAAGAGGAGTAGATGGATCTGCGTGATTAGACTGGCATGGTGCCAACAAGGGTGCTGCGTGAGCACAGCTATAGATGATGGTGCCTGGGTACTTAGCGAAATATGATGCTGCCCCGGTACCAGAAAAGAGGAAGAGATGGTACTGCATGGGCACAGGGCCCGGGACAGTGCCACGCAGGCAGAGGGAGCCAGCGACACCTCTGCCAGTCGGGGACCCTGAGGGCAAGTACAGGGGTGGCTGTTTCGTTTTCTCCAGGGAATGGTTTCCGCCTTAGCACTTGTCACGCTGCTGTTTCGTCTCATGGATAGGGATGGGGGTAATGGTAACACTCTTTAGTGCAGAAAGAAATGGCGGATTGGGTGATGAACATCTACCTTGCCCACCCTTCCGCCTGAGGAGGGGGAACCAAGCGGGAGATAAGCCTCTGCCGTGCTGACCTCCTCCACCATCGTGCGTTTTAGGCCAGCAGGAGATTCCCAGGGAACGTGCCTCACATTAGCACCTGCTAATGAGCAGGCGGATTCCATGTAAATCTTTGGGCCTCATTACGATCCTGGCGGAAGACCATGGTGCTATTAGCACCATGGTCCATGCTGGTAAGTTATCGACTCCGCCATGGAGAAAGGGGGAATTACCACCCCATTGCAAGGTTGGCGGGGCGGTAATTCCCCCTTCCTCCATGGCCCTTCCCCATTCCCATTTTTGGCCCATAGGGCTCAATGGGAATGGGGAAGGCGCTAAGCACGGTACCGCAAATTGCGGCACCGTAATTAGCACCAAGGTCCCTTTGGGGGTCCCTACTTTAACGGCTGGTCTACACCAGCCGTTAAGGTCAGGTCCCGTAAAGGGACCTCGTAATTAGGTGCTAATAGGTTAACGGCGCCGCAGCCTTTTACGGCGCCGTTAACCCATTAGCGCCTGAGTCGTAATGAGGCCCAATGAGTCCCAATGAGTGTAAAAGCCTGAAAAGAGTCATTTGCAGGTGGTGTTTACTCTTCCACGTGATGGAGTGGAAAATTAAGATTAAAAGAAAGTTCACCTCACTTTACACTATCCTCCTCCCCTCCGCCTTGTGAATGTTTACAATTGCACGCAGGGGACCCCGCAGCGTGGAAGTGCTAGCCCGGTGGTCCCGTGCATGCAATTAACATTTCATCGAAAATGAGGCTCATTGTGTTTAGTAGCTCAGATTGGTGACTCACTCTCTTTGAGGTGAAGGGGGGTCTCCACAAGTTGGCTCCCTGCCTTCGCTGGTCTCCCGAGAACTCCTATGCCGTGCACAGCGCCCTGCCCTGCTAAGGAGAATCCTTTAAACCCAGTTTCAAAAGCGGCGGATTTGCATTTTTAAATAAATGGCGTGTCTGCCCTTCAAAAGTAAGGGTTTGTTCTCAGAAAGCTAGTTTCGTACCATAAAAAGCCTAGAAAAATCGGTATCAGGTAATGATGTCCCCATGTATACTGTCGCCGGGAAAAGCCATTGGCAACATTCTATATGGTAACATTATGTATGGGGATGGGTTGCAGGTTTGTCCCCTGCTCCCATTGTAAAAAAAAAAGAATCAGGGGTTGCAGGGTTGTCCCCTGCATGTCCAATGTAATAACGTCTCTGCAAAAAACAGCAACTTTGTCAGGAGACATTTTTGCGGGGACATTATTACATGGAAGCGGAAAATCTTTGACCTCTTCAGATCTTGTGCATATACCTTTCCCTCTCCCTGTGATTTACCGTGAGACACCCCTCTAATTCCCCTCTCCATCCTCATATCACTCTTAGGGTGGGGGAGGAGGGGCTTTCGATGTGAGGGAAGCAGGGGGTCATCTCTGGAACTGATGATGAGAATAGAGGTCATATCAGCTGGCCTGCTCTGCCCTAGATCTTCCAAACATGGCAGTGACACACCGGGACGGAGAAGAGAAAAGAGAGCAGAGTGGTATAACATTCATGTGACATACAGAAATGTAAGGCTGTGGGAGGACCGAAGAAAGGGCCTCTTTATGAGTTTGGTGGTAACTTGGCGGTAACTCTGCTGAATTACTGGAATAATCATTTTCTGGTACCACTATTCGATCTTGTGGGCACTTACCAAGGCTGTGCACATCCCCATTTTTAGAGTCCACAGTACTATCGAAAGCGGTAATTCTGCCAATTTTTGGAGGTAAAGTGTAGGATTCATCTCCGGCTTTTTACTGGAGGTGAATCGTCCACTCTACCTCTAAAGTCAGAATCACCAAAAAAGTGGCAGTAACGGGATGACCACCTCTTTTTTTTTTACCGTACTACTGAAGTCGTAATGAGGCTCAAAGAATGGTCAGGAATGTAAACACATGACAGCGGGATATCAGAGGGATATCACTTGCCCTTTTTACAGACGAAACGCCTTCCAATGCACTCTTGCCCAGAACAGGGGAGGACTAGAGGGAGCAAAGCCTGTCACAAGGGGACGATGCATAACTCAGCAGGCAGCATAAAAGATAGCAACCTAATCAGTGCACAATTACACATGAAATGACACACAAAGGGCCTGACTCATGGAATCTTTTGCACAGGTCAAAGTGACTTTGCAATGTTGAAAAGTGACTTTGCACTGCTGACACAAACCCTGATTCATGGAACTGTGCAAAGTGTATTTTTGCAGTGCAAAGTCATTTTTGCAGTACAAAGTGAACTTTGCACGGGTTTTGCACAGCAAAAACACACTTCGCACAGTTCCATGAATCAGGGTTTGTGTCGGCAGTGCAAAGGCACTTCTCAGCAGTGCAAAGGCACTTCTAAGCAGTGCAAAGTCACTTTGAACCGTGCAAAATATTCCTTGAATCGGGCCCAAAGGTCGTATGTATCTGAGCTAGTAACAGAATGGGGCTCACTGATAGAGGATCACAGCACAGAAGGGCTCCCTGGAGGAGAAAGTAGGCACCTGGACCGGACGGATCTGCCAAAGGGTGCATATACAGTCTTAAATCATAACAGAGAGAATGCAGTGGTCCATTGCTGACAACAACAACAAAACACATGGAAAATATAAAGAACTTTTCCATGAAAAAAACAAGCCTCTGTGGAAACTGCCCAAGAAAGGGCAATTGTCCCACTGGAAAAGGCATTCAGATGGAAAAAGGGGTACACAGCCAATGTCCCCCTGTCTATGGCCTTTAGAACACATGCTCCTACATTCCTCACAGTGGATACACAGCAGAGTTATGGAGTTGGTGCACTACTCATGCGAAAATTGAAAAGTTTGCAACGACTAGTACCTTTGCATCCAAGAAAATATATATATTACATGGCCCGCAGTAGCAGCGGTGCAGTTATGGTTAAGTTGCTCATAGGAAGAGCACTTTTTCAGCGGCTTATAACTTTGCTCCCCCTGAACCAATCCTCACAAAAAGTATATGGGCGGCTTTGGATTTATTTTCCAAGTTTGGCGAGGTTTAGTTGGGCGGGCAAAGTTATAGGGTGAGTCCGCATTTTTTTTCCCCATAGAGTGAATGGGGAAAAAGTTTGCGCAGGGCTACAGGCCGAACGGCTGGATGGCTTTTCGCCAAATTTGCGGCAGGAGCGGGGGCTTATGTCAGAAAGCGTGCTTTTGTGTGTTTGGTGGACATCCGACCACTACTTTCTTTGAGAAGTACTGAAATGTACATCCCAAAAAATTAGTGATATATGGGTCCACTTCACTGACCTATTTCCCTGTTAGCTCTGTGGACTGCAGTTTCATTGGCCTGCGGTACACCGTGATGTCGGCGCACGGTTGACGCGGCCGGTGGTTGGCTGGAGGGAAGCGTGCTCTGCGTCAAAGGCTCGGGAAAAAGCACAGTATGGAACGGGTGGGGGAGTGAAAAGTGGGTAATGTGAAATATGTGTGTACGTGGAAGAAGACGGAGGAGTGCCTGTAGTGGTCGCGCTTATTGTCTGAACTGGCGGGTATCTACACAGGCGAGCAATTTGTGCGATGATTGGAGGCTGGTGCCGCAACGGCCCCATACATTGTGCCGGCACTTGTATGTGGACACCTACCTGGGTGGAGAGTGGTGGCAGGTATGTATGTTTTAGAAGGGGAACATTTTGTCAATGACATAGGTTGGAAGGTAGCGGATAGAATGCGGTAGTTGGCCACATGGTGGTATGCATGGGTTAAGGAACTTGCATTGCGTAAGTGGAAGGATTACAATATTGTCTGCATGGAGTAAGGATGTAGACATTGGGGGCATGGAGTGAAGAGCGTAGCCTTTTACCGTACCCAGTGCAGTAATATAAGTATGGGTGTACATCCGGTGCAGGGTGCTGCTTGCATAGTGCAGTGTGTGCGAATTTATTGCAGTAGGCTAATGTTGGGAACCGATTGTGGGTACTTTGGCTGTGGCACTGTAGTTTCGGAATGAAAGTGGGGACGGCTACAGTATGTGAATGAAAGTGCACAGGGATGCTGGAGAGAGTGTTTTCTTTCTACATTATGGTAAGTGGTGCTTGCTGCTTTATAGGTACATGGCGGTGCGCAGGTTGGGTAGTAGTGTTGTTGGTAATGCTGTGTATGTGGATAGGTGAAGTTGGTCACATGGTGCAATTATGTAACAGTGATAGTGCTGAAGGTGTACACTGTTGGGTGTATTGCCCAAGGCCGTAGGCCGTAGGCCATGCAGTGAAGAGGCTAGGACTGTAGGACACACACAGCACTAATGCATTTAGGAATGCGCAGTAGTTACAAGTTGGTGAGTGGATGGTGACATGATGGACAAGTGAGACTGTTGAAGGCGTAGACTATTGGGGGCTTGGGCGAAGGCCATAGGCCATGTACGCAAGAGCCTACAACTTTAGGATAGAAACAGTACTAATGCTTTTTGCAATGTGCAGTACGTAGATGGTGGTCAACTGTTAAAAAAGGGTGTGCAGCACATTTGAAACGCATTAGTTACAAGCTGGTGAATGGATGGTGCCATTACGTGGAATTGAGACTGTTGAAGGGGTAGACTGTTGGGTGCATGGCCTAGGGCCATGCACTCAAAGACCTTTACGACACATATGCATATGTGAAATATGCAGAGGGTGGTGACCTGTAAGAAAAAGAGTGTGCATCACATTTCAAACACAATAAAGCATAGCAAGTGAGCTGTCATGGTTGCATGTTTGGATTTGATGCTGAGGACCCTGTTACAAAATGGAAAAGTATTTGATGTGTAGTTGGAGATGGTGCTGTGAAAAGTGATGCAGTGTGGAAAGTGGGTGCTGGGCTTGCATACTGTTACTATGGCAGAGGATATGGTACAAGTGTACTTTAATTGTGATTGGTAACTATGCTGTGTGATGCTTTGTGACACTAGGGCCAATGTTGCGCAACAGTGGTGGGTAGGTTGACAGGATACCATACTTTGTGAATGGGTCTGGGTAGGGTTGATGGAGGCTGTGGTATGTTTGTGTATTTGCTTATAGCGACCTCTCTTAGTGAATGGGTGCAATATAGAGGTTGTGTGTGTGATCGCTGGATGCGTGTGCAGGTCACCTGTTTGCACCCACCTTTCTCTGTGGTAAGTGGTGGCAGGTACATTGGAGAAGGGGAATTATTTGCACATGAAATAGGTTGGATGGGAGCGCGGGTGGATGTGTTATGTGGAAGGAGTGCAGTACTTGGGCACATGGGGGCATGCATGGGTTAAGGAAGGTGCGTTGGGTTTGTGAAAGGATTATAATATTGGCTGCATGGACGAAGGCCATAGACCGCAGGGCATGCAGTGAAGAGCGCAGGCCTTTACCATATCCAGTGCAGAAAAGGATTTGTGGGTGTATATCTGGTGCAGGGTGGTGCTTGAATAGTGCGGTGTGTGCACATTATTTGCAGTAGGCTGTTGTTACAAACTGAATGTGGCAACGTTGGCGGTGCTACTATAGTTTGGGAATGGAAGTGGGGACACCCATAGTATGTGAATGAAAGTGCACAGGGTGAAGTAGAGTGTTTTCTTTCTACATTATGGTAAGTGGTGCAAATTGTAGCTGTATAGGTCCATGGCGGTGCGCGGGTTGGGTAGTAGTTCTGGTGATACTGCTGTGTATGTGATTGGTGAATGGATGGTAACATTATGTACAAGTGAGACTGTTGAAGGCGTAGACTGTTGGGGGCTTGGGCAAAGGCCGTAGGCCAAGGGCATGAACTCAAGACCCTACAACCTTAGGATAGAGACGGTACTTATGCTTTTTGCAATGTGCAGTACGTAGATGGTGGTGAACTGTAAAAAAAAGGGTGTGCAGCACATTTGAAATGTATTGGTTACAAGCTGATGAATGGATGGTGTCATTACGTGGAAGTGAGACTGTTGAAGGGGTAGACTGCTGGAAGGCTACGCATTCAAGAGGCTAGACCTTTACGACACATACGGTACTAATGCATTTTGCAATGTGAAGTACATAGGGGGTGGTGAACTGTAAGAAAAAGAGTGTGCATCACATTTCAAACGCAACAAAGCATAGCAAGTGAGCTGTCATGGCTGCATGTTTGGTTTTGATGCTGAGGACACTGTTACAAAATGGAAAAGTATTTGATGTGTAGTGGAGATGTGAAAAGTGATGCAGTGTGGAAAGTGGGTGATGGCTTTGCATACCGTTACTATGGCAGAGGATAGGGTACAAGTGTACTTTAATTGTGATTGGTAACTATGTTGTGTGATGCTTTGTGGCACTAGGGCCAATGTTGTGCAACAGTTGTGGGTAGGTTGACAGGATGCCATACTTTGTGAATGGGTCTGGGAAGGGTTGGTGGAGGCTGTGGTATGTTTGTGTATTTTGCTTATAGCGACCTCTTTTAGTGAATGGGTGCAATGTAGAGGTTCTGTATGTGATTGCTTGATGCGTGTGCAGGCACCTGTTTGCGGCCAGCTCTTTCTGTGGTAAGTGGTGGCAGGTACAGTGTAGAAGGGGAATGATTTGCACATGAAATAGGTTGGGTGGGTGTGTTATGCGGATGGAAAGAGGTACTTGGGCACATGGTAGCATGCATGGGTTAAGGAAGGTGCGTTGGGTTTGTGGAAGGATTATAATATTGGCTGCATGGATGAAGGCCGTAGACCATAGGGCATGCAGTGAAGAGCGCAGGCCTTTACCATATCTAGAGCAGTAAAGGAAGTGTGGGTGTACATCTGGTGCAGGGTGGTGCTTGCATTGTACGGTGTGTGCAAATTTTTTGCAGTAGGCTAGTGTTGCGATCTGAGTGTGGCAACGTTGGCAGTGGTAATATAGTTTGGGAATGGAAGTGGGAACACCCACAGTATGTGAATGAAAGTGCACAGGGGTGTAGGACAGAGTGTCTTCTTTCTACATTATGGTAAGTGGTGCAAATTGTAGCTGTATAGGTCCATGGCGGTGCACAGGTTGGGTAGTAGTGCTGGTGATACTGCTGTGTATGTGGACAGGCGAAGTGGATGAAATGGATGATGGTATTATGTAGCAGAGACAGTCTTGAACGTGTATACTGTTGGGTGCATGGCTGAAGGGCGTAGGCAATGCACTGAAGAGGCTAGGACTTTAGGATACACATGGTAGTAATGCATTTTAGAGGCTGCAGCAGGCAGAGGGTTGTGAGCTGTAAGGAGTGGGGGCGTGGAACACATATCAGACACAATACAGGAGAAGTGAGCTGCCATGACTGCTTGTGTGGTTTTGCTGGTGAGGACACTGTTACTACATGGTAAACCTTTTGATGTGTACTTGAAGATGGTGTTGTGAAAAGTGATGCAGTCTGGGCAGTGGGTGCTGGGTTTAAATACTGTCACTATGGAGTTGCAGTTCCTGTGTTGAAGGGGTAGCCTATTGGATGTATGGCCGAAGGTGGTAGGCTGTAAGCCATGGATTGAAGAGCGTTGGACTTTGGGAAATCCACGCCACTAATGCAATATTGACTGTGCATCTGATAGACGATGATGACCTATAAAGAATGGTTGTGCAGTAGATTGCAGATGACATAGAGCAGTAGAAATGAGCTGGCAGGAGTGTACGTTTGGTTCCGCAGGTGAGGTGGATGGTAGAATATGGTAATGTTTTGGATGTGTGATTGGAGATGGTGCAATGAAAAGTCACGCAGTGTGCCCACTTGGTGCAGTGTGTGCATACTAGCAGTATGGCATAGGGTGTGGTTGAAGTGCAGCTTATTTGGGTTCTTTACTATGATGTGTGCAGAATTGTTGAGGTAGGGCCAATGTTGTCACAATGTTGTGGTTAGGTTGCTAGTGAAACACTGCTTTGTGAATGGTATTGGGTAGTGAGGTGGATGGTAGAATATGGGCAAGTTTTCGATGTGCGATTGGAGATGGTGCAATGAAAAGTCACACAGTGTGCGCACACTAGCAGTATGGCACAGGGTGTGGTTGAAGTGCAGCTTATTTGGGTTATTTACTGTGATGTGTGCAGAATTATTGAGGTAGGGCCAATGTTGTCACAATGTTGTGGTTAGGTTGCTAGTGAAACACTACTTTGTGAATGGTAGTGTGTAGGGGTGAGCGAGGCTATGGTATGTTTGTGGATCATGGTAATTGCAACCTGTTTTCGTCCATGGGTGCTTTATGGAGTGAGGGAGTTGGGTTGAAGTGCCGCTATTTATGTTACACGTTTGTGTACTATGTTTGCTGCCTGCATGGTTGTATGCATGCATTCAAGTGTGTGGTGGGTGTGCGCTAGGGTGCATTGTTGTGTGCATGGCAAAGGGTGTGCTGGGTGCGCCGGCAGATTGTTGTGGATGGTGAAATAGGGCATTGTGTAGGAAATGTTTATGGTGGAGGGGCATTGAAAGCAAAGGGAACATGTTCTCAGAGTGTTAAAAGGGACATATGGACTTGTGTACAGAAATGGTAGTGTGCTACGCAGAGTTTCAGTATGTGGTTGGTGGTGTTTTTGAAAATTGGATAGTTGTGAATAGGCACCAGTAAGGGACTGTTGGAGAAATCGTGTGCAAAGGGAAGAAGTATTGTGTGTGCTTTATTGGGGCATAGCCCTAGCTGTAGCTGGGAAAGTGCGCGTGCCACATCATGGCTTTATGAGCCTGGAGCCTTAGCAAATGGAATTGTGGGGATTATCCAATGAGGATTGCAGGGTGTGGTTTAACTTAAGGGGCAGTGACTTATTTACCGAAAGGTAGATGTACTGAGGTCAGCGGACATGCAGAGATGGCGAGTGCTGGCTTTGTGCACAATCTCCACAGTTATGCCGTGGAAAGAGGCTTCGATACTGATTTTCAGTTGGAAGGAGTGCAGGCTTTTTGGCCCACAGTTTATGAGTGGGGTTTCGGCTGCATGGATCTTATTTGCAAATATGTGGCCTCTGTTGGTACTGTGGATGCGGTGGTCGTCCCTTTATTTCATCCCCTCAGGCCCCCACACCCTTAACACCCTCTCAACCCCCCTCTTCTAGTGTATAGCACGGTAATGCCGCACAATCCGCGGTACTGTGAGGATTCCACGTGGCACATCCGGTTGTTTTTAGGATGGCAGCTATAGCATTGCAACTGAGGAGGCAAAGCAATTGGGCAATGGGCTTACTGGTTGTGGTGTGTACACAAAGACTGTGAGAGAAGGTTTGTCTGTACACATTAATGTAGGAGGCTATGGTGAAAGTGTGCAAGGTTAGGGGCATGCATCATGTTTGTATGCATGGACTGAATGCACTTGCGTAACGGTGCTACTATACATTCCCTGCTGCATTGTGGGATCACTTTTCAGACATTTGTAGTACATGCATTACATTGGAAGACCATATTGTGAAGTGTATAAAGTATGTGGCAGCCATGATGGTGTTATGCATGCAGTGTGTGCATTATAGCATATGATGTGCTATGGTACTTTCTGCCATTTGTATTGCGCATACACACAACAGTGTGAAGGAGTGCTGAGGAAAGGGATGCAGAATGGAGGCCATACAGAGATATTGATTCCTCTAGGCCAGCTGACATTGCCCGTGCGCAAGTGAATGGGAAGGGGGAGGGCAAAGTACAGTATTTGGAAACAATAAGAAACAGGAATACATGCAACTACGGCCGGTGCTGGCAAGTGGAAGAATAAGTGTTGACATAAATTGATATGTGTACTGTTAGGGTTCTAGAAAGCAGTACGCAAGTGCGGGGGTTGGCTGAAAGCTAGTGCAGAGGTGGAAGTGTAGGGAGGGAGGTGGAATGGGACACTGATAGGTTGCGTAAGAAACCAGTGCACAATCATTTTTAGCCAGGAAGTCAGCAGGGTACAGGAGGGGGGAAAAAGAAGTAGTACATGGAAAGGTTTGCAGGTGCTTTGAGAGCCTACCATTATTCTCCTCAAGGTGCAGGGAGACAGAGACTGTGTTGCACAGGGAGGCTGCAGCAGAAGAAAGACATGTACCACCATCTGATTGCGTGTACAAGCAACTGACCCGGACAGAGTATGAGGCTGATGAGGGAAAAGGTGGAGTAAGCAGATATGTAGGAAGTGAGAGTGGAAGGTATTGAGGTCCCAGGGACCAGATGTCATTCTGCATAATGCACAGGGCTTTTATTTTATTGTTCGCAGTTAGTGGGAGGTAGTGCCCACATTTTACTAAAGCAGAGGTAGGATACCTGCCGTGCAGGCGAAGGACAAGTTGCGCACTCTTTAATGCATGAGTTGGTGAGGACAGAAAGTGGAGGTGGGCAAATTTAAAAACAGCCTGTGACAACAGTGTAGCGTACAAAGCACCACACTCGTGCAGATACTGACCTTTTGGAAAGTGCCTGTAGGTTCCTAAAATACATTCAGTGGTGCATTTAGTGCCTTATTTTTACAAGTTATGTAGTAGGTGGGTTAGTGGGGAACACATTTGGCATCAATGTGGGAAGGCAAGAACAGAGTTACTGATTAGCTAATATAGTGTATGATATGGGTAAATAAAAACGTTGGAAGCATATACCAACAAATTCCCACTTCATGGTGCCAAATGGGGGGAACATTAGTATGCTTTTTAAAGACGTAGTGGACGCTTATAAGCAGATTTCGTGCGCACAGGTACTTCTAACAGAGTTGTGCACACACTGCTAAAAAAAAGTCCATCAGTTTCTTTTGTGGTGATGGTTGCTTATGTGCATGAATGTGCATGTATAATTACTGCAATGTTTCACTGAAGTTTTAACTGGAAGTGCTTCCCAATAACAGCACACGTGCAGCCTAATGTAATGATACATATAAACTGTTGTGAAGTGACATTGTAGGATGCTGAAGTCTTGGAGGCCATTGGTGGATGCGTGTGTCAGTACTTACAAATACCTAATCAGGGCGTGGTGGGAAGAGGATAGTGGAAAGGGAAGAAGGACTGCAAATTAATTGTTGGGTTGCGGCTCTAACGGCACTTTGCGAGGAGCACGTGCTATATATTGTGTCTTTGGACATGCTGGCCAATGGAAATGTGATTGTTGCAATTGTCCAATGAGGTGCTTAGATTATGCGTCACAGGAGCAGGCGGCCATATTTTGTTTAATTCCTGTGTATGGTGAGGCGGGCAGAGATGGAGAAATGCAAAGTTTTGATAGTGGGTGATCACTTTGTGCTCAATCTGCTCCAGTATGCCGTTGAAAGAGGCCTTAATAGCAATTTGAATTTGGACGAAGTGGAGACTTTGTGATGCAGTGTCCCTGCCCGTAGTTTCCACCATTTGGTTGAAAAATGTTGACGAGTGGCCAAATTAGGTACTGTACACGTAGTGATAGTGCATTATAGATCATTGATTTTGGGTTCAACAGCTTGTGCAAGTATGTACCCGTCAACTGAAAAAGATGATGAAAGAATCGAAGTGCATTTTGCCACTGCAAAAGTGATTTTCTCATGTATACCACCAAGTCCAGTATATAACTATTCAAATGAATGTTGGTAGCCAGAGGTGGGAAGGCGTCTTATCAACAGAAGTATGTGCAACATTTTGCATGCTGCTAGGATGCATTCCTGTAAGAATGAGAACATTGGTCATCGAGATCTACACCTTCTCAATGGAAATGGCATTTCATTGTCGCACAGTGGCAATGATATTTGGTTTTCGGATCTACAGGCTGCAGTGAAGACGCTATTATAAGAATGTGAGGCACAGAGCAACAAATAAAAACCATAATAAAAGCCCGACAAAGGAGTTGTTACTGTGGAACTTGTTTTAAAAAGAAAGAAAAAAAAAGGCTTTTTTAAAAAGCCACCACTACAAAGCACATCCACTACCTTGGTTGACATTTATTCCCCTAATCCCGCGCGGGCAAACCTGCAAACTATCACACACATTGCCACAGTTGCAGGATTGTAAGTGTAACATACGCCGTTTTTGCAAATGCACATATTCCGTTTGGGATTGTGGAGGACAGAGGATTGTGCAATACGCTTTGTAGGTGTGCAATGCACGCACAGAATGTGCTATACAATATATTTGTTCACCTTAATGCAGAGGGTGAGCTTATGGGTGTGTGTTGTACGGGCCACAGCATATGCTCTGTGGGTGATTTGCACAAACATTACCTGACAGTGAATGAAAAAGTGCGTCCGATGGGAGTTCTTTGCAGTGTATCTTGTGGGTTTGTGTGCATATGGAGCACCTACACTGAAGTGATTGCTTTTGGTTTCTTTGTGTCAGACTTTAGTAATGCTACATCCAGAGCACATTATTTTTGTTGCTTGTATAGGGAGAAATGCACACCATGTAACACTATGTTTAGTGGTGTTTGTGCTGAGGGAGGTAGTAGGGCAGGCAATGATTCTGTTTCCAATCTCCTGCATAATTGTGTTTCCCAATATGCAGCCACCCATGTAGTGATGTTATTTTTCATTTGGTGCGGAAATGGAGAAAGCATGGTATATTGTGAAGAAGTGTTTTTGTGCCTTTTTACAACTTGTGCCGTTGTCCTACTATACAAATGGGAATCTATCTTTTGCCAGCACGAGCATTTTTCCCCCACAAATTGTGTTCTTTTACCTATTGCTGCATTTTCTTTTTGTGCCCGCTGTACACTCATTGCTTTGGTGCCCTTTTTGAAAGTACACAAAAAAATTTTCTCAATGCTGTTGCACACTGCGCCCTTGAAAACGCAGTGAAACACGCACAACTATCCCTTTCATCAGGTACCTATTTCTACCTGTTTCCACTGCAGTATTTTCCACAATACCACCGTTCCTTCCATTTAGCAAACAAGTGTGTGCCGGGTATACAATGCGCATTGCACTTTCTGTGATAATCACATACACAACGTACACAAACTATTCCTAAAGGCACGTTAAGATACAAGTGCGCTATTACAAACATAGCATCATTTTAAAATACAGTATGCTAAAGCAAAGTTATGTTTACAATGCCGTAATAAAAACCTATGAAATGCCCTTAGAAAAAACCTTGATTACAAATCTCACTAAAGTAAAAAAGAGGGTGCCAGACTCGTGATGACATCAGTGATGTCATCAATGACATTTGTGATGTCATCTTTGATGTCATGGGTGTTAGTCCTTGTAGTGCACAGTGGTAGCATGGTTGTGTAGCGTACCATAACTTGCGAATTGCTGGTTTTTTTAGGTTTTACCTATAACCATAACGTCCCTGTAGCAACTCTTTTCCATTGAATTTCATAGGTTTTGTAGTGGTACCTTTAACAAGGTTATTTTCTTAGTGAATATATATATATTTATGGCAGAAGGAAGCCTTTCCAGAGAAAGGCTGCTGGTGGAGTGCACTCCCAAGAGCAATTGCAGTGGAATAAAATATCTGTGCAAAAAATAAGAGGAAAAACAGACACCACAAGAATTCCTGGCAACAAAAGTTTCTTCTTTAATGGTATTTATGCGCAGGAAAGGGAAACATCCTGATAAAAAAGGAACAAAGCGTTTCGCGGTATACAAACCGCTTGATCACGTAGGTAACAATCAAGACAGATGATGGACTGCAGTTTTAAGCTATGACCACTCTATGATCGTAGGTATAGAGTGTCTACCTGTTTGCCGCTTTGTCACGTTTAAACAAGCGGACATCTTTAAACATACAGATGGTACACGGTCAATGAGGGTCAGTACACAGAGATTACATCTTTACATATAAAGAAAGACATAAAATGAAAATTAACGGATGCAATTGCTGTTTTTATATATATATAAAAAACTGACAGAAAAAATGAAGGAATATAACGTTTGTGAATGAGCGAACATTCATCAAAAACATTTGATTTTAACATACTGTGGCATGGTATGGGCTAATGTTTAGCAGCATGACTTCAAAATACTAATACTATGTGCCGTTTTGTAAAAATACAGCAAAGCAACTTAAGTAAGGTGCTCCTTAGCACTGATATCTGCCATCTGTTTATATATATTATATGTATTTATATATATATATATATTGACATTTATAATGCGCCTGTACACGTGTTCCTAGGCAAATATATATATTTATTAAGTATTATACAGTATGACAATAGTCAACTTTAAGTACTCACCATTACAATACAATCATCAAAAACTTTTTAAAAAATCATTCTCAGTGTTTGATCAGAAATTTTATATTCTAAAAAAACAAATACTTTCCATATGAATCCATAATTTCGTCTCGTGTTATATAGATGCATTAAAGTTACCATACATAGATATATTCCCAGACATCTTCCCCATTAAAATAATTTTCAGTATTTCATCAAAAATGTAACTATTCCATATATATAAGGAGCTTCTGCCTTGCTCCCAGGCAAATACATATGAGGCTGGCGGCTCCGTCTCCTCTCCTATCACAAACTGACGTGGCACATCTGGAGCCCAGGAAGCACCCGGGCCTTCACCCATCAGTTGGCCCACATAGGTGTGATGCTGCAGAAATTCTTCACAGTGAAACATGCACAGGGTAGAAAAATACCCAGGGTCCCTGTCTCTCAAAGCTGCAAGTCAAAACCAACAGCCATGTTTCTGCAAGACGAACACACACTCATTGGAGGAGGTCATGAAGGACGGTTCTATGTCATTTCATCGACGGTCATTATTTGGTGGGTTTTTATGAGCATTTTTTAATGCGAAAACTCATCAAAATTGATTTGTTTTATTTTTGTGGGTCCTCCCCAAGCCCACATCCCGTATTGTTTTTTTACCTATTCCCAACCTCCCCACCCCTTATATACAATTTCCCAACCCCCCTATATATTTTGATTCGTTTTTTCCTTAAAGAATAGTTGTAAAAAGCCCATTGAAATAACAACTGTCGATGAACGGACGTTGTACAATGAACGACACAGGCACCTCAGTGGGTGAAGAAAAATGGAGGTCCAGTATGGAATACGACATCCACCTGGCAAAAGGAAAAGCCTATGCCATGAAGGGATGGCCACATGAGTGGTGCCCTCCAATCCCTTACTGCCATGCAGGAAAGTAGCACAGAGGTCACATCAGAACAGGATATTTATCCTTAGAAACGAGAATGCAATTAATCTGAGTCTCATCATGTCCACAATTATGGAGTTAGCTCACGAGGACGCTCAGGCACCACCCTGGCGAGGAGAAGAGGGAAAGAAGCATATTGGTGGCCAGTGATGGACTAAGGAATGGAAGTGGAAAAAATTGAACGAGAAGGATCGCAACCAGTGTGACAGACCCCAGGAGGATAGCTTAGAGGCAACGTGCGCGCCTTGAAAGCAAGATGACACGAAGCAACATAGGTTTGATCCCCGGGTCTGCGCTTAGAAACCTCTGGGTGTTAAGCGCGTTATAAATAAGCAACTAAGAATAAGACATTTAAGCACCAGGCAAGCACCAATCCAAATGGTAAAGTGTCTAAGGGGTTTATAGGAGATGGTAGGACTGGGCTTCATTGGGACGATGAAGCAAATGCAGCCATAGTACAGTTTCTGTGTACTGCTTCTAGACTATTTATCCAAGTGGACCGAGTAGCACATCATACCAAAGATAACAAGAACCACCATCAGTAACCCTAAATAGAAGGCTATCTGTTAGGCAAGATTTCTTTTATGTGTAATTTTCCCTCCGTTTGTGGCCCCCCCCCAAACTTTTAGCTTTTGTTTGGCTATCCTATCCTGACTTAACGGTGGAGCCCAGCACTCAGCTGTAATCCCCTCGGGGTTTGCTCACTTGTTACGGGGAAACTGACACGTCCTTCAGACTGTCAGTACTGGAAAACTATGTTTCCCTTAGTCTTCGACTATGTTGCCATTTCTTGGTAACTTTTTAACAGTGCACAATGCACCTTGCAGTACCGTGTGCTGGGCTCCTTTTTGTTTTATGGCCCTACACACCCTCAAAAGAATTTTTTAGTGATTGTACGAGTATGCCTGGGACGAACTGGTGGCAGCTGTTACTTTTTATAGTGTTTTACTTCTTTTTACTGAATCGCATCGGGTTTACCGGGTTAGGTTCCAGACTGTGGTCAGGTCTGAAAAAGGATGAGCCACAAAGTCTTTTGTTCTGTCCCATGGCCATTTTGTCCCTTGCCTTCACCCAGGTCGAGTAACCTGGTTTTTCCCTATTTGGGCACGCAGCCTCTCGCGGGCTTCTGCCTAGGTTCGGATTGGCCCCTCTGCTTTTCGCCCTGTGGCCAGGCCGAAATCATCCCTGGAGAGTGGGGGCGAGTTTCTGGCCACGCCTGGGCCGGTTTTGGAAAAAAGCATGCGAAAAAAAAACATCTATTATTTTTTTTTCTCCAAAAAACCTTTTATCCTTCTTAAGTCGAAAAATGAGTACCAACACAGGTTGGGTGATAGTGTATGTATATTTGTTCTATAAAGAAGAGCTTAAGTGTAAGTGCTATACAATAACATATCATTTGGCCTTGGACGTCTGCTTGGATTCAAAGTAATTTCACAATATGCATCTATACACATAGATATTAATGATACATATGGTGATCCATTCTTGTATGAGATGTATATCACATTAGTGAAATCATAACCACATTTTTTGCTGTGTACTTCGGAACAATGTCATTTGATGCCACTTCCTGTTTTGTCAAGGGGTGAAGGGACATGTTTCATCGTTCACGGGATGTCACTTTGGCATGGGGTCAAAAGACATCACTTCCGGTGATGTCATCAGAGGCCTAGGGTTGTGAGGCAAGGGGTGGGCCACTTTTTCTTGGGTGACCGGGCCTATTTCTCTTCCCAGTCTGACCCTGCTTCTGCCTGTCAAGTGTGCCCAAAAAGCAGGTTGGGACTGTCTGGTCACAATCCACACTACTGGTGCCAGGATGTCTGGTGTGCCTGAATGACAGACCACCGTGGACCATGATTGGTCCATAACTCAGATGCCTGCAAGAGAGCAGATCTTCGATTGGAAGTCCTCGATTTTGGCACAAAACTTATCTTGGATAAGAGAAGGGGCTCTGCGTTCATTCCAGGTCGATCACCTGAGTTCCCCTGAACTACAGAAGGAGCCAAGTATCCTGCACAGAAGAAACAGACTTGTGAACCTGTCAGATACTCTTTGGAAGGTTTGGCAACCTTTGCCCTTTGCTGTCCCGTCGGACCCCTGTTTTCTTCATCGATCAAGAAGGCCTGCCAAGGCACTTCGCTCCTTTGGAGTAGTTGGAACAACTACTCTCGAGGCCCCCTCCGTACCCATCGAACAAGCTCCTTTGGAAGTGTTCCTGGGCCATCTGATGAACTGTCCAGCTCCACCTAAGGGTGTCCCGCAGAACCGTTGTCGCCTCGAGTTGAAACTGAAGACATGGGACATTGCTTGCTTGTGGTCCTGTGCCCTCTCCCGGTAAATTCTGCAGGCCTAGCTCCTCTGGGTCCTTAATTAGGAAAGTGTGTAATGGTGCGGACATCCGTGATTTCCCACGTCACTACCTGTTGGTGACGGACACTGTAGGTGTCTTGCTGACCTGCTCTCTTGTGCCCTGAAGCCGGCTGCACTGGAATTTTCTTCATACCTCCTTTGGAAGCTGATAAAAGGCAACTGTCCCGCCATGAACAATCATTCTCCCCCTCAGCCGCTGAGAGCCGTAGCACCGCGAAAGTGCAGGACTCGAACCTACTAGCAACCTGGACTAAACTGGCAAAGTTTGGTCTGGACTGTGCCGAGGGTTGGTGAGTACTTGTATTACTTAACGGTGCCCCCTGGCACAACCTATCCCTTTTACGCACAAATATCCCCTAAAGGTAATCACCTTTGGCTGGGTTAGCCTACGCTCCATAGCAATTCCCATCTTTTGAAAGCTGCTCTGCCGCCAAGGGCAAATCATACTCAAATAGTGGAAACTAATTATTCAATGCCTTAAGCCCCTTCTTAACTTGCTACAGTGCTCCCAAGAAAACACACTTTTTGCTTCACCTGCGTGATTTTGCGTCTTTACGCACAACTGTACTGTTGAGCACAAGGCTCCCAACTTGTTAGGGCTGGACTCAAAAGTTAGAGAACAACTCTGAATAATTGTCTAATGCTCCTAGTGTATTAACCAAACCTTCTACTTACAGGTTGTGGCTGTGTTTTCTTCATTTGTCGCATTAGGAAATGTATATGTGTTAAATAGTAGAGTATTTTGTGTGGTCATTGTTTTTGCATCAGTAAAATTTACTTGTGTCTATTGGTCCGGCCGACAATAAATGTATAGATATTTTTCATATGCACTTGTCTAAGAGTAATTTGTGGTTCATTGCCGTGCATGCTCATCGTGGGCTTCCGAGCACTGTCACCCCTCCTGAGACTTAGTCTTGACCGCCTGCCAAGCTACCTAGATTGGTCTGGCTTGTCCAGAAGGTTCCCCTGTTTCACTAAACCGAGGGTGGCCTCCTAAACATCTGCCCACCAGAGTTTTGAAATCCATCTTAACGCTACCCACATAACTGGTGATGAAAAGTGGGTCTGTCGGGACTTCCACCTTGGCCCTCGGCTTTGCAGGGTGTGTTTATTAATGGATTCCTAGGGTATCCACATGGTCTTGACCAGGTGCAAAACCGAGGTGGATTCCATTCGTATAGTGAAACATACTTACAAGATGCAGGAGGAATTCAATGCAGAGATGTTATCTCCACTCCAGCCCCTTCCTCTGTCTTGTCCGTACTAGCCTTGCTTTTACACCATGATTTACCAATCCGTCCCATTTAAAGTAAGGCTGCAAGACAGAATAATAGGCTTGTGATTGCAGCTCTACACAGAGTTTTCTTTGTCACAAAGGGGGTAATTTTAAATTAAATGCAAATTGCATGCAGGGGACAGCCAACATTATCACTTACGTGCTGTTGGGTCCCCTGCAAACGCAAATGAAAGACATAAAATCTTTGGAGAAGGCTTTTACGTCTTTCGTTTACATCGCGCCCCATTTACCTGCATTTGTATGGCGGAGACGAAGGGCGGAATGCAACTTCCGTTTCCGCCTCTCCCTTCTTCTCTGCCATGCAAATCCTCCAGCATTTGCACCACCATGCATTTTCATGCCGGAGCAAATATTGGGGATCCCCATGTAGTGTGCTGTCTATTTGCAGAGTGGAGTGCAAAAGGGGAGGGCAAACGGTGTCTACATGCTTGTACGCCAACTTTTTCCCTCCCCTTTTGCACTCTGCTGTGCAAATGATGAAAATTTGGCAGCAGGGAGCCATTTACGTTCAGGTGTTATCGTAACAGCTCCCCGCCACCAAATTACACGTTCAAACAAAATGAGCGCCTTACAAAACAAAGTGTAATTGCGATGAGTAAAACGAGGCAAAAATCACATTTTCTCTTCACCTTTGACCTCTCATTTGTAAAACGTAAACACAGCCTGCAAATTACACTTTGCAGGTGGCCATTAGTAACGGATTCCTATAGAATCTACCTACTCATTAACCTGTGCTAATGCCAAGCGCATTCCATTGGTTTAACACCTGTGCAAACTCCACTTTGTGCCCCTCACTCGCCTTTGAAGGGCACACAAATGGGGCAGTGCATTAAACGGAGGCGTAAAAGCATTACACCTCACTTTTATGCCTCCATTTAACACACCCCTCCATATAAAATGCCCCCCAAAAAATACTTCAAAACAGGTATTTGATCATTGTAGACCTCTCCTGAGCATTGCCCAGTCTGGTCCGGTGGAGTAGACAAGCATGCAGAGGCCCCTGTGTAGGGGCCATGCTATGCGCCAAACCCCTTTACCACACGGTCCATATTACTGCGAGAACGAGGCCCAAGAGAATTAGCATCTTTTGCCAAGGGTGCTCTGCCACCCATCAGAAGATGCAACCCGAATCATGCACTCATTTTAGGCTGCGATCCATCCAATGTTCAATTTGTAAGAAAACAAATGCCTTGGCCCAAATAGTTTCTAGCAAGCCTGCGACGCTGCGGGCAAGCAGTTCCCCACCATTACTGCCACCGCCCACAGCTGCTCCTAATAGTGTCGACAGATTTGGGGTTAAACTACAGCTCGCACCTGCTCGCTGGGGATGATGGATGCTCTTACTATCATCAATTCATAATCAAACTGAGTCTGAGACAATAAGTGCAGGGGATCAGAAATAAGTTCCAGGGCTGAGCCCTGGCAAACACCCCCACAAATTAAGCACTGGATCCACCCATCAACTTACTAAGAGAAAAAGCAAAATATCATCAAAAGGTAGGAAAACGATGGGGGGTGCAACATGGGGGAAGTAGGCCTGCTGCCAGGCAAAGTGGTTGGATTTGGCAGCCGGCTGCCTTTCTCCCTCCTGGGATGCATTTTTTTTAAATCTTTACACAGGAGCAGCGCCTCCAACAAGGCTCACGCTGGCAAGTGGCTGCACTGCGCGGAAAAGGAACCATTAGGCCAGATTTGTTTGCTTTTTTCCAAGTCACAGATCAGACGGTCTTTAGGGACTTTCGGAAAACCACTTAGCCGGAGCTTTTGCGCGGGCTCCTACAAACCCACAGCAGCAGACCGAGCCCACCGGGAGCAACCCCTGACAATCAGAAGAAGGGCGGCATGGGGGAACCGAGGCGGCTGCGGGGTACTGCACTGCCACCTGGCACACCGCCAGCCCAATGGATGCGGTCTGTTGGGTCAGGGGGAGGGGACTGGTGCTCTGCATGAGGAGCGAGAGACAAGGCTAGGGTGAAAGGTTGTGGGCAGTAGTGGCTGTATGTGCAGGAGTCAGCAAGGGAGCCACAATCAAGCCAAATGTTTCAGTGGAGTTTTGCCTTTTTTTGAAATGAGTAAAAATTGTGCATTTTCCTGCAGCCTTTTTGTGAAAAATTGAGTAAAAAGCCATGTAATTCAGACGGTTTTGTATGTTTACATATGAAAAACATCCAAAAGGTGGCATGCCAGCAACAATACACATGCATTTTTCAACACCTTTTCATGATGCCTTTCCCCACAGTTTATGTTATGTATCTTGCCACGACTTGACTATTGCAATGCTCTGTTGGGGGGGGCTAGTAGAGAAGACGTACAGCAATTACAGAAAATCCAAAATGCCTCTGTACGTATAATATACGGTATGAAGAGGCATGAACCCACCTCTAACGCGAGAAGGGAGCTACATTGGCTCCCAGTATCAGCCAGGATTTCCTTTAAATTATTGACGTTAGGTCATAAATGCATCTATGGAACAGTCCCTAATTATTTGAAGGACAAAATCATGATATATCAACCGGCAAGAAATCTGCGTTCTACAACGACTCTAAGTCTGCAGGTGCCAAGGACTAAGAAAGCCCGTGGAAATGGACGTTCTTTCCCGGTGCTCGTGGCTAAGGCCTGGAATAATCTACCGTTAGGGCTCCGTACAGAGAGCAATCACCTGGCTTTCCGGAAACTCTTGAAGACAGAACTTTTCATCTAACCTACATCTTTGGTTGTCCTCACTGACCTCTCTGCTTGTGATGGAGCGCTTGGATGCCTCAGGGCTTGTAGCGCTATAGAAATTTAATAACATAACATAACATGTATAAAAACTTTAAATTGTGCCAAGTTCCGAAAGCAGTAGTCTCAGAGCGCCTAGGCTTGTCAATATATGCCATCTTCTGCAAGCGTAAGAAAATAATCTCATGCAGAAGACAGCACCATGCTGCCTGTGCCAACATATGCCAATATTACCATGTAAGAACACACTCATGTTGGCTTTGCCCATAATGCCAGTAATGCCACTGCCAGAAGATATGTCTATATTGGTTGTGCCAGTGTATCCCAGTATTTCCATATAAGCCAGTATCCCTGCATAAGAATGGTCATTTTGCTTTGACCTTGATACCAAAGATAATGGCAGTTAAAAAAAAACATGTACATTCAATCTGTTCCAATAATTTACACATCAGAACAGAACACCTATACTGCTTTGCTCTTAATGCCAGTATTAACGCCACTGTAAGAAACTATGTAGAGGTAGGCTGTGCCAATATAGGCCATCCTGCACGAAAACATTCAGGTTGGTTTGCCATTAATGGCAGTAATCATTTCACGGTAAGAAACCAGGCCCATTTCAGCCTGTGCCAATATAGGCCAATATCCACATAAGAGAACAGACATGTCAATTTGCCCAAAATGCCAGTAATGATGCCACTGTAAGAAACCATGGACATACAAGTTGTGCCAATGTAGGCCTGTGCCATTATACAAGTATATGCATGTGTCTTTGCTCTTAATGCAGAATAATGTCCCTGTGAGAAATATAAGGCTGCAAAAGAGCACGCATGTTGCTGTGTCGTCAATACCAGTAGAAATAATTCCTGTAAATACATTTTAAAATAGCAGACAGCTTTATTTATTCTGATATCTTGCCTATCCTCCAGCTCTATTTGTAAATCCCACAGCAGCCATGGAATTTAGAAATAGAGCTCAAGGACAGGCACAATGTGCTACATTATTAGTTTGGTGGTATCCCGCCTGTAAATCCGGTGGGATACCACCAAACGGCATTACTGTTAATGGCACTTGGTCTGGTGGAATTACTGCCAGATTACAAGTGTCGGAAAGGGCAATTACTCGCCATTCCATGGAGTCCAATCGGACTCCAGGGGGGGGGAGTTGCTGGCATTACCAGCACCGGTAACACCGGTAACACCAACAATTTCTGCTGGTGAGGTGGCAGAATTACCTCCAGCTCTTGGCTGGAGGTAATTCCAGCCACCCCACCAGCAAACTTGGATTATGCCGGTGTGGAAGCGTACCTGTAAATGGAATTACTGGCACGTCAATTCTGCACCGGCATACTCATAATGAGGCCCAATGTCACATTATTCATTCATGCTAATACCCATATTCAAACACACATATACATGCACATATTGATACATACTACATACACATGCTCTCTCAGTCACTTATACTGAAGAGGGGAGGTTGAACTATGCCCCCCATCCCGGTAGACACACCAGCCAAAAGAAGAACCAAAGACAATATGGCCGTCGATCGTACGAGCTCGCACCAAACCCCACTGCATCCACAATGGAAAAGTACCATGAGAAATACCCTCTCAGTCTACCCTACAACCCAGGAGCAGTGCGCACATTACCCAAAGTGAACGCACAAGATGGAACCAGAGACAACTATATGGACCGAATCGACTAAAGCGCTTAGAAGGCATGCCTCAATTCGTTAGAGACCACAAAACATAGCAGCGTCAGACATGAAGCACACGTGCCATCCGCACATTCGGGACACCCACACACCCAAATACATGAAGAACGCATGCGTATAGGTCTATGAGATAAAGGACAGTGACATGCACATACTGTCTGCACGTTTATTATTTTGACATTAGTTTGTCGCAGCAATGCAGAAACCACCAGAAGCAAGAAGATCACGTGTACATGCTTGCAGAGGCTTACATGCCAATAACCCTATCGAATGGCAGGAGCAGTTAAGGAACCTGACAGAGCCATAACACACTAACCTATGGATGCTATACAGAAGGTACATACAGGAGAAACCAGACCATGGCTTAGAAATCATAGTAGGCCACAACCATCTCAGAAAACCTGAAGCCACGCTGAGCGCTGTGCAAGCAGAACTACTGCAGGGGAATGAGGCCACTGCCAAGGTTGCAATGTTGCAAAGTGACATTCTTTATCCTGAACCAAAGAAACACCGGCAGCAGAGAAGCATCATTCTTTTTAAATGCAGAATAATTTAGAGCTCCAGCGCTCACAAACATGGACTCTGGACACGTGACCCAGCCGAGCTGATAGTGGGCCAAGAATTGGCAGCTGGGAAGAAGCAACTGTCTCAAGGACCAGACAATGGTCGCAACAAAGTTGTTACACTCGAGCTACACTTATGGGCTGGGAAAGGAGCAGTCTCATGGCAATAATGATCTACACACGGTTATAACGCAGACACACAGTTGCACATCACAGACACATAGTTGCACATAGCACAGTGAACTGATACATTCCGAGTTGGGAATTGATTTTATCCCAGGCATGGGCGCTCAAATCTCAGCCAATCACAACTCATGGCCCTAGGGGTGGGTAGCTGGGGCCATCGACTAATCATTAAGTCTGCATACTGTAACAATTAGTGAGTAACAGTTTTCGGGGATGGTCCAGGCCTGACACCTGATATAGTATCATCCAATCCACTAACCTCTATAGGGGCTACTATAGGGGAACTTCCACTCAATAGCCAACCCGGAGTGGAGATAGGTTTCTGGAAAGGGGCCCAGAGTATGATGTACTTGTGATGTAATATTCCATCAAAACTGGCCTGAGAAACAGAGTTCTTCGAGCTGTGCCTGGATTTGCCTCCGAGCATGTGATCCCTGTTGGTTTGTTGGCTGTAATAAACCTCAGTTGAACTTGCTACTTGTCTGGACTTGTGTTCCTTTTGGAATTGGGAAGGAGTTAGACCTTCCATGAGTTCGGCATCTGCGGACTCCTAGCAACCCACCCTGCTTGCCTAGGAGACCAACCTAACAAGTTGGTAGAAGAGATGATGGTTCGTAGAACCAGCCCGGCAAGAAGCTGTCTCCTTCGCTGCTGGACCTGAACGGCTGTGGGACCCTCGCAGCTATTGTGAGAAAAACCAGAAAAGCGCAACCGGAAAAAGTTTGTTGGGAGCTGTTTTCGAAGATATCCCGCCAGCGATCGGCATAGGGTCCAAAGCAGACCGGAAGGGCGAGGCGAGCGGTTGACGGGGAGCCAGCAGCTGAGCAGTGACCACGAACACGGAACTGAAGTATTGGTCCAGACAATCAGCAACGGAAGGAGTGAGGTTGGGCATTATAGGTGCGGGAGGAGGGAGGTGTTGATTGTAATTGTTATTGTTATTGTTATTTTGCACTTATATAGCGCCTTATATACCATTGGTATGGTCTGAAGGCGCTGGTAGGTTGAACGCCCTTGGGAACCGAAGTTCAGATCAGTAGAGAGAGAAGGGAGAGTCAAAAGGTGCGTGTGTGCACCGGATATGTGTGCAGCTCGTGCGGTACACGTGTAATAGCTGGTTCTTATCGGTAGGTGTGGTGGTTGAGAGATCAGGAGAATGTGTTCGTTCTGGCAGGATTAATCCGGAACGGATGTGGCTGCGTTAGGCCTGGGGAAAACGCCTGGCTGAGGGTGTGAGACCAGCAGTGTTTACATAGAATGATGTGGAGTAAGCGGCGGATGTTCGTATGAGAACAGTTATACCGAATGGTGTCATAGTATCCCTGTGTTCTAGTTGAGTGGTGATGTAAAGGAGAGAGTAAGCGTGGGGTGTGGTATGAATGGTTATATGCTCTTTCAGTGTGCAAACTTCAAATGCAACTTTCCCAGATAGGGTACAGGGCGAACTTCTAAGTTCTATTTTCCACAGAGAGGCTACTAGGCAAACTTTTAAGTACAATTTTCCATACAGAGGCTATTGGGAACATTTCTAAACTCAATTTATCAGCGAGGCTACTGGGCACACTTCTAAGTGTAACTCTTGCAGAAGTTATTGGGTACACTTCTAAATGCAATTTTCGCACAGCGTCTACGGGGCACATTTCTAAATTCAATTTTCCAGAGAGGTTATTGGGCGAACTTCTAAATGCAACTTTCCAGAGTGTCTATTGGATACACTTCTATAATCACTTTCACAGATGCTATTGGTAGCACTTCTAAATGCAGCTTTCACAGCGTGGCTAATGGGCACACTTCAATGCAGCTTTCACAGAGGATATTGGGCGCATATCTAAATTCAGTTTTCCACAGAGAGGCTATTGGGCGCACTATTAAATCCATTTTCAGCGAGGCTATTGGGAGTACTTCTAAATTCAATTTTCCAGTGAGGCTATTGGGAACACTTCTAAATTCAATTTACCAGGCTATTGGGCACACTTCTAAATGTAACTCTTACAGAGGCTAATGGGTACACTTCTAAATTTCATAGAGGGTTATTGGGCACACTTCTAAATGCAACTTTCAGAGAGTGGCTATTGGGAACACTACTAAATTCATAGCGAGGTTATTGGGCACACTTCTAAATGCAACTTTCAGAGAGTGGCTATTGGGAACACTACTAAATTCATAGCGAGGTTATTGGGCACACTTCTAAATGCAACTTTCCAGAGTGTCTATTGGGTACATTTCAAATGCAGCTTTCCAGAATGTCTATTGGACACACTTCTAAATGCAATTTTCACAGAGTGGCTATTGGGCACACTTCTAAATGTAACTCTCATGGAGGCTAATGGGTACACCTCTAAATTTCACAGAGGGGTTATTGGGCACACATCTAAATGCAACTTTCACAGAGTGGTTATTGGGAACACTACTAAATTCACAGCGAGGATTATTGGGCACACTTCTAAATGCAACTTTCCCGAGTGGCTATTGGGCACACTTCTAAATGCAACTTTCACAGAGGATCTTGGGCACACTTCTAAATTCAATTTACCAGAGAGGCTATTGGGCACATTTCTAAAATTCACGGAGAGGCTATTGGGCACATTTCTAAGCTTGATGGGGAGGCTGTAGGGCACACTTTCTAAATGCAACTTTCACATGCTAACCTTCACAGTTCCATCTAGATGCGACGCAGGTCAATATTCATAATTCCATCCAAGAGTGGACATGCTTAACTTTCACAATTCCATCCAAGAGTGGACATGCCAACGTTCACAACTCCATCCAGGAGTGGACATGCTAACCTTCACAGTTCCATCTAAGGGTGGGCATGCTAACTTTCACGGTTCTATCTAAGGGTGGGCATGCTAACCTTCATAGTTCCGTCCAAGAGTGCTAACTTTCTCAGTTCTTTCTAAGAGTGGACATGTTAACATTATGGCAGTCTATGTTATTTGGAGGTAAAATAGAGTGGCATGGGCTTTCTGGAGTGGAGTGATTGCTCTACTCCCCCACCCATACCACACTCACGGTTTTGGTGGTGTCTGTTAGTTGCTGGCTTCATTGGCTTCCCCTGCTGACACCTGCAGACACATCTTGGAGCCGCCTCTGTTGGAGCCGCCCTTGGCCTTGGGGCCCTTAGCCGCTGAGGGCTGCCGGGCAGAGGGCTGCCCTGGGAGGACCAGTGATAAAGGACGAGGGGCCTATCAGAGGGGGGGGCGGGAGGGATGGGATCAGGAAGAGGATTTAGAGGAGGGGAAGTGAGGACCGACTCACCTGCTCCTAGGATGGGAAATAGGAGCAGGTGCAGGAAGCGGGTCGCTACACCGACGCTTCCTCGGCTGCAACAACCAATCAGGGGCGGGGGGCGGGATGGGAGGCGGGAGGTAGAGAGGAAGAGCCAGGAAACGGGGCTGGGGAGCTCGGGGCATGCGGGGGCCTGGGGGCATTATTTACGTTTAAAACACATCGAGAGGGGGTCGGGATATGGGGCGGGAGGGGGAGGGGAAGAACCTGGAAACGGGGCTGGGGAGCTCGGGGCATGCGGGGGCCTGGGGGCACTATTTAGGTTTAAAAACACATGGAGAGGGAGGCGGGATGGGAGGCGGGAGGGGAAGGACCAGGAAGCGGGGCTGGGGAGCTCGGGGCATGCGGGGGCCTGGGGGCATTATTTACGTTTAAAACACATCGAGAGGGGGTCGGGATGAGGGGCGGGAGGGAGAGGTGAAGAGCCAGGAAACGGGGCTGGAGAGCTCGGGGCATGTGGGGGCCTGGGGGCATTATTTACGTTTAAAACACATCGAGAGGGGGTCGGGATGGGGGGCGGGAGGGGGAGGGGAAGAACCTGGAAACGGGGCTGGGGAGCTCGGGGCACGCGGGGGTTGGGGGCATTTTGGCCATAAAACACATGGAAAGGGTCGCGCAAGGGGGTCCGACTCACCTGCTCCTAGGATGGGAAATAGGAGCAGGTGCAGGAAGCGGGTCGCATAGTATTGTGTAGTATTTAAAGGGTATTGTAGCAGGTGCATATCAGGTAGCGAATGGAGCAGTGATATAAGTCCCTTTTCTATGTCTAGGGAACGTTCGGTCTTCGAGGTAAAAGGTTCCAGTGGTAAACCGGGACTATAGACTTGACAGGCTTGGACTATAGAAGTATGTAAATAAAGTATTCCTATGAATTGGGCGTTTTAGTTCAGAGCATAGATGACGTTATCCCCATAAAGGTTAGCTGGAGCTATCCTAGATTGCAGAAGGTGAGCTAGCTTGTTAAGTCTCCTGGAGAGAGGCGTTTCACACGTTAGGTGACGCAGCGGGTTCAGTTAGTCATAAGAAATAAAGGCATACTCTGCCATGGAGAGGCAGGAAAACAGCTGTGGGGTTTTTGTGGGGGGTTTTGTGGGGTTTTGTGTGGGATTGGAGCAACGGGTGATTGTTCTATGTGTGCACAAGTGGTCTACCTACCTGTTCGAACTTTAACTTGGTGACGTCACCCATAGGTCGGTGCATAGGACGGAGTGTTGTGACGGTGAGGAGCTAGTATTGTGGACTTGGGATTGGTAGAGAGGTGAACGAGTGGCGGTGCGCGTAAGGCGCATGCTCAGGATTGAGGTGGTGTGCCGGAGAAAGGCAGCGCTGGTGAAGGATTGGCTGTACGCGGAGTACGCAGTGTAAGGTGCAGTGCCACTGGGGCTCGTAGCAATTGAAGGTGATAATCATTGGATTGTAACTTTTCTCCATTGGCAGCGGAGTATCAAAATCCGCCATTAGAGGTCAGGTAAAAAAATTAATGATGTATCTGATGTATAGCGGGATGGTGGGGGGGAGTAACGCCAATACAATATCTGTGCAAAACCCTGGCACCATACAAGAATAAAATGGTCAAATATAGTATACAGTGGTCAAAGGACACTGAGGGGAAAAACAGGAACCCATGGCCGCCTAATGGAAGTTTCTCCATGGACGTGTTGCAATCACTACTGACACACTTACAGAGCACATACAAGGGGAAGAAATTAGCAAACCACATGGCCATATTCGAGCTTTGATGTATGTTCCAAGAGAGGGTAGGAGAAAGGGTATGGATGATGAACCAGCAGGAGGTAAAAGCAGAGGGATCTGACCCTTCCGCACCTCCTCCAGCCCCGCCTAGTGTAATATCCGATGACAGATGATGAACAGGGAATATATCCCTTGAGGGAACTAAGGGCAGCAGAGGGGTATTCAAACCCAATGTATAAACCACCACCATATACCAAAGACGAACAACAGTGAGGTACAGGGCAGGCCGCCAGCAGCACCAAACAAAATGAGGAGGGGCTGCAGCACATGAAAACAGAATTCGAGGGAATAGGGGGGGGAGGAATGGATATCCGCACAGATACTCCGGAAATTAAAGGGGAAGACAACAGGGGTAGCCGAAGGGCAGCAAAAAGCAATAGAGGGTTTGGACTTGGAACAGGGAAGGTGTGACTGGGTAGCGCGGGTGGAGGAGGAAGAAAAGCAGCAAAGAGACAAAGAAGCAAAGCAAGAATGTGAGGAAAGGGAATGGAGAAGGGAAGAGAAATTAGAAAAATAGGATCAGCAGAGGAGAAGGGAGAAGGAGTAAGAGATAATGGAAAGGGAGCGAAAGGAGAAGACAAAGGGAGAGGAAGGAAAAGGAGAGGAAAGAGTGGGAGAAGAAGGGGAAGGACGAGAAAGAGCAGAGATGGCAGAATGGAGGAGGAAAATAGTGCAGGAAACACGTACGTATGAGGAGAGAAGGTTCAGGAAGTTACAGTTGGAGAGGCTGGAAAGGGAACGGGCACGGGAGGAGGAGGATGCGCAAGCAATAAGGGCAGTAAGTGAACAGATTGCACTTGAATTTGACAGGAAAAGACGGGATGAGGAGAGGCGAAGAGAACCAGACAGCATAGATATACATAGGGAAGGTTCGACGGGATGTGGTGCCGCACACCTGGGGTACAGGAAGGGGAGAACACATGTAATTTGACAGACATAGACCTTAATGTAGAGCATAACTCCAGCCCAACCATGTGAAAGTTGAATTTTCAGAAGGGTTCTGTAGCAACCTAGACTAAGGGTCTGACAATGACGACAAACACAGTGATGACAAGAGAGGGGGGCACAGCAAAATCTATCTCATAAGGACGGGAGAAGAGACATCATGGGAGTGCGAGTCCCAGGGACAAAGGAGAGGAGGACAGGACTCAAACAAACAAGCTCAGCACACTGCAGACGGGGGCACCCCACAAAATACGTACATCAACAGACTACAGGATCTTCCAAGGCTCAGGAGAAACAGGGCAATGTTAGCACAATCCTGAGGAAGACTGTCTAGAGTGCACAACCTACTACAGCAGACAGCTGCAGTAAAACCTATAGACATATGTACAGACATAGAGGATGATAGAGGGCGCATCCAGATCAGACAATTTAGACAGACACCAGAAGAGAGCAGACGGGGGAGGGACAAGACCGCAGTACGTGCCCTGGAAACACACAGACAAGGAAAACGTTAAATGCTAATTACCCGCATTGAGTACAGCGGCTGGTAAATGGATATATGAAATGGAGAAGCTGACAGCAGGGCACGTGTTAGCAATGGGAGAGGTCAAGGGGCTGCTGGTCTCCATATTGGGTGACGCAGCTAACGACATTTAGAAGAGGGCAGGGTTCCCCGGGATGACCATACAGGATACAGCCCATGACGGGTCACCATTTGCAAATTCTAGAGCCGCAGTATGGCAAGCATTACGGATACAATATCCTGACAATTCAGGCATAGGAACTATTACGACATGCAAGATGCGTGACAACGCAGATCCTGTTAATTACATTCAAGAGATTCAAGAGCTTTGGCGCCTTGAAACTCGAGAGCCGTAGGACAAGACAATAGCAATCTTTTATCAAATCTTGGTGCAGGGGTTACCAGAAACTGTACAGAAAAGTTTGAGAAAATTGGTGGGGATGGAAGCAAAGGGATGGCCAGAAATACAACTCGCCATAGTGTATTATTGCAGGCTATGGCAGGAGAAAGCTAAACAAAAGGCAGAAGAAAGAAAAGCAGATAAGGCGAAGTTAGTTCAAAAGAAATTGTCAAAATATGCACTGAAAGGGGTGGTAATAACAAGCCCAAACAACAGACACAAACACTGACACCACAGACACAATAACAACCACAGCTACCGTACGTACCACCCCATGCAACAATATGCACCGCCCATGGGAGGAGGATACATGGGGAGGGGTGGATACCAACAGGGTTACCGAGGGAGGGGAGTGTAGAAGAGGTCCCAGACATGACCTGAACCCCTGCCATTCAATTCGAGTTACCAGTAAAGTACTCGCCAAGGTGTGTGACGTTTGAGGAACAGATGAACCAACAAAGAGCTATACTGGGACTTTGCCCAGTGTACATTAGAAGATCTGTACCTGTTGAAGCACCCGTGACCAGACAGCCCTGGGAAGCACGGTACCCCATCAGACAACCATACCAGCCGCTGATACGAAACGATGAGTATTTACAGACTGTCCATGAGGAGACACAAAGAGCCCTGAGGGAAGGCAAATGGTAACGAAATGCGGGCCTGGACAGGTTCGCATATGGACTAAGGTAACTCGTCAGCGCGAGCAGTCATTAAATACAAACACAAGAGAAACGATAAACAACACGATGCTGAACCGAAAAAGACTCATAGCTGTGAACCCAGATAGAAGAATCGAACCAGCTAATTTGTGCAAATAGGCTTGTAACGCAAAAAGCTAAGAAAACTATACTGCTTGCAATGCTTAGTAGAAGAATAGAGCGGCAAGCGCCAACTATATATCTACCTCAATAAAGCACAATGTACATGTGCAACTCCATTTTGTAAAAGCAGAAGTACGCCCAGGCGGCCAATGCCTAACTGGTCGGGTTTCATATCCAAGCCAGGGGAAAGAGCAGAATCTAAACTCAACAAAGGATGGCTGAGGCCTGGGAAATCAAGGTCAACCCAAGAGAGGGAGGTGAGCTTCAGCTAAGGAGAATCGAAACTTCAGAGCATACCAGCATGCCATGTGAAGGTCAAGATAAGGAGGCCCGGGCAGGTGGTGAGGCTACAAGGAGAATTAAATACACGGAAAGCTGGAAACTGAAGCAGATTCATGGTGAACCAACACGTGACCAGCCAAGCGTGAAGATGTACCACCGCCTGATGTCATCCAGAACCTGAGGATGCCATAACCTTTCCCGATAAGAGACTACAGTTTTGAGGCCATCCTTAGCCAACTAATTGACACATCGCCCTAAAACACTGGTTGATGGAAAGGAGGCAGGGTGAATCCTGGGGCACTAGGCACCTGGGCGTCCATTCTGCATGTTGCTAATTAAAGTGGGGATTTATGTTTAGGGGTGTAACTTGCCCAATCACAATGGACCATGTAATCTAGGGTCCTATAGACACTGTAACAAATAGGATGTCGTACTTTTAGTGATGTCAATCACGTGTGATGTATAAGGATGGGCATAGACGCCCACCTGATGAGGAGTATCCAATCTGCATGCTCTTTTGTCATATACAGATATAGCACCTATACTTAAGTGACCTTTCCTAACCAATTATATTGCATGATGATTTTTTATAGAATTAGACGTCAGTAATGACGAGTTTTGTGTACAAAAGTTACTGTTCGACTGAAGTTCGAGGAAGTCGGAGCGAGACAGGTGATCGGAATGCTGCCGATTTCCCTTTGTTTCTCTGTTTGATGTACTTGTCATTAAACGGACTTCCCTTTGCCAACTTACTCATTATTGAGTCATGCTGGAGTATGTGAATCCTGCACCCCTGTCCTCACATGGTGCAGCTATCTTGCATTACAAGTTCTAGAGGGTGAGCACTGACCAATGGGCCCGTCAGTAACTACCTCCCCTCCGGAACACTTGGTAGCAGCGGATGGTTTCGGCAATCAGTTATTGATTATCGATTGATATAGTTATAAGGCACCTTTAGACCGACGGCACGATGTAACTCTAGGCCTTCAGTAAGATCACGAGTCCTTTCGCCATTCCGGCTGAGTAGACTGAGAAGCTTCCGTGGACATTGATAGAGTAAAATTTCAAAAATCTGCAGTGGGTCTGAAGGAACCCGCCTTTCCAAGCATAACCCTTCTCATTCCCACGGGCATCGGATCAGATAAAAACCTTAAAAGCAGGAAGAGGAAGGGGCGGTGATCCCGAAGTTCCAGAGAGGAAAAGATGCGATCGGTAAGTGAAACAACAACCTCGTTACTTTGGCAATTGTTGTGTAGGCATTAGAGTAAGTCAGGGAAAGGTAACGGAGGGTGGCAGAGAAAAAAAAATAAAGTAGTTAGAAGTAGAGAAGACTGTATATATCTAGGGGGTTAATGACTCGAGTACAAAAAACGTAAAGAATACCAGGGGGGCACCTGGGATAAAACGTAAGGAATACCAGGGGGGCACCTGGGATAAAAGGTAAGGAATACCAGGGGGGCACCCGAGATAAAACGTAAGGAATACCAGGGGGGCACCTGAGACAAAAATGTAAGGATTCACCTTGTTCCTGCGCTTTAAAGAGTGCACAGAAGGAATGTGAACCCATAGCCCACAGTGGGGGGGACAATTTAGGCTACTGTGACGATTAAATACGGCATCAAAGGGGTTCGTTCACATCCCATGACGGGTATTGATTAGAAGGCAGGTATAAGTATGACCAGCTGGTGTCCGTCTAGTCTGTCAAGTGTCTGTCATATGTGTCTTGCTGTATGTTAAATGTAAAATAATTGTAGTGATGATTGTTTGAAATGCATTTTGGCTTTAAGCGATTCTGTAACTAAGAGGGAATCGCCAGTGAATTGATGGTTTTTGAGTAAATTGATAGTTTACATTTTGGCGGGAAAAGAGTGGATTGTAGCTTGCGTATGTGGTGCTCGCTCATACTATTCGAAGATTAAAGAACTGTATAAATACTGTGAGTAACGCAATTAAAAATGGAGGAAGTCACCCCATTTGCGCAAACAACTACCCAAGCATGCTCTTAAACTGAAAAAGTACAGCACAGAGCGGGTTAAGGGTACCGCCAACAAGATGTTCATGCCTTGGCCCCAGAACGGGTCCCTTTCTAAAGCCGTCTTACAACATATGACTTTTCTACATGCCACACATGCCGGCAAGAAGCTAGAGAAACGCCTCGCTGTTCTCGAACTTTGGAAAATGTTCAAGCAGACGAAGGAGGAAGAACCACCCTCGGACTGGATAGTAAATGTTTGTACGGAGGGGGGTGAGACGCCTACTGCGCCACCCGCCCCGCCAGAACCAGTCATTGAGGGAAGCAAGTCAGAGCGTCTTTACAAGTTAAGAGAGCTCAAGGCAGCCACAGGATATAGCAACCCTGCATATGAGTCGCCTACATGCAGTAGGGATGAGATTAAAGAGAAGGAGCAGGAAACTGATCTGGCCTCTGCAGTCCCGAGGGACAATGAGAGGTGCGGCGATGGAAGAAAGGATCAGGCACAGACTAGTGCACCTCTCGATAAGGCGAGAGTGGGAAAGAAGTGGAAGGGAAGCGATGAGATAGCATTCGCAAAAGTCGAATGGATGTGGAGAACAGATATTATTAAAATTAGATGGAAAGGGAAGTGAAAGGCCTGATGAAGAGCAAAGAAAGGAGAAGGAAGTAAGGGATGAAAGAACAAGAAAGAAAGATAGACTAAGGCAAGAACAATTATATTGCAAAGAGCAAGGAATACCGCTCAGTCGCACACAATACGCAGCCTATGAAAAGTACAGGCAGAACATGCTAAAGTTAGAGGAAGAAAGGAGAGTGTACGAAAGAAAGGTAAAAAAGCGGGAAGATGAGGAGATTAGAAGGGCAAAGGAATGTAGAAATGAACGAATGAGAGAAGTAGATAAGGCTAGAGAAAAAGCAAAGAAGCGAAAGAAAGTAGATGAGGAGATGGAACGTAAACACAGACAGAGGGCACGAGATCTTGAGTATTTGGAGCGGGAAGTCATTAAACCCAATCCTACGGTAGAATGGGAAGACATCGAAGAATTCTTTCCTGCAAGCGATGTAGTACAAGGTACAAGCGGGACAAATATTGAAGGTGACTTCGACACCAGAAGCATCGGGAAAACGATTGATAAAATATATGATGAGATGGGACTGGAACTAGTTTACCAGGGGGGAAGGGAAGATGAGCGCTTAGAGAGCACTCAGCTCTATGACACGGAGGATATCACCCAAAGTAGTGGGAGCAGGGGACTGTCCCTTGACAGGCTGGAGATCAGGCAGAACGAAGAGGATGCAAGGAGCTGCGTAAATTGGAATCACTCAGAATCCGACTCTGGTGGGGATACGGAGGACGAAGTGCACGAAGAAGGGTGGCGATGCGAAAAGCCGCTCCCACGGGGCCAAGAGGTACGATGGTCCGCCGCGAGTAAAACAGAGCCGAGGACATCGAAGCCTACCGAGGTACATGGCAGACGGGAGGGAACTCCCCACGATCAGAGGGGGAGCCGGCATCTATCTATACAGGCAAACTAAGGGCACTGCCGCGTAGACGGCAAGGCGGGAATACTGCACCACCAGTAGACAGGAGAGCTGTGGGAAAGGAAGACTGTGCATTTCAATTCCCGCTGCTGGAAAAAGGGGGAGCAAGGCCGCAATATATACCATGGCCACACATGGATCGAGAAAATTTTAAAAATAAGCTTCCAATGCTGACATCGGGAGCGGGGAAATGTATACACGAGTTAGAAAAGATGACAGGGGGAGTCACCTTAGCCATAGGGGACATTAAGGGCCTTTTGATCGCCATACTTGGTGAAAGGGCTGATGTGTGGAAACGGGCCGGGTAGCCAAGGGTAACAATAACTAACACTACCCATGACAGAGTGCTGTTTAATAATTGTAGAGCAGCAGTATGGAAAGCGCTGCGAATACTGTACCCAGACACCTCAGACATGGGAGCTATAATGACTCGGAAAATGAAAGAATCCGAGGATCTGTTGATTTATAGCCAGAATTTTGAAGACGCGTGGGTGCTCGAAACGCATGAGTCTTGGTCAAAATCTATCCCTGTATTCTACCACATATTGTGCCAAGGGTTACCTGAACCGGTGCAAAAACAGCTCAAGAAATTGCTAGGCATAGGAGCCAAACCGTGGGCCGAAATACAATTGACAATTGCACACTACTGCAGATTGTTACAAGAAAAGAACCGGAAAAAGGAAGCAACTCGTAAGGGGGAGGAAGCGAAGCTGGTACAAAAGAAGCTCTTGAAGTATACTCTCAAGGGAGCCATGTTACCCAGCCCTGCTGAACCCAGCGCACAGCAAGCGAGTAACCAAAGTAATAGGGATTTTACCCGAGAGGTAGAGGATTTAGAGGAAGGGGATAGCAAGGTAACCAGGGAGGTTTTCATGGTAATCAGGGAGGTTTTCAGAGTAACCAAAGTGGATTTCAAAATGTACAGATGGGCGGTCAAGCTCTGCCGGATGGGCAGATGATCCGACCACCGCCAGTATGTTGGTGTGTGGAATGACAGGACATGTGGTGCGCATGTGCAGAAACCAAGGCATGTGGCAAAATGGCCAAGGAGTGGGAACAGATATGGTGAATCAGCCTGCCGCCCCACAACAAGGTGGTGCACAGGGTCACATAGTGCAGCAGCAGGCGACAGGCTTGCAGTAGGGTGCACAACAAGGGAACTTGCAACAGGGGCAACCCCAACAGGCAACGCCACCAGTGCCCCAGGGAATGAACGCTGGAGGGGGACACAACCCCGGGAATGGAGGTGCTCCACAAGCTTACAGAGGGCTGAACCTATACATAAAATAGGACAGCTCACAGGGAACTCTGATGTGCTCTATCCTATCAGTGACACCAGACCCCAACAGGGAACCCTGGGTAAATGTCACCATAGGGGGTAAGGAATATTTCTTCTTAGTTCACACGGGTGCGACGCATTCGTGCATACGAGAAGGCAAGTTTTCCTTGTCCGGCGAGGCTATAGATACTCAGAGTTTCACTGGAGCTCATAGTAGAGTTCCCTTTAAAGGCGCACTCCCAGTCTTAGTGGGAGAGCGTGAAATGAATGTACCCTTACTGTATTCACGTCAGCCCCTGTAAACATCCTGGGTTGAGACTTGATGACAAAGTTGAATATGACAATCTCATTTACTGAGGATGGTTTAGTGTGCTCAACTCCAGGAATGCATTATTCAAACATGTGCGAAATGATCAGAGTATACTCTGGACGTATAGCCATGAGAGCTGTACCACTGGAGCCAGAAGTGTTCGCATATGGCATGCGAGTGCTTATGGCGGGATTGCCAGGCCTCGTGAACAAAACTATGAGAACCCCTGATGAGTTTCTATTCAGACCAAGAATACCCATGCACAAAGAGGAGGGGCAAGTATTTCCCTTAATGATGCGATCTACCGCAGTGCGAGGGAAAGTGGTATTGGTCGAAGGATATGACGATGAGGGCAGACAATGGTGTGCGATCATCGCCATTGAAGAAGGGTATCGAGTGACTGACGTCACTGATGATGATCTTTTCGAAGAACACCCTGACCTAGAAGAGACAAGAGTGGAAGTGAGTCTCATATTTCGGGTCAAAATGATCAGACGAGAGGTGCCACAGAGAATGATGTTGGCACTGATACGTCCAGAATACTTTGATGACGACATGGCCCAAGTGCCTGCCGCAGTATGGACTACAGACCCTATGACGTAGGCCTCCTGAAGGGGGCAGGTGAAGTGAAGATTAAACTGAAACCAGGAGCAAGTCTACCACGAGCGCGACAATATCCCATGTCCAGAGAAGCGGATGAAGGGATTGCGAAGACAATTTCCGCCATGATGGAGCAGGGCATCCTAGTGATGTCAGAATCACCTTGCAACTACGGTGATTTACCCCGTCAAGAAATCAAAGGGAGGGTCTTGGCGTTTAATCCAAGATTTAAGGGCATTAAACGATATTGTAGAAGCTGAGTTCCCTCTAGTCCCAAACCCCTCTACAATTCTATGCAACATACCCACCGAGGCAAAATATTTCACTGTGATCGATTTGAAAAATGCCTTTTTCCCAATCCCGTTGCACCGTGACTCACAAGATCTGACATTGTTTACTTTCAGACAAATGCGTCTGAAAAGCACGAGATTGCCACAGGGGTATTGTGAATCTCTATCCATTTTCAACAGAGTCAACCTAAGCAATATTGCAGTAGACAGTGTTGTCTTTCAATATGTAGATGACATTCTGATCTGCAGCACCACTGAAGAGCAATGCAGGCACGACTCCGTCCAGCTACTGACGATACTGGCTGAGAAGGGATACATAGTTGATAAGGAGAAGTTGCAGTACTGTCAACAAGAAGTGTTATACATAGGGCAGCTGATCTCACACGAGGGGAAAAGGGTAACCCCAGAGAGGGCTGAAGTGCGCGATAAAACAAATGCAAAGCTTCTTAGGCCTGTGCAATTATGTCAGAGCCTGGGTCTTTGACTACAGCTCTTACACCAAGCCCTTGCTTCAGGCCCTAAAAAAGGCCCAGGTGACAAAGGAAGAAAAATCGAATGGACTGAGGCAATGGAAAAGGGTTTTACAGAACTCAAGTGGGCAATTTGTAAGGCCCCAGTTCTCGGGATCCCTAATTAAGCAGAAGAATTCTATCTGTTCTCACATACTGATGGTAATTTTATGATGGCAGTGCTCGCGCAGCGAACCTCGCTGGGGTACAAGCCCCTAGTGTATTATAACGGGAATCTGGACCCAGTCATGAAGGGTCACTTCCCATGCGAACAAAACCTAGCTGCTGCCACGTTCGCCATCGAGAAGGCGTCATCCATCATGATTGGGTGCTCCATTACACTGTATGTTGAGCACTCACTGTTCGCCATACTAGAGAAGCCAAAAGGCACACTGACATCTCAAAGAGCATCCGCCTATGAGGTGATTATCTCTAATCCATCGATCAAAATAGTGCGATGGAAAACTGTAAACCCTGCTACGTTCATAGCTGAGCCAGTCACAGACGGAGAACCCGTACACGACTGTGCGAACTATGAGGAATTCTATGAGATCCCTAAGGTAAAGGAAAATGCCCTGGCGAGTGGAGTGATCGTCTTCATTGACGGGTCTTCGAGAATCGACCAAGAAGATGGACAAATGTATACAGGAGTGGCTGTGGTAAAGCACCTAGCGAATGGGGAGTTTCGAGTACTCGTTAGTGCACGAATACCATCTCATTATTCGGCACAGGCTGCAGAACTATTAGCAGTAACGGTGTATAGTGACTCTGCCTATGTGACGTCCACAGTACATTCAGGACTAGTGCGCTGGAAAAGGAGGGGCTACCTCTGAGCAGACGGCACACCAATGCAACATGCAGCCTTATTGGACAGGCTGATAAAGGCACTACAGCTCCCAGTGGGCATAGGGTCATGAAATGCGCCGCTCACACCAAGGGGACATATTTCGTGTCACGTGGAAACCATGAAGCAGACACAGAAGCCAAGCACATGGCATCTAAGAGCGAAACAATCATGGACCTGGAGGTGGCATGTATCCATGAGCGGATGATGGTAGCGCGAGCCACACCAGAGGCCTATAGGGATATGGGGCAGGCTCAGCTAATGGAGCTCCAGGGTGAGGCACCTGAGGAGGAGAAAAATCTGTGGAAGCGTCGAGGGTGTTCCTTAAACCCCTCTGATGGATTGTGGAGGCAAGACAGCACTGGTAAACCAGTAATGCCTGTCACCCCTCTAAAGGTAGCGTTAGAACAGCTTCACTACCCTATACACATGTCAAAGGAAAATCTTGCTGCAAAGCTCGCAGAAGACTGGTTCATGCCGAATTTAGCAGAGCATGTTGCATTTTTTATGGTAAACTGCATAGTCTGCCAGCAGTTCACCTCTGGGTACACATTAAAAGTAGTGAGAGGAATCATTCCCAGACCAAATGGGCCGTTCCAGCACTTGCATATCGATTAAGTTGTTATGATGCAAGTGTGTAATGGGTACAGGTATTTAATTGTGGTGGTGTGTCCATTCTCTAGATGGGTAGAAGCAGGTCCCTGCACACACCCCGACACTACCTGTGCTGCCAAGTTCCTGGTGAGGGAAGTGTTCCCTAGATGGGGGGTGTGTGAAGTAATGAGATCAGACAACAGATCAGCTCGTTGCTTGGTATAAAGCACAAGTTTTCGTTGGCGTATCATCCTGAGGGGAATGGCATATGTGAGCGGCTCAATGGCCTGTTAAAGGAGAGGATAGCCAAGTTGAAGCTCACATTAAAGAAGGGATGGTTGCACTGTCTACCACTGGCATTATATGCTCTTCGGAACCAACCCGGCTCCGACCATCATCTCACGCCGCACAAGATAGTTACTGGCAGAAGGATGAGGACCCCCTCTTACTCCCCGAGACAGAGCTAGATGTGATGCCCAGCCAACTAGGGAGGTTATGGGAACAGAGATGAAAGACGATCTTGACTGTTTGACATCCAGCGCCTCTGTCATTTCAGGCCAACTGCAGCGACGGCGAAAAGGGGACAGCACAGCACAAAACGCAACAGAAAATGCTGATGCAGGCACAGCACAAATCCTTTGTGTGCCCCTCGTCTTCCCTGGTGATGCAGTATTGGTGAGAAACCACACAAGAAAAAGATGGGACAAGCCAAGATTTAATGGGCCCTTCATCATAGAGGACTTCACCCTGTCCGCTGTCAAGCTCAAGGGCAGAAGAGCCTGGATCTTTCTAAATGACATTAAGCCTTTTGTAGGGGAGAGCCCTTCTGCTGCACCCGACCCCGAAGAATCTACAGACAACGGGGAAGAACCTCAGCATGTGCAGACAAGATCTATGGCGAGGAAGGAGGACGCATGAGCAGAGAAGACAAAACGAAAGAACGTGTTGTGAAAATCGTGGCTTTACACTGAACAATCCCTCTAAGCACTAAGGGGGAGAAAAGACAATAAAACGGGTTACAGGTCATTTGGATGAAAAAAAAGGTCGACAGGACAAATGGTCGACGCAATTTGGTCTAAAGACAAATGGTCGAATTTCTTTTTTTTGTATTTTCACATTTTTTTATTTTTTTGGGGGGGTCCCCCCACCCCCTTTTTTGCCTACAAACCTTTTTCCTAAACGAAAACCTGAAAAATATATATAAAAATAAAAATAAAAATTCGACCATTTGTCTTTCGACCAAATTGCGTTGACCATTTGTCTGTCGACCAAATGACTGGACAGCAATAAAACTGACACTCTGTGCAGCCAAAGTTGCAGGGTAAAAGAAGAGAATCACACATCCAAAGCTGCAGTGACACTGATGACAAACGATTAAAGCCACACTATGCTTTGAACAAGAACTCTAAGACTCTGATAAGCAGCAAATAAGACATTTCTGAGAACCAAACACGATATCCTGAAGCATCCAGCATCGAGACTTTGCTCACAGAACTTATGGTACAGCCCAGCCGAAGTCTCAAATGGGATGTACTCACCTACTTCCAACTTGTGGTGTTAACATATCCGTCACTCATAGGGAGAGGGACAAGTGTCACAGAATTCATTTGAGATCCAGATAACAAGAAGATAATATGGCAACTACTGACTGTCATCACAGAGGTCTTTGCCAAATTGCCCGAACATGGCGAACAAGACACAAATGCTTCCACCTCAAGTGCTCATCGATGAACTGACATATACCTTGTTTTTCCGAATCATAGCGGAGTGTCCAGGACTTGTTGGGAGAACCACAGACACACTAACCTTCATCAGAGATCCAAGAAACAACGAGTTCCTAAACCAAGTGTGGTATAAACTGAATTACGTGGTCGCAATCCACGCAGCAGGAAAGTGTAAAAACTGTTCACGTCAAAAGAAAGGCTTGTGATCAGGACCCAGCAAAACAAGGCAGATGTCCTGTCTCCCGCAGATACCCAGCTGGCCCACAATGTCATGCTCAGACTAGTCACGGACTATCCAGAGATGGTGGGAAGGCCTGCCGATGTTGACGTTGTCACCTTCCTCAGAGATCCAGTCAATTTCCTACATATGAGGACTCTTCTCCACGGTATCATGCTCCAAGTGGAACTGTCCAACTTCCAGTGAGAATTCCTAAGGAGATTCCAGTGAGACCTTTCGCTGAGGGACAGATCGAGGAGACAAAGACTGTTCACGCCGCAAGAAAGGCCTGTGATCTAGAGACTAGAAAGTAAGAGCAAATGTTGTTGTCACCAGAACACAGCAGATACGCATACCAAGTCTTCTTCCACCTCATTGAGAACTTTCCAAAACTAGTGGGTAGACCCACCAATGTTGACGTACCCACTTTCCTCAGGGACCCAGTAAAGAACGCACAACCAAACAGGCTCCTGAGAGCTATCATAGCGCAACTGAGAAGCAATTATGGACATCCACTACTGAGGAGAGCCTTAGAAGGAGGAGATCCAAAATAGAACTTTTCATCATCCTTACGCCGTGGAGCAGATCGAGGAGAGAGACACTGTTCGTCAACTTGTCGCCGAGAGACCGAGTGAAGTGAGCGGACCCAAGAACTTCATCTTATTTTCCATTTTCTTAATTTTTCCTATTTTTTCCTATTTTTTCCTAGGTTCACTTTTATTTTTATGACATTTTAATTTTGTGTGATTTTTAGCAGTTCCATTTTTCAGCCCATCGCAAGGAACAGATTCCAGCATGACCTCAGGGCCAAGGCACATTAGAGGAGTGCACTGGGACCTTGTTTATCATAGAAATGCAGAATGAATGTGATGTGCCAAAAAACGGTAGTCTAACCCTTTTTCCATAGTCTAGCTAAAGGAACTGTACTGCATAACCAGAGACTACTGTTTTCACCTGTAAGAGGGGACACTTGAATAACACTTATCACTTTAGCATTTGCTGAACATTTGAGCAACGAGATCGGAAAAGGAAAAGAAATAAGTCACTGACTATGGACTTGGTTGACATGGGGGCCCAGAATAGTAACCTAGTGTTGCCCCAGACAGAGGGACGCTCCCGCTTCCCAGGAAGGAAATGCTGCCAGCTGTCGCTCAAGACGATCATGTGAATATGCGTAGTGATTATTGTTGTATTTTTGTCCCTAACTATCAGAACTGCATTTTTTATTGGTGCCCGAAGTGTCCCAATGTCAGTACACTCATCAGGTAATGAACGTCCGGGTCCCACGAAAGCACCCAGACCATATATAGTAATCCCTGTCCCAAGAAAAGCTGATGATAAAGCAAATGATTTAAAATTGAATGTAATCAGCAGTGATACGTATACACTTGAGGTAATGAATGGGGAGAAAAGCTGGAGACTGGGTCAGCACGGAGTGAATGATAATGTAGCACTGACCACGGCACGCACACACACACTGAGTGCACATGAACAAGGGCAAGTGTCAATGACTACAGGACCCCAGACCAAAACAACAGTAAAAGAAACCCTACCTACAGAGCGAACAGCTCCAGAAAATAGTGGAAGTAATCAAGAGGAGCCAAGCGAGAAACCAAACAGAGAGGGCATAGCAAAATCCCTCAAAAGAACGGAAGAAGCCACGAAGGAACTCACTGAGAAAACACATACGTTAGTTGATTATTTGTTCCCACTCATAGTTAGAGCAAAGATGCTACATGAGAAGCTGAACAATAAAACCGCAGAGACTGTAATAACGAGCACGCCAGCTCCAACGCAAGAAACAAGCACCAGGCCTACGACACCGCCACGCGTTGGGAGGATGACGAGCCAATGGTGGTGGGAGGAGGTCTACAAAAGAATGCAGGAGGGAAGGAAAAGAAACGCGAAACCTTCCCCTACTACTGCAGTGCAGGTAATGAAACCTGGCCCACCAAAGATCATGCCCGAGAGACTACCAGAACGGAAAAGCAGCACAGACATATTCCGAGACATTGTCATAGCAAACTATAGAAAAACATTAAGGATCAAGAGAAGCCTGTATGAAACCGACAATGAATTAAACAATTACCTCGACAGCACAGCCCATCTCGGAAACAATATTTGGTACCAACACATGAAGGAAGTTGGGAGAAGGCAAGCAGAAGGAGAGTGCTTTGTTTGTGCACTCTTGCCGTACAGCATGGGTAAGTCCAAAATCTTCATGGCAGTGGAAATCGACGTTCCCACAGCACACTGCATGTCACACATAGCAAAGTGCAACACTAGAGGACAGTTTATGGGAATAGACACCTCACTGATATGGGCCAATGAAAAGGATTACCCAGATGAAGACGGGTTTGTCCAGGACATCAAAACAAGAAACAGGGCACACACCAAGAATCATGTGATTAGATATGAGAACCCTGACCTCAAAGGATCTGGAATAAGATGGGAAATAAACCCGAGACTGAACGTCCAAGGGAAAACAGCAGAAGAGGCTCAAATCTGGAAGAACAGCGGCCAAATGCAGATCTGGGGATCAGTAGTTTCCCCAAATGGATGGGAAGAAGGAGTTGTGATCTGCCGAGCTTGGATGGTCCTTGGAGCCTGCCAAGAAGCAATAGAAAATTCACAGAGACTATGCAAACCACTATGGCCAAAATTGGTAAAGCTGCTAACATGGGTCCAAGACAGAGGAGGACACCTGTAAATAGTACCACTAGAAAACCCAAAACTGTGCTTCAGAAGTAATGGCACGAGGAAATGGGGGAGAATCAAAACTGCGAACGAATATATGAAGCCCCAGGAATGATGCAAGGAACCGCAGTCCTGATGGACCATTACTGGGCATGTGGATCCAAGGCATACATAAGACTAGCGAAGAATTGGGGAGGCATATGCACACTGGTGAATGTCCACGTTCCTGCACTAGTGATTCCTACAAATTAACTGAATTTGGACAGTTTCCGAAAGCAAATGCTCACCTAAGGAAAAGGAGATCTGTGGAACTGATGTCAAGGACGAAGAGAGAGAATTACTTCTCTGCCAAATCAGTGGAAGCATTTTATGCAATTCCCTATGAACATAGGCTGTTTAGCCTGACCTTTTCAGTGTTCACAATAATACTCTTGCCACACATCCAAGTTGGTGCAAACACTAAGTGGCTGCAGATAACCAGATGGGAATTACTGCAGACCATCAATACCACCATAAAAGGATTCAACGCGATCAAGGAAGAACTAACAGCAGTCCGGCCGATGACCCTCCAGAACAGAGATGTGCTTGAAATGATCACAGCGATGGATGGAGGAGTTTGTGCAAAAATCTGAGAATCTTGTTGCACATTTATACCATCACACGATGAAGAAAATGGAACCCTCACAGAGGCCATAAGCATGTTGACAAATCTAAAGAACCAGATGACCGATGAAACGGATGAAGTGGACGATGACAGCTGGTTTGGGAACCTATTCTCATGGGTCCCGAAATGGATGGCTGATATATTCAAGTTTCTGGGAGCCCTACAAGCAATGGTACTACTAGGTTTCTGTGTTATCAAGATAATCATCACACACTGCCAGAAAACTGCAAAGAAGGCCATTGGGATGAAAAACATAGTCGATGTTTAACCAGGCTGGAAGCCCAGAGACCTGACAGATGAAGAGATAAAAGACTTTGTGAAGGCCAGTGAATTTGCGCCAGAAGGAACATGGTTCACTTATCCCAAGAAACGAAGAAGGTATGAAGGAAAGTGGATTTACTGCAGTCCAAATGGACAATGTCAGCTAATGACCTGGAACAAAGACGAGCATGTGAAAACAGCAGGAAGTTTGAAAGGTTTGATAAAAATATGGACGCCAAAGGTGTATACATTCACACCATCTTGTGCAGGCCCAGAAGACGATGAACAAGATATTGAAGAATCAAAGAAAATAAATATAAAGGAGGAAGCAGAAGTGGTTGATGAACCGACCAGAGGGGGGAGTGTAGAGGAGGTCCCAGACATGACCTGCACCCCTGCCTCTCAATTTGAGTTACCAGTAAAGTACTCGCCAAGGTGTGCGACGTATGAGGAACAGATGAACCAATAAAGAGCTGCACAGGGACTTTGCCCAGTGTACATTAGAACATCTGTACCTGTTGAAGCGCCCGTGACCAGACAGACCTGGGCAGCACGGTACCCCATCAGACAACCATACCAGCCGCTGATACGAAACAATGAGTATTTACAGACTGTCCATGAGGAGACACAAAGAGCCCTGAGGGAAGGCAAATGGTAATGAAAGGCGGGCCTGGACAGGCTCGCATATGGACTAAGGTAACTCGCCAGCGCGAGCAGTCATTAAATACAAATACAAGAGAAACGATAAACAACACAATGCTGAACTGATAAAGAATCATAGCTGTGAACCCAGATGCAAGAATCGAACCAGCTAATTTGTGTAAATAGGCTTGGAACACAAGAAGCTAAGAAAACGATACTGCTTGCAATGCTTAGTAGAAGAATAGAGCGGCAAGCACCAACTATATATCTACCTCAAAGTACAATGTACACGTGCAACTCCATTTTGTAAAAGCAGAAGTGTGCCCAGGTGGCCAAGGCCTAACTGGTCGGGTTTCATAACCAAGCCCAAGCCAGGGGAAAGAGCGGAATCGAAACTCAACAAAGGATGGCTCAGGCCTGGGAAATCGAGGTCAATCCAAGAGAGGGAGGCGAGCTTCAGCTAAGGAGAATTGAAACTTCAGAGCATACCAGCTTGCCATGTGAAGGTCAAGATAAGGACGCACGGGCAGGTGGTGAGGCTACAAGGAGAATTAAATACACGGAAAGCTGGAAACAGAAGCAGATTCATGGTGAACCAACACGTGACCAGCCAGGCGCGAAGATGTACCACCGCCTGATGTCATCCAGAACCCGAGGATGCCATAACTTTTCCCGATAAGAGACTACAGTTTTGAGGCCATCCTTAGCCAACTAATGGACACATCACCCTAAAACACTGATTGATGGAAAGGAGGCAGGGTGAATCCTGGGGCACTAGGCACCTGGGTGTCCATTCTGCATGCTGCAAATTAAAGTGGAGATTTATGTTTAGGGGTGTAACTTGCCCAATCACAATGGACCATGTAATCTAGGGTCCTATAGACACTGTAACCAATAGGACGTTGTACTTTTAGTGACGTCAATCACGTGTGATGTATAAGGATGGGTGTAGACGCCCACCTGATAAGGAGTAACCAATCTGCATGCTCTGTTGTCATATACAGATATAGCACCTATACTTAAGTGACCTTTCCTAACCAATTATATTGCATGATGATTTTTTATAGAAGTAGACGTCAGTGATGACGAGTTTTGTGTATAAAAGTTACTGTTCGACTGAAGTTCGAGGAAGTCGGAGCGAGACAGGAGATCGGAATGCTGCTGATTTCCATTTGTTTCTCTGTTTGATGTACTTGTCATTAAACGGACTTCCCTTTGCCAATTTACTGAGTCCTCATTATTGAGTCGTGCTGGAGTATGTGAATTCTGCACCCCTGTCCTCACATGGTGCAGCTACCTTGCATTACAAGTTCTAGAGGGTGAGCACTCACCAATGGGCCCATCAGTAACTACCTCCCCTCAGGAACAGGAGGATTCCAACAAGGGCGTGGCTTTGGCCCCCAGTCCCATCAACAAACAGGAGGATTTCAGGGATACAACCAACAGATGCCACAGGGACCAGGAGAGTTTACAGGAGGGTTCCCAGGGCAGGAGAGAGAAATTCCCCAATGCTGAACCTGTGGGCAGCTGGGACATATTTCCAGAGCATGCAGAACTAGGGGGTGCAATAAGGGTGGGCAGATCTTGGGCAGCACGGCTACCAAGGAGGACAGGACGATTACTATGCCCAAGACGTACCGCAACTAGGAAAGGTGCACAACACCCAACAACAGTTACCACATCCAGTACAGGCATATCCTCAGGCTAAACTCATGACAGCACCCCAAACGACAACACCACTACCCCAATATTTGCAAGCAGCACAACAGGACCGTCACTCCCCAGAACCCATGGACACAGTGGCAACGGTACCAGTCAGAAGGTTGGGAGGGGTCACCCTGGTTTGGAACAACCCCTTCATGGGGAACCGGTTATCTATGTTTCCCCAATGGGTCAGCCCACAGACAAACTTGTTGTGTCCCATCCTGTTGGCCACACACAATCCTGCTGTGGAACCTTGCATAAGGGTGGTGATAGATGACAAAACTGTTTCCTTTCTTGTTGACACTGGGCCGACTAGGTCATGTATTCGGGAAGGGACATTTGCGTTATCAGGCGATGTCATGAACACTCAAGGATTCTCTGGGGCTTGAGAACTGGTTCCTTTTACTGATAACATCTCCTTATGTATAGGAGATCACGGCTTATCCTTATCCTTGCTCTATTCCGGACAAGCACCTGTAAACATACTGGAAGGCGACATAATGAGCAGACTAAACATGACCATCTCGTTCACAGACAAAGGCATAGTATGTTCTATGCCAGGGATACACATGCTAACTGCAAGGCACATTGTCCAAGCATATTGTGGGAACATGGTACAGAGGGGGTGCCATCAGACCCAGAGATGTTCCAGTACGAGACAGACGTGACACTTGCATGGATGCCAGGAATAGCAGGGAAAGTATGGAGGATGCCAGGTGATTGCCTGTTCAGACCAGAGACACCACTAGAAGAGAAGGAGGGACCAATTGTGTCTATAGACATCGAGGCAGTTGGGCAAGAGAGGATTGGGTTGCAGTACATGCAGCAGGTGACTAAGGGGGAGCATGGAGGGCAATAATTGCAGTGACAGAGGGATGCAGGCTGACCACAGTAACAGATGAGGAGTTGTTTTCAGAAGAAAGAGTGGAGACACAAATGATGTCGGAAATGGGTGTGAGGTTCTGGTTACAGATTACGTACAGAGATGTTGCACAGAAAATGACAATGGCACTGGAAGCAGCACCGCCATTCTGGGAGGAGGATTTGGCAAAAGTACCCAACAGCTTATGGACTATGAATCCCTATGATGTAGGGTGCATAAAAAGCATAGGGGGAGTGAAGATTAAATTGAAACACGGAGCGATACTGCCACGAGTGAAACAATATCCATTGACCAAAGAAGCAGATGAGGGCATTTATGAAACAATCAATGCCCCCATTGAGAGAGGCATCTTGGTACCATCAGAATCTTTGCGCAACATCGCGGTGTACCCCGTACGCAAAGCAAACAGGGGGTCATGGTGTTTTATGCAAGATTTACGCCCTCTTAACCACATTGAAAAGGCAGAGTACCCTGTAGCAGCAAACCCAGCAACAATCAAGTGTGGCATTCCAGCAGAAGCCACCTGTTTCACCGTGATTGATCTCAAGAACGCCTTTTTCTCAGTACCACTACACCCAGACTCACGAGATTTGACCAGCTTTATGTACAACAACCAGAAGTGGAAACACACTAGACTGCCTCAGGAGTACTTGCGAGCCACCATCTATATTGAACAGGGTGATTCAGATGGAATTAGGCAACATTGCCAGAGAAAGCACAGTACTAAAGTACGTAGATGACATCCTAATTTGTAGTAAGACAGAAGAAGAATGCAGAACAGACTCAGTACACATGCTTACAGTACTAGCAGACAAGGGGTACAAGGTAGACCAGGTGAAACTCCGGTACTGTCAAGGAAGTATTGTACATTGGACAGCTTATATCTAAGGACGGCAGGCACATTGCCCCAAAGAGAACACAGACAATACACAACACACCACAACTTAAAACAGTGCGGAAAATGCAGCAATTCCTAGGGTTGAGCAACAATTGCAGAGCATGGGTTTTGATTACAGCACATACACCAGGCCACTCCTAACTGCATTGAAAGAGGCTCAGAGAGGAGCTAAAACAATGGCCTGGACACAAGAGACACAAGAAGCATTCAATGACCTGACAGATGAATATGCAAAGCTCCAGTGTTAGGGAACCCAGATTACAAAAGTGAATTCTTCCTGTTTTCACACACCAACGGTGTGGTTATGAAGGCAGTACTGACACAAAAAACAAGCATGAGCAATAAGCCAAATTGCTTTCCACAGTGGATAGCTTAATGAAAGGACACTATCCGTGCAAAGAATCATTGGCTGTTGCAGCTTTCGCAGTGGAGCGGGCATCAACAATAACAATGGGGTGCACAACCACCCTTTACATGCACCCTGTTTGCGATACTGCACAAACCAAAGAGCACATTGACAACACAAAGATCATCAGATAATACTGTCAAAAGCAGAATTGAGGATAGTAAGATGAAAGACTGTAAACCCGGCATTATTCATGGCAGACGTCTATCAACCAGGAGATTGGGCTCATGACTGTACCTAAAAACAAAGAGAAATTCACTGATACAATCAAGGTGGAGGAAGATGCACTTGAAGGAGGGTGCTGTACATTGATGGGTCTTCAACTATCGACTTAAGTGATGGAATCATGAGAACAGGGGCTGCTGTAGTGAGATTGAAGGAGGATTGGACAAGTGAGGTAGTGGTGAGTGCCCGGTTACCACCCCATTATTTAGCGTTTGCAGCAGAACTAGTGGCCCTCATATTGGCTCTACAACACAGCATAGGAAAGAGTGTGACAATATACTTTGACAGTGCCTATGTCACCTCACCTCAACAGTACATTCAGGATTGGCCACATGGCTCAGGAGAGGGTATAGGAGAGCTGATGGAACTCCAGTACAACACGCCCTACTATTAGGAGAACTAATTGAAGTAATAATATACCCCAGGAACTAGAAACCGTAAAGTGCCAGGCACACACTAAATGGGAAGATACAATATCAAGAGGGAACGAAGCAGCCGATTATGAGGCAAAATGTGCATCATATGTTAGAGAATTATGGGAATTGAAGGAGAGGACACAGGCCACGGGAGGAGTGAGGCAAATGGTGTTGAAAGAAGGGTACAATTACCTACCAGAAACACAAATCATGGAACTGCAGGGATCTGTAGCCAAGGATGAAAAGGAACTCTGGGTAAAGAGAGGGTGTTCAATGTCCCCCACAGATGCCCTATGGTGACAAAACAACACTGAGAAGGTGGTCATGCCACTTGCATTACTAAAAACAGCATTGACGCAGTTGCGTCATCCAACACACACAGGGAAAGAGGACATTGCAGCACGCATTGGAGAATCATGGTTATGTCCTAACTTAAATGAGCATGTGGCAAATTTTATCAGTAACTGTTTGACGTTCTAGCAGTTCACTGCTGGGCATACCCTGAGGGTTGTGAGAGGAGCCATACCTAGACCCGAAGGCCCATTCCTGCATCTCCATGTCAACTACGTGGACATGATCCAAGTATTTCAAGGATACTGCTACATGATAGTGTTTGTCTGACCATTTTCAAGATAGATAGACGCTGGACCCTGTTCCCAATCCAACGCTCTCTGAGCTGCTAAATTTCTGGTCTGGGAAGTATTACCAAGATGGGGCGTTTGTGAGGTCCTGAGGTCTGACAATGGCCCTCACTTCGTCAATGAAATGTTCCACCACATCACTACCCGGCCAGGAATAAAACACAAATTTGCAAGTGCATACCACCAACAAGCAAATGGAGTGTGTGAATGCCTCAATGGCCTCCTAAAGGAGCACATTGCCAGAACTCAGCAGAGCACCAAGAAGAACTGGCTTCAGTGTTTACCATTGACATTGTGCGAACTGCGCAACAAGCCAGGGTCTGACCACCACTTAACGCCCCACGAGCTGGTGACGGGACGGTGCATGCATCTCCCACTGCCTCCTCCCACTAGGGCACTAAAGTCTTGAGAAAATGTTGCTGAGGTTTTGGTGAAGAAATGTTTGATAATGTCACTTCACTGGTTTCTAGCGCTTCTTATATCTCTCGCCGGATACAGCAGACCCAGGGCAGGCCAGAAGACAACATGCAAGAGAATGCTGATGACACAGAGCAGGAAACCCCTAAAGAACATTTAGTACAAATCGGTGACCTAGTTTTGTTAAGGAACTTTACCATGTGCTGGAACGCGCCCCAGTTCACAGGGCCTCACTTTGTTGAGGAAGTCACAGACCGAGCAGTACTCCTAGAAGGAAAGACAGTTTGGAACCACTTGCAAGACATCCAAGTCCTACAAAGCATTGGCCTTGCCCAGAAGCATAACTGCAGAGATCAGCAGGCCCACCGCTACAACTACCAATGATCCACAAACATGTACAAATATCACAAATACCCCTGAACTAGAGACTACTGGCCACCGCATGGTCAGGCGTTCCGAAACCCCTGAAGTACCCACAGCCACGTTGGTGAAAATTGACCAATAAGAAACACTGTTCTGCTCCTCTGCCCAAACCACCCTCCTTCACCGGTTCCCTGTTCCTCAAATTCTGTACAACCACCTCTCCCTTTGTTGATATATCCTCCTCCTGATAAGTCAGATCACCCTCATTCGCCTTCTTTCTGCTTCTCTTATTCTCCACCAACTCCTTCGATTCGGTTGTTCTCTAGTCCTCCTACTGATGTCTTCTCTCCCCCTCCTTTCCTCTCATCATCCACCACCTGCTCTCTGCTGCTAACCTCACCCTGCCCCACCACACCCCCGCCAATCTCTACACCTCCAACTCCTAACACCTACGCCTCTTCAAATGTCATAGCCCTTTTTATAGGCCAGCAGTTCTGCCCACTGACACAGTGATTCTCTGATTGGGATTCATTCCATGCAGGCCTTGAAATCAGGTGGCTCCACACCAGATTATGAAACCCTCAGCTGTCTTTGTCAATGTGGGTCAGTGGCCTGAGGAATTAATATGGGGTGTTGCTATCTTGCTTTCCTCTGATCCACATCCCTACCTGAAGCTTGCAGTCCAGCTTTCAAACATTAATAATCATCCACTTCCTTGTGTTAATTTCCTTTCTGCAAATTTCAGCGAGGAAAGATCGCATGCAGCTGAGCAGGGAGGGGTGGCAACAAAATGTTTTCTCTGCTTCAACCATGACTCTCAATTCACATTGTCCTGCTTAGAGATATATTGCAGTGGTCCCTTGGGAAGATGCAGGCGGGGAATCACTACGTTGTTCCAATGTGTTCTTTCCTTTTCCAAAGCCCATCCACCTTTGGTGTAGCATGTAACATGTTTTGGCGGCCTGTTCAGAAGTGTTTTGCTAGCACAATAAACAGCTTTTTTTAAAAAAAAAATGTATTTGGTTGGCTGATTAAATCAACCTTTCAAATACAAAATTAAAATTCATTGATCTCCAATTTACAATTATGAAATAGATAAACTTATACAGAATAATTTATACAAAACGATTTTAAAAATCAACAAACTGATAGTAGCATATTTCAAATTAAATTCATACAAAATGGCGCATACAAATGCAGAAAGCATTTCCAATTATATAACATCTCATCTCAATGCATTCAAAATAATGATCAAGAACCCTCATTATCAGTTGATAGAATGGCATCCAGAAAATGTACTATTGCAACTCTCATTCCCAATCTCTTACTCGTGAAAATCATGTACGAGATCTCATCATCGTTCATTGGTGTATAGATCTGCAGTAACTTGTTAAAGTGGATTTGCCTCATTAAATTTAAAGCTGGACAAATCACTATTAAATGCTTTAATGTCTTTTGACATTGTTTGTTGTAGCAAAACCGACAATGATTCAATTCATTGGTAATTAAACCTCTTCTGTCCATGATTTCAGTTGTTCGTAATAGTTTGAATCTGAATCATAAATATTGTTGTCTTCTGTATGGTGAAGGAAACTTTACTAAATAATCTGACATGGCTCGAAATTTTTTATAACCAAACAGTTGCATGTTAAAATCCTTATAGGTGCAACATTTAGCTCTGTTACAAATCCAATCTTGTTGGTACAGTTTTATCTTGGCACGATTTGGATTGGTTAACAGAATTTCTAAGGTTACGGAGGCATCAGATAAAGCATCTAAAACACAACTTCTCCATGTACGTGGAAAAGGATGGTTTGAAGCTAAAAGATAATGTACAGCAGCGCTTAGAATGTTATTATTTGCTAAACCTAGTAAACACTTCCGAAGAAAATTACACATTTTCCATACCAATTCTACATAAAGTGACAGCAATCCAAGTTCGAATCTAATTATGGGAAGCGGGGTGCAGTTTGGCAATTTTAGCACTGATTTACAGAATAGGGATTCCTGCAGATCCCATAATTTTGAATTGGTCACAACTTTAGTTTCGGCACCATATAATATGGGAACCACATTTGTCTGATAGAAGGTCACAACATGCTGATATGAAAACTTACCATATTTAGACATTAATATAACTGCCTGTGATCTTAATGTCTATAATTTGCAATTCAATGATGTCATATGTGCAGTTTCAGATAGTTTGTTATAGAATGTTATGCCTAGATATTTATATTCAGATACATTCATTAGCTCAGCATTCGGTAGGCACCATTTATATTTTTTAACCACAATTTTGTTATTTGTACAACAGGTAACAACCTGTATTTTTTCCAAATTGATGACAAGATTATTATCTGAAGAGTAGGCAGATAGTTTATCTAGTAGGTTCTGTAGCCCACTAGTAGTTCTTGACAAAAGGACTAAATCGTCCGCATATAGCATCCAAGCTATAGATTGTGCTCCCATTTTTGGTGCATCAGTTGTTATGGTGGGAAACGATTCGCCCAGATCCAAAATAAACTGGTTAAATAAAAATGAGGTTAAAATACAGCCTTGTTTGAGCCCTCGTCCCTGTAGAAATGGATGTAGAGAGTAATCCTTCTATTGTTAATGTAACTTGCAAAGTTGTATTGCTGTGTAGATGGTTGATTATGGTAAGCAATGAAGATGGATATTCATATTGTGTTAATTTTTTGTACAAAGGTTCACGGTCAACAGAATCAAAGGCTACCCGGAAATCAATAAATGACAAAATACAAGGGTTGATTTCGGGCAGCACAGTTAGCTCTTATCATATTTAAACTGATGATATTAGTGGAGGTACCTAGGCCAGAGACGAACCCTGCTTGGAATGGTTCTCTTTTGCGTTGACTGGTGGCCTAACGTCACGGTCTCTAAGAACGAGGCGATTATAAAATTTCCCAGGCGCATCTAGCAAGGCTATGGGCCTGTAGCTGGCTGGGTCTGTCCTACTACCCTTCTTATAGACCGGAAAAATGATGGAATGTTTCCATGATTGGGGGATGTTTTGCATTCGATTGATGTTATTAAACATATTCCACAATATGTTAGTCCAAATTTCAGGGTGTTGTTTTAGGATGGTATTTGATAGTCCATCAGGCCCAGGGGCTCTTGAATTACTAGCCTTGTTTATATAATATGTTATATCTTCTTTATCAAAAGTGAGAAAGAATCTATCATTCTCCAGGATTGTTGTCTGGGAACTTGAATTTTGTGGTGCCATATACAAATTTGAATAATGCGTAATCCACGCTTGTTCTGAGACACTATTAGATTGTATTACAATTTGACGCCCTGCTGTTTGATTAATAATTGTCCAGCTATAGTTTTCAACATTGTTAGACCATCATCTTGGTACAAAGCTGCTTTCTGATTCCGTATCCAATTCTTATATTTTGTTTTTAGTTTAATTAACTGTACACCTCTACTTTCTACAGGCAGTTTTAAAATCTGTTGCTTCATTGATCGATACATTTTCTTCACTGTTTGAACCTCCTTGTTAAATACATGCAAATGTTGAACTCTAGATGATGTATGGTTATTAGGTTTTGTTTGGAACATTTGCATCGATTCATGATATATGATCTCTTGACATAGTTGCTCATTTGCTTTGTGTATTTCCCTTGCATAAAATCGATTAAATTGTTTCAATGATGTTTCAGACCACCGCAATCTATTACAACTTGTATTGATTGTTAACAAGTTAGCTGGACATTTAGATTGCAAATTATTTACAGTTTCTGTGATGTTCCAATTCATAGATATGATATCATAATCACTTAAAGTTGTTGGATTAATTTGAAATTTAGTAATTTCTACGGTAAGGGCCTGGTTAACAGACATAATCAATTATTGCTTTAGATGTACCTCTTTGCCATGTAGAATGTGGAGGGATATCGTCTATGAATGTACCATTTAACATTTGGAGATTTCGGGTCTCGACAAAATGATTCCATAAGGCTAATCTAGTAGTATCTTTTGATAGTCCAATACAATGCAAATTAAGATATCCTGCTATGATTACATACAGTGTTTTGTCGACACAAATCAGGTCCATTAAGCAATTCAAACCACTAATAAAAAGATAGTCGGAGATACCAGCTGGGTTCCAATACATGTTGATTAGGGCGTACGAAATGCCACCCACCTTTAATTTAATTGCCTGCATGAATGGATTGGGAGAAAACCAATTTTCAGATTTAAAGGGCGATTGCTGTTTAACCGCAATGAAGAGACCGGAGGTTGGCCTTCCCAATCTAGCTTTTGAAGCAGGATTGAGATGAATATCATAATTATCCCAGACTGGTACTTCAGTAAGCCACGTTTCTTTTATTTATAAGATGACGGAACCCTCTGGTATTCCAACTAATGAGAGAGACTGGGATTTGCTTTATGGTATGGCCTAGTTAATGCATAGTCTGGTCCGAATAACAATTACAGGGCTTCTTTACAGGTTCTCTTACATTAAATTCCAGATTATTAGCAGGACGTTGCCCATTAACAGTTGTAATTGTCAGAGGCTTAATGGATGGGGCTGGAATACTCGATGAGTTGACATCAATAATAAATCCTAGTTCATAAAGTTGTTTCTTTGCAAACCATATTGTATTCAATACTACCCTTGAATTAATCCATAATTTTGCTGAAGAAAGTGTGTGTATATCATCAAATTCAACCAGTTGGATATCAACAGAGCTGATGTCCTCCAATTCTGGGATTTCTGCAAAGATGGACAAAATAGATTTACGATTCAAGTCATATTGGATACTTGGCAATGGTCGGCATATGTATTGCCGGTCGTTTAGTATTAGTTTTCTTATATTTGTTCAGAGAAGGACCTTCAATTCCAATATTGCTATTGGGAGAGACTACAGGAGTTTTAGGCTCAGCTGTCTTAGAGAGTGCTATTTGTATAAGGCGATAGATTTCGGGTCCTAGCTCAGATATACTGTTTGTGTTTCCAACTTTCAAATTTGGTTCCCCAACTTTTTGTGATGGTAATGATACAGGTTGTGGTATCGTTAGATTCTTTGCAGAAAGAACAAATGTCTGTATTTCCTGGAGCTTTCGATAAGCTTTTTTGAAGCGGGTTGAGCTTCTGTGTTAGCGGGGTAGAGAAACATACGCCATTTCCAGATCGTTGCTGCGTTGTGTTTGAATTCTTTTGTCTGTGTGTCCTTTCATGGAGAGTCAGTAAACTCGAGTTCGGCATTCCTGACTTCAATGTCCTCAATGCACACTGCATTATTATTTCCTTATCCGCCAACCGGCGAAAACAATTGTCTCCAAATCAGGGTAACAGCAATTAGTGAGTGGCGTTAGACAGCACGTATCCCGCCAAGGCTGTCAGCTGAAAATAAACAAAAAAAAGGCGAACACAGCTGAAAATGTAACGGGAGCCACCGTTTGGCCGCAGCAACGTAGCAAAGCGGTCAAACAGTACTTCGCCGGTACTTGGCTTGCGCGCTCGCCAAATTTGCAGAATTCCGCCCAAATGGGCGTGGTTGGGCAATTCCACAGACTCACTTCTTGCCTTTCAAAGCATTGTAAAGGAATGACTATCCCCTCCCCCTCAAACTGAATGTAGTGGATATAGACCCACTCCCCCGCAAACCGAACATAGTGGGGTGATCAATGACTGTAAATGTTGTAGAAATCAGAAGTGTAGTGCCTTACAGAGAAGCACTTTAAAGGACAATCCATGTTTATGAGGTCAGAATGTCTTGAATGAGAGAAGGCTTGTTAAGTAGTACATGCTAAGTATATTTTACTAAAAAACAACTAGACTTGAATCGGACCAGGTATCAAAATATGACCAGAAATAGGGTGACCCGCCATTTTGTGATAGGTCAGGCGATTCTTAAAATGGTGGATTACTGCGAGTCATGAGGACACCAGTGGGAATGAGTGGGTAGAACCGGTCTAGACTAGGTTTGAGAGGCATATAGGCTAGCAAATCACAAGTAAGGAGAGCAACAGCACATTGGTTTATGCCATATAAGTCAACAAATCACAGACAGGAAAGGGGTTTTACTTGTGACCAGACCATTACCTCACCTCTCTAGATGTGTATATAATAATGGGTGAGCCTAGCAATTTTAGCAGAGCCCAAGAGATGTTTCTGATGATGTATACTGTGTTTGCCTGCTGGAAGAAATAAACTGCTGACTTTGAAAAGCCTGCCTCAGCCTGCTGCTTGCTCCAGAGTGTCTTAGTGACCCAAGAGATGCCAATCCCAAGAGAGAAAGAGGGTGGTGAGACCCTCATGAACATTTGGCGAGCTACAGCCAGGAGGCTTAATTTCTTCCAGCCCAAAGAATTTGGACATATCCTGGAGATATAGGTAAGCTATGCTATGGGGGTCTGGGAGAGGGGATAAGTGGGGGCAAACTGTAGATGCTCACACCTCAGTAAGGGAAGGGCTCTCCCAGACTCTAGCAGCATGGCAGAGGGCCGTGGCGCCAGGTCAGTCAAGGGGACTATTTTCTTGGACATTTTCCAAGAAAAAATATTTCAAAATCCCTTTTTGGAAATCTCACAAAAGAAAATGTAATTAAAAATGGAGTCAAAATTTGTGGGTCTCCAAAATGCTTTAATTACTTATTTCTTATTCCATTTTTGGGAGATGCACTTTAAGAAAAACATTTTTCAATTTTTCAAGAAAAAACTAAAGTCACTTGGGGAAACAACTCTTAGAAGAAAAATGTTTGAGTTAATGTTTGCGCAGCTTTCAGAACCAATGTTATTACTTATGGGGGATGTTTTTTAGGGTGTAACGGGAAGGTGGGATAAACGTAACTTAAAGATGTGTGTTGTATATATTGAGCAATTGACTTGAGAGAGGCCAAACTGTTGAATTAGTGAAATATTGACTCGATTGTAGCAGAGCAATAAGTATCTTGAGAGAGGCCACGATAAATAGAATACGCCCTGGCCTTTGTTTCTTTACAAACGTAACAGAAGAAATTTGAACCCAGTCCCATAGTGGAACACGTAGAAAACGGATTCGATTAAAGGCGAATTTAAAGGGGTAATTTACACTTCATATGAAGTATTTTAGAGGGCAAGAAGTCTTAAAGAAAAGATCGTAGAAGATATTAATGACTGGTCGAGTCTGTTTTTTCTGCTCGTTGTTGTCAGTTTTGTTTTGTGTTCTGTTTTATGTTATATGTGTGCAATGTATATTTTGTTTATGATTTAGGAGTAAGAAAATGTCTTTTTTGGTGATTTAGAAAAATTGGCATCAAGCCAGAAAGTGCTAATGTTCAATTATGAAAAAAAATATGAGATAAATATATGCTATGGATCTAAGTAAACAGGTTTGCGTTGAAAACAATACGTAGTGAAATAAATGTGTAGAGGAGGTCCCAAGCACGACCAGCACTCAAAGCGCCCATTTTGAAGTGCCAGGAACATTCACGCTGAAATAAGTGACGTATGATGAGCAAATAAACCAGCAGAGAGCCGCAGTGCGGCTCTGCCCGATACCGATCAGACCGACAGCACCTATTGAAGTACCGACAACAAAGAAAACATGGACAGAAAGGAACCCACTGAGAACACCATATTGACCAGTGAGACAGAATGACGATTGTCAAAACGTAATGCCTGAAGAAGCCACGCAAGTCCTAAAAGAAGATGAATGGTGATGTCACAAGAACTCGGACTGACTCTCAGATAAAGAAAACGACGACCTGTGAATGACGAAAAGAGACGAAACACCATGGATAAGCGACATCCTGAGTTGAAGCTTAAAGGGAGATGTCAAGAATAAGAAGCTTATGCCATAAGAGCGATGAAGATATGCAACCAGTTTACACATGTACAGATGCTTGGAAACGCAAGAAAGCTGAGGAAATCATGCGGCTTGCTATGCTTAGTAGAAAATTAGATTGCGGCAAGCGCCACAAATACATATTTACCTCAAAAGAAGCACTTTAAATGATGTATATGTCCACTTTACAAAAGGGCAGAATCAACCGCAAATTACTAGAGGCCCCAGGAGAAAAGGCCCTCAAACACGGGAATCGAAAGCCAAAGACAGAAACGAAACTCAGATGCATGAGACCCGTGCAAAGAAACCAAGGTCATCTTAGCTGACACAGTCTAATACAATTTATGTCGCCAAGAGCGGAGTATCCTGTTCAAAGGAGTTGAGATAAGCAGCAGAAGGCATTTGGTGGACAGAAAGCTAAAATCAAATACACAAATTACATGGAGAAGGAGACGATTTCACAGTGCCTAAAACATGTGACCTGCCAAGCAAGAAGAGTTGGGGCCTTCCCACCTACGCACAGCCTTGAGCCATGCACAGATATCTGAGTTCTACCAGACAGAGAGGCAGCATGGAGGCCTACAAATTAGAAACTAATTGACACGTGGCATGTGGGTCAGTGATGGATGGTGGTACTGGTTGGTGGGAGGCTAGGGGAGCTGAGGGGCACCCTGCACCTGGCTGACCATTCTGCATGCTGCTAAGCAAAGTGGAAAAGTACAAGGTGACGTGCTATCAACCCAATCACAATGTACCAAGTAATCTAGGATCCTATAGTATGTAGAACCAATGAGACGTCGTACTTTTAGTGACGTCCACAGTAGTCATTCTGAAGGAAGGGCTTAGATGCCCCACCTGACACTAGTTATCCAGTCCTTTTACTCCACTATCACATACAGATATAGTACCTATAGTAAAGTTACCTTCCTATAACCAATAGAATTGCATGCAACATTTTTAGCGTTTCACGTCAGCGATGACGGGTTTTTAGTATAAAGGATGTGATTTTTGTGAAGTTCATCTGAATTGAAGCGAAAAAGAAGATCGAGTAACTGCTGATATTCATAACTCCCCGTTTTTTGTACTTGTCATTAAACGGACTCCCTTTGCCAAACCATTGAGTTGTCATTATTGATTTCATGCAAGAGTACGAATCTGCATCCTCATCTATCTCACGGGTGCTGCTATTCCATCTTAAAGTGCAGTGCTGTTTGGGAAAACCCCAGTCCTATGGGCCGGCTGAGGGTCCCTCCTGCACACTTGGCAGCAGAGATTGAGGGTTATCGATTATCGATTAGATAAGACCAGTGCTTTAAGTGGGGTAAGAAATTGAGGGGGGGCCCTCGTTTGGAGGCGTGGCCTCCATTGTGGGCGTGGCCTAAAAGTGCACAAATCATAGTAAGGTGCGCAAACAAATATATAAATGTATTTGAGCATTTATATATTTGTTTGCGTACTACTATGGTTTGTGTATTTTTCAAGCCTTCTTTTATATTCATAGCAATGTTACATATTTCTATGTTTATAAAAGGTGGCTTGAAAGTGCACACACCATAGTAAGTTACGCACACTTGTGTGCTTACCTTACTATGGTTTGTGTACTATTCAAGCTGCCTTTTATAAACATAGACATTTGTAACATATGTCTATGTTTATAAAAGACGGCTTGAAACGTAGGCATCTTTTATAAAGCGTTGAGGACGGACAAAACCCAAGGTGGCTTTGTCCGTCGACAAAGCTTTATAAAAAGTTGCTTTGAATTGTGTACGATTCAAGCCATCTGTTATAAACATAGAAATATTTCTACGTGTATAAAAGATGGCTTAAACGTACACAGTTGAAGGCATCTTTTATAAAGCCTTGCCAAAGGAGAAAGGCGCCTCGGGCTCAGTGATCTCTGCTCAGAGCACTGACCCCGAGGCGTCTTTCACTCTCTGCGAACCCGCGGGCTCTGTGATCTAATCTACATATTAGATCATGGAGCCCGCGGGTTCGCTGAGGGTCAGTGACCTGGCGAGGGGAACTAAGGGACTGTAGCTTCCTCTGATGGCCCCTCAGATGAGGGGTCATCAGAGAAAGTTACAGAGACTGACGGAAGTGCCAGCCAGTCACAGCGACGCTGTGGCTGGCTGGCACTTCTGTCAGCTTGCCTGACGTTAAACTGGCGGGCGCATCTCTCGTTGCGGCTGCGGCCGCGGCGGGATAATGCGTCCTGCCATGGCGTGGTGGGGCTGGGGGGCCCCGGCAGGGCCCCGGCTCAGCCTCACTTTTTGGAGACTGCCGGGGCCCGGCCCCGGCAGGCCCCGGCCCACTTAAAGCACTGGATAAGACACCCATTGACCGTCGACAAAGTAACTCTAGGTCCTCGGCAATATCACAAGTCCTTTGCCATCCGGCTAAGTAGACCGCAAAGCTCCCTGTAGATAGTGGTTAGAATAAAGAGCAAAACCTGCAGGTGTAGTCTGAAGGGACCTGTACTTTCCCCTACAAACCTCTTCCCACTTCTACGAGCATCTGAGCGGGCGACCGGAAGGAGAGGCGCTGACGAAGGCGGTGATCCCAAGCATCCAGAGAGGAAATATGCTAATGGTGAGTGAAAAAGACTGAATACTTTGGCAAAAGTGCATGCCTTAGAACATGTAAGGAAAGGTAACAGAGCGAGGAGGAAGAAAAGAAAACAAAAAAATAATTAGAAGTACAGTAGAATGTATATATATATATGGGGAAGGAAATAGAGACTCAAGGGGTGACCAAATAGTGGATAAGAATACCGGGTAGGACACCCGAGAAGAGAAAGGATACACCCAAAGTCCTTCGCTTAATATAGCAGCTAGAAGAAGCCTTCATCCATAGTCCTGAATAAAACGGGAATAAATAGGAGACCACAGCAGTTAAAGATGCTTGTGAAAGGGATGGGCTTCCACCCCATGTTGGGGTAAAATCTAGGGGCAGAAGTCTGTGTAGCCAGCTGGAGTTTGTCTAGTCTGTTAACGTTTGTCTTATGATATGATATGATATGGCATTTATAACGTGCCTATACACAAGTGTTTCAAGGCGCGACGAGGCAAGGGAGGGGGAACAAAGGGAAGACAGACAACAATCTTACTAGGCCATGTGTCATTCAGATCGCGCAAGTGCATGGGAAGGGGAAAGGGAAAAGTGCGGGGGGTAAGGGAGAGGGAGGAAGTGCAATACAAGGGATAGTACAATAAAAGACAAATAAAAACGTCCAGCAGGTGGCAAGTGTACAGTAAGTGCAGAACATAAGTGCTGGTAGGGGGACTGTAAGGATACAGAAAACAGTCCCCAGGTGCAGGGGTGGTCAGAGAGGCAGTGCAGGTGGGCAACTGGCGGGCCTGGGCCCAAGATCAGAGGGGAGGCCAGGTATCCAGTGCAGTATCTGTCAGGAAAATCAACAGGGAGAGGGGGAGTGAAGGCAGAAGCAAAGATGAAGGTTCTGAGGTGCTTCCGGAACCGGAGATGGTTCTCCTCAAGTTTCAGGGAGGCAGGAAGGCTGTTCCAGAGGGAGGTCCCTACCGAAGAGAGAGATCTACCACCAACTCGTTGCTTGGAGAAGCGACTGACCCTGAGGGAGTTGGAGCCGGAAGAGCGGAGAGGTCGAGAAGGAAGATATTTAGGAATAGAGAGTTGAAGGTATTTCGGCCCCAGAAGGCCTTGTGGGCAATGCAGAGGGTTTTTAACTTAATCCTCGCAGCCACTCGGAGCCAGTGCAGAGATTTCAGTCCTGGAGAGATATGATCCCTGGGCTTGAGGCCAAGGACAAGTCTCACAGTCCTGTTCTAGATAAGTTGCTAAGGAGGGAGAGTAGAGGCAGGCAGATTTAGATAGAGGCTGTTACAATAGTCCAGCTTAGACAGAACCAGGGCTCTGGAGACAGTGAGTGTTTTATGTGTTTTGTGTTGTGACATCATAGGATCACATTTTTTCCTTTAAGGAATGAGCATAACGAATTACGCGATTGAGTAACAGATATTGTAGAATACGAATTGATATTTGTTGGTTGAAAAAGAAAGTATAATTTTTGTGGTAAAAACGGGATTGGAGCTTGCGACGATTGGTGCTCGCTCATATTGTTGGAGTTGTTTAAAGAAACAGAAGGACATAACAAGTGTTATATGAAAGAAAGGGGAACAGATTTAAGCATGGAGGATATGACTCCATTAGTACACCTGTGCAAACAGTTGCCAAAACATGCACCCAAGCTCAAAATGTACAGTGCAGAATGGGTTAAAGGAACCGTGAACAAAATGTTCATGCCATGGCCCTAGGGTGGATCGCTGTCTAAAGCGGTCCTACAGCACATGACAACATATTTGCACGCCACATACAAAGGTAAAAAGTTAGATAACCGCCTAGCTAGTTTAGAACTTTGGAAGATGTAGCAAGAAGATAAGGAGGAAGAGCTGCCGTTAGATTGGATACTTAACGTATGTACAGAGGGGGGTGAGACGCCTTCCGCGCCCACGCCCCATCTGAAACAAAAATCAAAGTCAGTAAGGTTGAAGGATTATACCCGCTAAGAGAGCTTAAAGCAGCCATGGGGTACAGTAACCCGGCATATAAGTTACCTACGCAAAGTAGTGACGAAAGCCCAGACAAAGACAGAGGTAAAGATATTACCTCCAAGGTCTCAAGGGACAAGGAGAGACGCGGAAACGAGAGGAAAGACCAGGCACAAGCAAGTACATCTCCCAATACAGAGAGAGAAGGCAAGAGATGGAAAGGAAATGAGGATAGAACTGATGAGATAGCATTCGCACAGAACAAATGGATGGGAGGTCAGATTCTATTGAAACTCGATGGTAAAAGTATTGATGACGCGAGTCGAAAAGAGAAGTTAGACGATGTACAGAGAACCGAGAAGGAACAGGAAAAAGGATTGAGAGACGAAAAAATTGGGAAAAAAGATAGGCAGAGACGAGAGCAGTTATATCACGAAGAGGAAGAAAGACAACAAGATCATAAAAAGAGAGCATCTAATGATCAAGATAGACAGGAACGAAGGCGAATAGAAGATGAGCAAAACATACAGGAGATAAGAATAAGGAGACGAAGGGATGAAGAAATACGAATGGCAAATGAACGTAGAAATGCAAAGAAAGAGGAGGAAGATCGGGTCAGAAAAGAAACGAGGAGGTGCAGAGAATTCAATGATGACATAGAAGATAAGCGGAGACAGAGGGCACATGATCTTCAATATCTGGAAAGAGAGGCTGAAAAAACATGAACTAGTAGTAGAGTGGGAAGACATTGAAGAATTCTTTCCTGAGTACGAACAGTACCAGGCACGTCTAGGGCAAATATCGAGGATGACTGACACCAGAAGCATCGGAGAGACGATCGATAGAATATACAATGAGATGGGGCTAGAACAAGTCCCCCAAGGGGAAGGGGAGGACGAGTGCCTGGAGAGCACTCAGCTTTATGATGCTGAGGACGCCCCCCAAATAGTAGGAATAGAGAGCTATCCCTATATAGGTTGGAAATCAGTAAGAACAAGGAGGATGCCAGAAGTTGCACAAGTTGGACACAGATGTCAGACGCAGAAAGAGAGGAAAATGAGGAAAAGGAAGACGAGAGAAGACGCGAAAGACGCTTCTCAAGGGGAAAGGGAATAAGATGGTCGGTTTCTAGTGTGTCTGCACCAAGGGCATCGGAATCAGCCACACAGTCAGGCAGATGCGAAGAAATATTGTATGGTCAGATGGGGATGTCTCCACCACCCTTTGTGAGCCGACTGAGGACATTACCAGGTAGACAGCAATGCGAGAATATCACTCCTGCAGTAGATAGAAAATCAATGAGAGAAGAGAGAGGACTATGCATCCCAATGTCCGTTGCTCGAGAAAGGAGGAGCCAGAACACAGTATATTGCATGGCCACACATGGATCGGGAAAACCTGAAAAGCAAGCTTCCAATGCTGACATCGGGAGCCAGAAAATGGATACATGAGTTAGGAAAAGTGACGGGAGGGAACACATTAGCTATAGGGGATATCAAGGGTCTTTTAATTGCATTACTTGGTGATAGAGCTGATGGTGTGGACACACGCAGGTTACCCTGGTCTGGATACTTCTGACATGGATACTTCTGACATGGGAGCTATAATGTCATGGAAAATGAAGGAGTCAGAGGACCCTTTGCTTTACATTCAGAATTTCCAACACGCGTGGGTACTTGAAACGCGGGAATCTTGGGGGAAATCTATACCCGTGTTCTACCATATATTATGCCAAGGGCTGCCAGAACAGGTACAGAAGCAGCTCAAGAAATTGGTAGGAATCAAGGCCAAACCGTGGTCTGAAATACAGTTGACCATAGCTCCCTATTGCAGGCTGCTGCAAGAGAAGAATCTCAAAAAAGAGGCTACACCAAAAGGTGAGGAGGTGAAAGTAGTGCAGAAGAAATTGTCAAAATATGCCATTGAAGGGGTAATAACTAACACAGACGGATCAAACATGCAGCAGGCCAATAATCAACAGCAGGGTAATCAGGGCAATAACGGGTTTTACCCCAGAGGGAGAGGCCATCGAGGAAGAGGATGGCAGAGTAATCAGGGAGGTTTCCAAAACATGCAAAATGGAAGTCAGGATATGTCAAATGGGCAAATGATCAGACCACCGCCAATATGTTGGGTGTGTGGGATGACAAGGCACTTAGCAGTACTCACACAGAGAACCACATTGGGGTACAAGCCCCTGGCATATTACAGTGAGAATTTGGAACCAGTGATGAGAGGCCACTTCCCATGCAAACAAAGTTTAGCTGCCACAGCGTTCACCATAGACAAACCGACAACCATTGTGATAAGATGCTCAATGATGTTGTACGTCGAGCACGCGCTATTTTTTTTCTAGAGAAGCCAAAGGGCACGTTGACATCTCAGAGAGCTTCTGCTTATGACAGTGATCATATCAAATCTGTTTATTAAGATCGTTGATGCAAGATAGTGAACCCAGCTATGTTTATAGCAGAGCCAGTCACTGAAGGAGAGCCAATACATGACTGCGCGAACTATGAAGAATTTTATGATGAGATTCCCAGAGTGAAAGAAAATGCATTGGCAGGAGGAGAAATTGTCTTCGTTGACGGTTCCTCGAGAATCGATGGGCAAAGATATACAGGCGCTGGTGTGATGAAGCACACGGCAAATGTAGAGTTTCGAGTGCTCCTTAGTGCACGATTACCATCTCACTATTCGGCACAGGCTGCAGAATTATTGGCGTTGATACTCATTAAGAATCACGCAGACCAGGAAGTAACAGTGTACAGTGACTACGCCTATGACATCAACGGTGCACGCAGGCCTAGCGCAATGGAAGAGGAGGGGCTACCTCCTAGCGGACGGCACGCCAGTCCAGCATGCAGCCTTATTGGACAGGCTCATCAAGGCACTACAGCTCCCAGTGGGCATAGCGGTCATGAAATGCGGTGCCCACACGAAGGGGACAGATTTTATCTCAGGAGGAAATCAAGCAGCAGACACGGAGGCCAAGCATATGGCGTCCAAGGGTGAACCCATAATGGACGTAGAAATAACTGATGTAAACGAGAAGATGATTGTTGCACAATAAAATGGGGCAAACCCAGTTAATGGAACTCCAAGGGGAGGCACCACAGGAAGAGAATAATCGCTGGAAGCAGCAAGGGTGTTCTTTAAACCCCTCCGAAAGCTTGTGGTGACAAGACATCACTGGTAAACCAGTAATGCCTATAGCCCTGTTAAAATTAGCACTGGAGCAGTTACACTATCCAGCACACATGACAAAAGAGAATCTTGCAGCAACGCTCGCTGAAGACTGGTTTATACCGAACTTAGCAGAGCACGTTGCATTTTTTATGATTAACTGTATGATCTGCCAGCAGTTCAGGGCTGGGCACACACAAAGTAATTAGAGGAGTCATCCCAAGGCCCAATGGACCTTTTCAGCACTTGCATGTCGATTACAAGTATGGAACGGGTATAGGTATCTAATTGTGGTGTGTTCATTCTCTAGATGGATAGAAGCAGGTCCATGTACACACCCTGACTCTACCTGTGCAGCCAAACTTCTGGTGAGAGAGGTATTTCGCAGGTGGGGAGTATGTGAAGTCATGAGATCAGATAATGGGGCTCACTTTGTCAACAAAGTTTTTGAACATATTAGCTTGTTGCTTAGTATAAAGCACAGGTTCTCATCGGCGTATCACCCGCAAGGTAATGGAGTTTGTGAGAAGCTCAACGGCTTGGTAAAGGAAAAGATTGTTGAAGCTTACTCTAAAGAAAGGATGATTACACTTCCTTCCACTGGCACTGTATGCATTCAGAAGCCAACCCGGTTCTGCCCATCACCTTACGCCACACGAAATAGCAACAAGAAGGAGGATGCACACTCCCCTGACACTGAGCTAGGTGTGATGCACAGCCGACAAGTGAAATCTTAGGGTCTGAAATGCAACATTACTTGAACTGCACGACATATTGTCTTACTGTAATTGTAGGCCAGCTGCAGGGATGACGAAAACGGTGTAGGGCAGCACAGAGCACAGAAGGAGATGCTACTGCAGACACCGCTCAGAGTCTATGTGTTCCTTCAATCTTCCCTGGAGACACCGTCCTGGTGAGGAATCACACAAGGAAAAAGTGGGACGAGCCAAGGTTCAACAGACCGGTCACAGTTGAAGATGTCACTCCATCTGCAGTCAAGCTACAAGGAAGAAGAGCTTGGATCTTCCTGGGTGATATCAAGCCATACGTCGGAGAAATCCCCCTGCCTGCACCCCACCGCGAAGAGACTACAGACGACGGGGAAGAACCACAGCACATGCAGTCGAGATCCATGACTAGGATAAAGGACGCATGACCAGCAGCAAAGCAAAGACAAAACTTTTGTGCAAGTTTGTGGCTTAAAAATTGACATTCCTCTGAACAAAAAGAGAGGAGGATAAGGACATAAAAAATACAGACACTCAGTGCATCCTAGTTGCAGGGTGAAGGAGAGAAGTGCATATGTAAGCCACAACGTAGGTTATTGACTTTCAACTTTAAACTGAGGCACACTGAAGCCTTAATAAGAAAAGAATATGTCAAATTTCAATCGCAGACACACGAGTTGGAAGAAAATACAGTATCCAGACGTGTTCAAGACAGGAACCTTGTTTGGACTCACAAATGGCATCCCACAGTCGCGACATCACTAAATACGTCCTAAATTATCTTGACCTAGTCTTGAGGTCATACCCGTCACTAGTGGGAATGCTCACTAGTATCCCTGAATTTCTTAAAGATCCTGAGAATGAAAGACAATAAGGAGGCTGCTCTCTGTGATCGCTGAGCAGTTCTTCCTACTTTCAGAATACAGAGAGGAAAAAACAAATGTCCCAAGCCGAAGAAGCGAATACACTCATCAACGTGATATTTTTTTCATCTAATTTGTCGGAAGACACACTGATGTATTAACATTTCTTCGAGATCCGGCAAAAACAGAACGCTTGGGCATAATTTTAAACGGCATCATAATCCAGGTCACTCTCCACACCAACCTAGATTGTAGAAACCACTCACAGTGAGTACCGAACATTTCCAGAATTCAGCAAGGACTAGACGAATGTCCCTGTCACCAGAAGATAGCAGATTGGTGAACAATTCTTCTTTCGCCTAATTGAGGAATTTCCAGAACTTGTAGGGAGACCTGCCAGTGTTGACCTCCTCACGTTCATCAGAGACCCAGCAAAATCTACCGAGCTAAGCATGCTCCTGCATGGTATTGTAGTACAAATTAAACTCTCCAATCTCCACCAGAGTTTCCGGAAGAAACCTTGAAGCTTCCCGCAGAGTGACAGATCGAGAAAGCGGTGCCAGAGACTTCACTCTTGTTACACTGACAAGGACGCGACATGTCGTCTGGAATGAAGCAAATAAGAGGCATCAACTGGGAACTTGTGTACTTTGAACACGCACAGTAAAGAGACGTGCTGACCGCATTACCAGATTTTGACATTTCCTCATACGTACAAAAGAAATGAGAATTGTATCCAGAGATAACAGACAATCCAGTGTCCAGGCAAGAGGGACAATTGTTTCCGTACATGCAACCCGCAAGAGGGACCAGGAGAATCCAGAAATAAAAAATTGTTTAAGATTCTATTAAAGCGTTAGCCTTTTTCCTTAAAATGTTCAAGATGGGAAATCAAAATAGCAACCGTATTCTCCCTCAGGAGGAGAGACACCCTTATTTTTTCAGAAGAAAATGTTGCAGTCTAACCTATAAGGGTATCATGTACTTATGCACTATATTCATCATTGTTTTATTGTCACTGACGATTAGAACTGCATTTATTATTGGTAAACAAAGTGTTCAGAGTCTAGTGCACCCACCTAGCGATACACAAACGAAGCCCACGAAGGCAACCAGACCCTATGTAGTAATTCCAGTCCCTAGAAAGTCTGACAATGGAGTGATGAACTTGAGATGGATGTGAGTAGCAATGACACACACACAGTAGAAATAACTAGCACATTAACAAGCCTGAGACAGGGTCAGCAAAATGTGAATGAAAACAGGTTACTGACAACCACACGCATGCAAACGATGAGTGCACATACACCAGATCTAATTTCAATAACTACAGAACCAAAGGCCAAAGAAGGGGAGAAGTTAGGGCAACCAACTGTGAGAAGCTACCCCACAAGTGAAGAGAAAGGACAAAAGGGAAAAGCTGAACCTTTAAAGAGACAAAAAGAATTGAAGAATGAACCAACAAATACAGCATTGAGAAGCACACCTGATCCAATGAAGAGAACAAACACAAGTCCCGCAAAACTATCACGTGCAGAGATAGTGGCAGAATCAATTTGGCCATTCATAACCAGAGCCAGGGAAAGACAGGAGATCCGGGAAAGAATAGCAAGATTTTTGCCTACCTCATTGGTACAGATAAAGAGGCCTGAACCATGGATGGAAGTGCTGGCGAATCCCCCAGTGAGAAGAAGCTACATGGATGTTATTAAGGATGTGATGATAGCAAACTACATGAAAACCTTGACAATCAAGAGAAGCATACAAGGAGATGACAGTGAACTAAATGATTACCTGAACAGCACATTTGGGAAACAACATATGGTACCAACACATGAAAGAAGTTGGAAGACGGAGCTCAGAGGGGGAATGCTTTGTTTGCGCACTCCTAACCTACATCATGGGGAAATCAAAGATCTTTGTAGCCGTAGAAATTGACGTCCAGACAGCACACTGTCTATCACATGTGGCAATGTGCAAGACAAGAGGCCAGTTCATGGGAAATGATACCTCCTGAAATGGGCAACTGAAGCAACTGATCCAAACGAAGACGATTATGTCCAGGACATAAAGACAAGAAACAATGGAAAGACAAAGCACATCGTGATCAGGTACGAGAAGCCTGGAGTTAAAGGGGCGGAGATCAGAAGAGAAGCAAATCAAAAGATGAACGTCCAAGGAAGAGCTCCAGAAGAGGTCTGAAAATGGAAGAACAGAGGCCAAATGCAAATATGGGGAACAGTGCTTTCAGCAGACAGATGGGAAAAAGGAGTAGTGATCTGAAGAGCATGGATGGTCACCGGAGTCTGCAAAGAGGCAATTGAAAATGCACAGAAGATATGCAAGCCGGTTACCAGTCAATTGGTCGAAAAATGGTCGAATTCTTTTTTTTTAACCCCTTTTTTGGTTTTTTTGGGGGGGGTCCCCCCCCCAACCCCCTTTTTTTTCTTTTTTTTTTCCCACACGAAAACCCACAAAACACATATAAAAAAAAAAAACAATTCAACCATTTGGCATTCGACCAAATGGTGTCGACCAAATTGCAGTCGACCAGTTTGCTGTCGACCAATTGACTGGACACCATGCAAGCCATTATGGCCAAAACTTGCAAAACTATTGACATGGGTTGAAGACAGAGGAGGAACCCTACAGATAGTGTCATTGGAGAATCCGAAACTGTGCTTCAGAAACAATGGTACAAGAAAAATGGGAGAAAATCAGAACTGTGGACGAATCTTTGACGCTCCAGGAATGGTACACGGTACTGCAGTGACCATGGATCATTATTGGGCATGTGGATCCAAAGCATATATCAGACTGCCGAACAACTGGAGAGGTATATGCACATTAGTAAATGTCCATGTTCCAGCGCTGGTGATTCCAAAAAGTGATTTGAATATTGACAGTTTCCCGAAAGCAGATGCTCACCTGAGGAAGAAGAGATCTGTAGAAGTAAGAAGCAGAATAAAAAGAACATTATTTCTCTGCCAAATCAATAGAAGCTTTTGATGCAATTCCGTATGAACATAGGCTGTTCAGTCAGACCTCACCAGTGTTCATGCCGAGAATCCAAGTTGGAGCAAATACTAAATGGTTACAGATAACCAAATGGGAGTTACTGCAGACCATCAATACAACCATAAAGGGATTCAACGCGATCAAGGAAGAATTAAGGGCGATTCGACTAATGACTCTCCAGAACCTATACGTCCTTGACATGATCACAGCCATGGATGGAGGAGAATCATGTTGCACATTTATACCATCTCATGATGAAGAAAATGGAACTCAAACAGAAGCCATATGTATGCTGGCGAAACTACAGAATCAAATGATTGATGAAACCGACGAAGTAGACGATAACAGTTGGTTTGGATCACTGTTTTCATGGGTTCCAAATTGGATGGCAGACGCATTCAAATTCCTAGGAGCCCTGCTAGTGATGATATTACTCGGATTTTGTGTTATCAAGATAATAATCTCTCAATGCCAGAAAACTGCGAAAAAAGCCATACGGATGAAGATCATGATTGATGTCGAGTCAGAATGGAAACCCAAAGACCTGACTGATGAAGAAATAAGAGACTTTGTGAAAGCTAGCATTCATGCACCAGAAAGAATAAAGTTTCGGTATCCAGGGAGACACAGAAATTATGTGGGGAAATTGATTGATTGCAGCCCAAATGGACAATGTCAACTTATGACATGCAACAAAGATGAACATGTGAGAACCGCAGGAAGGTTGAAGGGAGTAAAAAAAATATGGACCCCAAAGAGACATTTCTTCAGGTTGTCATGTATGGATCCAGATGATGAAGTGAAATTGAATGCAGAAGATACAGAAAAGGTGGATACCAAGGGAACAATGAAAGTGGTCGATGAATCGCCCAGAGGGGGGAGTGTAGAGGAGGTCCCAAGCACGACCCGCACTCAAAGCGCCCCTTTTGAAGTGCCAGGAATGTTCACGCCGAAACACATGATGTATGATGAGCAAATAAAGCAACAGAGAGCCACAGTGGGGCTCTGCCAGATACCGATCAGACCGACAGCACCTATTGAAGTACCGACACCAAAGAAAACATGGACAGAAAGGTACCCATTGAGAAAACTGTATCTACAAGTGAGACAGAATGACGATTGTCAAAACGTAATGCCTGAAGAAGCCACAAAGTCCTAAAAGACGAATGGTGACATCACAAGAACTCAGACTGACTCTCAGATAAAGAAAATGACGACCTGTGAATGGCGAAAGAGACGAAGCACCATGGATAAGCGACATCCTGAGTTGAAGCCAAAAGGACGATGTCAAGTATAAGAAGCTTATGCCATAAGAGCGATAAAGATATGCAACCAGTTTACACATGTACATATGCTTGAAAACGCAAGAAAGCTGAGGAAATCGTGCGGCTTGCTATGCTTAATAGAAAATTAGATTGTGGCAAGCGCCACAAATACATATCTACCTCAAAAGGAGCACTTTATATGACGTATATGTCCACTTTGCAAAAGGGCAGAATCAACCGCAAGTTACTGGAGGCCCAAGGACAGAAGGCACTCAAACACGGGAATTGAAAGCCAAAGACAGAAACGAAACTCAGATGCATGAGACTCGTGCAAAGAAATGAAGGTCATTTTAGCTAACACGGGCTAATACAATTTATGACGCCAAGAGCGGAGTATCCTGTTGAAAGGAGTCGAGATAAGCAGCAGAAGGCATTTGGTGGACAGAAATCTAAAATCAAATACACAAATTACATGGAGACGGAGACGATTTCACAGTGCCTAAAACACGTCACCTGCCAAGCAAGAAGAGTTGGGGCCTTCACACCTACGCTGTTACAATCCAGCGTTCGTCGCGCCGCCCACTTCAGCATCCACATCATGCCACCCTGGCCCCCCCATGCACATAGGGCTGAGTGGAAGCCCCTATTTACACAAATCACAAAGAACAAGAAGGTTGTAGCGTTACATAAGGGGGTACGGCACTGTCATGCTCCTTTCTATACCCAATGGAAGCTGCCGTGGAAAATAGCTGCTCCGAACTACATTACCCAGAAAACCTGAGTCAGTACTGTAGTTTGGATGCCTTAGCCGGAGCCTCGGTTTCCTGCAGTGCCGCCTCCTTGTTGTTTTAAGCAGCGTCGGGCTTCAGAACACTGCTTCTGTTTAGAATTATAGCCGGCAATCTTGAAGTTACGTCTTCATTGCTGTACTCATTATTCCTTACCTGCTGTGTACAGACCTGGTTTGTTGAACTGACTTCTTTGGATTACCCTGCCTTTGTTTCCTACTGGTCTGTGCATCGATCCTTGCCTGTTTCACAGACTCCTCTGGAAATGTTTTTGTCATTGATACCGGCCGCCTGTGCATCTGAATACTTGCCTGCCTCACGGACTTCTCCTAGTGAATACTGATAAGACACTCTCTGTACCCAATTCTGACTTTTGTTTTTACGTATTTCTGTCATATCGGACTTGACTAGTGCACATGAGGATGCTCTGCTGCACCATCCCGAAACCAGTGCGACCCTTGTGCCACTCAGGTATAGCTTCCCTACTAACCATTCCTGTTTGTTGTTTTATACCTTACATTGTGTTCTGTACTGACATCCGCAGTTCTACTCTAAATCCACTGGTAAGATCTAGCTTCTATATCTTTACACCTCATATCCCCTGTCTGCCTAGACTAGAGCCTAATCTCCTTCTGTTCTTTAGGTCATTTCCAGTCTAGATCACTGAATTAAGGGAGACTGCTAAGGTTTTCCCAGTAGATAGAGGAGGTCTAGGCGAAGGGGGGTTTGCCTTAGCTAATACTCACCTCTTATCCTTTTCTTTGCAGCTGGGTCTGTGGCGGTGCATTCTCCCCGCCCTTTTGGGTGATCGGTCCCCTTCTCTGGTACAACCTCCAGCAAGTGGTCATATCATAAAAGAGAGCTATTATCCCTCCCAGAGAGGAGAGTCGGGTGGAGGCTCCAACCTGAGTTATTCAAGCAACTATCCAACCTCACACTCCTGGTCTCCTGTCTCACGTACTCTCACCACTGGTGAGTAACATACGCTCAGCCTTGAACCATGCACAGATATCCGAGTTCTCCCTGACAGAAAGGCAGCCTCGAGGCCTACAAATTAGAAACTAATTGACAACATGGCCAGTGGGTCAGTGATGGATGGTGCTACCGGTTGTTGAGAGGCTAGCAGCGCTGACAGGCACCCTGCACATGACAGACCATTCTGCATGCTGCTAAGCAAAGTGGAAAAGTACAAGGTGACGTGGTATCAACCCAATCACAATTAACCAATCAATATAGGATCCTATAGTCTGTAGAACCAATGAGACGTTGTACTTTTAGTGAAGTCCACAGTAGTCATTCTAAAGGAAGGGCTTAGATGCCCCCACCTGACACTAGTTATCCAATCATTTTACTCCACTATCATATTCAGATATACTAACTATAGTAAAGTTACCTTCCTATAACCAATAGAATTGCATGCAACATTTTTAGCATTTCACATCAGCGATGACGAGTTTTTAGTATAAAGGATGTGATTCATCAGAGTTGAAGTGAGAAGGAAGATCGAGTAACTGCTGATATTCATAACTCCCTGTTTTTTGTACTTGTCATTAAACGGACTCCCTTTGCCAAACCCTTGAGTTGTCATTATTGATTTGATGCGAGAGTATGAATCAGTATCCCCATCCATCTCACAGGTGCTGCTATTCCATTTTAAAGTGCTGTTTGGGAAAGCCCCAGTCCTATGGGCCGGCTGGGGGTCCCTCCTGCACAAATGAAGAAGCAGTTAAAACAGTGCTTCACTTCAAACTCTCATAGAAACCAAAATCCAGCAAGTATAAGGTTAATTCTTGTATTTGCTAAAACTAGACAAGCTAATTTATTTAATGAATTCCATACGGCGAAAAACCGCATTCTTTTTGATAGAAACGAGAGGAAATACAAACTGACAAAATTTGAGAGATTATGCTTTAATTTAGGTTGTGTAACTCACGGTAGAGAGCTGTAATTGTGCTAGTACATTCCTTTCATTAAAGAATAGGAGTTAAGGTAGGCACAGGGCTGAAGAAGGAGCTCCTGTGCAGGAAAAAGATCTATTTAGGAACTGCGTAGCTTGACAGTTGACTAAGATAAGACCCGTGCTAAATGACCTACGCAGTTCAAATGAGATGAGTTATGTTCACAGCGGATGGTATTGTGAGTAGAATGTGTTTTAGAACTGTGTTCACAGCAGTGATATAGATGTCAGGAAGGTTCTTGCTTAAAGACTGAGATTTTGAAGAAACTGATGTTTTAAAATTGAAGAACTGAAGAGTTTGGTTTGCGTTATATTGTTGCAACACCTTTTTAGAAAGTATGTGGGCTGTGTCCCAAACATGAGAAGAGTGTTTTGATTATGCTAAAAAGAAGCTGATAATGGATGCTTTTTGATAAATGCATTATGAGCAATAATTTATAGGCTATTTGGTGTTACTTATTGCAGGTGATTTTAAATCACCTGTTTTTTTTTGTGTGCACCACGATTGGGAAAAGTGCACTGCAAATAACATGAAGTATGAAAGCATGCAAGGAAAACAGTATATTGAATATGTTTGACAGAAGGTCATTGGGGTAGGCACAGCAAATATCTATTGAAGAGGAGAAGGAATAGGCAATGTTGTTAGTTGATAAAATATGATAAATGTAGGTGGAAATGCAATCTTTATATTTTTACAGAAGGGAAGCAGTGACTATTGAAAAGAAAGCATGCACATGAGAAGGTATGCATACAGATCCACATAAATGAAAAGACATTTATGTGGGTGCATGTAATGGGAAGCATTATGCTAATGCACTGACATTAGAAAAAAATACATGCACGAGTTGAGGACAAAAATATGTCAGATCAAGAAGTTGAGGAACCTTTCAGAGAAACAGGGTGCAGAGCCATTGTCCCTGTGATGCGCAGCCAGACTGTGGGAGATGAGATGAATGAGAATTGAGATTTCACAGCTTCTTTTTAGAGAAAAGAGGATCTAGACTATAGTATATATATTTGACTGTATATGGATAAGGGCAAAATAAGATGCAAACTTTAGAGTATAATTTTGACGCTGGGAAGTGGACACATGTATTAGAAAAAGTGTCAGAAAGAGGCACATTAGCTACAGAAGACAGTAACGGTCTTCTAGCCGTCATTCCTGGGGACAAAGCTGATGAGTTGGTCAAAAGGTAAGACATTTGAGCATTATGGCTCATGATGGAGTGCTGTTTAAACAATAGTGGGGCGGCAGTCTGGAAAGCGCTTAGTGTGCTGTATCCAGACACGCCTGATGGGAGAGCTATCAAAATGCCAAAGGCTGTTAGAGCTCGTGCTGATGCAGCTTAAGAAATTAGTGGGCTTGGAAGCAAGGCTATGGTCAGCGATGTAGCTGACCAACGGGCATTAGTGCAGACAAAGAATTGCAAGAAAAATAAAGCTAGGAAAGTGAAAAAGTGAAATTAGTGCAGAGAAATTGTTGAAACACACCATTGAAATGCAATGTGAATAGTGGAGACAGATCAGGTTCACGGTAGGCAGCATGTATGCCGCAGGTGAAGGACCAAAGGCAGGTTGATCAAGACTATAATGGATTTGTACCACAGGATAGGGAAGGCTCCTGAGGTAGAGGCTTCCAGAATGATCAGGGAAGCGTTCAGAGTAACCAAGGTGGGTTTCAAAGCACACAGGAGAATAGTCAAAGAATACAGGAGGGGCAAATGATGAGACCTCCTGCAAATTCGATATGAGGTATGTTAGAACATTTTGCACGCATAAGTAGAAGCAAGGATTCGTGCAGAATTGACAATTCTCAGAGAGGGGACAGCATGCTCCCTAGTGTACAGCTCACAAATCAAGGAGGGGCTTTGATGAATGAGAGAAGGAATACTGAGTAGACTCCGGTTTAAGGATGCTCAAACTATACTGATTAAATGTCCTTTTTGCCATATGCAAATGGAACTGATATAATAAATATGCACATTCAGAGACTTATATTAGGGTGGGCCTCATACGCACTACAGGGGGATTTTTGGACCCAGTAATAAGGGGCACTCCCCTTGCGACTAACAATGACAGCCGTTGAGTATGCCATTATGAGGGCTGACAGTACTTTGATAAGATGATTTTGTGATGTAATGTATTGAACATATAGGGGTTTTTCTGTTTAGGAAAATCTGAAGGTATGTTGGTGTCTCCAAGGTCTACTGCCTATGAGGGGGGTTGTGTTAAAACTGGCAATCAAATAGTCAGACATAGAAAAGAGAATTCTGCCATGGGTGCAGCGGAAAGCACTGGCAGAAACTGAGCAAGCTCATGGTGGTTTGTATTTTGAGAAATTTTATGAGGAACCCTCGAGGGTAAAGGAAGAGATAGTGGCAGTGGGGGAGATTCTCTTTTTTGACGGTTCTTTGAGAATCAATCAGGGTAATAGACTTCGAGATACAGGTGCTGCTGGGGTAAAGCACACGACTAATGGAGAGGTTTGAGGTATTGACAAAATGTATGCCTACCGTCTTGCTATTCGTCACAGGCTGCTGAATTGGTGGTGCTTATTGTCGTGTCAGAGAAATCTTGCAGACCCGGAAGTAATGGTTTAACGGGACCCCGCCTATGTGACGTCGACAGTACACGCAGAACTAGCACTTTGGGGTTACCTCCGAGCGGGCGGCACTCCTGTGCAGCACGCAGCGTTATTGAATAGACCCGTGGGAGTGAGCACTACAACTCACAGTTGTCATTACAGTAGGGTGACAGGATAGCTTCACTGTCTTGAGTATGTCAATAAAAAAGAACCACGCCGCAATGAGTGCGAGGAATGGTTTGGTTTGAATAAAGTAGAACACGTTGCATTTTATATAAGTAAAGTGCACCGTATTCAAAATGGATTTACTGCAGAGGTCACGTACAAATAAGCCCACATGCAGATTCAGCAATATGCAAACACAAAATAAATAGTGACACATAGGAATGAAAGCGTTGGTTTCTAAAAGGGAGAAACGATTTCATAAAGACAAGAGTATGCATGCATCCACAGTAGGACAGCCTCAGAGTGATCTGATGCATTCAGAATTGTTAGTGGCACAAGGTTTAAAGGTGCCAAGAATTAATATGGCAAAGGGAGAACAATTTTTGGTCTAGTGGTAGACATTGGGACCGTATGTCCATGGAGCAAAGACAGAAAGGTGGTGAATGAATTTTCGAAGATTGAAGATGTTTTTGAAAACTATAAATGTGTTTTTTGTCTACTGAGAATTAGCAGTCTCTGAAGGAGAGTGTGAAATGACCAATTTTTTTGTATATGCGTAACAAGCACTTGCCGACATTTTGAGGAAAGAAGTGGACAATGCAAGCCTAAAGCATGGTGATGTTGTTTAGGTAATCTAAGAAAAGCGTGTTTTGTTTTGTTCTGAGAAATGCATCATTTGAATATGGGTATATCCATAGGGGCATGTACAAGGCAGAAGGCCGATGATATGGTTCTGATAGGAACCAAAAGGTTTTTATTGTTGTGTCAAAAGCGTGGTATTACAGATAATTGTGTGACCTAGTGGAAAAGTGGTGAGAGTATATGATGAATTTAGTCTCAAACCACGTTTATTTATGAACAAAGAGGGGGACAGATTACCTCCACGAAGTTAGAGACAGCCATAGAGTCAGGAAACATGGCAAATGATCAAGGAGTGAGTAATAAAAATGGATCATGTAAGACAGTAATGGTTCTCATAAAAAGGTTTAGGTTAAGTAGCGTCACAGATGACGATATACCCAAATAGGGCTAAATGGAGTATGAAGTGGTGCTTCCTTCAGGAACATCACGTATTAAAAGGAAAGGAAAAATGTTCTAGTATACATGACAATAATGTAGCAGCATCCAGTATGAATAAAAGAAGATTGGAGAGAGTGTCAAAAATGTTAGGTAGATTTTGGGCCTTTTTTGGCATAGGTCCAGAAAAATTAATTGAGAGAAGATGAAAATAATTGATTCATCTTAAACCGTATAGGAGTAAAAGAGCTCAGTTTAAAAAATGGACGGAATTTGGACGAAAAAAGAAAGTAATGTAAATAAATGTATAAATTAAAAAAAATTAAAAATTTAAAGGGAACAATGAATGAAGAAATTATTGAATGAATGGATAGGGAATTTAAAAGGGAGCATAAAATGGCCATCAATCAAAAAATTGAAAATAAACGGTATCAATGAGGGTTTAAAGCCAACAAAAAAAAATGCATAGAGCAATAAAAAAGCACAGGAAGTAATGGGGAGCCAGAAAAGGGGTATGGTTGACCAAAATTGGGTTAACCAAACAAGGACAATTTTAAACAAAGCCAATTTAAGAAGAAAATACAAGAGTAAGTAAATTACCATTTTTTGAGTGCCTGTAACAATGTTGGTTTACGTTACAGATGAAAATCGTGGACCTTACGTGAACATAGCAGGAATGTCTGCATGGCCTTAAATAGGGAGAAAAGAGGTAGGTACTGGTTCACACTACAAGGGTGTGGACATACAATTGATCATTATTAAGAGTAAGAGGACCCAGGTGAGTAACAGAAAAGAGGTAGACAGAGACACACAGGCCGATTCATGGAATAATTAGCGCGGCGCAAGTGGGCAAAAACGTGCGAATCGCAGTGGAAAAGCGAAAATCGCAGTGCAAGTGCGAAAATCGCACGAAAAGCAGCGCACGTCGATTCATGGAAGGCCGTGCGCGAGAAAACCAGCGGATGTGTGATAAAAAAGTGCGCCGCGCACGTTGGCGCACAGGCCATCTAACAGAGTGCGCCAGGTCACAGCGAAAATCGCACAGGCCACAGCGAAATTCGCACATAGCGCGGCGCACGCAACAAAAGTAGGCGGAACACGGGCGTAACACTCGGAATGGGGAACAACTTGCAAAAACGTGGGCGTCACGGGGGAAGTACAGGGCACAAGTGCGCGGAACGCCCACACGCTCGCCTACAACACGTATTCATGGAATAGAATAGGGCAAAAAAGCGCACGCTCAAACCAGCGCACAGGCACAAACACGACCGCCACAAGAAAGCAGGCGGTAGCGTCTCTGAGGCTGTAAGAAATGTGCGCCAAAAGGTGCGCCAACAAATAGCACCTATATACTGCCATGATGAATGTCCTATACTGTGGCCCTCCAGGACAAATGACGTGCAAAGGGGTACCCACAAACACGGACACCCGCCGACAAAAAATACGTGTGCGTGTATACCGGGGTGCGCGGGAAGTCTCACACGCGATTTCAGCAGGGTACAACTTCACGCGATCGGGCCTGGGGGAGCGGGCTACGTGTATTTCAGGGGTTCGCGTGAAGTTTTTCACGCGATCGGGCCTGGGGGAGCGGGCTACGTGTATTACAGGGGTTCGCGTGAAGTTTCTCACGCGATCGGGCCTGGGGGAGCGGGCTACGTGTATTACAGGGGTTCGCGTGAAGTTTTTCACGCGATCGGGCCTGGGGGAGCAGGCTACGTGTATTTCAGGGGTTCGCGTGAAGTTTTTCACGCGATTATCCAGGGTACGTGTATTCCAGGGGTGCGCGGGAAGTTCCACACGCGAATATTCTGGGCGCGTGTATTTCAGGGGTGCGCGGGAAGTTCCACACGCGATTCCATCTGGGTAGGTGTATTTCAGGGGTGCGCGGGAAGTTCCACACGCGATTCCATCAGGGTACGTGTATTTCAGGGGTGCGCGGGAAGTCCCACACGCGATTACAGCAGGGTACGTGTATTTCAGGGGTGCGCGGGAAGTTCCACACGCGAATAGCCTGGGCGCGTGTATTTCAGGGGTGCGCGGGAAGTTCCACACGCGAATAGCCTGGGCGCGTGTATTTCAGGGGTGCGCGGGAATTTCCACACGCGAATAGCCTGGGCGCGTGTATTTCAGGGGTGCGCGGGAATTATCACACGCGATTTGGCTTGGTACGTGTATTACAGGGGTGCGTGGGAAGTTACACACGCGATTAGGCTGGGTGGGTCCTCACAGGTGTTCCCTGTACACCCTCCACGGCCCCTGCAGGCAGCCCACAAAACAGGGGACTACCCTGCACACCTGCTCATGTCTCCCACCACCCCCACCCCCCACCATCCAGGGGCACCCTCCACCAGGCCCCCACTCATGTCTCCCACCACCCCCACCCCCCCAGTCACCAGGGGCAGCCTCCACCAGGCCCCCACTCATGTCCCCTATCACCCCCACCCCCCCGCCACCAGGGGCACCCTCCACCAGGCCCCCACTCATGTCTCCCACCACCCCCACCCCCCAGCAGTGCAGGGGCAGCCTCCACCAGGCCCCCACCCATGTCTCCCACCACCCCCACCCCCCAGCAGTGCAGGGGCAGCCTCCACCAGGCACCCACTCATGTCCCCTATCACCCCCACCCCCCTGCCACCAGGGGCACCCTCCACCAGGCCCCCACTCATGTCTCCCACCACCCCCACCCCCCAGCAGAGCAGGGGCAGCCTCCACCAGGCCCCCACCCATGTCTCCCACCACCCCCACCCCCCAGCCACCAGGGGCACCCTCCACCAGGCCCCCACCCATGTCCCCTATCATCCCCACCCCCCAGCAGTGCAGGGGCACCCTCCACCAGGCCCCCACTCATGTCTCCCACCACCCCCACCCCCCAGCCACCAGGGGCACCCTCCACCAGGCCCCCACCCATGTCCCCTATCACCCCCACCCCCCAGCAGTGCAGGGGCACCCTCCACCAGGCCCCCACTCATGTTTCCCACCACCCCCACCCCCCAGCCACCAGGGGCACCCTCCACCAGGCGCCCACTCATGTCTCCCACCACCCCCACCCCCCCCCGCCACCAGGGGCACCCTCCACCAGGCCCCCACTCATGTCTCCCACCACCCCCACCCCCCCGCCACCAGGGGCACCCTCCACCAGGCCCCCACTCATGTCTCCCACCACCCCCACCCCCCAGCCACCAGGGGCACCTTCCACCAGGCCCCCACCCATGTCCCCTATCACCCCCACCCCCCAGCAGTGCAGGGGCACCCTCCACCAGGCCCCCACTCATGTCTCCCACCACCCCCACCCCCCAGCCACCAGGGGCACCCTCCACCAGGCCCCCACCCATGTCCCCTATCACCCCCACCCCCCAGCAGTGCAGGGGCACCCTCCACCAGGCCCCCACTCATGTCTCCCACCACCCCCACCCCCCAGCCACCAGGGGCACCCTCCACCAGGCCCCCACCCATGTCTCCCACCACCCCCACCCCCCAGCAGTGCAGGGGCAGCCTCCACCAGGCACCCACTCATGTCTCCCACTACCCCCACCCCCCAGCCACCAGGGGCACCCTCCACCAGGCCCCCACCCATGTCTCCCACCACCCCCACCCCCCAGCAGTGCAGGGGCAGCCTCCACCAGGCACCCACTCATGTCTCCCACCACCCCCACCCCCCAGCCACCAGGGGCACCCTCCACCAGGCCCCCACTCATGTCCCCTATCACCCCCACCCCCCCAGTCACCAGGGGCACCCTCCACCAGGCCCCCACCCATGTCCCCTATCACCCCCACCCCCCAGCAGTGCAGGGGCACCCTCCACCAGGCCCCCACTCATGTCTCCCACCACCCCCACCCCCCAGCAGTGCAGGGGCAGCCTCCACCAGGCACCCACTCATGTCCCCTATCACCCCCACCCCCCAGCCACCAGGGGCACCCTCCACCAGGCCCCCACCCATGTCGCCCACCACCCCCACCCCCCAGCAGTGCAGGGGCAGCCTCCACCAGGCACCCACTCATGTCTCCCACCACCCCCACCCCCCAGCCACCAGGGGCACCCTCCACCAGGCCCCCACCCATGTCTCCCACCACCCCCACCCCCCAGCAGTGCAGGGGCAGCCTCCACCAGGCCCCCACTCATGTCTCCCACCACCCCCACCCCCCAGCCACCAGGGGCACCCTCCACCAGGCCCCCACTCATGTCCCCTATCACCCCCACCCCCCCAGTCACCAGGGGCACCCTCCACCAGGCCCCCACCTATGTCTCCCACCACCCCCACCCCCCAGCAGTGCAGGGGCACCCTCCACCAGGCCCCCACTCATGTCTCCCACCACCCCCACCCCCCAGCAGTGCAGGGGCAGCCTCCACCAGGCACCCACTCATGTCCCCTATCACCCCCACCCCCCAGCCACCAGGGGCACCCTCCACCAGGCCCCCACTCATGTCCCCTATCACCCCCACCCCCCAGCCACCAGGGGCACCCTCCACCAGGCCCCCACTCATGTCCCCTATCACCCCCACCCCCCCAGTCACCAGGGGCACCCTCCACCAGGCCCCCACTCATGTCTCCCACCACCCCCACCCCCCCGCCACCAGGGGCACCCTCCACCAGGCCCCCACTCATGTCTCCCACCACCCCCACCCCCCGCCACCAGGGGCACCCTCCACCAGGCATCCACTCATGTCCCCTATCACCCCCACCCCCCCGCCACCAGGGGCACCCTCCACCAGGCCCCCACTCATGTCTCCCACCACCCCCACCCCCCAGCAGTGCAGGGGCACCCTCCACCAGGCACCCACTCATGTCCCCTATCACCCCCACCCCCCCGCCACCAGGGGCACCCTCCACCAGGCCCCCACTCATGTCTCCCACCACCCCCACCCCCCAGCAGTGCAGGGGCACCCTCCACCAGGCCCCCACTCATGTCTCCCACCACCCCCACCCCCCAGCCACCAGGGGCACCCTCCACCAGGCCCCCACTCATGTCCCCTATCACCCCCACCCCCCCAGTCAACAGGGGCACCCTCCACCAGGCCCCCACCCATGTCCCCTATCACCCCCACCCCCCAGCAGTGCAGGGGCACCCTCCACCAGGCCCCCACTCATGTCTCCCACCACCCCCACCCCCCAGCAGTGCAGGGGCAGCCTCCACCAGGCACCCACTCATGTCCCCTATCACCCCCACCCCCCAGCCACCAGGGGCACCCTCCACCAGGCCCCCACTCATGTCCCCTATCACCCCCACCCCCCCAGTCACCAGGGGCACCCTCCACCAGGCCCCCACTCATGTCTCCCACCACCCCCACCCCCCCGCCACCAGGGGCACCCTCCACCAGGCCCCCACTCATGTCTCCCACCACCCCCTCCCCCCCGCCACCAGGGGCACCCTCCACCAGGCCCCCACTCATGTCTCCCACCACCCCCACCCCCCAGCGGCACCCTCCACCAGGCCCTCACCCATGTCCCCTATCACCCCCACCCCCCAGCAGTGCAGGGGCACCCTCCACCAGGCCCCCACTCATGTCTCCCACCACCCCCACCCCCCAGCAGTGCAGGGGCAGCCTCCACCAGGCCCCCACTCATGTCTCCCACCACCCCCACCCCCCAGCCACCAGGGGCACCCTCCACCAGGCCCCCACCCATGTCCCCTATCACCCCCACCCCCCAGCAGTGCAGGGGCACCCTCCACCAGGCCCCCACTCATGTCTCCCACCACCCCCACCCCCCAGCAGTGCAGGGGCACCCTCCACCAGGCCCCCACTCATGTCCCCTATCACCCCCACCCCCCCAGTCACCAGGGGCACCCTCCACCAGGCCCCCACTCATGTCTCCCACCACCCCCACCCCCCCGCCACCAGGGGCACCCTCCACCAGGCCCCCACCCATGTCCCCTATCACCCCCACCCCCCAGCAGTGCAGGGGCACCCTCCACCAGGCCCCCACTCATGTCTCCCACCACCCCCACCCCCCCGCCACCAGGGGCACCCTCCACCAGACCCCCACTCATGTCCCCTATCACCCCCACCCCCCCACCACCAGGGGCACCCTCCACCAGGCCCCCACCCATGTCCCCTATCACCCCCACCCCCCAGCAGTGCAGGGGCACCCTCCACCAGGCCCCCACTCATGTCTCCCACCACCCCCACCCCCCCGCCACCAGGGGCACCCTCCACCAGGCCCCCACTCATGTCTCCCACCACCCCCACCCCCCAGCCACCAGGGGCACCCTCCACCAGGCCCCCACCCATGTCCCCTATCACCCCCACCCCCCAGCAGTGCAGGGGCACCCTCCACCAGGCCCCCACTCATGTCTCCCACCACCCCCACCCCCCAGCCACCAGGGGCACCCTCCACCAGGCCCCCACTCATGTCCCCTATCACCCCCACCCCCCCAGTCACCAGGGGCATCCTCCACCAGGCCCCCACCCATGTCCCCTATCACCCCCACCCCCAGCAGTGCAGGGGCACCCTCCACCAGGCCCCCACTCATGTCTCCCACCACCCCCACCCCCCAGCCACCAGGGGCACCCTCCACCAGGCCCCCACCCATGTCTCCCACCACCCCCACCCCCCAGCAGTGCAGGGGCAGCCTCCACCAGGCCCCCCACTCATGTCTCCCACCACCCCCACCCCCCAGCCACCAGGGGCACCCTCCACCAGGCCCCCACCCATGTCTCCCACCACCCCCACCCCCCAGCAGTGCAGGGGCAGCCTCCACCAGGCACCCACTCATGTCCCCTATCACCCCCACCCCCCCGCCACCAGGGGCACCCTCCACCAGGCCCCCACTCATGTCTCCCACCACCCCCACCCCCCCAGTCACCAGGGGCAGCCTCCACCAGGCCCCCACTCATGTCTCCCACCACCCCCACCCCCCAGCAGTGCAGGGGCAGCCTCCACCAGGCCCCCACCCATGTCTCCCACCACCCCCACCCCCCAGCAGTGCAGGGGCAGTCTCCACCAGGCCCCCACCCATGTCCCCCTGCCCCCAGGTCCTGACGATACACAATCATGGCAGTAATGGGCAGCATACCCAGCACAAACACCCAGGCAAGGATTGCATCCACCCACATAGTGAATGCAATTACATGACACAACCCCAATGGCAAGTATGTAAATGAACACATGTCCGTCACACACACATACACAATGGCTGCAAGTGAATGTCAAACCCATATCATGACATGTATAAAACCAAAGACAAAATAAGACAAGTGGAAGTAAAAATAAAAAATGTATTAAAGATTAAAAATAAGTAAACAAATCAAACATACAACTATGTGGATAGTAAAATAAATGGTCCATGTTGGAGAACAAAAGTAAAAATCAAAAAACGAAAAAGGAATACAAAAACAAATGTTGACCAAAGCAATATCAAGTAGAAGCAAAATAATGAAAAACCATTTCCACATGGTGAACACAATAATGAAAAAAAGAAAATGTTCCTTCAAAAAACAAACTAAATACAGGAATGTACCAGGGTCCATGAGCCCAACACCATAAAGGAAACCTACTACTACCTAATGAAAAAAATATATACAAAAAAGTGGCCATTGTCCGAGCGGTCCAAAATAATAAAAACAAATAAAGGAAACCTAACACTAACTAACTATATAACTATATACAAAGGCAGCGGGCAAGTCCTGCGGCTCACTTGTTGATGTTGCTGGCCAGGGCATCATCGAACTCCATGTCGATGTCCTGGAGGCGGGACTCTGTCCTGGCCCCGAGGTCTCGCAGGGATAACCCCATGTTCAGCTCAAACTCCCTGCGAGCTTCCTCGAGGCACTCAGCCCGCCTCAACACCCGACGCATGGAGAACTCCGCCCTGACCATGGCGAGCCGCTCCTCTTCCGCCCGCTGCCGCTCCGCACCTATCCGCTGGACCAACTGCTCCCACACGGAAGACACCACCATCCCAGGGTTGCCCTGCCCTCCGGCCGATGCCTGCCCCTCTGATCTTGATGGCCCCGAGCCATGATGCCTCCCACGTCGAGCCCGCTGCTGCCTCCGACGCCACTGCCTCTGCCAGCACGACGGCATCTAGGCTGATGGAAACCACCGACGCCGTCGTGCACGTGCCCTGCCTGATGATGCTGTCACATCTTCCATCTGCTGGGGTCCAGTTGCTGTGTTGTCCACCCCTGCTGGACCTCCGACTCCCAACTGTGGCAGGGATGGGATCCCCACCGAGCTGGCTGCATTGGTCGGGGCAGGTCCACAGGGGGCCCTGGTGGCATCTGGGCTGGAAGACGGCAAGGAGAACGACTGGTGGATAGCCTGCACAGAGGAGGAGAGGGCCGCCACATTGGCCAACACATGCAGGAAACCCCCGAACATGGCCGATCCCAATTGGGCCACGTCGGCACGGTGCACTTCGTGATGACGTGCGTGCTCCTCCCGGGAAGCACGCACGGCATCACGAATCACAGCCGTGCGCATCGCGACCCCAATCAGGACCTTCTCCGCACGGCCAGGGGTTCCCACGTCCGCAGGTGGAGGGGAGTCAGGTGACATGGACATCCCCTCTACCTGCGGACGGGCCTGGGACGGGGCATCCCTGCTGGTGCATGGTGGTGCACTCACAGGGTCAGGGACAGCGACATGCACAGGCCCCTCCACGGTGACCTGTGCTGCCTCCTGCCCCTGGCCCTGGACTGCACCACTTGCACCAGCAGGGATGCCCCCACCAGGCCCCATGTGTGCCCCAGTGGCGGCCTCCTCCTCCTCTGTGCAAACCACCAACCTGGATGGCTCCTCACCGTCTCCCACCGTAGCAGGCCCCTGTGGGGGCTCACCCACCCCTTCCGCTGCAGCCGTGGGGGCATCCCCGCCGCCTTGCTCCACAGCGCCGTCTCCGCCCTCTTCTTCACTAGCCGCTGCGTAGAGGGAGACAAAGAACACAAGCATCAGGGCACTGTACAATGGTCCCCTAGACAGGAAGCAATAGCAGATGAGCACCACTGTCAAAGTACACTTCCATCATGTCCCTCCACAACACATGGGTCAGTCCAGGCAAAACACACACAGTAACAGGCATGGTGCATGCCATGGACATTTCCATGCATGTCCAATGGACTCTTGAAACATTCAATGATATGTAACTCACATGCATCATGGCTCATGCCTATCACATGCACACACTTCACCTCAGTCACATCCATCTGGCCCCAAACACACCAAACACAGCGGATACAAGGGTAATTTGGCTGCTTCACTGAATCTGTGCATTGTCACACACATGTGTCATGCATCCATGGCATGCACAAGTCACAGACACGCAGGTCAGGCACACAGACATGGCTACCATATATGTACCTGGCATCAGCACCCATCCCTCACCCCCACCCATGTCCAGGTACAGAGACTGGCATGCTCTCATGTTCAAAATCTGCATAGGGCTCCCCATGCGGCATTTGAACACATGCAACAACCATGTGGGTCACACATCACTGGTCGCACATGCATTACCATGATGTCCCTGCACACATACATGCATACATGGCCTATGGCACACATACAGGCAAGTATCATAGAACCAGCACACCGCAACATGCCCTGTCTCACACAGTAATGCTTGGACACTTACCGCTCAACTCCAGACGGGCCTCCCTCTCAAGGATCTGGGCGTGGAGCGCTGGGCGTACGCGTTCCAGGACCCTCATCTGGATGGAACTCATGCGGCCCCGGCCACCCTCCACGAGGCGCCGGGCCTTCACAAGGGTCCTGGACCTCAAGTCCTCCCAGCGCTTCTTGATCTTCAGGACGTCGCGGGTTGCCACCCCCTCCGCGTTGATGGCAACCACACAGTCGGCCCAGATCCTCTGCCGTCCTTCCTTGCGGGCGCGGGACGATCCAAAGAGGGCATCATACTGCCCCAGGACATGCTCCACCAGGACACCAACTTCGGTGACAGTGAAGCTGGTGCCCCTCTGCCCCTCTGGCCTGGGGTTGCCACTGGTGCCAGATGTGGAAGTGCCCGACATGGCAACCCCAGAGGCAGGTGTGGGTGGGCAACTGGGTCCTGGGGCTGGGCTGTGGAGCGATGTAATCCCAGTCGGGAGTCTTCAGTTCCAGCAGGGGTGGACACAGCTACTGGACCCCTGCAGATGGCTGATGTGCAGGCACCAAATGGCAGGGCACGGTGGCAGCAGGCAGGCAGGCAGCAGCAGATGGCACGTGGGAGGCTGCTCGGGGCACTGGGGGGCAGTAACTCGGCCTTCTGGGCAGGAGCGTGGTCTTCCGTGTGTTTTCGCGTGGCCAGCTTGATACGGAGTGATTTGGCACGTGAAAATCCTGCACGTCAGCGTGAAATCCGAGGAAAGGCCCTTAGCGCATAAGCGCGTCAGCACGCATACGCGATTCTATTGGACCAGAGTCCCTCAGCGCGTAAGCGCGTCTGTGACGTGACCCGCACGGGTGTTCCCCACTCAGCACGTGATGACGGGGCACACGTGGAAATACTGCACGTCAGAGTGTCATCGCGTGTAATTGGACAAAAGTGCGCGTACACGCGATTGGCCTATGTACGTGTATTTAATGGGTGCGCGGGCACTTACACACGCAAGTACGTCAGCGAACCTGTATCCCGTGGTGCGTGTGAATTTCCACACGCTATTGGACTGGGAACTGGATTCCAGGGGTGCGCGGGTCACACGCTGTATCCCGTGGTGCGTGTGAATTTCCACACGCTATTGGACTGGGAACTGGATTCCAGGGGTGCGCGGGTCACACGCTGTATCCCGTGGTGCGTGTGAATTTCCACACGCTATTGGACTGGGAACTGGATTCCAGGGGTGCGCGGGTCACACGCTCGCCTAGAACATGCGCAAAGCATAAATTTGCGCACTTTAACAATAACAAGCTCAGACGCCAGGATGAACATACCGTTCCTAGCAGCAGTGGCAGTGGGCTACCAAAGGAGAAGGAGGAGGATAGTCAGGGCCAGAATATTCACACCCAGAACCAGCCTTTTCGGGATGCCTGATGACCAGGTGTATGGGAGGTACAGGTTTCCACCACACATAATACTGGACTGGTGAGTGAGTGGGAGGATGACCTCACATCACCCACCCTGTGCTCCCAAGCACTCAGCCCCCTGGAGAAGGTCCTCAATGTACTGCACTTCTTAGCCACTGGATCATTTCAGCGGACAAGTGCCATAGTGGGTGGGGTGTCACAGGCCACCCAGTCACGCTGCCTACACCAGGTCTTGAACATCATCACTGCACGCCCATCAGTCCGCAGGCACATATACCTGCCCAGAACACCTGCAGAAAGGCATGCTGCCGCCCTGGATTTTTACGGTGTGGCACGATTCCCCAAAGTGCTAGGTGCCATCGACTGCACCCATGTGGCTCTACGTCCCCCCAGGGCATCTGAGCACATCTATAGGAACCGCAAGCACTGGCATTCCATCAACGTGCAGGTAGCATGTAATGCCAAGGGAATCATCACCTCAGTATATGCCAACTATCCCGGCTCCACCCACGACAGCTTCATTTACCGAATGTCCACCCTAAGCCGGGACCTAGAAGCTGGGCGGCATGGCGATACATGGCTGCTTGGTGAGTATGTATGCCACTGCACATGCATGCATGTTGGATACTGAGCAAGGTCACAACCCCACCAATGATACCAATCACCACCTCCACAGGGGACAGTGCCTACCCTCTCAGCCCCCACATGATGACGCCAATTCGGAACCCCACCACGCCACCCGAGGTAAGATATAACACAGCCCACATTACGACCTGGGGCATAGTGGAGCGCACATTCGGAGTGCTAAAGTCACGCTTTCGCTCCCTTGACCGTTCTGGCGGGCAGCTGTTATACGCTCCCCCAGTAGTGTGCAGGATCATAGTGGCAGCATGTGTCCTGCACAACGTTGCAACACACCGGGGCCTGGCCGTGGACATGGTGGTGGCCCCACATCCCCAACCACATGCACAGCCGCTGCGCATGGGAGGGGAAAGGGCACGGGGGGAGGCAGCCCGTACACAGCTAGTGGCTAATTACTTCACATAGAAATCACACCCCTGTGGAGTGCACACTGCCCTGGCACATTCCATCTGACAATCAATGATGACTCAACCTGACACTGATCCGGAATGTCTGGAGAATGAACCGTGAATACCATATCAGCCTGAGATTGTTCACCTGGAAGTGTCACAATGTGTGCATCCCTACCCACACAGACACCACCAATGCAGTTTTGTGAAGTTACACATTCAAGCAGCTAAAATGATTACCCACTTGCAAAATGCAACAAGAGGACAGTGCCATGTCAGCCAACCCAACCCCAGCACCGCCACACGACACACCGTGCCATGTCATGCTAATTGCAGGTAAACAAAGTAATCCCCACAACATGACACTAGTCTCACTATGTACAGTGTCCCTATTAGAAACCTGCAACACCTGAAATGCTCACAGCAATGCCGGACCAACAACATACTTGAGCACGTAGTACCATTAACATGACATCACAAATGTTACATATTAGTAGTCTCACCACCTGGAAATGCCTGCACTCCCACCACTACCAACTGTGCAGTGTTGGCGCCATGTAGAGTTGTAGGTGCACTGCTGCCAACATGGACCCCATCTCCAGACTAGAGGTCCTTGTGTAGACATGAGGAAGGGACCTGCAAATTGGGAGGTAGACACAGAAGATGAGTTACACATCAATGCAACATGCAGTGTACAACACAACAGCAATATGCACTAGGAATGTATACACAGTATTGACTACAGACTGCCCACACAGCTCATGGGAGTCCAACGTCACTGTGTAATTCACTGTCACTTGGGCACACCCTTTGCAAGCCCATGGAAACGGGAAGCAGGAGGGGTGTGTGTGACTCAAACCCAAGCATCTGAACCAAATACATTACAAGCCTGCATGTGCCCAGCCACAATGCAGCGTATGCCCACAGGAACCACGGAAGCCAACAAATCGTCCCAACAAAATAGGGAATAAAAGAAATAACAATAATAATAAGAAACAATCAAAAATGGCCATTGATGGGCCCGGGGGGGGTTGGGGAGGCCACCCAGGAGGTCCGAGGACAGGATGCACACCAGAACCCACCTGCGTGGATCCTGGGAAAATAAAACACCTCCATGGGCTCATGGCCCACACGGCTACCCTGTTGTGGGAGTATCACTGCTGTCGCTATTATCACCCTGTGCAGCTGCATCCGGAGGTGGTTGCACTATGGGAGGCAGCCCACGCAAGGCCCTAGTCTGCTCCTCCATGGCTGCAAGCATGCGGGTGTGGTAGGTCTGGTTCTGGAGGATGAGTGTGCGGAGGTCCCCATGCAACAACTCACGGGATGCCCGGACCTCCGCCCTCGTTGCCTGCATCTCAGCTGAGAGCGTACGGGTGAGACGCTCCAGCTGCTGTTCTGTCCTTTGGTGTGTTGAAGCCTCAAGCTCAACAAGAGTCGTCCTGAGGTGAAGGAGCTCCTGCCTCAGGGCTTCCCTGTGGCCCTGGGACTCAATGGAGATGGCCTCCTGCAGAGTCGCCAGTGCCGCCCGCCTGTCCCTGTTGGACCCCAACATGTCCTCCCTGTGTGACTGGCAGATGGAGTCGGTTGCCTGCTCTAGTCGCTCCATCAGCCTTTCTGGGGGGACAATGGAAGTGGCCACCCTATCCATGGCCTGGGCCATCATCTCGGATGATGCAGCCTGTTGGGTTGCCATACCGTAAATGGATTGCTCCCATGCGGTATTGCCGGGTGGCGTACGGCCACCACGTCGGCGGGCACCACACCTGTCTGGGGCAAGGCGAACTGCGCCTTGCTGTGCCGGCACTGCCTGAGGCTGCAGGACTGCATTCCCCCTCTGATCTGCTGGCCCAGGAACAGGATCAGATGTCGCGGAGTGTGACCCTGCATCCGTAACCACCGAAGGCGTAGCTGCCAACACTGACATCCCCATGGAGGGTTCTGACCCTGGTGCAGGTGGGTGAGACAGAACAGAATCCCTCCCTGGAACACTCACCTGCGACGGCACGTAGGTCTCATCCGAATCAACACCCGAGTACAGCTCGGGGGAGGTGCAGCCAGAGACACCCCTTGAGAGCATGACCTGCAGCACTTGTGGGTTCTCCCCCACCACCACACCACGTCCCTCACTGGTGGTTGGTCGGCCCTCGGACCCCTCCTGGGTCTGCACCATCTCCACAACCCCAGCAGTATCAGGTGCGTCTTCCCCTGCAAAGACATGAAAACAAAGAAATGGAAACAGGCATTAGCACCATGGCACACAATGAGGGCTGAGAAGCAAGAGAACCAGTGCTTGATTGACACATGTCCCACATGACTAAAACCCTCCCATGCATGCACCCTCACTGCGTATGAAGTGCAGGCAAATGGCACACACTGATGACACCAAGATGGAAAATGAACACATTTTCTGCATGCTGCCTGGCAGTGGCATCACACATTGGCCTGTGATTGCCAGGTGAAACACACATGCCATCACACAGATGGCATGTACCTTTGCTATTGAGTGAAGATGGAGAGGAGGGCAGCACCTATTCATTCAGTCCAGTTCCCGCATGTAATTGCTTTTCTAATTCTAACAGGTCAGATTTTTCTCCTGGAGCTGCCAGTCTGAAATGGTCCAATTGCACAGGGACATGTGTGTACAAATGATATCCAGGTAACAAAGTCACTCCACTTCACCATTGCCATGTCAGACATGTGACTAGTGGACAGCGACATGGCTAGTAAAAGTGGGGGAATGCAAACAATCTGACTGAATGAACAGTGAAAAATAAGCAACAATGTTGTGGCAAGGTGACACTTCAAGGGCAACTGGCGTGCAGTTGGGCTAGATGTCTACTGTTGGCAGAAGGGATACTGCTATGGCCAAATGCAGCTGCGCAGGAAGTATTGCATGAAGCACATGGCTGACCCATACGACTCAGGCGCACACACTCTCACCTGGCACACAAACAGAAGCCCTCACACACACACCATGCACATGGATGACACACACATGCATGTGCACTCACCGGACAATGCCTCGTAATCAGCCAGATCTCCCACGCCTTGGATCTGTTCCTCCGTGACGTAGGTCCCAGCGACTGGCTCATGTGGAGTGAGTTCCATGTCTACTACTGGAGACCCACCTCCAGTCACTAGAGTTGCGGCATGACTTGAGGCCAGCTTACTCTTTGCCCTGCGCTTTAGGTCATTCCAGCGCTTATAGCAATCATTGGCTGTGCGCCTCACGATTCCAAGGGCACTTACGATGTCCGCAACGGTCTGCCAGTGTGCCTGGCGTTGTGCAGGTGTGGTCTTGGATCCTGCAACAATGACCATCTCGTTGTCATGTCCGGACACATACTCGACAAGTGCATTCAGTTCGTCATCCGTGAAGCTGGGCTTCCTGGACGGGCCGGACTGTGTAGCCGTGTCTGGGGCATCAGCCTGTGCCGGACGAGCACTCTTCCTCTTCCGCTTGGAAGGTGGTGGTGATCCTGAGTGTCCTGCGCCGCTCTGGACACTAGTGGCAGGAGCCCTGGTGGACTCTGTATCAGGAGTGTGGGATTGCACACTCAGCATGGGAGTTGGTGCAGGCATTGGCTCTAGTGTGATGGTGTCAGGGGGAATGTCAGCAGCATGGACTAGGACCGACACTGTCCTGGCTGGGTGTGTGAGGGCTGGGGTGGATGGAGCCGCAGCTGCCCCTGCAGCCTCTCTGCCCTGCCTCCTTGGTGCAGCAGATGACCTTGCTGCCCCAGATCCACGTGGCATGATGGCATCAACGTGCACCAGCGCACGTGTCGTAGCCCTGCTGACCTGGAAGTCAGCCAGGTCTGGTGCCACAATGGGCTGGTCCAACAAGGGCTGAGCATGGATGGTGTCAGCCACATCAGCCTCAACGGGAGGGGGGAAGGGGGGGGATTATGGGTGCCCGTGACTGGTCCTCCACACATGGGGGGACAGGCTCACCCTGCAAGTTACGACCACGTCCCCTACCGGATCCACCACGGCCACCACTTGTGGCTCTTCCACCTTTGCCACCCTTACGGAATCCTCGCCTCCCAGCCATGGCACTGATGTTAATGTGCGTATGGGAGTGGATGTAGACTATTGTCCTGGGCAATTGGGGGTCAAAGGGGTTGGGTACCAGATGGTAATTGTACCCTAGTGCTCTAGCAAGGCTGATTGTAACCCCTGGGGAAAGATGACGGGTCACGCAACGCACAGGAGGCCCAAAAAAGGGAGATGACGTGCACGCAACCCCTCCTCGACCACGTGTGCAGAAAGAAAAACCTGCACTACGCTGTGGCACCCAGTAACACAAGAATGAACGTATGCGTGTCACACGCAGCCTAGAATGACCTCTGAAGGGGTAGGCTACACACGGGGCAAGCACAGATGTTAGATACGTGCGTGACTCACCGTCTGCCTGGTAAACGAGCGTGTAAAAGGAGCACGTTTGGTTGGCAACACCCTCGCCAAAAGAAGATTTGTACGCTGTCTGAGGAGACAGGACAACAGTAGAAGGGAACACTGTTTGAGGGAACAGGCCCAGGTAAACCAGTAAAAGAGAAAAAAGAGAAAAAGCTGTCAGAGGTAACAGGGAATACGAACTTGAAACGCCGTGAAGTAAATCGCGTGTGAAACGACAAGAAGTACAGAATTCACCCACTCGCTCTCCACGAAAAGCACGTACAAGGAAAACGTGTTCTACACGTACCTTTTATACAGGCCCACACGTCCAGCGTCACTTACGCGGCGTGTACGCGCTAGGGCCATTTCCACCAATTACATGCTTTGTCACTTCTGCGTGTAGGGCCATTTCCACCAATCACACGCGATTACACTCTGACGTGCAGTCTTTCCACGTGTGCTCTGTCATCACGTGCTGTGTGGGAAACACCACGGGTCACGTCACAGACCTGCTTACGCGCTGAGGGCCTTTCCTCAGTTTTCACGCTGACGTGCAGGATTTTCACGTGCCAAATCACTCCGTACCAAGCTGGCCACGCGTACGCACACGGAATACCAGAATACCACGCTCCTGCCCGGAAGGCCGAACTACTGCCCCCCAGAGCCCGAGCACGCTCCCACCTGCTGCTGCCTGACTGCCTGCTGCCCCTGCACTGCTGGGGGGTGGGGGTGGTGGGTGACATGGGTGGGGGCCTGGTGGAGGGTGCCCCTGGTGACTGGGGGGGTGGGGGTGATAGGGGACATGAGTGGGGGCCTGGTGGGGGCTGCCCCTGCACTGCTGGGGGGTGGGGGTGATGGGAGACATGAGCAGGTGTGCAGGGTAGTCCCCTGTTTTGTGGGCTGCCTGCAGGGGCCGTGGAGGGTGTACAGGGAACACCTGTGAGGACCCACCCAGCCTAATCGCGTGTGTAACTTCCCACGCACCCCTGTAATACACGTACCAAGCCAAATCGCGTGTGAGAATTCCCGCGCACCCCTGAAATACACGTACCCTGCTGAAATCGCGTGTAAAACTTCCCGCGCACCCCTGAAATGCATGCGCCCAGGCTATTCGCGTGTGGAACTTCCCGCGCACCCCTGAAATACACGCGCCCAGGCTATTCGCGTGTGGAACTTCCCGCGCACCCCTGAAATACACGCGCCCAGGCTATTCGCGTGTGGAACTTCCCGCGCACCCCTGAAATACACGCGCCCAGGCTATTCGCGTGTGGAACTTCCCGCGCACCCCTGGAATACACGCGCCCAGGCTATTCGCGTGTGGAACTTCCCACGCACCCCTGAAATACACGCGCCCAGGCTATTCGCGAGTGGAACTTCCCGCGCACCCCTGGAATACACGTAGCACGCTGGGAGACATGAGTGGGGGCCTGGTGGAGGCTGCCCCTGCACTGCTGGGGGGTGGGGGTGATAGGGGACATGAGTGTGGGCCTGGTGGAGGATGCCCCTGCACTGCTGGGGGGTGGGGGTGGTGGGTGACATGGGTTGGGGCCTGCTGGCAGGTGCCCCACAGTTCTGGGGGGTGGGGGTGGTGGGAGACATGAGTCGGGCATGAGTGGGGGCCTGGTGGAGGCTGCCCCTGGTGACTGGGGGTGTGGGGGTGGTGGGAGACATGGGTGGGGGCCTGGTGGAGGGTGCCCCTGGTGACTGGGGGGGTGGGGGTGATAGGGGACATGAGTGGGGGCCTGGTGGGGGCTGCCCCTGCACTGCTGGGGGGTGGGGGTGCAGGGGGACATGAGCAGGTGTGCAGGGTAGTCCCCTGTTTTGTGGGCTGCCTGCAGGGGCCGTGGAGGGTGTACAGGGAACACCTGTGAGGACCCACCCAGCCTAATTGCGTGTGTAACTTCCCACGCACCCCTGTAATACACGTACCAAGCCAAATCGCGTGTGAGAATTCCCGCGCACCCCTGAAATACACGTACCCTGCTGAAATCGCGTGTAAAACTTCCCGCGCACCCCTGAAATGCATGCGCCCAGGCTATTCGCGTGTGTAACTTCCCGCGCACCCCTGAAATACACGCGCCCAGGCTATTCGCGTGTGGAACTTCCCGCGCACCCCTGAAATACACGCGCCCAGGCTATTCGCGTGTGGAACTTCCCGCGCACCCCTGAAATACACGCGCCCAGGCTATTTGCGTGTGGAACTTCCCGCGCACCCCTGAAATACACGCGCCCAGGCTATTCGCGAGTGGAACTTCCCGCGCACCCCTGGAATACACGTAGCATGCTGGGAGACATGAGTGGGGGCCTGGTGGAGGCTGCCCCTGCACTGCTGGGGGGTGGGGGTGATAGGGGACATGAGTGTGGGCCTGGTGGAGGATGCCCCTGCACTGCTGGGGGGTGGGGGTGGTGGGCGACATGGGTTGGGGCCTGCTGGCAGGTGCCCCACAGTGCTGGGGGGTGGGGGTGGTGGGAGACATGAGTCGGGCATGAGTGGGGGCCTGGTGGAGGCTGCCCCTGGTGACTAGGGGGGTGGTGGGAGACATGGGTGGGGGCCTGGTGGAGGGTGCCCCTGGTGACTGGGGGGGTGGGGGTGATAGGGGACATGAGTGGGGGCCTGGTGGGTGCTGCCCCTGCACTGCTGGGGGGTGGGGGTGGTGGGAGACATGAGCAGGTGTGCAGGGTAGTCCCCTGTTTTGTGGGCTGCCTGCAGGGGCCGTGGAGGGTGTACAGGGAACACCTGTGAGGACCCACCCAGCCTAATCGCGTGTGTAACTTCCCACGCACCCCTGTAATACACGTACCAAGCCAAATCGCGTGTGAGAATTCCCGCGCACCCCTGAAATACACGTACCCTGCTGAAATCGCGTGTAAAACTTCCCGCGCACCCCTGAAATGCATGCGCCCAGGCTATTCGCGTGTGGAACTTCCCGCGCACCCCTGAAATACACGCGCCCAGGCTATTCGCGTGTGGAACTTCCTGCGCACCCCTGAAATACACGCGCCCAGGCTATTCGCGTGTGGAACTTCCCGCACACCCCTGAAATACACGCGCCCAGGCTATTCGCGTGTGGAACTTCCCGCGCACCCCTGAAATACACGCGCCCAGGCTACTCGCGAGTGGAACTTCCCGCGCACCCCTGGAATACACGTAGCACGCTGGGAGACATGAGTGGGGGCCTGGTGGAGGCTGCCCCTGCACTGCTGGGGGGTGGGGGTGATAGGGGACATGAGTGTGGGCCTGGTGGAGGATGCCCCTGCACTGCTGGGGGGTGGGGGTGGTGGGTGACATGGGTTGGGGCCTGCTGGCAGGTGCCCCACAGTGCTGGGGGGTGGGGTGGTGGGAGACATGAGTGGGGGCCTGGTGGAGGCTGCCCCTGCACTGCTGGGGGGTGGGGGTGGTAGGAGACATGGGTGGGGGCCTGGTGGTGGGTGCCCCTGGTGGCTGGGGGGTGGGGGTGCAGGGGGACATGAGCAGGTGTGCAGGGTAGTCCCCTGTTTTGTGGGCTGCCTGCAGGGGCCGTGGAGGGTGTACAGGGAACACCTGTGAGGACCCACCCAGCCTAATCGCGTGTGTAACTTCCCACGCACCCCTGTAATACACGTACCAAGCCAAATCGCGTGTGAGAATTCCCGCGCACCCCTGAAATACACGTACCCTGCTGAAATCGCGTGTAAAACTTCCCGCGCACCCCTGAAATGCATGCGCCCAGGCTATTCGCATGTGGAACTTCCCGCGCACCCCTGAAATACACGCGCCCAGGCTATTCGCGTGTGGAACTTCCCGCGCACCCCTGAAATACACGCGCCCAGGCTATTCGCGTGTGGAACTTCCCGCGCACCCCTGAAATACACGCGCCCAGGCTATTCGCGTGTGGAACTTCCCGCGCACCCCTGAAATACACGCGCCCAGGCTATTCGCTAGTGGAACTTCCCGCGCACCCCTGGAATACACGTAGCACGCTGGGAGACATGAGTGGGGGCCTGGTGGAGGCTGCCCCTGCACTGCTGGGGGGTGGGGGTGGTAGGAGACATGGGTGGGGGCCTCGTGGTGGGTGCCCCTGGTGGCTGGGGGGTGGGGGTGCAGGGGGACATGAGCAGGTGTGCAGGGTAGTCCCCTGTTTTGTGGGCTGTCTGCAGGGGCCGTGGAGGGTGTACAGGGAACACCTGTGAGGACCCACCCAGCCTAATCGCGTGTGTAACTTCCCACGCACCCCTGTAATACACGTACCAAGCCAAATCGCGTGTGAGAATTCCCGCGCACCCCTGAAATACACGTACCCTGCTGAAATCGCGTGTAAAACTTCCCGCGCACCCCTGAAATGCATGCGCCCAGGCTATTCGCGTGTGGAACTTCCCGCGCACCCCTGAAATACACGCGCCCAGGCTATTCGCGTGTGGAACTTCCCGCGCACCCCTGAAATACACGCGCCCAGGCTATTCGCGTGTGGAACTTCCCGCGCACCCCAGAAATACACGCGCCCAGGCTATTCGCGTGTGGAACTTCCCGCGCACCCCTGAAATACACGCGCCCAGGCTATTCGCGAGTGGAACTTCCCGCGCACCCCTGGAATACACGTAGCACGCTGGGAGACATGAGTGGGGGCCTGGTGGAGGCTGCCCCTGCACTGCTGGGGGGTGGGGGTGATAGGGGACATGAGTGTGGGCCTGGTGGAGGATGCCCCTGCACTGCTGGGGGGTGGGGGGTGACATGCGTTGGGGCCTGCTGGCAGGTGCCCCACAGTGCTGGGGGGTGGGGGTGGTGGGAGACATGAGTCGGGCATGAGTGGGGGCCTGGTGGAGGCTGCCCCTGGTGGCTGGGGGGTGGGGGTGGTGGGAGACATGAGTGGGGGCCTGGTGGAGGCTGCCCCTGGTGGCTGGGGGGTGGGGGTGGTGGGAGACATGAGTGGGGGCCTGGTGGTGGGTGCCCCTGGTGGCTGGGGGGTGGGGGTGCAGGGGGACATGAGCAGGTGTGCAGGGTAGTCCCCTGTTTTGTGGGCTGCCTGCAGGGGCCGTGGAGGGTGTACAGGGAACACCTGTGAGGACCCACCCAGCCTAATCGCGTGTGATAATTCCCACGCACCCCTGTAATACACGTACCCAGCAAAATGGCGTGTGATAATTCCCACTCAACCCTGTAATTCACGTACCCTGCCAAAATCGCGTGTGATAATTCCCGCGTACCCCTGTATTACACGTGCCCTGGCTAATCGCATGTAAGACTTCCCGCGTACCCCTGTAATACACGTTCCCTGGACAATCGCGTGTTGAACTTCCCGCGTACCCCTGTAATACACGTTCCCTGGACAATCGCGTGTTGAACTTCCCGCGCACCCCTGAAATACACGTACCCTGGCACCCTGGCTAATCGCGTGTATAACTTCACGCATACCCCTGATATGCACGTTACCCGCTTTGCGTTCCTTGTTTGGCAGCCCTGTAAACTGGTCCAGGGTTAGCGCAGCCCTTTGCGATGATTTAGCGATTTTGATGGCTTTTCCTTGCGCGAGGGCGTTCTTGGGGGCGTTACTGGCGCTGCTGCAGGGTCGCTGCGATACTCTGCGCCACAGCTGGTTTGGGAGCCTAAAATCCATGAATACGCTGTGCGCGGAAATCGGTTTTAGCGCACGTGCCTGGCGCAGAGAATCGCACGCGGACACTCTGCGCCAGCCGCTTGCGACACTTTTCTGCGAAATTCTATGAATTACCCTGACAGTGTCTTTAAGTGTGTAGTCATATTTCCCAAGATAGGTGCAATCAGGTGTGAAGGGAGTAGCAAATAGATGAAAGCCTGGCCACTTCAGACAAACGCAGAAAACAGATGTCAAATTGGTGGTGGGTAACCATTTTTGTATTTATGCCAAAGGGGGTCGACCTGGCGAGTGTATACATTTTTTTAGAATAGGCAAACAATGTAGTTTTATGATATAAATTAAGGCACGTAATAAGAATTGGTGGCATAGATTAGAAAAAACAGGGGTAGACTAGATTAAGTATAGTGGGATAAGGAGGAGATATTGTGCAGTGAAAGACTTAGGTTTGTCTTAACAGGATGAAAGCAAAGCACAGAAGAAAAAGACCATGGTCCAACGCAATCGGGAGAAAGATGGAGAAGCGAAGGCATGAAGCATTTACAGCTGAGCAGGAAGCATTTACAGCATAGCGGCAAGCATTTACAGCATAGCGGCAAGCACATGCAGCAAAGCAGAAGGAAGAAAAAAGTTTGGGTTAGGAAGTAACTTGACCTCCTTGCCAGTAACCAAATGATTTTTGTCTCTATTTCGATTCTCAACAGAGAGCAGGGATCCCTGCAAATGAAGTCCTCGTCTGCTACGGATGCGACTAGAAGACTGAGAAGAGAACAATACATATCTTTTTTTTAATGTTTTTTGATTATGTATCATTTCAAGTGTCTCTATATAAAGGGACAGTAATTGTATACATAAAAAGAAAGCCCAGATGTTAATGGATATTTGTACCGTGCACTATCACCACTGGAGTGGTCCCCTGGCGCTCTGGCGATTCTGAAAGAAAGGAGGGGTTGGGGGGGAGTTAGGGGGAATGAGCTGGAGAAGTGCAAGAGAGGCAAGAGAGCAGTGATGTGCTGTTGGCTGGGCTTGGGGTGTTATACTGTCGGAAGACATCATGTGCTGTTGTGCGGGTCTGTGTGTGCTTTGTTTTGTTGTTGCAGTGTAGTGAAGTTTGTGCAGATTTTTGTGTTGTAAGTTTGTGGTTGTGTTTGGTTAGAATTTGAGAGGTGTATGGAGAGGGTGAGGTTATTAGTGGGTTGGTTAGTTAGCTTTCCTGTCTTGAAGTGAGGCGCTTAATTCCCGTATTTATAATCATGTGGGGTGTGTGGGCGTCTCTGTGTCTATGTCCAGCACAGGGGCTGTACGACACTCACGGTCCCTTTGCAATATGGGATCTGTTCATATGCATAACCTTGCCCAAGTTGGGCAACCGGCTGCCTACGTGGCCCCTGTTTGTATGCGAGGTAGGTGGGCTTGTGTGTGTCCCTTGCAGTCTAGCCCAGAAAGCTTTCCTAATCTAGTAGGAGGGCGGCATTGGTAAGCCCAGGTTTACTCCCTCCATGTGTTGAGGCCTGCTCGGCACTCATCTTATTTGGTTGCTCATTCATGTTACTGCTCCTACCCCCTTTGGTATGTCGCAATGCTAACGCTTGCACTTATGTCAAGGGGTGGCGTCTGCTTTCATTCACAACTCTCTTTGGTCCATGCCCCTGCCATTATCCACAGCTTAATTGGTGTGGCAAGTGCTAAAGTTCAACCAACTTTATACAGGTATGATCTATAGTAGCATTTATCAAACAGGAGATGGTTGTTTACTGGGAGTTGGCTAGGGATGCTGGATTCTGTCCTATGGGTGTCGCCCCTCTTGTTGTAGTGAGAGTTTCTTTATTCGGTTCTAGATGTTGTCATTGTCGTCCTAGAATTGTTCCCTGGGAGTTGGCTAGGGATACTGGATTCTGTCCTCATGGGTGTCGCTTGTGTCCTATTAGACATAGTGTCGTCTCTCTTGTTGTAGTAAGAGTTTCTTTATTTGGTTCTAGATGTTGTCATTGTCATACTAAATTTGTCATCCCTTTCATTGTGTTTCTCGATTGGTGGTTTTGGTTTTTCAGTTTGAAACTGTGATGTTGAAGAGCCAGGTTTTTATTAATTTTCGGAATTGTAGGTGGTCTTTAGTGTTTCTTATTTCTTTCGGGATGTTGTTCCAGGTTTTTGTGGCTAAGTGGGAGGATGAGGATCCCCCAAGTTCTTTCTTAAGGTGTGGTTTTTCTTCCAGATGGAACCAAAAGGTTTTTATTGTTGTGGCAAAAGCGTGGTATTACAGATAATTGTGTGACCTAGTGGAAAAGTGGTGAGAGTATATGATGAATTTAGTCTCAAACCACGGATATTTATGAACAAAGAAGGGGACAGATGACCTCCACGAAGTTAGAGACAGCCATAGAGCCAAGAAACATGGCAAATGATCAAGGATTGAGTAATAAAAATGGATCATGGAAGACAGTAATGGTTCTCATAAAAAGGTTTAGGTTAAGTAGCGTCACAGATGACGATATACCTATATAGGGCTAAATGGAGTATGAAGTGGTGCTTTCTTCAGGAAAAGTGGGAGGATGAGGTTCCCCCAAGTTTTTTCTTAAGGTATGGTTTTTCTTCCAGACGGATTTCATTGCTTGATATGAGAAGTCTCGTTGGCTTGTAGATTGTTAGTTTCTTTTGCAGGAACTCAGCTGCTTGTCCGCTGATTGCCCTGTGTGTTATGCACATTGTTTTGAAGGTGATTCGATGTTTGACTGGGAGCCAGTTCCGTGTTTTTAGGGCCGAAGTTATGTGGTCTTTTCTGGATAGTTTGAGGAGGAGTCTGGCTGCTGCATTTTGGATCCATTGTAGTTTCTTCAGGAGGTATTCTGGTATCCCAAGATAGAGGCTGTTTGCATAGTCGATTCTTGACATGATTAGGGTGACAAATTTGAGTGTTTTGTGGGTGGAGAGGAAAGGTAAGATTCTTCTTGCCGTGTGAAGGACGAAGAAGCATTTCTTGATTATTGCGTTTATTTGTGGTTTTAAGGTTAGGGTGTTGTCCATCAGGACTCCAAGATTTTTTCTACCTTAGTTGGAATTGGTGCCGTTCCCATTTCTGTTGGCCATGCAATATAGGCATTGTTCTCTTGATTTTTGTATATAATCACGATTTATGTCTTTCCTGAGTTGTTTTTCAAGTTGTTGGCATTCATCCAATTAAATACTTCTTTTAGACACTCGATTAGGGTTGAGTGATCGGCTTGATTGTCTTCGATTTTGTAGATGATTTGAGTGTCTTCTGCGTAGTTGTAGCATGTAATTTTGTATTTTTTGAAGATTCTGATTAGTGCAGTTTGGTAGATGTTGAAGTACAGTGGTGATAGTGAGGACCCTTGTGGTACTCCACAGTCGTTGACTCGTGGTGTGGATTTGAAGGGCTTTAACCAGACGGTTTCTGTTTTGTCGGCTAGGAAAGATTTAGTCCAGAGTAGTTCTGTGTCTGTTATGCCTATGTCTTCTAGTCTTTTGGTTAGGGTGTCGTGGCTAACTGTGTCAAAGGCTGCAGAGAGGTCGAGCAGAATCAGGGCTAAGGTTGCGTCGGAGTCCGGGTTTGCTTTTAGGTCGTCCCAGATTGACAATAGTGCTGTTTCTGTTCCTCTTGCGGGTCTGAAGCCGACTTGTGCTTGGTCCAACAGGTGGTGTATTTCTACGTGTTCTTGGGTTAATTTGTAGGCATAGGTTTCCAGGAGTTTTGCGGGGTAGGGAATGTTTGATTTTGTCCTGTAGTTGGAGGTCTTCTACGTCGCCACTTGTATTTTCTAAGAGTGGTTTAATATATGCTGATTTGAAAGTTTTTGGTACGGTTCCTGTTGCTAGTGAGAGATTTAGGAGGGTTCTGTAATATTCGGATGGTATTCCTTGTGCGAGGATTGATTTGTAGATGTCAGGCGGGCAGGGATCCATGGGTGAACCTGATTTCTTGCTGTGTTTTACCAGCAAGACGAAAGCCTCTGCCGATGTTTCGGGAAAGTTTTGGAATTTGTGTTGTGGTTCTGTGTTAGGTTCAGTTTGTTGCATGTTATGGTTGGTTGGTCTGTTTTGTATGATTTGTCGGATGTCGTTGATTTTGTTCTTGAAGTGGTCTGCCATGTCGTTGCAAAGTTTCTTAGAGGGGTTTGGGGTGTTGTCGCAGCCTGGTGGGTTTCTTATTTCTTTGATGATGTTGAACATTTCTTTTTGTGAGTTTGTCGCATTGGTGGTTGTCATAACGCTTTTTCTTCACCTTTTGTATTTCCTTCTTGTATGCTCGGATTTGTTTCTGGAACAGTTTTTTCTTCTCAGTTTTGTATTCTTTCCTCCATTACAGCACAATTTTCTTGTTGTCCCTTTTCATGGTGCTTAGTAGTGGTGTGAACCATTTTGCCATTGCTCTTTTTTTGATGGGGTGAATGGCTTTTCCGTGGCGATCTTTTCGATTGTATCAGATGACATAAGGCCAGAGAGAATGAGATAGGCAAATATTACACAGACAATGTTTATTGTGAACAAATCAGGTTCCAGCAGGCTGACCATATACAGTAAGAAAAGACAATGGGCCTCATTACGAGATTCGCGGTAAAAACCAAACCTTACCGGCATGGAGGCAATACCATGTTCGGGTAGTACTGATGCCACTAAAAGCAGCCGATTACGAGAATGTGTGCACGCGCGTAGCGGCATGCTGCTAATGACCCTAAAACCCCCGTTAGCGGCATCATGCGTGTCTGCCACAAACAACTCCGTAGGGGAGGCAGCTGCCACAGCGCCACAGAGTGGAGACGAAGGACAGTGCCAGGCTGAGGAATGTCTACCTGAGGACGACAACATGTCCATGGACGTGGTACGCACACCCAGCCCTGTGCAAACCCCCCAGCACACCCCAATGAGCACCCCCAATAGCAACCCACTGGACCAGTCAGGAAGAGAGGCAATCCAAGAGGCCTGGAGCCCCCCAGAGGACACACCTGCATTGGGTCCCTCAGCAGATGTGCCATCCACCTCAACAGGCATCCGGGACGGAGAGTGGTGCATGGCCCAAATGGAGGGGCACCAGCAGGAGCTCACAGGGCTCGTGAAGCAGTATGTGTCCGATGGTGCCTTGACAAGGCAGGAGGCCCGTGAAAACACTGCAGCCATGACAGGGGCCATGGAGTCAAGTACCAGGCGGATTTGCGAGGAGCTGTCAGCGGTGAGGCAGGTACTGGCCAGGATTGCCCAGGCCTTGGAGGCTCAGCGTCCTGCCCCAACAGTGGAGCATGCGGTCACAGCGTCATCGGCCAGCTCCACCCAGACGAGCCCCCTGCGTAGGTCTTCACGCACCACGCAGTGCTCCGACATGCAGCCCCCGGAGGCCGACAGAGGCCGCCAGTAGCAGGGGCAGCCTGCATGTGCGGACTCATATTGACTCATGTTGCATACAATGACTATGATTGCACACCATGTGTGGGGGAGGGGGGTGTGGTGGGAGGCGGAGGGGGTGTGTGGTGGAGTTGTGGGGCGAGGGGGAGGGGGCAAGAGGGAGAGGGTATGTGGCGGAGTTGTAGGGGGAGGGGGTGTCTGTGAGGTGGAGGGTAAATGCACTTTGTATATATTACCTGTTTAATACACCCGTTGTGTTAATAAAAAAATAAAAAAAATCACATGACTGGACATTGCTTATTGTGTATGTGTGCCTTATTGGTTTACAGTGCACAGTGTCCATGTACTCCCACACCCAGTGCCCAGAGTCCCACATCCATGGCACCCTCTGCATCCATGTGTCTTAGAAATATTGGACTATCACAGACTGGCGCACAGCACGTCACATCCCTCATGTGCATCGCCACCTGGCTGATGTGCAACCCCTTCTTCATCATCATCTTCATCCTCATCTGGTGGTTGCTGGTCAATTTCAGGCGGCAGAGGCATGTTCCGTCGGATGCAAATGTTGTGCAGCATGGCACATACCATGATGATCTTGGCCACCTTCTCATGCCCGTACAGGAGTGCCCCACCCGACCTGCTGAGGCAGTGAAACCGTGCCTTTAACAGGCCAAAGGTCTGCTCAATCACCACACAGGTACGGGTATGGGCCCGATTGTAGTCCTCTTCGTGCCTGTTCTGCGGGTTCCGAAAAGGGGTGAAGAGCCACGGCTTCAAGGGATAGCCATCATCACGTGCATGGGAGCAAAATCAGGTATATGTGAGTCAATTCCTACCATTACACCTGTACCTATCACTCTCATGCCTGCAGATATTTGTTGTTGACATGCACATGTCCCTGGATGTTTGCACACATGTTTATTTGCCACAATGTGTGCTGTTCCATGGTCTACAGGTGTGGGTTGCGTCGTCCAGATGATGTAGGGTGTCCACTTCCTTGCTGGTGTTCATGCACTGTGGATGCCTACCACTGTATTTGCAATCATATAGTTGATGTGGAGTGATTCATATGTATTTTTACTAGCAACATTGGCACACGTTTCATAATGATTTGTCATTCATCGGTTATTTTTCCCATTGTGACATTCAGCGCTACTGTGGTGGTAGGCCAGTGACAAGCAGTGTATTCTCTTGGTGGGATTTATTTGTGCACACTAATGGATGCATGTCCTGTGTTGCGTTTTGCTGCGGTCATGTACATTGTGCATACTCACAGCATGTTGCTGTGTGTTACAGAGGGTACGGCCTGATGATGTGCAGTGGACGTGGGCTGGTTGCAAGTCTGGCATATTGGCATTGGTGTGCAGCTTCCATCATTTCTATGAGGTTTAGGTGTCATGTTCAGTTTGGGATGTTTTGGGGCACTGTGTTTTGCAGCATGGGCATTGTCCAGTCACCACCCCAATCTCACCCAGGTGGTGTGTGCATCTCCCCTCCACCCCCATTACACTGCCATGTGCCTGTCATGCAACTTACCAAGCAGCCAGGCACGTCGTCCAGCATGTCGCTCCATGTATCGTGGAGTTCCGCAGGACCATTGAATCATGAGTTGAACTGGGATATCGGGCACAGCAATGTGTGATGAACTTGCTGGAGTCACATACCATCTGCACATTGACTGAGTGGTATAGCTTACGATTGCGGTACGCCACCTCCATGGCATGTGGGACCACCAATTCCACATGGGTGTAGTCGAGGGCACCGATACAATTTGGCATGCCTGCCAGTGCATGGAAGCCAACGTTAGTGTCAAAGATCTCCTGGGCAGTCCGTGGTAGGGATATGTAGTCGCTTGCGTGCTTCAGGAGGGCATCCAGCACTTGGTTCAGCATGCGTGAAAAAAAGGTTGTGATATGCCATGCATCTGCCCCACCGTGTGCTGGTAGGTGCCTGTGGCCAGGAAGTGGAGCACAGACACTACCTTCAGTAGAGGGGGGATGGCTGTGCGGATTTCAATCAGGCTGACAATGTCGTTGTGCATCATGTCCACAATGGGTGATGGTGTCCCGGTCCAGGTGGTACAGGGTGTGGATCTGCACAGGAGTTAGGTTGAAAGGACTGGCTCTCATGCAAGGGATTGGTGGCTACCTGCGTGGTACCACTGGCTACACTGGTGGGACTTGCTGGGCCCGTCTCACCCTCCTTCTCCTCCTGCGTCTCCTCTGTAGTGTGTTTTGTAGTTGTTGCTCATGGAGTAGCAATGCAAGCATGTCCCCCAGCCCCAATATTACAACTGCAAGTGGGATCATTTTGGTGTGGGAAGGGGTGTGGTGTGTGGGTGTGCTGGGCCAGACTCCATTGCCTCCACCTGTGCTTATTGTGTGCACCTGTGGCTGTTGGGAACACAGCACATTGCTATTAGTGGTTGGCCGGTGATGCCGGCATCGCAGTATCCCTACTTACCGCCTTCGGGATGCCGGTAGGTGCATGTCCGCGTGACTTGTGATGTCCTCCTGCTAGCGGCATCCCGATATTGCCGGCCCGAAAGGCCACGTGCCCGCGCCGGTACAGAGGAGCACGGTCTCAGCGGTGGCACTGATACTGGGATGTCTACTCGTAATGGGCCGGAGTGGTATGCGGTGCCGGTATTCCCTTACCGGCATCGTTTTTCCATTACCGCGAATCTCGTAATGAGGCCCAATGTATACACAAAAGGGAGAGAACTAGTAGCTTTGATACGCAAAGAACGACAATGTTTGATATAGTTTGTCTAGGAGGCATGGATGTTCAGAAAATGTGTAAACGTAGTTTTTCTAGGAGGCAGGGCTGTCCAGAAAATGTGTAAATGTCGATTATTTAGAAGGCAGGTACATTTTGATATAACAAACAAAAAAGGGATTTATTTTTTATTTATTTGAATTTATAAAGCGCACAGCGGCCCTGGGGCATCGTGGCGCTGTTACAGTATATTCACTTGGGTGCAGCTTAGGACAGCCTCATCAAACAGGGATGAGGAGGTTACATAACAATAATGCATCAGGGATTTAAGGGGATGCGTTGACAGGAAATGTACTGATAATAGAGACATACTTATTTAGCAAAGAAAACTCATTCAGTTTTATATCACAGATGGACAATGAGGAATCTATATGACTCGGAGAATTGTCAGACTATAACCACACAAGGAGAGAGAAGTCACTGAGTAACTCATAACCACCATTTGTCTGAAATGGTTCTGCAAAAGACTCCCACATCCTTGTGCTCCCTTGCTAAAATGCCCCCTCTAGTTGACGTGTAATGGACATACAACTAATGCTCTGTGAAAACAAAAGAAACACTAAAAAGCGAAAGGACTGGCCTGTGAAAGTAGAGGGCCTGAGGACTTGCTGCAAGGCAGCATAAAAAGGAGGACAAATTCAACAGGACAGACGATCCGCGGATGCCAAACCGAGATGAGTCGGGTGTAAGATATGCGAGGGGAAAATGTATTGATGAGAAGAAAAATACATTTTGAACACTAAAAGTATGCATGAGCAAAAGAATGGGAGAAAGGAAAAGAAAATGCCGTGGGGTGGGAGTTGCAGAAAGGATGTGGAATATGAGCCACGATATGGACACAATGGGCCTCATTACGAGTAGCGCGGTAAAAACGGGGGCATTAGCGGCATGGCGGAACGAGCGGGTCCGTGCACGTATGACGCCGCTAATAGCGGGTGATTACGAGTGCGCGAGCACGCGCTAACCCCCATGCCGGTAATGGCCATATCAGCATGCTGCAAAAGGCCCTCCAACACCCCCGATAGCGCCATCATGGGATCCGCCGATACCGCCACTGCCTAGGAGGAACCCCTAAATACCGACCCGGTAATACCAACATGCTAATACCAGGCTCGTAAAACCAGACCCGGAAATAACGTCATCGCGTCGGAACGGGAAATGGGCCGGCGGCCATCTTTAAAAACACAATCCATTGCAATCCTCCCAAACCACCAGTTGTTTCCTGGAGAGCTCTGTGCCAATACTTCTATAATGTCCAAGGCAACCCTGAAGACCACCCCCGGCTGCGGAAACAGCGTTTTTCCGATGCTGAATTAAATATGCTAGCGGACACCCTTGCTGCACATGCAGATGTCATTAAATCCCAGAACATGAAGCGGGAGGTGCAGCAGCAGAAGGAGGACATCTGGCAGGAGGTAGCCCGCAAGGTGTCGGCTGTAGGAACCACCCCACGTAGTGTCAAGGACTGCAGGAAGAGATGGGATGACCTCCTCTTGAGGATCCGTAACATCATGGCAAGCAACAGGAGGGAGGCCATGGCCACAGGCGGGAGTCCCCACTCTCCTGCCAAAATGACCCCCTGGGAGGAGACCGCAAGCAGCTTCATTAATCCAGAGTCCATCGAGGGATTTGGGGAGATTGAGACGGGTGCGGCATTATCACCAGAAGGAGGTGAGTGACCCTGCAGATCCCTGTAGGGGAAACCATGACGTAGCACAAGTGATGTGGAAGAGTGTCTAGGCAAGGCAATGCATGTCCCAACACCCACATGAACACATCCAAGTCCACATGGCGGGCCAAATCCTGCCAGACAGAAATGCATGCTGAGTGCCAATCCCATAATCAACACACAGCCAGCACACATGGACCGTGCCCATGTAATGCATCACACAAACCCCAAATCAATGGCATGCCACCTGCCATGCAGCAAATGCCAAAATGCCCCCTCAGACTACCCTGTGTGACACACCTGCAAGACATGAATGCATGATTAAATGAATAATGAACAGCAACATGATATGCTTCTGGCATGTAACACCATCACTGATGCCCTGCATCTCTTCTACCCCCCCAGGCACCGATGGAGAAGATGCCAGCCAAGACACCACCGCGAGGGCATCCACGTCCCGCACACAGAAAAAAGCTACCGCCACCACCACCTCCGGGGCAGCCAAGCAGGCCACACCTGCAGCCAGTGTGCCTGACACAGCCGAGACACAGCTGACAACACCTACAGCCATTGTGCCTGACACACTCGAGACCCAGCAGCCCACACCCACACCAGTGGAAGAGGAGTCCCTAGTAGCACTGGCCACCACTGATGATGACTTCGAGGAGTGTGTGGAACAGGAACGAGTCACAAGTGACATGTACACCCACCCCAAGCCCCGTGTCCACCCCCCTGCCCCAAATTCAGCCCTCATCCACCTACAGCAGTGCTGATCCCTGCCTGCATGATTCCGACCCGAGCCCCTTCCCCGAGGACAGCACTGAAGAAGCAGGCCCCGTGACAGCACCCCCCACCACTCCTGCTCCCACCAACACCCTCGAGTCACGGCTGGCGAGGGTGGAGGTCCGACAGGAGGCAATGTTGGAGCTCCTGCGGCAATACATAGCAGATTGCGAGGACACCAGGCGGGGAATAGCCACAGCCAAAGCGGGGACCACTGCCGCCATTACAGCCAACACAGCCGCAGTGAATGCATCGGCAGTGCTGATGAGGGACTGTCTGGGGGCAATAACCCAGGTATTAACATCCATCCTGCTCCACATGCAGCGGCCACGCCTTGCAGCAGGCGTGGAACCTGCCACTGACTCCTCATCAGCCACCACACCTGCTTCCTCAGTCCCCACCAGCCCTGTGCGTCATAGAAGGAGTGCAAGGCACACCGAAATGCTGCCCCCCGGACAGCAAAAAGTCCTGCAACTAGTGTGGGCAGACAATGGGAGTGGGACACACGGTTGGGGGTGAATGGGAGCATTTTGTGGAGTTTATTGGGTGGGTTTGCGAGTTCACTGGGGGGGTTTGGGAGTTCATTGAGGGGTCGGGGGGGGGTTGTCACATTTTTGCAGTTTGATCCAATACACCCGTTGTGAGAAAAAACATAATGGCTGGACATTGGTGATTTGGTGTGTATCCATTTATTGTATGACGGTGTTCAGTGCCCAAATCCCAACATTCCCTGTGTGCATGTCCACATGGACCCCGTGTGTCACTGACACATGTCTGTGAAAGTCCCTGTGGTTCAGAAGTATTTGTGAATCAGTGATTGGCGTACTGCATGGCCATCGTGTGCATCACGTACTGGCAGGGGTGCTACTTCACCTCCGTCTCCATCATCATCCTCACCCGGTGCATGCATGTCAATGTCAGGTGGCAGTGGTACATTTCTCCGGACGCACATGTTGTGCAGCATGACACAGGCCATGGTGATTTTTGCCACCTTCTCAGGCCTATAAGGAGTGCTCCACCAGACCTGCTTAGGCCTGCTCAATCACAACACGGGTACGTACCCGATTGTACTCCTCTTCATGGCTGTTCTGCGGGTTCCGCACAGGGGTAAGTAGCCACAGCCTCAAGGGATATCCTCCATCACCTGCAAGCATATTCAAATAGGTGTGCGTCACTCTGAGCTGCCACCTTCAGGAATCAGTGTCATGGCCGCAGCTATTTGGTGTGGACATGCACATGCCCCTGTACGTATGCACAAATGTCATCTAGTTGCATACTATACTGCTATGAGGTGTGGTAGTCTGGATGGCATTCAATAGATGATGCAGGGTGAAATGATGCATGCTGAGGGGGGGGGATGTACTGTGGTTGTACGACAATGTTTAGCCTCCCATTTATGCTGTGTATACTACACTGTGCATGGACACAGTAGCCACATTGGCACAGTTGCAATCCTGTTTAGTCATGCATTGCTTGACATACACATGGTGGTCAGGTTGTGTGTCTTACATGTGGTCATTGATATGCGTTAATGGTCAGATGTGTGCCAATGATGTGTCCTGTTGGGGTTTCAGGTCAGGTGTCATTGGTTCTGCGTGCATTTTCCACTCACTGTCCATTCCCACCCAGGTGGGGTATGCATTCCCCACCCCATTGTGGGGTATGCATCGCTACACCTCCCTACCCCAATGCACTGCCATGGCCCGCTCACGGAACTCACCAAGCAGCCAGGCACGTGGTCCAGCATGTCGCTCCATGTGACGGGGTAGCATGGAGTTCCGCATCACCATGGCATTATGTGTTGATCCGGGAAATTGGGCGCAGCAATGTGTGATGATCTTGCTGGAGTCACATACCATCTGCACATTGATGGAATGGTATTGCTTGCGATTGCGGTACACTGCCTCTACAGCATGGGGGACCACCAATTCGACATGGGTGCAGTCCAGGGCACCAACGGAATTGGGCATGCCTGCCAGTGCATGGAAGCATATTTTGGTGTTGGCTATCTCCTGGGCAGTCCGTGGTAGGGATATGTGGGTGCTAGCGTGCTTCAGGAGGGCATCCAGCACTTGGATCAGCATGCGTGTAAATAGTGGTTGTGAAAAGCCATGCAGCTGGTCCACTGTGTGCTGGTAGGTGTCTGTGGCCAGGAAGTGGAGCACAGACACCACCTTTAGTAGTGGGGGGATGGCAGTGCGTATTTCTAGGAGGCTGGCAATGTCGTTGCCCATCATGTCCACTATGGTGGTGGTGGTGTCCCGGTCCAACCAGTACAGGGTGTGGATCTGCTCAGGGGTTAGATTGAATGGACTGGGTCTGATGCGAGGGATTGGCGGCTGCCTACGAGGGACTACTGGGTGCACTGGTGATAATTGCTGGGCCCGTCTCACCCTCCTCCTCCTCCTGCGTCTCCTGTGTGCTGCCTGTTGTTGCTGCTGTTGCTGTTGTTGCTGCTGCTGTAGTTGTAGCAGTATAGGCATGTCCTCCAGCGCCATGATTGCAACAGCTAGTGGTATCATTTTGGTGTAGGAAGGGGTGTAGTGTGTGGGTGTACTCCTTTTATACTGGGCCAGACTCCATTGAGTCCACCTGTGTTGATTGTGTGCACCTGTGGCAATTGGTTTGATTGCTGATTGCTGTTTGCGGGTGGTCCGCGATGCCTGTATGGCCGGCATCGTGCAGCCCCCGATTACCACCTTCGGGATGCCGGTATTTGCATGTCCGCGTGGGTTGTGCTGTCCTATTAACGGCATGCCGGCATTTGCTCCTCGAAGGGGCGCGTGTACGCGCACATGCCGGTATGAGGGGGGCACGGTACGGGCAGTGCCAGTATTGGCGGGTTGTCGGGTCGGAATGCCCCGGACCCGTTAACGATGCCGCTATTACCATTCCGCCTTCCTTTTTTCATTACCTCCATTCTCGTAATCAGGCCCCATGTATGAAGATAATGGGCGAATGGGTTACCTTGAAGGTAGACTAAAACTCCTGAGTCTCACAGTGGCTGTAAAATTATCTGAGGCATATAGTTAGTTTAAAGAAAAACTGGGGAATAGAGGTAGGGCTTCAATAAAAGAAAGTAAGAGTAGTTTTAGGGACACATACATGCTTGGACTAGGAGAGGACAATGTGAGTACTGACGTTGTAGAAATGGGTTAGGATCTCTTAGATTAAAGTAAATTGTTTATAGAAAAAGGTAATTAGGTCAGAGATGTGTAGGTACATTGAAAATTAAGGAGGGTGGAATGGG